>NC_088872.1:29387209-30593768 GCF_032884065.1 Artemia franciscana | reverse complement strand
CGGGGAAGAGACTATTTCTAATTTAATCTAGTTTGGTCCCTGATTAGCCTACCAACTTTCATCGTCCGAGCTTATCTGGAAGTGCCCATACTTGAAAATCTCCCTAACTCCCCCAAAAAGAGCTGATCCGGTCCGGTTATGTCAATAACGTATCTAGGCCATGTGCTTATTCTTCCCATCAAGTTTCATCCCGATCTCTACACTCTAAGTGTTTTCCAAGATTTCCTGTTTCCCCCTCCAACTCCCCAGATGCCACCAGATCCGGTCAGGATTCAAAATAAGAGCTCTGAGACACGTGGTCCTTCTAAATATCAAATTTCATTAGGATCCGATCGTCCGTTCATAAGTTAAAAATACCTCTTTTTTTATTTTTCCGAATTACCGAATTAGATCCCCCTCCCAACTCCCCCAAAAGAGAGCAAATCCGGTCCGGTTATGTCAATCACGTATCTAGGACTTATGCTTATCCTTCCCACCAAGTTTCATCCCGATCTCTCCAATCTAAGCGTTTTCCAAGATTTCCACCCCCCCCCTCAACTCCCGCAATGACAATGGATCCGGTCGGGATTAAAAAAAGGTCTGCATTACAAAGTCCTTCTAAATATCAAATTTCATTAAGATTCGATCACTTGTTTGTAAGTTAAAAAAACAAAACCCATTTTTTCTAATTTTTCCGAATTAACCCCCCCCCCCAACTCCCCCAAAGAGAGCAGACATGTTCCAGTTATGTCAGTCACGTATCTAAAACATGTGATTATTTTTCCCACCAAGTTTCATCTCGATCTCTCCACTCTAAGCGTTTTCCAAGATTTCAGGCTCCCCCTCCAAATCCCCCAAGGTCACCGGATCCGGTCGGGATTTCAAATGAGAGCTCTGCGAAGCGATATCCTTCTAAATATTAAATTTCATTACGATCCGATTACCCATTCGTAAGTTAAAAATATCTCCTTTTCTCTAGTTTTTCCGAATTATCTGTTCCCCCACTTCCCCCTAGATGGTCGAATCGGGGAAAAGACTATTTCTAATTTAATCTGGTCTGGTACCTGATACGCCTGCCAAATTTCATCGTCCTAGCTTATCTGGAAGTGCCCAAACTAGCAAAACCGGGACAGACAGACCGACAAAAATTGTGATCGCTATACGTCGCTTGGTAAATGCCAAGTGTCATAAAAACCACAACAAACATTTACAAAAGGGGTCAAATTAGTACTACTAATACTAGTAACAACTCACCACAGCACCTAGCTGCCCGAGTCCAACATGGCTACGTACGCTCCTCCTCCACCCCAATCTGTTCAAAGCCTCCCTTTTTACACCCTTCCAGGAAGTTCCCATTTCCTTTAAATCTCCTTCCTTTAGCCCTAGATGGTTGGCCGAAAAGGACAATCTTCGGTAATCTGTCATATTTCATCTGCAAAACGTGCCTTAGCCATCTCAACCTTTCTTTTACTATAGCCCTAGAAACCGGATTGAACCACATTTTTCGTATAGCTTACTGTTTGAAATATGGTCAGTCAGCCGGGTAACCAGAACAATCCATAGGCAATTTCCCTGGAAAACATCTAGCAAATCTTCATCCGCTCTTCGGAACACCCATGCTTTAGAGCCATATCTGACCACTGTCAATACTGTATCTTCTAATATTCTAGTCTTGGTTTGCAGACTTATCTTCCAATTCTTCCAAACTTTTTTTTTTATTCTGAAGAGACACCCTGAGCCTTGGCTATTCTACTTTTATCATCTTCACTGCTCCCATCGTCTTTACTAATAATACTACCAAGGTAATTGAAGCTGCCCACCTGATCAATCTTTTCGTTACCCAACGTCACCTTTTCATCTTCACTTATTCCCAGCCTTAGTGACTTAGTTTTCTTAATATTAATTTTTTCAAACCAAATCTAGCATCCTGAACTAGCAAAACCCATAAAAGTTAATTCATTTTGCTCACACTTTCATCAAGGATGCTTAAATCATAAGCATAATCTGAGCTCAGGAGAATTTTTCCTCTCCATTTGATGCCGTGGTCTACCATCGCCTTTCCTGTGCTCCTTCAGACAAAGTCCATCAAAATGATCCACATAAAGGCGAATAGAAAATGACCCTGCTTAACTCCTGATTTAATACAAAACCAGCTGTTACCTCATTTCCTACCTTAACCGCAGAAGTGTTATTCTTGACATAGCACTAATAACTTTAATGTATTTGTTTGGTATACCGTACTAGGAGAAGACCTTTGCTAAAGCTCTTCTATCAACAGAATTTTTTTTTTGTTTGTGCTGTTGCACTGGTGATTTCTCTTCTCATTATACTACTAAGTAATTTGCTACCTACAGAGACCAGACTAATGCTTCGATAATTACCACACTCACTCTTATCACCTTTATTATACAGTGGTTTAATTAAGGTTTTCCTAAAATCGTTAGGTACTTCCTCCTTTTCAAAAATCATATTCATAATCTTCAGTAATTTATTTCTAATCTCAGAGCCACCATATTTAAGAAACTCATTTACCAAACTATCAGCACCTGGGGCCTTATTGTTTTTGATCCTTTTAGTACTGTCACTCATTCTACCCCACAAAACAGATCTTACTTCACATCCAAGGTATCACAAACTTTTTATTTTCCTCTATATCTTTTCCTGCAACTCTATCTGGATTTAGCACATTCTTAAAATGTTCTGCCCGTCACTCCTTAACTCTTTCCTTATCACTAACTGTGGCTTCGTTTCTATCTTTAACTGGGACAAGTCCAGATTGACTACTCCCTCTCAATTTATTAACATGCCAGTATAATATTTTACATATAATAATTATGTATTATAATAATTATGGCTGTCTGCCAATCTGCAGGTAGGCTACAACAATATTTTACTATTATGCCGCCTAGCTGCATTTTCCGGATCCTCGGCAGTTTTATCTAGGGCCTCCATTTCACACCTTCTTAGTACACATTTTAATACTTTCTCCCATTTCTTTACATTCCTTTTGTTTTGATATAATCTATCACTCAGATAGTTCTTGTACATACCCCTTCTCCTCTCTATTAAATATAAAGCTTTCTCACAAATATTCCTAGCAGCAGTCCTAACTTTCTTCCCTAAGACACCATCAGAAACTTCACAAATTGTTTTTCGAAAATTATTCCAACTATCTTCCACACTGACAAATTTTAAAACTCTCAAGTTTAGCATTCAACTGTTCCTGGAAAGTTTCTATCCAATTCTCATCCTGGAATCTACCAACATCATAACTTCCCTAGTATCTTGTATTGATCCTGCCAGTCTTTGGTTTTCTATAACATAATCAATAAGGTTTGCTGTCCAACCATAATGTAAACACCATGTTAACTTATTGGGCCATTTTATGACAAAACACCGTATTGGTTATAACTAGATTGTTATACCTACAAAATTGCAAAAGTCTGTAGGCATTACTGTTTTCTTTTCCTATACCAAATTTACCTGGGCTAGGATACCATCTACCCCTATTTCTTCCATCATGGGCGTTAAAATCTCCTAGTAAATACATCAAATTTATACCTGAGACTCTGTCTATTTGCTCCTGTAACTGCAAGTAGAATTCATCTAAGTTACTAGTATCTCCGTCAGTCAGTTCTACAGGGGCATATACTACTATAATTGATACCCTAAACTTTTTAGTCATAAAATGAGCAATTGGTATTATATTATTAATACCTCCACAGCCTAAGCAAGACTTAGCAGCTTCCTTATTCATCATAGGCCCTACTCCCTGTCTATGTACCCCATCCTTCCTGCCTGAGTAAACAAATTTTATGTCACCTAATTTCGTGCTTCCTACCCCTGAGATATGAGTTTCTGAAACTCCTAATAAGTCCAGTTCGAATCGTCTGAATTCGTCAGTCAAAATTTCAATACGATAGTCATTTTTTAGCGTCGTAACATTCCAAGTTCCATTTTTCATCTGTTCTAAATCATTGAAATTATTTTGACTCAAGAACCAATGATCCAGGATACCAGTACAGGATTGGGATCACATATCCTCTCAAGTCTACACCGAAGTGCTTAAGCCGGCTTAGAACCAGACAGCAGGAAGTCCCTAAGACCTTCAGTATAAATGGAGGCTTTGTACAATCCTGGGCCCATCTCGGTCACAACACAGTTTTCAGTAGTTGGCGATGCTGTTCAATCAAAAAGAGTCAAAATCCTTCACAGACAGTATCAAGCCTTTTACCTTGGACTCATTATATATCCAAGCCTACAACTATTATGCTACTACGTTGAGGCAGCCCATAGTAAACAAATTGGCTAGGAAGAGGTTTTTCAGCCCGAAAACACCCATCAAAACAAATCAAGCCCAAAAGAATTATCCATTAGTCAGAATCCCCTGCGAATGCGGTGTCGTTTACTAGGCTATGATTTCCTCGAAGGGCACCACGCCTCAAGTGAAAATAGAGATGACCGCAAGGTCCCCAGTCTTGCAGGTACCCCGAAAGGGTCGAGGCAGCCATTTGCAGAGGCCGTTATCCATAGATCTGGATCTTTTGCCCTGCCGCAATTGTCCTCCTATAAAGGATCCTCCCCCGATGGTATTCTACGTCACCATACAATTTAACCCATTACCGGGAGAAGGTTTGTAACCCACGGGACGTGTGGACACGCCGAAATGCCCTGTTGAGTGTACATTTGAATGACCTTCTTCCTCCTCCATCTGCATATATGGCCCCAGGCAAGAGTACCCCAGTTTCTATTATGGCCCCCCAGGGACAAGTTCCCCTCCTGGTCCGTGCCTCCTATGGAGGTACCCTACATATCTGTAGGACATTCCCCTATCGCCACCTGGGGACACGCTGAGTGGCCTGGCGGTGACTAGGGTCACTTTTATTGTTTTTGTCTTAAGTCTCGCCTAGAAAAACAGATACATAGCAGTTACACTGTAGAAACATAATACCAAGTGGAAAAGCAATTATTCGCATATTAAAAAAGGGTATGCATTCCAGGTTCGTTTAAAAATCCTATTAATCACTAAATACTAACTTTCTTGTCCCAGTTGACGTTACCGTAATATCAAGAACGACACAAAAAAAAAGATAAAACATTAAATAAATTTTAACCTAAAAAATGAATTCTAGACTGTGCAACCGATCATTTTTTTTGTATATCTGATTGTCTCTGCTCATTTCACAAACTTTCTTCTCTAGTCAATTGTTAGCTCAGAGCCCTTTGTTTGGCTATTACATTAGTACTAGTAGCTAAAATGAAATAAATTAGCTTTAAGAGAGGGAGCATTAGCTCGGAAAGAGGTATACCTTCTTTACGTGCATTTACATTTGAACATCAACCTCTACAACAACCTGCAATACTCATCCAAGTCTAAGCTCGAGTGAGTTTCACCTTTCACTTCATTTCTGAGTTCGGTTTACGGTTCTTTACAGGACTAAAAAAAAGGGAGGAAAAACATGGTGCACAACTTAGAATCGTTCAGTTTTACTCTAGTATCTGCAATAATAATTATACAATCCTTATACGTGTATACACACACCCGTGCAGAGAGATTACCCCCTTCCCGATAACTACATCATGTAACTAAAAAGCACATTCCATCGTACAATTTATCCAGCATCGGGAGGTAGCTCTCAAATCCCCCTGCCTACATAACTGATCACTAGTTAACAAAATATTTTTGCAATTAGATACGACGATAAATCAGTTTAGTTTATTGGAGTGAAAGCACAGACACTTATGAAACACGAACTACGAAACACTGGATACTGTCAACAAAATAAACGGGACATACCTAGAGGTGCTTAACTTTGAAAGTACTTTCCTAACCGTTCAGTAGGCTAGTCATGTTGTTTAAGTTGTGTTTTTCATAGTGTTTTTCTTTTTCTTCTCTTTTACTACTCCATCAGCTATGTGCCTTTGTGCATTATGATGGGCAACAAAATTATACATACCTACTGTGCTGCACTAGCGCGATCAAAACAAAACAAAGAAAAAATGACTGTGCTGGTAAAGCAAGCTAACCTTAGGTAACCTTATCCCACCCCCTAATGTGCAAATATATAGCCCAAATTATACAAGTCCAATGCATTCTGTCACCCGTCATTTGTTGCTATGAAATCGGTTATTTTAGATTTCACGTTAAGCAAACTTCTCGAGGGTGCTCTAGATTGTACGGGAGTACCAGCACCGGCACTAAGTTAGTATTAACAACAAAACTAGCTAACAAAAACTAACTAACTAAAACTAGTTGTAACTGACAAAAATCAATGAATAAAAACTGATTTGCCTAACTAAACTACCTAAAACTAGTAGTAAGTAACAAAAATCAATCAATGAAACTGTACTGTTTATCTATTTTCGTCCTTGAAGCGGCTAAATGGTTTCCAAACGGGGAATCGGCCAGGAAAACGACACATGGAGAGCTTCAGCAGAGATTAGTAGGAACGGTTATCTCGAATTGCATCGAAAAAAATTAATGCCAAACCTTACCCCATGAGCGAACAAAAAGAATGGCCCCGCCCAAAACGTCCCGCGATAATGTTCAGGACTTATTTTATAGGCTAACAAAAATTCGCCCATTCATTGAGACAAGCCAAAGAGCCGGTCGGACGACCAGTATCGAAAAAAAGTGGTTCATACTCTTTTGTTAGGATTGGAGAAAAATTGTATTCCCTCCTAACACAAAATTTTTTTACCAGAATATCCTCCATCCCGAAGCTTCAACTCAATTCCCAGCCACGATACACGATTGCTTTTTTAAAGAAAGTAAGCAAAGTATAGTAGGTAACAAAATTAAAATTCGGAAATTGAAATTTTCAACGCAGTCCACAAAACCAAGCCAAAGCCAAAATACTATGCCCTTAAAAATTGCGAATATCTCAAACTATTGTAAAAATAGGTAAGTAAGTGATACAAATTCCACTAGTGTGTAATTATCCACTGGTTGAAGTTTTAGGTCAGGTTAGGTATACAGAAGGTGGAGGAGACTGGCAATAATTGTCTTTAATAGATGTACAATAGATGATATAATTGGAATGCACTCTGTTTTTCGTCAATACTTTATATGCTGGTATTTTTTGCAGTAGACACCCTTCCCCCTCATCCCCTGAATTGATTTAAGCCTGTCTTAAGGAAATTTAGTTATTTTTTCTTAATTATCGATATTATTTCTTGAGTTCACATTAAAAATTTCCTCGGAGGAAGGCTAAAACAGGATAAAGGTTTTGCTATAAAAAAAATTAACAATTCAAAAATTGAAAAATACCTGCTACATCATTGAATTGTTCTTCACGTAAAATCCGAACGAGTTGCTCTAGATTGTAATCTTTGGGTTGAATGCCTTTCCATTCTTCCATCAAATAAATGATAGCTAAGTCAACACTTTCCATTCTCATATTTATTTTCATGTGTATGGAATTTACTTGTGTTGATAACCCCAAACGATGAGCTAAAGCACACCAGTTACGTACCACCCGAGAATTCCGACGCAGTACAGTCAACATTTCGTACGTTATCTCTGAAAAAAAAAAACAATCTTTTTTATTAAATTTAGCTACATTTACATACTGCAATTATACTTAAAATAATCAAAGATTGCAATAAAAAATAAAAAAGTCAAGGATACAATCTCAGCCTTATCTTTAGAACTTTGACTTTTAAATGATCTTGGAATAATGCAATGGAATTCGATAAGTAAATTGTAAGAAAAGTCTAGGAATATCAATTATCAAACTGACTAAACAAAAATTTAATGTAAAAAACTAGCATCATTACTTAAAAAAAAAGAGCAGTCACAGTATTTTTTACATAGAAAAAATCTTTTAACAAGCAAAAGAATAACAGATGTATGAACAATAGAATAAGTAAACAGATCAATAGAACAAGATGTATGAACAAGCAAAGAATATACAGAATATCAAACCTTTGCTCTGACTCTGAGGTCGTTCCACCACATGTTGCTGTGCAGCAGGTCGTCTGTTCATTGGTACACTGTCTTGCACATCAATACCCCTCGCCTCATCAATATATGCTTGTTGCTGAACAGAATCACTGGTTATCCTTTTAGGATTATTACCTCGTGAAGCAAAGAATGATTCCACTTCGTCATCAGAAACTTCTATGCTTTTAATTGTTTCTGCCAGCCAATCATGATCCTCGTCAAGGATTTTTATAAACTTCCTAAAACCAAAATATGCTATTCGAAATATTAGCTTACGATATGAAGCATAACTACATCAAAGCTGAGATAGGTTGTTTTTTTATTCGTTTCTTTTTTTTAAACCAGAGACATAAAAACTAAATACGTTCTATAGAATTTCATATGACATTTAAAACACCCCCCTCCCAAAAAAAAACAGGAATAGATGCCAAAAAAGCACAACCATAAGTAGAAAGCAGCTCAAAGATGAGGGGATGTGAAGTGGGTTTTTTTAGGTAGAGGAAACTTCAAATATAAAAGCATTCAAGGCGTCTTTTCTTCAAGTTTTCAGCAGATTCGTTCTATTACATTCACAAAGATTTGTTGAGTAAAAAAAAAAAAAAAAAAAAAAAAAAACCTCACAATAAAAAAAAAAAAAAACACGAAAATTCTATGAAGCTTTACATCTAAAACAAAACAACATAAGATAAAGAAACATAGTTTAAAAAGAAAAAAAACGTATGCATAAGAATGAAAGTGAGGAGTAAATATACTAATGAATGAAATGAATCAAAGGAAAGATAGTTTTAAAAATAATTGTCCTTTTAAATCATATAACAAAATTAGAATGTATTTAATTCTAAGAATGTTCTGTTGTTTCTTATAAAGTTAATTAGTATTTTGTATTTGTTTTGTTTGCTCCTTTTTATACTTATGACAAAGACAAAAAAAAAGAGATCTCCAAATGCAATAAAAAGTAAAAATGTCTTTTCTGCAATACAAAAAAAAAAAAAAAAAAAAAATCGAATCTTTCACATTAAAACGATATACAGTCATAACAAAGGCATCCTTGAACAGTCATAACCAGCACATATTTTCAATTTTCAGTCATAATAAGTTCAACTATACCAGGGAGAAGGAAAAAATAACTTACCAGAATATTTGGAAATAAAATCAACTTTTATGTTATTGTTTTATTTTTGTAGTCTCTGGTAAATCTTTTAAGATACATTAATCAATCTTTCATGCTTTATTTGAATGATTCGTTTTTTATACTAATAAATGTTACTGGTAAAAATCCATACTGAGACCACAGCTACCTCTCTTGCAAAAAAATAATAGGCATAGCATTACTTCACACAGTTACTTATAATCAGGCATGCTTTTTTGTTTGTTTTTTTTTAAGGTTGGATCCTGTAAGTAGACAAAGTTAAAGAAAGGCACTAAATTTTTTTTTTTTTTTTAACACATAGTTTTTAGTTCAGTTTAATCTGTTACTAAAGAGTTTGCTGAATACTAAAGAGTTTGCCAAATAATATTTCAAGTTTTATTAGGTATCAGTTTCTGTTCTCTCTATACACTTTCCTATCCTTTCAAAATAGTAAACTAATTTGTACTATGTTTTAAATCAGTCTAAAAACTCTAAACAAAGCTATGGAGCTATTATCTGATATTTTATGACTCTGATAAGGTTGTGAGCATCTTAAAAAAACAATAACTTACTGGATGGATCCCAAATTCACAATTATAAAGTGGCAATTATCTCATAATAATATTTGAACTAACCAGAGATGTCCCTAAGGATGGTGATGCCCAGGTAAAATTAATTGCAATGCCCCCCTTCTCTTCCATCTCAAATAAGCAAAAAAAAGGCCAAATCAAAGTGAAACCTTGATCAAAATGGGCAGCTCCCCAGCCACGGCGCCCGGGCAGCCGCCCTGCCCCCTCTCTTTGAATGGCTCTGGAACCAGCTAACATAACCTGCTTTTGAAAATCTTTTCACTTATAATAAAGACAATGATGACGATAATACAAGAAATCCTGATAATACACCTCATAAATTTGGAACCACCCATTGAACATCTTTTACCATTCACAACAAGGGAGGCCCATCACTCTTTATCATGCCGTTGCTATCACAGTGACTGCAAGAGTCATAGTTTTCACTAACACTCATACTGTGGGTGGAAAACCTAGCCTTTGGACTATTATTAAGACATTATTATATTTCACCTTAAGCCAAAAAGTAAAAAAAAAAAAAACTACCACCAAAGCTTACCGAAATGCCTGAGAACTTTTCTGGGAAAGAATTTCAATAAGTTTCTGAACTTGCTTTTCTCTACCCTTTGACGATAATACATCTCTGAAATCTTCTTCATCAATTATGTCTTCGGCAAGCATTGAAGACAGTACATATTTTGGCATTAAAGAATCTTTGATGCAAGGGGTACATTTCATTAGACGAATTCTGTCATATGCATTCATTTTCTTATATATTAACATAAATTCCTATAAAGTTTCCTGAAATGAGAAGAATAGATAACAAGTTTAGTTAGTACAGAGGGTAGAGGAGTAGCAAGCATAGGATTCAGAGGTTTTTAAAATACCGGGAAACACTGCAATTAATTTAAATGCTCTGCTTAGTATACTTTTGCAACACAAAGACCAACCAATAAAAACTTGATGTAAATTCATGAAAAATCATAAAAGACATTGATGAAGGCTTTTCTGTGGATATAATATTACTTTATCAATCTAGAGGCTTTCTGCAAGCCCCAATACTCTTTGCTGTCTACACTCAACAGTGGACTGGTGCCCAATCAAATTTTTCTTCATTACCCAAAACAGCACTGTCTATAGCCCCAATGGAACACCTGAAAAACACACTACAGAGCAATCAAAAATTCTAGTAAAAGCTAAGTTCCTGATAAAGTGTCTTGCCAGCTTTGCTTGTTAAACTCAGAAATCTAGGCTTACCCTTAATCCCAATTGCATTTACAAACAGTCACAAAGATAATGTCCTGCCCATTATCTTCAAAAACCCCAACAACGAAATGCCTATCCCAGCATGCAGTCTTCAGCTACCAACACTTTGAATTTTTCTTTGGGACCTAGATGTACCCCATACAAGCATACAATACAATAGGGGTTTTCCAGTGGGAAAACCCCTCCCAGCCCTCACTACCATATCACTCTTGGAAGACAAAATTGTCAGCTTTGAGGATGATGCCGCTTGTCATACCCAACCATCTCGCACTCAATCCGAAGTTGCTGTTGTGCAGTGGTGCCAATTCTAAATTACTGGAGAATGATTCTTGAACCACGCCTACCATGTAATTGCTGTTACCGAGTGGGCTTAAACTGGATCTTTCAGGACTCTCTAGCCCTGATGGTTTGTCGCTTGACCTTAACACAACAACCAGATCTATCACCATTATCAACTATGGAGCATCACAGTTCTTGCAACTAATTTGCTCCAAAGTGCAAATTAAGGTAATTAAGGTAATACACAGATGAAAAATTTCCGTGGTTAACTGGCAACACTTGATCTGGCCCACTTAAAGTTAAAAAAAAAATCACTAAAATTACCAAAACAATTTTCTAGACTTTAAGTGGGATTATGATGAGTTGTATCGCCGGTTTTTGCTGATAAAATCACAAATCTAGGCATATACTCCAGATTAACAGAATTTATCAAAAAAATATTTAAAGAACTGGTCATTCACTGTCCAACTTCAGCTCTGTATGATCTGAAGACACCCAAACAACAAAAGACCTACCCTGGGGTTTAAATCTTTTCCACTTTTTGACCAGGGCGCAGTACTCCTTATACTAGTAGCTACCTGTACAGTAGCCCTTTTCTGTCGAATATAAATATATATCACATAAACATAAAATATAAATATACAAAACATAAAATATATTTAAAAAACCGTTTTCCGGAATTTTGACCATAAAAAATAATCTTTTAATTTTTTGATTAATTTGCTGGGTTGGTAGCTCCATTCAGGATAGAACATTTGTATCAACTTAAAGTTTATAGGGTTCAAAATTTAAAGGATACTGATAAAACTTGATATTTGTGACTATACACCATTATTGAAATGCCTATCAAAGCCAATCCAAGTTCATTGTTCTGCCTCAAATATTATCATTATGGGTAAACACTTTCCTTGTGCCTCATTTGAGCAATGCATCTATTTCCCAGGTTGTAATCCTATAAAACAAAGATAGGAAAAGGTCAGTCCCTCTGGAGAGGGAATTGGTGGATTTGAGTACTTCAAATGTCTCCCCAGGGATGATCATGACTGTAGATTCAGTCAAGTTCTATTCACCTGCCTTTACTACTTTCTAAGATAAACAAAAACCCTGTATCTTGAATTTTATAGCATTTGGGGCCCAGTAATTAGAGTGCCAAATCATTACCTTAAATTGCATCTTCTACTGACTAAGGTTGAAGAGTCTGTAGATGTCACCAGGCAACGTTGATTTGATATTCAAGTTACAGTTCATGAGTGGATCATCACTATTTACATATATACACGACAGTTTGGTTTCATTATTGAGTGTCACTAAATGTATCACCAGCTGGGCGCGTTTGAGGGCTAAAAAGGGTAGGTGGAAACTAATAGACCCTGCTGGATGATACTGGTTCACCCCACTACATCTTCAATGACTAGCCACTCAAATCACAGTCAACACCAATCTTGAAGCTGTCAACTGATCTGGCCAACATGGTAGATTTACTGAGGGAATTTCACAGTGGAACAACACAATTGGTGGAGAAGTTGAACTTCTCATGTAGGAGATTTTTTGTTTGATAAAAGGGAGCTTGGTTGTTGTATGCTGAACCTTCACAACCATCTCCATGTCACACTTAAATGTGGGTTGACAACTGAAATGCCAAACTCAAGATGGGAACAAACACAGGTTGTGTGAAGCATATTGATACCACTTAGTTGGCAAATTGCCACTGAATGCTTGATCAAACCTAGGACCTTGTTTGCTTTAGCTGATTGGTTCCAACAATGATTATGAAATTTAAGCTTATCATCAATGATTACCCCAAGGTCATGCTCTTCCTCAGCACTCTGAAGAGGCATATTGGCACCTGCAGAGTCAATCATGTGATAACTATGACAGGGATTGTTTGGAATGAGATGCAGAGCTTTGCATTTGCATGGGTTGAACTTGAGCATCCAGGTTTTTGCCCACAGCCAGAGGTTGTTGAGATCTTGCAGAGAAGAGCAATTTTCTTTTGAGGCTGCTGGACTAAAGAGTTTGGAGTCGTCTGCATACAGTTCCAAGCCATTCTTGACCACCTCAGGAGCATCATTTACATAGAGTTTAAACTGTGTTGGGGCTAGTTTGGTCCCTTGGGGGAAATCACTCTTAATGTGAACTGGTGTGGAGTAGATTAGGTCATCTCTTTCACCATATAAAGCAACAATCTGGATTCTATTAGATAAGAAGCTGTGGATCCATTGGGCAACATCATTGTCTATCTGATATACTGACAGCTTGATCATGAGGTAGCAATGAGACATTCTATCAAATGCTGCAATCCAGTAGGAACATGTCAACTGGAAAACCCAGCTCCAGGAGACCAGTTATAGATTCATAAGCCAGCATTAGATTTGTTTCGATAGAAATGCCTTTCCTGAAGCCATGCTGACCACCAAAAAGAAGGCCATTCTTGGTCATATGCACTATGATTGCATCATTGACTAACTCTTCAATAAGTTTAGCTACAACCAAGGTCAGGCTAATGGGTTGACAGTTCTCACACTGGGTTCTGGATCCTTTCTTGAATATTGGAATAATTATGCTACTAATACTACTACTAATAAAACAAAACTAAAAAAAAACATGAGAAAAATTGAAAATGATATAGCAAAAAATGACATTAAAATACTTTCTGATTTGAAAAAGGATATGGTCCTTACTATCACTAGCTGTCAGTATATCAGATAGACAATGATGTTGCCCAATGAATCCACAGCTTCTTATGCAATAGAATCCAGATTGTTGCTTTATATGGTGAAAGAGATGACCTAATCTACTCCACACCAGTTCACATTAAGAGTGATTTCCCCCAAGGGACCAAACTAGCCCCAACATAGTTTAACCTCTATGTAAATGATGCTCCTGAGGTGGTCAAGAATGGCTTAGAACTGTATGCAGACGACTCCAAACTCTTTGATCTGGCAGCCTCAAAAGAAAATTGCTCTTCTCTGCAAGATCTCAACAACCCCTGGCTGTGGGCAAAAACCTGGATGCTCAAGTTCAACCCATTCAAATGCAAAGTTCTGCATCTCATTCCAAAAAATCCCTGCCATAATTATCGCTGAAGAAGAGCATGACCTTGGGGTAATCATTGATGATAAGCTTTTTTTGTGGAGTTTTATCTCTCTTTGTTGTTTATGGACAATCTTCGGCAATCTGTCATCCTTCATCGGCAGAATGCGGCCTAGCCATCTCAACCTTTCTTTCATTATAGCCCTCTAAGGCGAAATTAAACAACATTTTTTGTACAACTACTGTTTGAAATATGGTCAGTCAGTCAGGTACCCAGAACAATCTCTCTGGAAAACATCTAGTAAATTTTCGTCTGCTTTTCGGAGCACCCATGCTTCAGAGCCATATTTGACCACTGTCATCACTGTGGCTTCCAATATTCTAATCTTGGTTTGCACACTTGTCTTTCTATTCTTTCAAACTTTTTTTAACTGTGAGAAAAACACTCTGAGCCTTAGCTATTCTACTTTTAACATCTTTGCTGCTCCGACCATCTTTACTAATAATACTACCAAGGTAAGTGAAGCTGCCAACCTGATCAATCTTTTCATTACCCAACGTTACCTTTTCATCTTCACTTATTCCTAGCCTTAGTGACTTAGTCTTCTTCACATTAATTTTCAAGCCTATTCTAGCACCCTCAACTTGTAAAACCTCTAAAAATTCATTCATTTTGCTCAAACTTTCATCTAATATGCTTAAATCATCAGCATAATGTAAGTGCAGGAGCGTTTTTTTCCTCCCCATTTGATTCTGTGGTCTCCAATTGCCTTTCCTGTGCTCCTTAAGACAAAGTCCATCGAAATGATCCATATAAAGGGTGATAGAACACAACCCTGCTTAACTCCTGATTAAATACAAAACCAGTTGCTAACCTCATTTCTTACCTTAACTGCAGCAGCATTATTCTTGTACATAGCACAAATCACTTTAATCTATTTTTCTGGTATACCATATAAGGATAAGACCTTTGCTGACGCTCTTCTATCAACAGAACCAGAGGCTTGCTCATAATCGATAAAACTGAGTACCAAAGGTGTTTGACAACAAAGGGACTTCTTAATTATTAACCTAAGAGTGAAGACTTGGTCAACACATCCTCTACCTTTTCTAACTGCACTGTTCTTCCCTTAAAACTTTGTCTACAGCATTTCTCAGTCTAAAAAGTATCATATTACTAAGTAATTGGCTACCTATAGAGACCAGACTAATGCCTCGATAATTATGACACTCACCCTTGTCAGTTTTCTTATACAGTGGTTTAATTAAGCTTTTCCTAAAATCATTAGGTACTTCCCCTTTTTCAAAAATCATATCCATAATCTTCAGTAGCTTATTCCTAATCTCAGAGCCACCATATTCAATAAAATAATTATTACACTATCAGCACCTGGAGCCTTATTATTTTTTAATCCTTTTAGTACTGTCGCTAATTCTTCCTTACTAAACAAATCTTCCTTCACATCCAAGGTATCACAAACTTTTTCATTTTCCTCTATATCTTTTCCTGCAACTGTATCTCGGTTTAGCACATTCTCAAAATGTTCCACCCATCTTTCTTTAACTTTTTCCTTATCACTAACTGTGGCCTCATTGCTATCTTTAACTGGAACTAGTCTGGATTGACTACTCCCTTTCAATTTATTAACATGCCAGTATAATATTTGACATATAATAATTATGTATTATAATAATTATGGCTGTCTGCCAATCTGCAGGTAGGCTATTAGTCTGAAGAGACAGATTGAATAGCAAACAGATCAGCTTGGCTACAATATCTGCAAGTTCTTTAAGAAGCTTGGGATGTATACTGCCTGAGCCTTTAGCTTTGTTGGGGTCTGGAGCTAAACAGAAAGCAGGTCGTCCTCATCTGGGATGGGAGGATACCATAAATAAAGGTTTAAAGGAAATGGGAACTTCCTGGGAGGGTGTAAAGAGGGAGACCTTCAATAGATTGGGTTGGAGGAGGAGCAGCTGTGTTGGCCTGAGGCAGGGTGCTGTGACTTATTATTATTATTAGTAGTAGTTTATTCAGTCTTTTCTTAATTTCATCCATTGTGATATAAATTTGTGATTGGCTTTTGTAAATTGGGTGCTTGACCATCCTGGGGTCAAGTGGGGTCCACTGAGAAGTTGGATGTAAATGTGTTGTTTAGCAAATTTGTAATGTCCTCCAGATCTTTCAGCTTTTTTCCTTCAGGGTTGAGCAGGATAATAATAGTTTGTCTACTCTGATCTTTAGCTGATACATATCTCCAGAGCCTCTTTGGGTTTTCTTTGATGTTCAATGTCAAGTTGTTTTCATAGTCAGCTATGAAGTGCCTAGTCAGTTGCCTCAGCTTATTCCTTGCTCTTGCAAAACAGTCCCAGTGGTGTGTGCATTTATTATACTTTGAAAAAGCCTTCTTCTTGCAGCTCACAGTCCTTTTAATAGGCTGGTTCAGGTATGGCAGTGTTTTTGGTGCCTTCACAAATGAACTTGAAGCATATGTTTGCTCAGTCTAAAGCAGAGTGTTCTTAAAATTTTGCCAGACTAGCTCAATGTCTCTCTTGACAATTACTTGGTCCCATCCTACTGCATGCATTACCTCCCTGGTTTTGCTGTAGTTGGTGTAAGTTTGTTTAGTACAGTCACAATGTTCACGTTTGTACAACAGCAAAACATCATTGAGAGTCTTGCTTCCTACTTCTTGTAGTGGTAGAGACATCGGAGTTCTGTTAGATGACAGTTTAAAATTCCATGAACACACCATCCAAGCAATTTCGAGAGCAAACACAAATTTGGGACTCCTGAAAAGAACCATCAGCAGTCAATCCTCCATACTTTTTCTGAAACTATACAAAGTTGTGGTCAGGCAAATTCTGGATTTTGGAACATGTCTTGCTGGTCTTTTCTACAAGAGTGACATCCAGCTCATTGAATATGTCCAAAGGAAGGCCACCAAATGCATCAACAGTTTACACAGTCAGTCCTACTGCAGTAAATTACAATCTGCTAACTTACCAACATTTGTTTTTTGGCATAGGCATAATGGCATGATGCTCACCTATAAGTACCTCCAGCAAGCAGACCAGAAACTGTTTACCTTCTCTCACCACCAAAGACAAACACAAGGACTTTCCAAAAGCTATTTAAAACCACTGTTAATACTAAGGTCTGATTAGATTTTTTCAGCCAGCAAGTGGTGAATGATTGGAACCAACTAAGCTAAGAGACAATTTCTGCAACCTTGCCCAAGGAATTTAAAAAGAAGCTCTACAAGGAATAGGAGGCCAAACCATGGAGATTCCAGTGGAAATACCGTCTCAGCCCTCACTAGCATAACACTCTGTGAAGACAACAGAGTCAGCTTGGAGGATGATCCAGCCAGGCATACCCAACCTTCTCACACACTAAATCCAAAGTTGCTGTTGTATAGTGGTGCCAACTCTAAATTGCTGGGGAATGGTTCTTGAACCACACCTACCATGTAATCACCATTACCAAGTGAGCTTAAATTGCATCTCTCCAGCACTCTCTAGTCCTGATGGTTTGTCACTTAACCATAACACAATGACCAGATCTATTTCCATCATCAACTATGGAGCATCACAGTTCTTACAACTAATTCACTCCAAAGTGCAAATTAAGGTAATTAAGGTAATTGCTTGTTTGTTGACTAAGCAGCAAGTCATAGCAGATGCAGACAATGGGGGGGGGCGGGTAATCAGTATTCACAAACAATCCTGGGTTGTTTGTTGATAACCCACGATGGACCTTTGTTGATAACCCAAGCCCTTAACCTATTTTACATCTGGTAGATTCATGTCTCTAAGAAGAATTAAGTCCTGATTATCATGATTGGATGCATGTTCAGTCAACTGAATTAGAGCTTGGTAAGATCCCAAGGGCATCTGGGAACTGGGGCTTCTATATATGCAACTGATCAGTAATGGTTTCCCCTCATTAATAACACTGACAAAACACTCTCAACTCATGGGAATAATCATGAATGAAAGATAAATCTCTAACCTGTATTCTCTCCTTTATGTAGATGGTGGTGCCTCTCCTGGGGCTAATAGACAGATTTGAGAACAGGCAATATCTAAGTATCCTGATATGGTTTTCTGCCAGTGGGTTGCTGGAGTTCTTAGGGGCCAGTTCATAAATACACAGTACATCATAATCTTCAGTGGTGTCTACCAGTTTCAGTTCCAGAAGGTTATTTGTCAATGTATTACTGTTCATGTAAAACAGTTTCAACATTTACTTTCCACTGACTGGGTTGTTATTATGTTTGTTGAGCTAGAGCTAAAACACAAATGGAAAGCATCACTATTATCATCATCAACACAAACACTACTAGAATCAAAGTCAATGCTCCATTATTACCCTGTTCCTTGACAACTGAGTCTGTTTTCTCTTTCTGCCTTTGTGTGATCAAAGTGAAACTGCACATCCCCTTCCAGCTTTGATTTAGCCACAATCTCCTTTTTAACCCTGTAACTGTCTATGAGGAAAAGAACAGGCCTAAAGTAGTCACCTGGTTTTAGAGAATTGTTTCCATGTTGCTGTGGCTTCAGAACAGTGACAGATGGTAGGTTGTATGATCTAGGCTTCCAAATTGACACATTTTGTGTCAAAATGACACAATTTGATGTTGCATGACACAATGACACATTTGGTCAAAATGATGACATAATTGACGCAAATGACACATTTTTCGATAAGAAATGACACAATCAACGAAAATGACACATTTTTCAAAAAAAATATGACACAATTTTGTCATCAAAGTCTTGTTTTTTAAATGGTAATAAAAGAAAAGTAAAATTTTAGTTTTCTACCCCCAGAAAAGCTACAAATTAACGGAGGGGAATAGCACTGCCTAATGGTGGCAGTAGTACACAAACAGTGCGGATACAAGACAGATGCCATAACCATATTTAAAATTTAAACCATGTGAAGAAACCAGCCATAGGTGGAAATTTCAAAGCAAAATGCACATTGAATATCTGAACTTAATTGGCTGCTTGATTGAGAATGTGATGTAGCAAACTGGTACGTACTTAATAGTAAAAAGTAAACAGTGTGCAGTTTACCAAAGCTGTATGCATAAGCAGCAACTCATATTTTTAAGAGTACAGGAGGGGTATCCCAACTCGGACAAGATTACAAATTTCCAGAGAAGTCTTTCCTTCAGAATAATCCATCTGGATTAAAAATGCACCAACAAATATGACAGAAATAATAGATTGAAGCTAGTTGAATGGCTTATATATTGAGTAAATAAACATAGCTTCAAAATTTGTAACTGAACATAATTATATTTTCAAACAAGATTACTTCATTCTAACCTTACCTTGTTTCACTTAAAAATGATGAAAAAGGTCAGCAAGATCAACTTCTGGAATTTGGAGTTCCAGAGTAGTGACACTCGCATTCAAAAACTCCTTTCCAGCTCAAGGGTAACTATCATGAAGTCTCATGAAGTCTCTTTTATAAGTCTATCATGAAGTCTTTTGTCAAAACTGACATCTTAGAAAATGATGATGCTTTTGTCATACCCATGATCTCAGGCTGGTTTAAGGAAATCTTCGAGATTTCTTTTGGTCCAAATACCAAAATACACGTGCTGAAATACAAGGATGTGATACACTTGAATGATCTCAAACAGTTTAGGTTGTACTGCCTGAACTTCCTAGTAGAAGTTATCAAACAAATGAGGAAATTAATTGATCATTCTGACCCCACTTTAAAAGCTCTGGCTTGTTTAGACCCAGTGACTGCTTTGAGCAGAAAAGTTGACATGCTAGTGAGACTGACTGGATGGTTCAGCAGCTTACTTGGGAAACATGAAGGTGAAGTGGAAAGGTCAAGGAATGTAATAGAGACTCAGTGGATGTTGATGAGTGAGCACAGGGATGAGATTATCAGAAGCATGGGAACTGAAATGCGTCCTTTGAAATTTTGGAAGACGTTATTGAATACAAAAGATGCTCAAGGCAAGCCACAGTTCGAAGAGCTGTCCCTTTTCATGCTAAATCTGTTTGCTCTTTCGCATTCCAGTGCAGCTGCAGAATGTCAATTTTCACTTCTATCAAATATAAAACAAAACTCAGGAACAGTCTACTTCCCGACAAGATAGACTTCCTGATGCATGCAAACCAGCTGGTCTCTCATACCTCAGGAACCATGCACAACTAGGAAATTCCTTCCAATATGTGGAAGAATTTTATGGCCTGGTACAAGGAGAAAGAAGAAGAGACCAATGAGCCCTAGATATAGCCAGGGTCAAATATACTTGAAGTTCTGGGGAGAGGGGTTTGAGTGTGAGAGGTTACCAAGTTGTTCCGTGCTTATATATCTGATATTAATCTGTAATTTGTAGTACAAATATGCAATTGATTTTGGCTTACATTTTTCCTTGGCCTCTAGGTCCATTAGAAGTACGATTGTAACCATTAAGACAGGAAGACAGCTTAGTAGTATTGTTGGTTCAAGCTAATCTTCAATGAGGGCACAATGAACCACAGACAAGTTGATAGACAGATAGTTGGAACTGTTTTTTCTGGGAACTAAGTTCTGATTGCTGAGTCAAAGTGACATACTGTACAAGAGAAGAAAAGTAGGCACAAAGCATGTTAAAAAAAGAAGCATGTTCAGGCATTATACTTCATTTTTATGAATTTCTTCTCGATTGAATCCAGGTCTTGGACAAGTTTTATGCTTGCAAACTATAAAGCTCTAATGCACCTACAGTGGTCTTGTATTTTTCCATTTTTGAAGGTGTCAACTAAAGCTTAGCCGATTACGACGTCATGCGAAAAGTCTTTAATTTACTGTCGGAATTGATTGTCCCTAAGACTTTTATGAATGTAAACTCGCCTTGTTGGCCGCTCAGACACAAATTCATAGTGTTTAACATTAATCTAATTGAATGTTCCTATTACTTTCATAATGTCATAAAAACGTCTTGATCCCAAGATAATAGTTTAAGGTTAAGTTTACTCCTTTTTGAACTGATTTGGAAAAGATTATATTTTCAAAACTCTAAATTAAGATTTGACAATTAAATATGATACCACTTGTAGCAAAAAAATGACACATTTTGTGACACATTGTGGAATCTGAGATGACACAAAAAGCACATTTTCGGAAAAAATATGACACAGCCCTTAAAAAAAATTGGCAGCCCTGTGTATGATAGGGCAAGATGGTCCTGAATAAACATTTGGATGTCAGCACCCTCTTCACACAATTCTGGTATTCCATATGCCACAATGCTAAGCTGATGTTTCTGTCTTTCTCTGCCCTCATAGTTTTTCTAACATAAATTTCAAAATTCTTACTACTGTCATTATGAGACTGGCTCAGCTTACTTGTAACTATGCCTTCTTTTTTAGTTTCCAGATAATTGGATCCTAGCCGAAACTTTTTAGTTTCGGCTAGGGAACATTTGCCTGCAACATCATTTTCTAAATTTGAAATTCTGTTATTCATGTTCACTAGTTCTTGCTTGAGATCTTCTTGGAACTGATTAAGCAAGGCAGCCAGAGCTTTTGAGACAGTTGTCTCAATTAGCTTTTGGATGGTGTTTCCACTAGCCTTACAAACCAGGCAAAACCATTCACATGTAAGACTATCAGTCACTTTTCAGAACAATGCATATTCTGACTTTGATATCCTAATACACTCTATGCATAACCATTTGTCACAACCATCACATGATAAGACCAAAGACTGTTCATCAAGTTGATTCTGATGGCAACCACATTCATCCTTGTTCTTTTTAGGACCTAGCCAGATTCTCTTGTTGTTTGTTTAGGGCAGCATTTTAAACTACAGACAAGATGGGTAATGTCAATATTTTTTTCAGTTTTCACTGCAATAAAGCAGGTTGTTACCCTCAGAGCAAACTCAGCAAGGGAAGCATTGATCCCTGCTCATCTCATCCTCATAATTAAAGGGATTTTACTCCTGGCAGGTACACTGGCACTTGCAGCAGGTGACCAACCCTCTTCTGCTTGCATGATCAGTGAATCAACACTAGGATACCAATGTTATGGCTGAATTTTCAAATTTGCCCAAAAGAAAATTATATTGGCAACTTTGCAGCACAAACAACAACACAGAAAATTCAAAATACACAACAAATCATGGACAAATAATTTTTGGAACCATGGATAGAAGGTTCCAACTTTTGGATATAATGTAGTGTTTATTTGTCCCAAGATATATTGCATTTGGGACATAGGTTCTTTACATAGCATGCACAGAGCCCACTATGCTACTGGTTGCACTATGTAGCAACCAGCAATGAGCTAGTAAAGAGGTAATACTGTATGTAATGTGGCTAAACAGTTCGAGTGGTTATGGGAGAGAACATTCTATCCCTTCAGATAGTTTTAGAGAATTGGGATTGGTTCATGGTTAGACTTGGCTAGTTACAATTGGCAGACCACTACCCAAGGAAATATATATAGATATTTTTTTTTTACATTTAAACTTAATGACAAGTAGCCCTTACATTCATGCCCTTTGTAATACAATTATTCTTCCACATGACAACTATTTAAATTGAATGTATCCATGGCAGGGTCTATCTATAATCTAAATACTTAGTTCTAACTTTAAAATCCAGCAAATGTATGATAGATTTAATAACCGAGGTAGCAACAAGGTGAGCACACCACTTGATGTATTTTAATACTTTTTCTAAATAAACTCACAGATCAATTTTAAAGCCCTTTAATGGATCCTAAGGGGACATTATCTACCTTATTTTGGAAAAAGAAATGACCTAAGAAAAGTGGTTAATAAGAAACCAAACAATTATAAATCAACTTTTTTCCAAGTTATATATTCAATAGGTAGACTATTTATCAAAAATGATTGATTCCATATATTTCAAAATTAATATATCTTTTAATTCTGCCATGGGATCCATGATTAGGATCCACTGCTGACTACCAGTGTATATAAAGTTGCCAATGTTATGTGGGAAACCAAAAGTCAATAATTTTCTGAGAAGTCAAGCTCAAAATTGATACAAAGATCATGGAAATTTCTATAAAAAACAAGCAAGCATTCCTTTCCAGAAAACGTTGAAGCATTTTTCCTTTCCATTTTGGAAAAGCTTCCTGTCTCAAAGACATCAAAACTAAATTTTATTTGGGTCAGCAGTCAGGTTTTTTTTTAATATATAACAAGAAATGGGCAATGAAGGATTATTATTATTAGTTGTACTGTTTTACATGCTTGATGAGTATTATATTTGATTTGCCTTTTATCAATGGAGCCTAGTGTAACCTGTACATCACTTTAATAAACATATCTTTTATTGAACTTATGTACCTTACTTGTTTATGTTGACTCCTATAGAGGCACATAAGCCCAAACCTCTAACCTCTATTTTTAGCTCAAGACAGCTTCCTAGGTCACAAACCCAATCAAGGTAAACATAGTCTACACCTCTAGGCTAACTATTGTTCTTCACTTCAAATATGCTGAGACAATGCATCATATCATCAATGTAGGCTATTGTATATTGCAAGTGAAATAAAATGGGGTTTCCCAATGTAGGTTCAAATCCTACCAACAATGTCTAATATTACGTTTTGTGTACTCTGCTGTATGCTGTATATGCCTTGTCTCAGCATATACTAAGTGTGGACAGCCAGTTAGTCAAAAAGGTGTGGGCTATGTTTACCATGAGAAGGGTCAAATCTTTACAGATTTATAAATTGTTTATTCAATTGGATCATGATGAATCATAATTGTTTATTCAATTGGATCATGTGGATTATATAATTTTAGCAAAATGGATTTATAATCAAATAGTAAGTTTTTAATCATTATTTTATAGCAAAAAAAAAAGAGAAAATGTGTCATCTTTGAGGGTTTATCAAGGTGTAAAATTAAATTTCCAAGTAAAACAACATTACTTTAGGAAAGAGCATAAAAAAGGCATTGTGATGTATGTTCATCTTATTTGCAGTTCAGTAACTTAAAATTCTCCAAATTTATCAAATCTTCAAGCTAATCAAACAGCCTACTTTTTAATAAATTTAGACAAACCTATTGGAGAAATGATCACTTTCTAGGTGGTAGACATTTTTTTTTTATAAAAAATTACTATTACAAGCCCCAAATTTAAAGTTAATAAGTAAAAACGTGACAAACAAAAAATCACAAAATATACAATGCAAAAACTAAGAACTGGCAAAGAACAACAATAACAAAATAGCAGTATAAAAAATCATTTGTTAGTTATTAAAAAATATCAAAATGTCCAAAGGCAAGCAACAAAGTGTATGAAAAGCCTTAAATCAGCTTCATACAAGGAACATCTCAAGCAGCTTAAGCTACCTACCCTTGTCTATAGACACATGCATAGTGACAAGACACTGACTTATAAACTCCTAAAGGGAAACTCCACCATCTTCAAGGGCAACCACAGTATCAGCCATCATCTCACAAGAGGACATTCAAAGAAGCTACCAAAATTAAGCTGCAGATGAAGAATCTGTCAACTGCATTTTTCAAGAAGAATAATTAACCAGTGGAATGAATATAAGGATTTTATTGTCAGCACTCCTTCTATCTAGTCTTTCAAAGATCAACTTGACAAGGAGCAGGAGAAGAAGCAGCAGAGGTTTGACTAGGAGTCATCAACTCAAGAGAACTATAGGTCTGGGGGACCTTAAAGCTCTCAAATGGATTAAGGTAATCAAGTTAAGGTGATGAATTAAACAGGGAATCAACATAAAAATCAAAAAGACAAACGATCCCTATGGGCTAACAGAAATTTTATTGTGATTTAGCTATTGAAGTGGTGAGTAGCAGTCTAACTACTGGACAACTTACCTTAATCTAAAAAGTAAGGAATATTTGGTAGGTATTAAAAATTTAGGTAAAATTCTAGTTGATTGACTTCTTACTATCTCAGAAAGTGGTTAGGTTAGGAAAATGAAACTTTCAGGGATGGGTCTACAGGCTAAAGTATGTCCTGGGAAGGTATTTTGAAGTACCCATCTCCACTCCTTCTCCCTCTAGAGGGCCTTGACCTTTAATGACCTTCAAAAATATGTGTTTTATAAAAATGAAATCTTGTAAAATAGATTTTCTGCTTGAATGAAGTACAACAAAACTGTTTTCAGCTTCACAACTTTACTCAATCCCAATTTATAAGGTTTTAAAGATGTGCAAATACATTTCCTAAATTTTGAAAAGAAAATATTGATATGGCTCAGAATTCTGCTCAAATAACAGGAATTGCATTTTCAGAACTAAAGGCAGAGAAAAAGCAACTGGTAAGTGAAAATTAAGGTAAAATGTTGTTTTGTCAAAATTTCAATAGGTATTTTAAAATTTAATTTATATCATATTAAAATTGAATTATATTAAAATTTCAATAGGTACCTCTCATGTAGGCAAATTTCAGGGCTCTCTAGAGGGAGAAGGAGTGGAGGTGGGTACTTTAAAAAACCTTCATGGGACATACTTTAGCCAGTAGACCCATCCCTGAAAGTTTCATTTTCCTAACCTAACCCCTTTCTGAGATAGTAAGAAGTCAATCAACTAGAAATTTACCTAAATTTTTATTATTTAGCTAAAATCAAGGTGAAAACACCAATTAATATACATTTTTATGTTCTTTTGAAAAATACTAATAACTTCCATTGCAATTAATAGCCCTCCTCTCAATCCTTAATAGACAAATTTATAGCCAAAACTGCATATATATTTTAAATAGTACAACTCTGTACTTCTTATCAATTTAACAGCAAATGCTAAACAAGCACCATGAAGACAAGAGCTGCACTATTGAAAATATAATTAGTAGACAAGCCTAAATAAAAATTTTTCCATATACCAGTCTGTTATGGACAGCAGTGGGGACTTATAGTGGAAGCAAATTGCAAGAAAGACTATACTGCCAAAGTTTAACCAGGACTCTAGAGAGTCGTAGTTGAACTTCATTGAAGTTATGATGCTATGGCTGTTTTAAGTTTTTTATTTTTTTTGTTTTCAAGTTTGTATTTTAATGTGAGTTTCTCTTTTATATTTTGGTTTGTCTTGTCCTAAGGACAGTCCTTGGACATAGGGCCAAAATGTTCATTTAAAATTCTACCGTCTTAACATAATTTGTTGTTTATGTGATGGGAGCAATTAGGCCTAGTATATTTACTGGGTAACAAAATGATTGATCAATTGGACAGTATCACTTACCTTGGCAGTAATATTAGTAAAGATGGTAGGAGTAGTGAAGATTTTAAAAGTAGCACCATGTAGAACTAGGGCTAAAAAGAAAGCAGGAAGCCAGTAGGTGGGGTAGGAGGATGTTGTAAAATAAGATTTAAGAGAAATTTAAACTTGCTGGGAGGTTGTAAAGATGGAGGCTTTAAATAAATTGGCATGGAGGAGGAGCATGGGTAAAATTGGTGCAAACAGTATTACTGGCTTTCATATAAAGTGAATATAGCACTTGATGCCTTTTTTAATGCTCTTTACAAATATAATAATTGCTTCTACCACAAATTCAGATTTAAGCACTTTGTGACCTCTTAAAAATGACCTATATATAGGGTCATTACAAATCTGTAATATTTTTGAAACAAATTTGGGCTATATAATTGCACATCAGGGGGATGGGGGTAAAGCATGGCATATATTAAATGTGTAAACTAACCATTGCTGTATATTTTTTTTATGTGTTTGTGCACATTGAATTTTAATGAGAAATCACCAGTGCAACAGCACAAACACATAAAAAAATACAGCAATGGTTAGTTTATGTATTTAATATATGCTATGCTTTATCCCCACCCCCCCCCCCCTGATGTGCAAATATATAGCCCAAATTTGTTTCTAAACTAGGCTATTACAGATTTGTAATGACCCCATATATAGGTCATTTTTAAAAGGTCAAAAAGTGCTTAAATCTGAATTTGCAGTAGAAACAATTATTATATTTGTAAACAGCATTAAAAAAGGCATTGAGTGGTATATTCACTTTATATGAAAACCAGTGATACTGTTTGCATCAATTTTACCATAGCATGTATAGCTACTTTGGCCTCAGGCAGAGTGGTGTTGTGGTATGTAGTTAGTAGTAGCCTAGGCTGGTATATTTGCAGTGAGTGGTTTGTTCACCTTGGTTCTAGCCAAGCAATGTAGACTAAAACATTTATTTTCTAGTAAATTCTCACTTCTTTTAAATGAATAGCAAACCTGAGTGTCATTGATTATGCACTAGATTAGGCTCCATGAGCAGTAGACATAAGGAGTAAGCCTAATGATTCTAAACTAGCCTAGGACTAAATTAAAATTAGCCTATGACAGAAGTATTGTGTAGCCTAGATTTATCAAATAAAGACAAAAACCTACCATTTATATTAAGACAAAAAGTCCCTAATAGTTCAAACAGACTACTCAACAGTAATCTACTATTTCCCTCCAACAGATATTTTGTTTGTTTATACGCTGGTTGCTGCTGTAATCTAAATCGTAAATTGAAATACTTATGCCAAGTTTACACGCATAGGATTTTGGAAAAATCCTTTAAGGATTTGGTCATAATGGCCAAATACTTAAGCCGTTTCCTTAAAGGACGAAAGGATTTTTATCTTGAAATTATTTCAAGATCTGAGCAAAATCCTTATAAGTAATAAGCTAAAGCTTTAATTTTTTGTCTAATGCATACGCTTTTTTAAGAAGAAATAGTTTTAAATCACCTTTGGGTAGGTTAGTTGTAATCTTCAGTAACTCTAAAAAGGTAAGTTTTGTTGGGTGCTTCACTTTTTTCTGCCTGGGCATTGTTTTAGAGTTTGGACATATTCCTTTACGAGCCATGGGGAAAAATTTCAGTGAAGGGACTTCTTTGTGCCTAGGAAATTAGCTAGTTGAGTTTGCTGAATCCAATTATCAGAAACAAATTTAGTTTCTATAATGCATATAATGCTTATATTTAGTTTCGTAAATGCAATATTGAATTTTATTCCAAGGCTAGGCTACTATGTATACCCTTTTCTTATTTTCAGGGCTTAAAGATTGTATTAATGATAGAATTGTACTTAGGCCTATCTTAGGTTAATCCTGACCAAATATTTTTTCTTAATTTTGAGTTTTTGTTCATGTTCACATTTGCTTTGATTCTCAAAATGCAATTTCTACAGATCAATGAATATGGAGAACATACACACACACACATATATATATATATTCATATATAAATATATCATTATATATATATATATATATATATATATATATATATATATATATATATATATATATATATATTATATATATATATATATATATATATATATATATATATATATATATATATATATATATATATATATATATTCTCAAGAGGTTCTATGCTCAACCTTTATCCATTTTCATATTAAACCATAAACCTATATGAAAATTTATGAGTGTTTTGTCTAATCATTCAGAAGTCTAGTTTAAGAACAAATGCTGTATAATATTGGTTAATAGCCTAGCTTTATTTTACATTTGAATCTGGCATAAAATTGACTGAAGTTATGGCACAACAAGGAAAGAGGCTCATTGCTCTTACCTAGTAAGAGATTCAGTGTGTTTCAAACAAATAAAATTGCATTCATTATCCTGCTTTGACTTATTATAAATATCCTGTTTTTGCATCAGATTCAGAGTATTTATTTCACAGCTACCAGTGTTATTTTAAATCCCGACCAGATCTGGTGACATTAGGGGGGATATGGGAGGGGGAAACCTAAAATCTTGGAAAACACTTAGAGTGGAGGGATTGGGATGAAACTTGGTGGGAAAAATAAGCACAAGTCCTAGATACATGATTGAAATAATCAGAACGGATCCTCTCTCTTTGGGGTGGCTGGGGGGGGGGGGGTAATTCTGAAAAATTAAAAAAATGAGGTATTTTTAACTTACAAATGGGCAATTGGATCTCAATGAAATTTGATATTTAGAAGGATATGGTGTCTTAGAGCTCTTATTTTAAATCCCAACCAGATTTGGTGACATTGGGGGGGGGGGGAGTTGGGAGGGGGAAACCTAAAACTTGGAAAAAACTTCGAGTGGAGGGATCAGGATGAAACTTGGTGAGAATATGAAGCACGAGTCCTAGATACATGATTGACATACTGGAACGCATCCACTCATTTTGGGGAAGTTGGGGGGGGGGGGGTAATTCTGAAAGATTAGAAAAAATGAGGTATTTTTAACTTACAAACAGGTGATTGGATCTCAATGAAATTTGATATTTAGAAGGATATCATGTCTCAAAGCTCTTATTTTAAACCTTTTTTTTAGTCTTGCTGATTCATGGACATCCCAGTATTATTTTGACTACTTGGTCTATGCATTAAATTCCCCTATAGTTTGTTGCAAAATTATCAGAAGAGCTGTTCCATAATCTTATCAAGTATGTTTTTTGATGTTCCCTTGTTACCAAATTATTTGTCATATCATAACAAAATTAATTTGTTTTTCATTTTGTTTGTTATGTTTCAATAAGAAAAATTTAGCTTGAAATTATTTCAAGTTCTGAGCAAAATCCTTACAAGTAATAAGCTAAAGCCTTAAAGTTTTTTCTAATGCATACGCTTTTTTAAGAAGAAATAGTTTTAAATCGCCTTTGGATAGGTTGGTTGTAATCCTCAGTAACTCTATAAAGGTTAGCTTAGTTGGGTGCTTCACTTTTTTTCTGCTAGGGCATTGTTTTAGAGTTTGGACATATTCCTTTACGAGCCCTGGGGTAAAATTTCAGTGTAAGGACTTATTTGTGCCTAGGAAAGTAGCTAGTTAAGTTTGCTGAATCCAATTATCAGAAACAAATTTAGTTTCTAAAATGCAATCTTGAATTTTATTCCCAAACTAGGCTACTATGTATACCCTTTTCTTATTTTCAGGGCTTGAAGATTGCATTAATGATAGAACTGTACTTAGGTCTATCTTAGGTTAATTTTGACCATTCAAGAAGTTTAGGAACTTCTTTGTACCTTTGAACATAGCCTAATTGAGTTTTGTGAATCCAATTATCAGAAATAAATCCTGTTTCTAAAATGTAATCTTGAATATTTTTCCCCCTACTGTTTATATCTTTTCTTATCAGGCTACTGTTTATATCCTTTTCTTATTCCCAGGGCTTGAAGGTTGCATTAATGAGATTTATTATTCCTATATCAAACTAAAAAAAGAAAAACATCATGCAAGATTTATATTACCATATCAAACAGGCTTGGCATCTAAACCACACTATATTTTCAGTTGGAGAAAATTCTACTTTAGCTGCTTTTGATTATCTTGGAAAGAGGTTAGATTAGGAAAATGAAACTTTCAGGGATATGTCTACAGGCTAAAGTATGTTCCAGAAAGGTATTGCAAAGTACCTATCTCCACTCCATCTCCCTATAGAGGGTCCTAAAATTTGCCTACATGACATGTCTATATCTTTTGAAACTTTGAAAAAACAACATATTACCATAATTTTCAGTTTTTTTTTCTCTGGCCTTAGTTCTTAAATTACAATTCCTGTTATTGATTAGAACTTTAAGTTGTAACACTGGGTTTTTCTAACTTGAGAAACAATATTTTATGCCACCTTCTATAAGATAAATATATAGCTGATATTCTTTAATCTCAGTTAATTTTGTTTTGATTAATTTCATTAATGTCACTTGCTTTCTGTTAAAGATATATCTATTTTTTTAATCAAGCTTCTTCTTTTGTAAAAATTGGGAAGGAATGCCTTGCCCTTTAATTCATAGATTTGGTCAAAACTCTCTGAAGTATCTTATATCAAAATACATTAAAGTTTTGCATTTGCTTTGCTAAAAAATTGTCTTAAACAGTACCAAGTTTAGAGAGTTATGGTAACATTCTTTTTTCTCATCAGTATATTTTGTTTTTAAAGTTCCATCTATTTTAAAGCATTTAGAGAGATTTTAAGCCAACCATAAGCATATTGCTATCACAAATGAGCTGGTAGAAAAGAAATAGAACATAGAACATATGATTCTTCTTTTTTTTTTTATTTCAAGACTAGAATATCACAAAGCTAAGCATTAATATTGCTGGTTGTATCTTGATTAAATACAATCCCTGATGGAGTTTTGTTGATACCTGTCTTAAAATTAATTTGTCTAAATAAAATATATATTGTTTATAGGAGAGTAGAGAAAATGGCAGCAAGGCTTAATTTAAAGCTGAAATTTCGGAAGAGTAACTCCCTCCCGGGAAGTTATGATGTTGGTAGACTTCAGGATGAAAATTTGAGAAAAAAATTCCAGGAACAGTTGAGTACTAAACTTGAGGGTTTAAAATTTGACAATGTGGAAGATGGATGGAATAATTTCAGAAAAACAATTTGTGAAGTTGCTGATGGTGTCCTAGGGAAGAGTGCTAAGACAGCAACTAGGAATATTAGTGAAAAAGCTTTAGGTTTAATAGAGAGTAGAAGGGGTTTGTATAAGAATTATCTGAGCGATAGGTCGTATGAAAACAAAAGGAATGTAAAGAAAGTGGAGAAAGCATTAAAATATGAACTAAGGAGATGTGAAATGGAGGCGATGGATAAAATTGCTGAGGATCTGGAAGATGTGGCTAGACGGCATAATAGTAAAATATTATACTGGCATGTTAATAAATTGAAAGGGAGTAGCCAATCCAGACTAGTCCCAGTTAAAGATAGAAATGGGGTCACAATTAGTGATAAGGAAAAAGTTAAAGAAAGATGGGTGGAACATTTTGAGAATGTGCTAAACCAAGATACAGTTGCAGGAAAAGATATAGATGAAAATGAAAAAGTTTGTGATACCTTGGATGTGAAGGAAGATTTGTTTAGTGAGGAAGAATTAGCGACAGTACTAGAAGGATTAAAAAATAATAAGGCCCCAGGTGCTGATAGTATGATTAATGAGTTCCTTAAATATGGTGGCTCTGAGGTTAGGAATAAGCTACTGAAGATTATGAACATGATTTTTGAAAAAGGGGAAGTACCCAATGATTTTAGGAAAACCTTAATTAAACCACTGTATAAGAAAGGTGACAAGAGTGAATGTCGGAATTATCGAGGCATTAGTCTGGTCTCTGTAGGTAGCAAATTACTGAGTAATATGATACTTTTTAGACTGAGACATGCTGTAGACAAAGTTTTAAGGGAAGAACAATGCGGTTTTAGAAAAGGTAGAGGATGTGTCGACCATGTTTTCACTCTTAGGTTAATAATTGAGAAGTCCCTTCGTTGTCAAACACCTTTGGTCCTTAGTTTTATCGATTATGAGCAGGCTTTCGATTCTGTTGATAGAACAGCGTTAACAAAGGTCTTATCGTTATATGGTATACCAGAAAAATACATTAAAGTGATTTGCGCTATGTACGAGAATAATACTGCTGCGGTTAAGGTAGGAAATGAGGTTAGCAACTGGTTTTGTATTAAATCAGGAGTTAAGCAGGGTTGTGTTCTATCCCCCTTTATATGGATCATTTTGATGGACTTCGTCTTAAGGAGCACAGGAAAGGCAATTGGAGACCATGGAATCAAATGGGGAGGAAGAACGCTCCTGGACTTAGATTATGCTGATGATTTAAGCATATTAGATGAAAGTGTGAGCAAAATGAATGAATTTTTAGAGGTTTTACGAGTTCAGGGTGCTAAAATAGGCTTGAAAATTAATGTTAAGAAGACTAAGTCACTAAGGTTAGGAATAAGTGAAGATGAACAGGTGACCTTAGGTAACGAAAAGATTGATCAGGTTGGGAGCTTCAGTTACCTTGGTAGTATTATTAGTAAAGATGGTGGGAGCAGTGAAGATGTTAAAAGTAGAATAGCTAAAGCTCAGGGTGTTTTTTCACAGTTAAAAAAAGTTTGGAAGAATAGAAAGATGAGCCTACAAACCAAGATTAGAATATTGGAAGCTACAGTGATGACAGTGGTCAAATATGGCTCTGAAGCATGGACACTCCGAAAAGCAGATGAAAATTTACTAGATGTTTTCCAGAGAAATTGCCTACGGATTGTTCTGGGTACCCGGCTGACTGACCGTATTTCAAACAGTAGGTTGTACGAAAAGTGTGGTTCAATCCCGCTTTCTGGGGCTATAATGAAAGAAAGGTTGAGATGGCTAGGCCACGTTCTACGGATGAAGGATGACAGATTACCGAAGATTGTCCTTTTTGGCCAACCGTCTGGGGCTACACGGAAAGCAGGTCGTCCTAGTCTGGGTTGGGAGGATGTCATAAATAAGGATTTAAAGGAAATGGGAACTTCCTGGGAGGGTGTAAAGAGGGAAGCTTTAAATAGATTAGGTTGGAGGAGGAGCGTGCGTAGCTGTGTTGGCCTCAGGCGGCTTGGTGCTGCAGTGAGTTATTAGTAGTAGTAGTAGCATCCTGGCAACTATGACTTGATTTTTTTAAATATTTTCTTTTTTCAAGTAATTGTTGTTTTCTGGTCATATTTGTGTTCATTGCTTAGTGGTTGGCAATTTGGGTTGTGAATCTATTGTCTAAGGAGCACAGGTTTAATTACTGGCATTGCCAGTTTATTTGGTTTAGGAAAGGGGTCAGTGATGTGACTCTCTAAGCTAAGCAAGAATTGGCCAAAATTTAAATGAGTACCTAGAGCAATCTGGGGACAGTAAGCAGGAAGGACATGCAAAAGCATAGGATGCCTGGGCCCTAGGTTCCAATTGCACTTCCTTTTCAGTCCTTCCTTTTCCCTGAATTGTTGATGTATAGATAAGAGTGGGGGTCATGAATGATGGCTGGTGAATGTAATGGGGATGAATATTTTGCAAGGTTTAAAAATGTAGGACAATTGTTCAGGTTGGCAACAGAGCAGAGAAGTAAAATTTTGTGATTTGTTTTTCTTTGTGACTGTTATAATTATGTGATGTCAAGTATTTTAAAGTTAATCTTCATTGTTTTGTTTTAATTGCCATGACCCTAGGGCTTTAGTGTAATAAAACCTACTTATGTCTATCCATTTTCTTTAAACAGACAGTATTTCTATGTGTCCTAGCTTCAACAAATTTATATGAAATTTTGAGACCAGGGATTACAAAGTAGGTCAAAAACTCATAAATAGAACTCTGGTATGACTAATTAATTGGTAAGAAATGCATATCAATTTAAAGATTAAAAAACAATCTTGTAGAAAACAGACAAGACAAATGAATAAATAAAAGTATCCCTTTACAAACATTTAATGAAGTGTCACAAACATAGGTTACCTTTAAGATTGAAATGAACAAAGCTTCAATTATGAATTTGTTTTCTTTAAACAGACTGAAGGGGCAAACCTCCAAGCTTTGACAATTCAATCTCAATTTTGGGCTCTTTTCTTTTCAATAGGAACTTTCTTTGTTTTTTTTTCTATCCAACTAATAACAGTAGAAACACAATCAGGTACAAGTGACCATCCACTTAGTCTATGTACCCAGGGGAAAAATCATGCAGCTCTATACTATAAATTGGTAAATTTTTTGTTGTTCATATTTTTGACTTACAAATAAAGTGAACATTCCACTTGATGCTTTTTTATGTTCTTTATGAATATACTAATTGCTTCTATTGCAAATTTAAGCAGTTTTTAGCTTTTGAAAATGACCAAATATTTTAGTTTTTGGGCATAAAAAGAATTAACACATTGGTCTCAAACTTTAAAACATTGGGTTCAAACTTACTGTTTCATCATAAATTCATTTTTTTAAATGTCATATAATCCAAAAGCACTGATTATCCACAATTAAGTTGATAAATAAATTTTACAATATTATACTGTTTTCTTCTTTCTTGGTGTTGAATTTTCAACTAAAGTATGCATATTTGCTTGTTTTTGACAAAATAATTTACTATGTTTTGTCAGTTCCAAAATTATTTAGGTTAGGTTAAAAAGTATTTAAATTTGAATTTACAATAGAAGCAATTATTATATTTGGAAAGAGCATAAAAAGGTGTTGGTGGCATGTTCACTTTAGTTGTATGTGAAAAATGTGAAGAAGAAAAAATTACCCCCAACCTGTCTAATGTGCAAATATATCACCCAAATTACATATTTCCAGGGTACTGTGCCACCTGTTACTTTTTTTCCAGTTCTTGTTTTTTCACAGTTGCTTCAATTGACAGGAACTAGGGTCAAGGGATTGATTGGAAGAATCAATGGAAAATATGTAATTTCAGCAATATATTTCTATATTAGGAAGGTTGAGTGTAAAGTAAAGTAGGGCTACATGTAGAATGTATTAGCTATCATTATTATGTAAATTATAAAGAATCCTTTTTTACAATAATTTCTTCAATAGGCCTACAGGTCCTTCTTTTGGCTTAGAACACATCAAACATTGTATACTTAGAAATTCTAGTTAATTGCAACAAGCTATATATACTTAAGCACAAGATATTTAACAATGACTTCTCTAGTGCTTAGCTATGACCCCTCAGTAATATGGATAAGAAATGAGTAACAGACAAAATGAAATTTAAATGGCAATCAGGAACTGGAAACAGGCTAAAGGAGGCAAAAAAGATAGATGGTGATTTTTTACTGGAATAAACACTTCCCTGGGTAAAATTCTAGTCAATTGACTTCTTGCTATCTCAGAAAGGGTTTAGGTTAGGACAATGAAACTTTCAGGGATAAATCTACAGGCTAAAGTATGTCCCGGGAAGGTATTTTAAAGTACCCACCTCCACTCCTTCTCCCTCTAGAGGGCCCTGAAATTTGCCTAAATGACAGGTCTATGCCTATTGAAATTTTGGCAAAACAACATTTTACCTTAATTTTTCAGTTACCAGTTGCTTTTTCTCTGCCTTTAGTTCTGAAAATGCAATTCCTGTTATCTGAGTAGAATTTTGAGCCATACCAATGTTTTTTTTCAAAATTTAGGAAATATATTTGCATATCTTTAAAACCTTATAAAACAAAATTGAGCAAAGTTATGATGCTGAAAACAATTTTGCTGTGCTTCAATTAAGCAGAAGATCTATTTTGCAACCGTTTCACTTTTATAAAACACATATTTTCAAAGGTCATCAAAGGTCAAGGCCCTCTAGAGGGAGAAGGAGCAGAGGTAGTTGCTTCAAAATACCTTCCCGGGACATACTTTAGTCTGTAAATTTATCCCTGAAAGTTTCATTTTCCTTACCTAAACCCTTTCTGAGATAGCAAGAAGTCAAATAACTAGAATTTTATCCTTCCCCGGCTAGTTTAAGACTTTTAACTGATTAGCCTACTGAAATTTTCTTATCCTATGTAATTAAAATATTTTTCCTCTTTCAGCAGAGCATTACAACAATCTGTCACAATGAAAAACATCCAGGGTAACCTGAATGGAATGACTATAAAAAGACAAATGGAAACCACAATATAGAATCTTGAAATTATACATCTGGCCACACAAATTGAATCAGGATACCCAATCGCCAATTCTTCCAGATTTGAATACGGATCCATGTTTGAACTTTTTAAATATTTCACCCTCAAAAATATTTTTGGCACTAATTACGTGCTTACCCTATGCATATAGACGCTTCTTTACGTGTGAACACTTTTCTTTGGAACCTTTAAGGATTTCGCTAAAGGATTTTTATAAATCCTATGCGTGTAAACTTGGCATTAAATAACGTTTGGAGATATTGACATTTCAACTAGAGAATTTCTATTTACAATATGTAAGAAGAAGAATTTGATCTAGGCCTACTTTCAAAGCCACTTTTTTTCATTTGATAACTTAGGACCGCGTGACAGCCTAATGGTCTGGTAACAATTTTTGCTCAAACCTTTTACTTTGCGTTTTAAACCATGTTGAAGTTCTGCTAAAATGCTTTGTTTTAAAAATGGATTAAGCTTAGGACTACGAGGACGCATTTTTATCAATAATTTCTGGGTAGTTTGTTTAATTAGCGGAGCCTTGTCAAAAAATGAGCTTAGCTTATAATCAATGTTGGTTTTGATGATAATTTATAATAGCTATGCACCCCTATTGACTGTGTCCCTCATTTTTATGTGAATTGATGTATCTCTAGGCTTTACATAAAACTCTGTTGGCTTGGCATTTGCTTACTTAGCCTATGCTTAATTTGGTTACAATATGGAGTTCAGCTCTTTTAAAAAGAGCATCTTAATATAAAATAAATAGGGGATAACAATATATTTCTTTTTTTTTCATTTTCTGAATTTGGTCAATGTTTCTATTACCTGAACAATCGTTTAGGGCCATGAAACTATTGTTAATAGATACATTTTTACTTTTAGAACATCTTTTTTTTCTCACAAAACTACCACAAACTCACCACCATGGAGTTATTCCTGCCCAAATATTCTTGTATTTACACATATAGAATTGCAATCATTTCTGTTTCCATTGATTGGATATCTGAAATTGCAAATAGGCTATGTAATACTTTAGAAACAAATTTTGGCTATATATTTGCAAATTACGGGGGTGGGGGTAAAGCATATCATATATTAAATATGTCAACTAACCATTGCTGTATATAATATATGCTATGCTTTACCCCACCCTTCTAATGTGCAAATATATAATAACTCCATAATGGTGAGTTTGCAGTAGTTTTTCAAGAGCAAAAAGATGTTCCAAAAGTCAAAATGCATCTATTAACAATAGTTTCATGACCCAAAACAATTGTTCAGGTAATAAGAACATTGACCGCACATTTCATAGCTACTCTTCTGACAATTTCACAATAGTCTTACATATTTTCAAATCCTTATAAATTGAGAGTAAGTAAAGGTATGAGGCTTAAAACACTTTAGCTTGCTTGTGCCTCCTGTGTAGAAGATGATTTTTTGAGAGGTTTTGCTCTTAAAACCCAAAGACTATAATAGGTCATACCTATTATCTTAGGTTGCAACTTCTAGCAACTAAGTTTGAAAAACCAGTAGATGTTGCCAGGTAATGTTGATTTGGTATTCATATCACAGTTCATGAGTGGATCATCACTATATACATATATACAAGAAAGTTTGGCTTTATTGTTGGGTATCATTAGATGTATCACCAGCTGGGTATGTTTAAGGGCTAAAAGGGGGAGTTTGTAACTCCTAGACCCTGCTTGGTGACAGTGGTTTGCCCCACTGTGTCTTCAATGACTTGCTGCTCAAATCATGGTCAATACTATTCTTGTAGCTATCAACTGATATGGCTGACACAGTAGATGTGCTGTGTGAATTCCAGATTCAAACAACATTATTAGTGAAGAAGTTAAACCTCTCATGCTTTCTGCAAAATTTTTGATGCAGTTTTATGGGATTTACTCATGTTCTGGTGTATTCATTGTGATTGAAAACAGACTTAATGGTGTTGTTGGTCATTATCTTAAATGCAAGGATGCCATCTCCTCTCTTTCTATGGTATGTTAGGGTAGGCAGGTCAGCTTTTCTAGCCATCATCAAAGGCTAATGCCCTTTTTAGGGGAAAGAGTTGAGATTGGTACTTCCAGGAGAACATTTATTTTCTAGATACAATTCTGAGAGTTTTATTCCCCTATCTCAACTCCTTGCCAAGATAGCAAAAAGCCTATACATTGGATTTCACCATTATGTAACAAGTCCCTCCAGTTTTGGCTGTTTAGAATATAAAAAAAAAAGTTTTGGCTGAATGACTAAGTACATAATTTGAATTGAAATATTGTTTTAAATGATTTTAAAATATGGATAACAATGGAAAAGGACAGAATTATTTTGGTGATAATTTGAATTTGATATTGATGATAATTTGATATTGAATTGAACATCCTGTATACATAAAGTGAAAATTTACTGTTTTTTGTGTTTTCTTTTAGCTTTGTATGTAGCCTAGGGCTATGTATAGGTCTACCAATGGGGTGGGGTGCATTGACAGAAATATAACCATAATATTTAGAAAGAGCATAAAATAATAAATCTAATGACTCTACTTGTATTTTATCAAGAAAGGGAAAAAGCCTAAATTACATATTCTCTATTGTTTTTCTGTTTCTGGATTGTGTTAATATTGCTTTTTTTCTGTTAAATCTATTTAAGGAAAAGAGTGACATGTAATAAAATGTATACTTTTTGCCATATATTCAAACTTTGGGGGGGGTGGAGGTAAAGTAATTTGCTATTAGGAATTATATAAGTAAGCATTTCATAATTTGTAAGTTATTTTTGGCTTTTATAGTGATTTCTTCTGTGGATGAGAATTCAGCATTAGCACCAGAGCCAGTTTCATAAGGGATTTAAGAAGGAAAAGTTTGCAGCTTGGGGTCATTTGAACCTGCATAGATCCCATCATAAGTTTGGATGGAAATTTGGTGGAAAACTTTGACTAATTTGTTTCAATGTTTGTTAAATAGGTTTCTAATAATTTTCATTTTGAGATACCTCTTAAGGGGATGCATCTTCTGCTTGGCTGGTCAATCTATAGGAAATTCTTAGCAGTTTCATCTGCACAATGATTACCCATCATACCTGAGCAACTAGGAACATGCTTGATCCAAGAGCTCAATGCTTGACATCGAGTCTGACTAAGTTATACAATTTTCTAAATTAAAACTAGGCAGAAAATTATTTAGAACATATTTAAGGGCCACATTTACAAAATTAATTTTGGCTAACATAATAAATAAATCATATATAATATGGGCTAAAAATACTGATGATTTGAACCACTTTTTCTACTCCAGAAGGCTTAATTTGAAGGCTTTTGTTTGAAAAGAGTTTCAGTATTTAGGAATAACATCTACAAATCTAACTGCTTGATTAGAAGTTTGATGTTTTATCAGAAAAGGGTACAAAACTTTAATTTTCTTAAATCGGAGTGTTTTCACCTACAAATTTGTTTTGTACAGAGCCTCAAGTCGTTTACTAAGCCATCTCTCAGGTGACCACAGTCATTTCAAATAGAAAGCCATAGCTCGGCTGAATTACATGCATTCTCTATATCTCTATTTTTTGCCAATCTTCTAGATGAGACTTTTTACAACCACATCAAAGAGGAACATTTCTTTCAACATTCTTTCAGCACATTTCAAGGTGTGATTTATTGTTGCCAAGTAGGAAGTGAGCTCAACTGAAATGATCTTTTCACTTTGTTGCAGCACAACACAATCACATAAAAGATGGACACATTATTTTATAGAGACCTAGGTCACATGATTATTCAATTTTATCCTTACACTTGAGGCAATTTTTTCAGTTTTTTGCTTCCACTATCCGAATAGTATTTTATACATTTAAAAATTTAGAAAAGTTGCAGAAAACCAAAGAAGTAAAATAAAAAGAACGGATGTTTTGAATCCACCAGGATCTGCCCACAAGTATTCCCCAAGTATTTTGAAATGTGTTGCATTTGGTTCCAACTTACATCAAAACAGGTAACTTTTTTGTGTATGGTCTAAGAATGACAACTTTTCATATGTTGGGCTGCTTTTCTCAACTTCTAACTTAGACCATGTTGTTGCTTTGTTTGGCAGTCATGAGGTCAAAGTTTTAAAGAAGGATTCTACTCTGACCACCTTCCTCTACTAGCTTTTACTCATCCCCACCTATGGCTCAAAATACAGGATCAAATTGGTTTTCCTACCGTGATTGGAAAAATGTGTCAAGTGAGTCCTTCCTTTAGTTGAGGCTGTGACAAGATGTTGAGCAAAATGAAAGTGCCTTTAGTTGGGAGGGACACAGCCCCAAAAGATTTGTGATCAGGGAGACGTTGTATTTGCAAATTAATGGGAAGAAGATCAAGTTGCTAAGGCTAGGAATAAGCAAAGATGAAATGGTGGCGTTGGGTAATGAAAAGATTTATCAGGTGGACATCTTCACTTACCTTGGTAGTATTTTTAATAAAGATGGTGGAAGTAAGGAAGATGTTAGTTAAAAGTAGAATAGCCAAGGCTCAGGATGTTTTTTCATTGTTAAAAAAGTTTGGAACAATAGGAAGATAAGTCTGCAAATCAAGATTAGACTATCAAAGAAACATTAGAAGGGAAAGGAGAAAGAAAAAATTAAATTAGACAAAAAAAGACTACATTAATAAATTTATAATAAAAAATCTTGTGAATATTTATCTCGATTTATCAGCAGTTAATCCAACCAATCATGCACCAAACCATCATCTGTGTTTTTTTGTGAATGGTGAAGTCCTCCCCTCATGGAGTGCAGACAGTCTGGTATTATAATCTTCCTTTGTTAGTATTAAAGCTTATTCAAATAGGGAATGCATAGAACACCCCCCCCCCCCAAAAAAAAGTCCCTTTGCTAATAGCTCTCCAAGATTCTAAATCAGCAGAAATACTACTTAGTTTAAAAAACCCTCCTTAACATCCCCATAAGGTTTGCTCTGTGGACTCAAAACTACTACCCAACTAAAATAGTTGTGTATAACATCCCTCCAGAAATACCTATTCAGGAGCTAAAGGAAGAGCTCTCTGACAGAACTGGTAACCTAATCCTAGTTGCAGATGTCCCTCTACTGGGCAAACCAGATGTTAATGGCCAAAGGTCAAGCAAGTCTTTCTTATTCACACTCAGAGAAAAAAACATGTCCTTGGCCAGGTATTCGCCTACCTGGCCAACAAATGAAATCTCACAAGCCCTACAAACCAAAACCTATCCAGTGCCAAAAATGTTCAAAACTAGGACACACAACAAACAAATGCAGTGAAATCTTACAAGCCTGCAGTAAATGTAAAAGCTCACATCCCAAAGGAATGGCAAATTGTAAAAACGATCAGCCTACATGTATAAACTGCAAAGACCCTCGTGATTATTCCAATAAAATACTACATTCTACATATAAAAAACGAGCACTAACACTCCAAATAGCAACAGAAAAAGCTATACCTTACCCATTTGCAGCTATGGAAGCAAATGCAGCCCAATCATGCCAAACTAAACCCTTTATGAAACTACCCAATACTTTCACTTGCAGAATACCCAACCTACCGAAATTAACAAGCACCCCCCCCCCCCCATAAGAGTCTTTTCTCAAAACTCCCCAGCTCATGTTCTTATCCGAGAGGATTGCCAAAGCTGAGCCAACTAGCCTCCACATTCAATAGTAGGAGGTTAGCCTGGCAACCCCTCCCAAGCAGAAATGAATCAGAAGCATTACCAGGAATTAATCCCCTATTAAATGTCAATCTGGATGAAAATCAAAACAAGCTAACACCTAATATATGCCTCTTTATACTAAACTCTAATACAGTTTAGTCTATGAACCTGCAACTGCAACAGAACGTAAAAATCACAAATAAATTGGCAAACATGTACCTACCCAATCACATGCTTATCAAAGCAAAAGAGCATCTTGCTTTACTCCTAGCAAAGCTAAACACTCAGTCATATGAAAATTAAAGCAACGAAGCAGCACATCTCAATACTTCAGTGGAATGCAAGATCACTTTCAGAAAATAAGTTAAAAGAACTAATATTTTTTATGAATAGACATCCATTGATATTGCTTGCCTTCAGGAAACCCATTTGACCAAAAACCAACAAACAAAGTCTCCAGGATATGCTATCCAGAGAAAGGATAGGTCTTAAGAGAGAAAAGGAGGTAGTGTAGCTTTAATAATAAATAACAACATCAAATTTTGTGGCATTATCTTTCCAGAATTTTTAAATGGTGTTGATGCATTTGGATTCAATGTTTGGCTGAATAATGCCAAAACTTCCATAATAAGCTTTTATAACCCTAATGGCCAAACTACAGATGCCATGGATTTCTTCATTTATAAAACTAATTCTAATAGAATAGAATATATTTATTCACTACATTAGCATGTCATGACAAAAATAATTTATACCTTCAAAAACACTCACAGGAAAATTTAAACAAACATTATATTAATCAAACACATATTAATCAAACATTAAATATTAGTCGCGTCAATATTATTAAAATGACGGGTAAAATATGGAACAAATGATTTGCAATATCTCTCAGTACTATAGGCTGAGCAAGTCAGTAACTGTGGACAATTCTTTTTTATTTGTTGCAGTCTAGTAACTGGTCCTTCAGTTGGGGGGCTCACAAAGTTGGGTAGTAGATGACAATGAGTTGGGGAATTTAAACAATTTAGTCCAAATCTATATGTTAAGCCATGTCAACGACTATCAAGTGCGTCCAAATTGAGTTGTTTCAGTGCATCATGTTAAGTTGAGTAGTTTTGTCCAAGTATAATTTTTACAGCTCTTTTTTGTATCGTCTCAAGTCTATCTGTTTGATCTTTTGTCAATCCTGGATGCCAAGCAGGGCATGCATACTCAAGAGAAGGTCTAACATAGCTGCAGTATACAGACTTTAAAACCTCAGTTGGTGTACCAAATCTTTTTAGGTTGGAAAATGAATGTAAAAGCGAGGCGCCTTTTTTAGTCAGATAGTTAACGTGCGAATTCCATCTTAAATCATCGTCCAAAAGAATCCCAAGTATTTTAACAGTTTTCTTTGCTGGCAGTATGAAATTATGAGAAGAGTGGTTGTTACCCTTTAGGAAAGAAAATGTCATATAAGAGCTCTTAGTTTCACTGACCGTCAGTTTTACCTTTCCTAATTCAGCTTTTAGATCATGATAGATTTTGATCAAGTCAGACTGTTCAGTAGTCGGAGGGCTTAGTCGCAGTGATAAAACAGTTAAATCATCAGCAAATTTAAAACGCTCGTGTATTGTTTTTAAAATACGGTTAAAAACAATAAGAAAAGAAAGCGGGCCTAATTTAGTCCCTTGTGGTGAACCACAAAAAATATTTACAAATTCAAATGGCTCATGATCAGGAAGTTAAACACACTGAGATCTTTCAAAAAGAAAACTAGCGAGCATTCATACAACAAATGGACGGGCACCCATAGCCTTTGCTTCTTCCACAACTACATTATGATCAAGACTACCAAAAGCCTTAACTATGTCTGCAAATAATGCATCAACACAGGCCCCATTATTTTCTAAGTGCTCAAGGATAGTATCCAACAATGCAACCAAATAATGAACAGTACTATGCCCGGATCTAAATCCAAATTGTTGGGGATCAATATTATCATTTATGTCCTCAAATAAACAATCAAAAATAAAACTTTCAAATACTTTTGAGAGAGCTGGAGTTTTCGAAATCGGCCTCGTCTCGGTTATATCTTTAGGTGCCTTGCATTTGGGGATTGGCGTTACATACGCCTTTTTAAAAATACATGGGAAAATACCATCAATAAAACACTGGTTAAAAATTGTCATTAAAGGAGTAGATAAAAGATCAGCACACTCAATAATCAATTTAATTGGTATCTCACTAGGATAACTAGATTTACGAGAATCAAGTGCCTTTAACCTTTTTAGCAACTGAACAAATCTCTAGTATTGGGATATTTGAAACTGAATCATTCGGTGTAATTTTCTTAGTTGCGGATGAATTTTACAAATAGATGCAAAAAAGTCATTAATTTCACTAGGTAACAGGGGTATACCATTGATATCTCTCTCTTCAACTCTGGTTACTTTTTTCCCGATAATGTTCTGAACTAAGACATGGAACTTCCTTGGGTTGGATTTATATATTTTGCTTATTATTTTAGACCCATACTGCTTACGTGAACATCTTATTTTATATACAATTAAATTTCTTACTCTTTTGAAATCTTTTACGGGTCCAGTTAAATGCAATTCGTTTCTCACTTTTATCAGATTCCAAATCTCTTGAGTCATCCATGGTTTATCATTAGATTTCACATATATTTTTTTTTTTTTTGGGAAAATTTCACAGTATTTTTCGAACAGTTCCTTACAGAATAAACTTGCCATTTTGTCACCATCAGACAATGAGTGAATATCACGCCAGTCACGATCTGTGAGCCATTTCTTGTAGAGACACTATTTATTTGTCTATTTGGGATAAAATGATTGGGTGTCCAAGGAACACACAGGTGATCACTCAAACCTAATTGGCGTAATGTAACTGGAGTATTATAATATTCAGGACAGTTGCTAAAAATGAGATCCAACATACTGTTACCTCTTGTGGGCACATTGACAACCTGCTTAAGTGATAGTGAGTTACTTAGCCATTTGGCATCTAAGTCATTAAAGTCACCACACATTATGATACCAGCATTAGGATACAAGGATCGTACATTGTCAGTGCAATTCTGTAAGTAATTCACAAGGTCTTTACGATAGGGGCCACGGGGTGGATAGTAAACAACACATATCACCAGTGATGCCACTTCCTTGGGAAGCTTCTTAGGCCTGCACCACAACCATAATACTTCAAAACCATGCTTATTTGGTATATTACTGAAAGTGAGAACTCGATTTCTTACAGACGATCGACAAATAATACCAACACCACCACCATGTGTTACTGAAATATCATTGGGTGTCATTCTAGGTTTGAAATAGGTATCATATCCTTCAAATGCTACAACATCTTCAGTCGCGGACCATGATTCACAGATACAAGCAATATCAACCAGTTCATTCTTCAAGCAAAGTTCAACCTCTTCTAATTTGTTCATAAGTGACTGGACATTTGATAATAGTATTTTCTGAAATATATAGGGATGAAAGAAGGGCTTATACTGCGGTCTCGAATCTCCTTGCCAGCGCATTGAATCGGCTCCAAGTTGGGATACTCGGAAGACATGGTTTGAGGGGTGGGTGAATCTTTGATTTCTTTGAAATTCCAAACTGGTTGGTTGTTAGTACTGGATATATTGTCGGAAGGCTGGCAGATGTTGGTTTTTGCCAGTTTCTCCAAGTTTTCATGAGGAGTGGTTGGTATGGGGGGGGAGGGATCTGCATTGGCTGATTTAAGACAGGTGGTTTGAGCTTCGAGCTCATAAGTGGGACTGTAAATTGTTGTCTTTGGCAGCCATGTTTTAACAGAGGTGGAATTTTTCGCTCCCCATTTTTTGAACTTCGAAATTCAGTATTGGAACATAGCTTTTTCCTTCTGGGGGAAGTGAGATGCACATTAGGACAACAGTTCATGAAACAAAGGCCATGAGCAAATTTTTTACACAGAGATCTGTGAGGCAGAATACAACACTCATCACGGCAGATGCCTTTGAAATAATCCAAGCAAATATGGAGAAGCGTGTAATTCTCCGCCTTTCTACAGCCTTGCCTTATGTGAAATCTGCAGACACGTCGTTCAGGAATATGATCTGTTTTAAGACCCTCTTCATCTGTATGTGGAGACTGAGAATACTCTAGGTCGGTTTGTGGTGTTTGACTAGTAAGAAAGCTACTGCATTGAACAGATACATTATTACTGAGAACTTTAGAGCTGGTTATATTACCCTGGTTTAAGCACTTCTCACAGGTAAAAAGAAAGAAACGTCCCGAGGGTTTCTGCAGAGCAAGGACTATGTCTGCATCAATTGCAGCGCAGACCGCATGCACGTGGTGTAAGCAAAGATGCCAATCAAACGAAGGGTTGTCTTTTGTCGGTTCGTCACATAAGAGGCAGCTCAGATCAGGACCCTGAGGAGTCATTTCTTTCCTCGGTGATATTTTCTATAGTATCCATAATTCTCAGTGAACCGCCAGGAATGCCTGGAGATTTAGATGACAAGTTTTCTACTTGGAAGATTGTGCTCTTTTTAAGTTGATCCTGGATTTTATCATTGTTACTTTGCCGTTTCGGACTATTATTTTTCGATCTCAGTTTTTTAAGAGTAAAGGTTTTTGGGGAATCTTTTTGTGTACAAATTACGCACACAAAGGTCTTCTTCAAGTCATTAGAGTGTTTAGTTTTTCCACAATTAAAATGAGACCATTTATTACATTTGATACACTGCACGCCGCCTGTTTTGCTTGTAATTCTTTTTAAACAGATACCACACTGCTCCAGATCCATAATAAATATCGCTAGTGAGTACACCGAGTTCAAATTGCAAAAATGTCAATAGTAAATAAATCAAAACAATCGGATATTAAAGGACTCTAGGGAAATTACTCAGGTTAATTCTTAATCAAAGTTCCCAAGGGAATTTTCACTCAAGAAGAAAAATAATCCGCTTATTCAAAATATAATCCCTTGGTTACTGAATTGAATATTAGCTGTAGGTCTGGTAGAGACTATAATCCTTTAGTAATAGGTTATGCTAAAAAAACAGTTATTTATGGATATTTTAATGCGCACAGCCTTCTGTGGGGGGACAAGTCAGCAAATAAACTGGCAAGTTTATTGAAAGTTTTATATCAAATAATACTGAATTTGCATTTGCTACCCCTCCGAATCTAAATACATATTTTGACCACCAAAAGTGGTAAATTTTCCGCAATTGGCCTACAAATTGTGTCAATAAATATTTTGAGTAATATTTATATAAATAGAATTGACAACCTTTGCAAAGACCGTTTTGCCATAGTTTCCTCATTAAATGAACCAGCTAAGATTCACAACCTCAAATATATTAACACTAAAGCAAATCGCTTCAAAAATAAGCTTATTGATGAAATTTTAAGTCTCGCCCAGGAATCATATGTTTCACTGGTAACAGCTGACACACATGCTGAAGTTTTGGCATCCATACTAACAAATAGAGCTAATCATGCTATCCCATAGACAGCACCCAGGAAAACAACCTCAAACACACTCCTAAAGCACGGTGGGCAAAAGAGTGCCAAATTAACTGGAGAACAAAAAAGGTAGCTTGGAGAACAGGTATAATTGGTAACCATCAGGCAGATGAAATTGCAAAAAAAATGCTTTGAATATTGACCAGGCAAGTGGGAGACCAATCCCCATTAGAGACATATACTGCTGGAGATTATCAGAGGTATTGTTAAATAAGAATAATACAACTTTATTGCCCTTCCCCAATAAGTACCTTTCTAAACATCATTATAGAATTTGGTCTGGCTTGAATGGGCCAAATTTTCAGGCGTTTTCATATCAGTTCCCTAATTCAAGTGGTTGAGTTCCCTCTTCCCCTCTTTACAGGTATTGTAATTTAAAAAATGAAACAATTAACCATTGCCTATTTAAATGTAATATGCTGACGTCTGCATAGTATATCCTGCAATATAAACTGTTAAGGTGCTTCAAACACCACAAAATCACACTATCAGCTAAGAGTCTATCTGACTATACTTGCACACAGAGCTCAGAAATCAGTGTTTATTTTGTTATATTTCAACTGTGTTCATCTCACAGAGATGAGAATTCTCAAATGGAAAAAGGGAATTTTGTAACTTTGATGGTTTCTTAAACGTGTTTCCTGTCATTCATAGCACTCAGTCATCAGCATATGGTATATCTGTATGAGGGAGGATCCTTTCACAGAGGAAAGGTGTGAATAACAGGCAACCGAGGACTATACCCTCTAGAAGGTGTATGGCTATTGCTCTGGGAGAAGAGCTGTATTAATCTGAACAATGAAAGATCTCTTTTCAATATAGGATTTGATTATTGAAAGCACTGATGGAGGTAGTCCAATGTTTTTAAGCTTGGCAATTAGTAGTTGATGGTCCATATTATCATAGGCACTCTTGAAATCCAAAAATAGCAGCAATTAGAATATGATTCTTGGAACTGTTTTCCTCTATAGATTTTTTTTTTTTTTTTTTTTTTTTTTTTTTTTTTTTTTTTTTTTTTTTTTTTTTTTTTTTTTTTTTTTTTTTTTTTTTTTTAAGAAACCAAACGTTTGTGGATGAATGGCGTTTGCTGAAGCCAGTTTGATTCTGAGGCATCATATTTTACCCTCTACATGCCATAGAAGTTAATAATAGATGATATTCTTTATGAACTTTCCTTGCATTAGAGTTATTACAGTTGAGGAAGTAGGAAGTTTTTTTGTCTAGAATAGGCAGAAGAGATACCATTTCCAGATCTTGGGGCTTACTAATGTGTACCATGCAAGACTAAAACAAGTTAAAAGTTTCTGTTTAAAAATTAGTTTGATGTTTTTAATCTATGTCAAATGTATATCACATGTTTTCCTTTTACTGTAATGTCTTGTACTTTTGAGCTAATTCATTTCAGAAGGTAAGAAAATACACTCTGATTCCTGATAAGGTTGATAAATAGTTTTCGTGTTTGTTATGGTAGGCATATTATGGGTGTTGGTTATTAAATTTGAGGGGAACTGTTGCAAACAGATTTTCCTTACATTATCATAAGAGGAGTTATTAAGATAAGATAGCACTTTTATTTGAAAAAAAAATCTCTATAAAAACTCATCTGATCTGAATTCATAATTTAATGTAAAAAAAAATTACAAAATACACAATCAAACACAAATCAGGAAAACAGATATGATTAAATTTGCCAGTACATTAGAATTACTAATGTAATTGAACAAATCAGATGCTTCAGCTGGATGGCCAATTGGGTTATAAAAACTGATTATATATATTTGTGTTTTATTGAGCCAAATTTTGGCTTAAATTGTATCAAGATGATTACGAAGACAAGGTAAACCAATACCACTGTACTCGATGTTATTTTTATGAAGATTTTTTTCTATGGTATCACTTGATGGAAATCTTGTTTGTAATCTAGCTGGGCATGGTAGCAGAGGTAGCTCTCACATCTCTAGATATGAGGATGAGGTTCTTTGGCCAGTTTTTATGACTCTGATTGTGAGACTGCAAGATGAATTTCTATGAATATGACGCTTTGTGAGGGAAACTTGGTACTCAGGGAAGGGTGAATTGGGTGTTCTTTGTGTGACAGGTTTAGCAGGGTCTGTTTATTTACTTGTTGGGTGGGTATAGGTTGAGTGCGCTGCCATTGCTTCCAATGCAACAAATGGGTATGGGAGTTCTTATTGTAATGCTACTTGAAGAGACAGGGCTCCTTTTCATATGTTCAGCATTTTATTTTGTTATTCAGTGCATGTGGGTTTCAAGTCTCTTCATGTTGTTTGAACATGCATGCAGTTGAAACTATCCATTGTTATAACCCATTTAGCCGGTAAAACTGACATTTAAAAAGTGTTATATAATTATATGAAGCTATTGGTGGAGAGGGATATCAGATCTTTGTTGGGGGAGGAATCACCTAAATACTCAAAATGTATTTTTAGACATGAGACATGCTTCAAACAAACATGGAGAGGGGGAGGTAGTCATTGGTCTCCTTTTATTTAGAAGAATATATTTAAACTAAAAATGCCATTTAGATCTTGATATGATGATAGCTTCCCTCTTTTTACAAAAATGTTGGTTTTTCTAGAGGTTCTGTTCATTTTTTGAAATCAAAGCATTATGATTCAAATTTGAATCAAGGTGTAAAGAGCAAGAAAATGCAAGTAAATGCCCTTAAACCAAATTCAAGAACACATATCCTCCTGAAATAGTAAACTGTAACCAAGACATATATATATATATATATATATATATATATATATATATATATATATATATATATATATATATATATATATATATATATATATATATATATATATATGTTGCTGCTCGATATGTTATTTTGATCGATTCCTTGAAGAGCTAAAACTTGCTGAAGACCTCTGAAATAATTGCCTTGATTAAAGTATAACTTTCTCTTCATTGGGCTCAAGAGAGAAGAGTTGAAAGAACATTTAGCTCAAGAGAGCATATTAACTCATAGTAGTTAAGGATTATGCATAGCTTGGTGATGGCTATGTTAAGTTTGCTTGTTTGTTTCACAAGGGGAATATGTGCTCCAGAGGGGAATTCTATAGTTGCGTATTTTGTGCTCCAATAAGCAAGTATTTGAGTGGGATCTAGTAAATATCAATCCTCTAGAGTATATTTACTGATAATCAGATGGAACAGATGGCATAGAGTGATAGTGAATTGCTATGACTCCTCATGGTCTTTACTGCTGCTCTTTTAAGGCTGTCACTGCTAGTATCGAACTCATTACAGCATCAACGGAAAGTTTCTTCAAATAAGTTTCGTTGTGCATTTGGAAACTCATGTATTCCCATATGGTCTTAAGCAGTCTTCTAAATATAGAATACTAACTAATAGCTTTGCTTTGAAAGATGATTTTTGTGGTCAATTAATCTCTTTGAGTCTCATATTGGGAGAAGTTAAGAATCATAATTGATCACTTCTTAGACTAGCTATAACAAAACTAAATGAGAATTTTCTTCATTACAGGGATTTAAATCAACAAGTGGCTGAAACACAAGCTTCCAAAATCATGCCCCCCCCTCCTCTTTATGTGATTTGAAGTTTTGGCAATATTAGAAAATAGAGTAAAAAGAATATGACAATTTTTGAGGGTATATTCAAAAAACTAGAATGGGTCATGGTTGTTGAATGGAACTTTTAAGGAACAAATATAAAAAAAACATGCTTTAAGTTAAATGTAAATTCTGTAATTTATTGCAGGCAAATCATAAACATGGGCTATTGGCTGCTGCACTTAAAATTAACCACTTTAGGCCTTTTCAGAGAATTAATGAACAGAAGCAAATATCAGTGTAACATAAATGGCTGTCAAGCTTCATTCACAAGACCATGGAGACTGGAGGCCCATATAAGAGTCCATCAAGGGGCAGTGAGTATATTTTAGTCTTTAGGTGTGGTTTAAAAATATCATGTTTGCTGGCAGTTGTGCAAATTCAAAAAATTGTAGGCAATCTCTACAAGACAGCATTTTAAGGAATCTTTTAAAACCTTTTCAGCTTGATATTCTTAAATTACCCAAGTAAATACAACATAAGAGGATAAGATATGGTTAGTAGCACCTTTGGTACTTTTTTGTCTTAGAAGTAAACACATTTTGTTGGTACTTTCTGCAAAATTTATTGGAAATTTTTAACAATAGCAACTATAATTTTCCATCCAACTGGTAAGTTTGGATTTGCAATGGACCACAACAACAGATCCATATTTGCAAGCTATGCTTGGGTAATATCCGTGCTTTGTCAGTAGGAAAACTTCTACTTGAGCTAATTCCAAAGCTTTGTTTGAACCAGGTTTTATAAATTGAATCTGGAGAAAGCAGACTTTTAAGCCAAAGGTCTAGCGTGCTGTTAGTCCAAAGGGCAATAAAGTTGATGCTGTTCCTATATAAGACATGTGTTTTATTTTGCTTTTTTTGTCAAGCAGAACTTGAAACAATGTTTTATAAACAAATGTTTTTACAAAAAAAAAACATTTTTTTTCCAACATAATCAGGATCAAAGACAGCCTGTAAAATATTATCTACGATTTCAAGGAGTTTCCCTTGCAGAAGCTAATACATACTATCTCTAGTTGCAGCTAACTCACTAGAATTTAGAAATTCCAAGCAGTGCTTCCACTTTCTTTTTCTGAAAATCTGTAACGACTCCAAAAAAGTCGGGAGATTATCGGGAGGTTTTTTTTTAAGCCGGGGAAAAAATCAGGAGGTTTTAAACAGCTGTTTTGTCTCACATACCGGTTGTATTGGTGGTAAAAATGTCAGTAATAGAGAGACAGAACAAAGTAGAATCGAAAATATGTTTTAGAGTCTTAAGTCCGGTCTTCACCTCCCGGAACTTCCGGAATCTGGGCTTCCAGATTATTCTTTGACGTCTTCTTCTGCTTGCATCTCGAATATGAATCGGTCCGAAAGTATATCAAAATCATCTGGAAAAAAGGGACTTTTGAACTTCCAGATTTCCGGAATTTTGAAGTATCGCAGAAGAAATTCAAAAAAAATCTCGGAAAATCTGGGAACCCAGATTCCGGAAGGTGAAGACTTATTATTACTCCAAAATCAGCTATCAACAAGGACCAATGCTTCTTTCATACAAAACTTATGCAAACTAAATGGTTTTATTGAAAGTCATCTAAAACTACTTGTTCACATAATTAGAACTAGAATTACGATTACGAGTAACAGAACTCGGGCAGAATTTTCACTGTATCACACTGCAGCTAAAACTACTTGATCACATAACTTGAACTAGGATTATGAATACGAATCACAGTCAGAATTTTCACTAGATAACACTGCAGCTAATCCTGATCGTCAACGGTATTGTTTGCTCTTTCTGGGGCCAGACGAGCTCGCGCTAAAGAAGCCGGTTTCAAGATAGCGGCAGTAGCGGTTGCGGAAGCAACTACGCCTTTCAGTAAGTGCCTCATGCTCCCATCTACGACCAGAGACTGAGGTGTCACCTTAAGCCTACTCATGCCAAGTTTAGTCTGAAGCGTTGAACTAATCGTAACTGTCGACAGGCAGTTACGTTTGTCTGTTTTGGCGTCCTTCAAAGTACTAAACGGTCTCTCCGCTATTACGTTCCAAAACGGTAGAGCGTACAGGTACTCAACGACAAGCCTCAGGTTACCAAACTTTGGTTTGCCGTTAGAGTATTTCTGGGCAAATATAAGCTTCCAGTAGTCAGTTACTGAGAGCGAACTGGTATCTTCGCCATTTGACTGTCTTACAGAGCTCTGCTCTCTCCACTCTCTGTCTATCAGACTTTTGGACCAGGAGGGTAAGCTATATTTCGCCAAAAATGGTGCCAGGCTAGGAGGATTCAGATCCTGAGCCTGAACAGGGTCAAGTAGTTCTGAGAAGGCGAAAATGTCCGAGTCGAACGAGAAGCGGTTTTTAATCTGGACCACCACTTCCTTGTAAAATTCTCTCGCGGTAGAATAAACCTTGTCAACTTCGTCGGGATTGGCATTTCGTCCATCACTAGACGCAAGAAGGCCAGTCATTGCTGCTTCGGCATCTAAGCCGAGGTAGACCTTTCGCAGATCTACATAACTGGCTTCGTCTTCAACATCAATTTTCATGATGTCGGTACAGCTCCTTACTGCGCGAGCATTCATAAAGTTTTTCAACAGAGTTTCCACCAATTGAATGACTTCGATTTTCAGTCGGTAGAAAATAGGTGCCTGGGACTGGAAAAGGGTATTGAAGTCGTTCAAAAGTCCCAGCGCGTAGTCCACGAACATCATGACGATCCTCATAAATGGATTTTTCAGGGCACTCAGAACTAACTCACTGCCGTGAGTCGGATCTTCAAAATGGGCACTGGTAAAATACAAGGTTAGGGCATTCCACTGCTCTAGAATTCGGTGGACACAGTTCTGTAGCGAAAGCCATCTTGTTTGACCTGGTGCCAATATCTTGTGGACCGCAGTCTCTGAAAACAATTGAAATTCTTTCAGGGCAGCGGTACGCTTGGCGCTCATATTGAAATGATTGTACACATGACGACACAGGTCTTCTAGAGTCTTCGTCAGTTTCTTGCAGGTGTATGAGGCGAACAGATGAATGGAATGACAACTGCACTTCACTATTAATACCCAAGGGTAGCTTCTTTGGATCAGAGTCGCCACTGAGTTGTTACAACCCATCATGGCGTTCGTGGTATCACTACAGAACCCGACCCAATTCCGTAAAGGCACTTCACTTACTCTTAAAAACTCCAAAGTTTCCTCCAGTTTGGTGAAAATGGAAACTGCTGATCCGTTTGAGCACTCCACAAAATCAATGACATCGATATCCGTTTCCATTTCGTTGTTACAAAAGGAAACACATACAGCGAGCTGTTTAACGGTTCCCACATCCGTCGTTTCGTCGATGACCAAAGAAAAAGGTCTCACCTTCATTTCTTCGACAACTTTTTGCTTGTAGTAAGGACCGAGTCCCTGACGAACAACATTCACAACTTTTTGTTTCCCGAGACGCACTTTATCAAGGACCGATTTTGGTGGCATCGCTTTCAGCAGGGGAATCAACTGGTCCGAAAGGGAAAATGGCAGGTTGTCGCTGACCAGGAATGAAGAAATTTTAGCTTCAGTCTCAAGCACAGACAGAAACTCGTCAGGAACCATGTACACTGAAATAGCAGGAGGCATAGCTTTTGGGGTCACTGTGTTTTTAACATGCACAGAAGTACGGGCATGGGCAGTGAGATCTGTTTTACCCTTTTTGTAGGAAAGCTCAGCGTTGCACCACAAACAGATAGCAACTTCAGATCCGTGCTTCTTCGAAAGCCAGCCTTTAAATGTATCTTCCATCTCCCAGGATTTCACATACTTTTGCTCGTAACGTTTTCCACTGTTCTTTTTCTTTCGGGGCTTGGGGCTTGGTTCCACAATTATCAATTCATCATCTGAGCCACTAGTGCTAGGAACAATTTCGATTTTCTTTTCAATTTTCCTTCGTTTTATATCCTGAGCTTCATTGGAGTCAGAATAATCTGCGTCCGACATTTCTCATGAGCCTGGAAAGTGTTGTTTGTTACTGGACATACTGCAACATGTATTTGTTTAGGCTCATGTGCACTTATAATATAAGTTTGTTTTCTCGGAAGACCAGTCATTGGTCAAATATTAAATAGTACAGATATTCAAGGAGTCTGGCGAAGACCGGATCTACAAGACGCAATTGTCTGGATCAAATATAAAATTTATGGGATCTCATCGAAACCTTTGGTCTTGTTATGTTATATTTTGAGAGAACCCTGCAAGTCAGGAGTGTTGATAGTGAGATTTATAGTAAGAGCGCATTGCAGTGGACACGTGCTGTACTTTTGTCATGTATATAAGTCTTATATACATGACAAAAGTACAGCACGTGTCCACTGCAATGCGCTCTGACTATAAATATAAGTCTTATATACATGACAAAAGTACGGCACGTGTCCACTGCAATGCGCTCTGACTATAAATCTCACTATCAACACTCCTGACTTGCAGGGTTCTCTCAAAATATAACATAACAAGACCAAAGGTTTCGATGAGATCCCATAAATTTTATATTTGATCGAGACAATTGCGTCTTGTAGATCCGGTCTTCGCCAGACTCCTTGAATATCTGTACTATTTAATATTTGACCAATGACTGGTCTTCCGAGAAAACAAAGTTCAGGTTTGGATTCAGCATATGGTTTTTCCCCTATCTTTGATCAAAGCTTCCTGCCTTGCTTCTACCAAATATCCGTTGTCGGCCGGATTCCCGGTGAACTACTTGTCCAGCAAAAACTAAACCTCAAAATAAATTAGGTACATCCCCCTAATCTTATATCGAAACTCTAACCAACTTCAGATAAACTTTAAACTTAAAAAAAAATCGGGTTTTGGCCGATTCCGGGCGAACTATTTGCCCGGCGAGCCCTATTTGCTCTCCTTACCACTATATCGAACCTCTTATTAACTTTAAATTTTACTTTTTAAAATTTTCCGGTTTAGGCCTAGTTCCGGGCGAACTGTATGTCCGAGTAGAAAATAATTGTCATATATGGATTCAGTATATTTTCTTACCCCTAAAGTGAACATTTAATCAACTATAAATAAAACTTTTAATTTTTTTTTCCGGCTTTGGCCGGATTCCGGGCAAACTAAATCGTCCGAGTAGTTGACGATTGTCATGTACGAATTCAGCATGTCTTCTTACCCCTTTAATCGAGCCTTTAATCAACTTCAAATCAAACTTTTACTTTTAACAAATTTTCCGGTTTTGGCCGGATTCCGGACGAACTAATTGTCCGGCGAGAAAATAAGTTTCAGATATGGATTCAGCATGTCCTATATGGACTATCTCATTGGCTTTTTAAAACATTTGTTTCGTTCCTTATTTTGAAACCCCTCCCCCACCCCTAGATATGGGGCTACAGGGCTCATCTACGAACTTGGCCTGTACTTTGACCCAATTGATCCTCATACCAAATTTGAAGAAAATATCTCTACCCCATCGAGAGTTATCGTGCTAACAGACGGACGGACGGACAACTTTTGCGATGTCATAGATATCCCTCCACTTACGTGTTGGGATCCCAAAAACCATAACAGTTCGCTTTGGGGCTCAAATTGAAAAAAAAAATTATTGGTTCTCTCCGTGCGTTAAAATCCATTTTCATGAATAAGTAAGGAACTAATATTTTCCTGTTTACTAAGGTGATTTTGTTTTATCTTCCTTTTGTTTATATTTTTTTAAGGAGAGAGCTGTTAGTTTTTTTTAAGGAAAACGACTAATATTTTGGAAAGTTTGAACATTGGAAGTTTAAGGTGGTTTGAATCATTAATATTCTTCAGGAGTATAGGCCTATAGTTATCAGAGGTATTACTTATGAGCGCAAATGGGCGGTAGGCCACAAACCCTAGACAAAATTCACGCCACAAAAGGTAAGCCATCACTTTAACACAACTGATGAAAACAAGACTCATTATAACACTTGTTCTCACAATGTTTCTAATTTTAACAGCTGTCTAGCCTTGGAACTTGGAGAGTAGGCTACCTACAGACAATGATTTATTTAATTTTGGCCCACTTGTTAATTCCAGCAGAGTTATACAAAACAATCTAAAAGGAATGATATGAAACACAACAAGAGCTAGTAGCTCGTGTGGCACTTGCAAGGCTGGTTCAGAAAATGAAATACAGAATTTGCTTTTCGTTCTGATCATTTGAAACCAAAACCCTTGAGATAAAAATGACCATGAACTTGGAAATCACGAGAATGTATCGTTTTGTAAAAAGTATTTTATTTTTGGATTTGGCTGTAATGATGCGTACTTTTCTGTAAATGATTTATCCAGAGCATCTGTTTTTTTATTTCCACAAAGTTACATCCCGATCTCTCCAGTCTAAGCCGGTCACGTATCCTCCCCCCCCCCCCCAAATAGTTGTCGGATCCGGTCCGGACATGAAAAAGATCACCAGAGACATGTCCTCTTTTCAATTATTAAATTTCACTCGAATCTGATCACCTGTTCCAAATTTACGCATGACTCAATATTGCGGATTCCCCCTTCCTCCACTCCCCCTACGACTATCGGACCGAGTAAATTTGTATTTACAAGTCAGTTTGATCGGGTCCCTGATACGCTGATCCCACCATTCTAACCGTTTTTCGAGATTTTCGGTCTCCCCAAAACAGAACAAATAACACACTTTGAAAAGCAAAATAATACACTTTTAATAGACTTTGAACACTGACATAAAATTTAGACATATCGGCACTTTGAAAACAGATTTGTCCCTTTGAAAACAGATTTGGTATGGCTGGCTTTGGCCTACATCTTAAAATCCATCCTCCTATCCTCCTATATTGTGAAGCAGAGCAAAATAACACTAGACAGTAGCGCCAAGACCTGGAAAAAGTGAGACACACTCGAACAGCAGCCACACTAGCACCACTAGCGATAATGAACGTCCCTACTGAAACTCAATCGGTCTTGCACCAGCGCTGGCTCCAATAACTTCATATTTTGAACAAAGCAAAAAAAAAGATACGACCTCCCCGTGTTTCCTCGACGTGTGCAGACCGCATATTACCTTTACTAGAAATTTCTAAACCCGCATGTTTGTCTCGCTTTAAATGTCGCAATCGTAGTGGGCGGCGCTATGAGTATGGCCCGTTTGCAAAGCAAGGAAAGCATAGTTCTTGACCCTACTCCCTAGTGTTATTTTGCTCTGTTGTGACTTGTGAAGCCGATTTCGCCGACACTCGAAATCGTTATTTTGATATAGGCTAGGCTAGTAGTCTGGCGAATACCGGATATCTATAAGACCCGTAAGAATAGTGTATTCGAATTTGTACTATAGAATCCTTGAACTGGCAACAGGTTAAGAATTGGTTTCAAGTTAAAACATGTTATTTTGGTAAAGAAACAGATCATAGAAGCAGAAAAGCCGCCTACCCCCTAGGACAGGTCAGTAGCCTACTTCTTGGGTTGCCCACGTGCAGGGATGTATAATTGTCCAGTTCCAGGAAACTTGGTACTTACCCTAAAAAAAATCCTGTCACATAAGATAAGCCACGTCCTTATTGTACACAAATTATCCAGTGGAAATGAACTATCTGAGTTGACTGATCAGATCAGATGAAGTTATGAACTGAGAATCAAATCAAATCAACCCTTTTTCGAACACAACAATGGTCTCTCACGGGACAAGCTGCCGACTAGGTCATTAATTAGGGTCCGCAGTTGACTTCCTCGAATCAAACGCGGCTGTCGGCTTTGAAATCCCCCTTTTACGGGCAACAAGGACATATTTTGCATTCTGCCAGACAATCAAGAAAGATCAGAAACTTCAAGTTGGACAGAAATCGGGAGATTATCGGGAGGAAATTTCAGTCGGGAGATTTTCCAAAAAGTCGGGAGATCTCCCGATAAATCGGGAGGAGTGGAAGCACTGATTCCAAGTCCGAGTCATTTTTGTAGGTGTCGCTGTTGTCCATGCCATATCATTCCACCCAAAAACTAAAATTTCATCGTTCTATTGCCACCGTACTTAACCTGGATGCAATAATACGATAGCATGCTTAATTGCAGTATCTTTAGATATATTAATTCGTCACGCTCGCCGAATAAAATCCTCTGTCAAATGATTTTTGAATCTTTCCCAAAGAGCTTATGGATCAGCAGGATTTCCGAAAGCAAGAATCTGTGCAAATAATATTCGCATTACAGAAGGCTCTTGGGCCTCTCACATCCAGGGCAGACAGAAGCAGCTCTGGTTCGTGTCATATTCAGTATACAATTCTACTTATAGTACAACTAATTAATAAGTCCAAAACCAATTTCCTACCAAACGAGGGCGTTAATTCGTAATAACAAGGGAATTTATATTCAAATAATCCAAGTTCCTATTCTGAAACTATTTTCAATAAATGTTCGTTGGGAAATCAAGTAACTAAATAATCCAAGTTCAAATTTTTTCAAGTTCAAGGTTGATTATGAGAAGTCCATAGGGAATCATAATTGAGTCTTAGTGTATAATGGGATTATGTTCAGATTATATCCAATAGAGGTGTTTACAGTATGAACTCTCAATCAAGAATATGAGCTTGAAACCTCTACAGCAGTGTTCTTTGATATGCTGAACCTAATGTTGTGATAAGATTGTTTGACATGTTAATCAGATTCGAACTTTTTATTTCAGATATTGTAAATATTTTACTTTATCTCCCCCCTTGGTATAGTATGGTAAGATAATTCGTAAGTTTGATGTCCCTGATATAAGTGCAAAGTTGACCTTCCTGCATGGAAGGTTGTCGGAATCAGCTTTTTATCATACATCGCCTCGTCATCCTTTGGTCCGTCTGTTCGGTTAATGTCATTGTAGCGTAGTGTTTTTTTTTCTATTTGTAGTGTATTTTATTTGCGGTGTATTTCATTTTCTTTTTTTTGTGTTACTCCACAAGTGCCATAGCTTGTTATGATGTGGGTTATAAATAAATTATTATTATTATTATTATTAATATTTTGGATATTCTTTTGGGCATCGAACCGATAATCGAGTTCAAAGCCATGAACCAAGCACGCTTGTTTGCGGTACAAAGAATGTTATTCATAGTTTTGAGATCTTCAAACATGTTGCATTTTTCACATGATAGAGAAGTACTTGCAAATAGATGCACTTAGGATGATCTAGAAAATCTACGTTATGAATTTGACCGGTGACACTCAGTCAAGGGATTCGTGGTTCCCATACACTCGTTTTTCGATTCTATTTAAAGTGATTCCATTAGCACGGTCTTGTAAAAATTCTTCTTTGTTCATTTCGTCTAATTTGGGATCATAACGACGCCGATACTTTGGTTTTTCATCGTCCGCTAGAGATGTAACTGAACTGTATTGGATTAGAAAACCGAAGCGGCACTGCAATTTTCAATTTTTATTGACCATACGACTCGCATTTAGATTCAATTCCCACGCAGATTATCCATCATACCCTTTGAAACTAATTCTCCTAGTAAAACATCGTTGGTGTTTGGAAATTCAGCCAAAAGAAGATCATCAATTTCGACTGGATTACAGATTTAATCACGAGGACTCGTGGTCAGTAGCAAATGCATATGTGGTGGTCCACGTCTTTGAAATTCAATTGTATACACATGTGCTGCAACTTTTCCAAATATCTGCCTTTTATCAATATCATCGATCATTTTCTCAAATTTTAGTTTCGCAACTCGAGCAACGAGATCAGGATTATCTTGGGTGGACTGTTCTATGATAAACTTATTATCATCAGATTTAATGCTTGCTGTTTTTTTTATATATATCGGGCCTATCAGGATTGCAAATCATAATTATAAAGAAATATGGTGGTAGAAGGTGACAAACAATAGCCAAGGCATCTTCACAATGTTCAGCAAAGTAGCGTGTTGATTCGATGAATGATGACGGGAGAATTACCTTTTTGCCAAGCCGCTGGACCCCGGTACTATATACACATTGACATGCTTGTACGCAAGCATAGAAATATTCTGATAATTACTGTGTTGCGACAGCAAAACTTTGGTTTTGTCGTTTTTTTTTTTGTTTTTTTTTTTGTTCCTTGCACCACGATTTCAGCTTATTCCTAGAAAGTGGTAAGGACCTAACTTCTGCGGTTTTTAAAGAAAATGTGGACCTTAGGCCGGATTAATGAATATGACTTTGCATTTTGGAAAGCTTTGTAGAACTCTTGTCTGGGGCCAAAAATCTATTGTTTCTACCCATTTCTGTTTGTGATTTCAACTGAGTTTATAATTGGGTTTTTCGCACTTGGGATTGCGGTAGAAAAATGGTATCAGTTGTGTCTCTTAAACTTTAAAAGTTCTCTCATTGCCAAAGAAATTAGAGTTTATCCTTTGCTCCTTCCTAAGTGATGACGTTAGAAACTTGGCCTGTGGCAAAAAAGTCATATTTTGAACTAAGACAGATAGATTTTTTTTTTTCGACGACAGTCGATAGCTCTTGATGAGCTGATCAAACTATATGCCATCCATTTTTTGGTAGAAAAATTCCTTCATGAGATATATCAGTTTGAAAGTTTAAAGGGGTTGACAACTTCTGTAGAAGGTATACACTGAAACCAAAAATAAGCCGACACAGAAATGGTATCAGATGTACTCTTAAACTTTGAAAATTCTCTTATTGCCAAAGAAATTAGAGTTTATCCTTTGCTCCTTTCTAAGTGATGACATTAGAAACTTGGCCTACGGCAAAAAAGTCAACTTTTGAACTAAGACAGATAGATTTTTTCGACGGCAATCGATAGCTCTTGATGAGCTCATCGGAGTATATGCCGTTCATTTTTTGGTAGAAAAATTCCTTCATGAGCTATACCAGTTTGAAAGTTTAAATTTGTTGACAACTTCAGTAGTAAGGTACACACTGAAACCAAAAATAGGTCGATACCAACTGTGAGACATATAGAGGAGTTTTAAGTAACAGTCAGCTGTTAGGTCATAAACATTTTCGGTAATGAGGGGTTCGCAACTTCTGCTACTTGGTGTACCTATTATTTGTTTTGGTGTATTTTATGATAAGACCAATTTGGTTCCAGTGGTAAGAAATGTAGGGGACTTGTAAGTAATAATCGGCTGTTAGGCTACAATCATCTTCATCGATGAGGGTTTGCAACTTTTGCTAGTTGTAATGAGGGGTTTGCAACTTTTGCGAGCATGTGTACCTAGTATTTATTTTAAGATCCTTACAGATTAAAAACTTCAGCGTATAATCGAAGCGAGGAAACAAAACCAAAGTGTTGCTCTCGCAACACTTTAGTCGGCGAAGCCGAACATAGGTTGCCGCTGCACCTCACGTTGCCCATGCAACGTAGATCTAGTATTTTGTCTCGAAAAGCAAATACATTAAATGAGCTACTTTTAAGCATTGCTGTGCAGAAGGGAAATTTTTGATTTAAGAGTCCTGGTTGAGGGATCGGTATCCCTCCTAACCCCTCGCTCTTTAAGCTAAAGTTTGTATTGTCAAAGACAAATACAATGAAGCTAGAGGCTTGTTATTTTTTGTAATGCCAGGTTTTAAGTCAAATTGTCGGATAATGTTCAACATTTTCGGACATCGCCTGCTTAATTTTAACGGTTCGTTCCCTGTATAGTTTTTGCAAGTATTATAAAGAGATAAAGGGGCAGAATTTTCTTGCTTTATGTTCTAGACAGAATTTTTGTTACTTTTAATAAAATGCTCCTATGATAGAATTTTCATCACTTTAAGCATTTTCTTGAAATGATACAAAAAGGTCTATACATGTTATACTATTAAGTGTATATTTACAGTTAGTAGGCCCAATGATTTTTTTTTTTATTTAGTTCTATTGTTTCAGAGGGAGTTCTTCTGCATAGAACCTGATTGTGGAAAAGCTTACTTTATGCAGCAACATCTGAAAAGACATATAGTAACATTTCATCAAAGACCTGTAGAATCAAAGTGAGTATCCATTTTTCACACTTTGATTTAAAAAGTGTCACATTTGTCAAAAATGTGTCTTATATGGGTTGCAGGACTGTATTATAACTCTTTGATGGCCTGTATTGGTAACATTTTTTTCGCGTTTGACATTAACTTTAAAAATCTCCAGCTTTAATAACTTAGTGATAATTTATTTATAACCCGCTTGTTTTAACAATGTAAGCGGAATAAAAACACAAAAGGAAAGAAGAACAAAATAACACAGATAATACAATCTAATCAAAGGATGGTAAGGACCCAAGCGTTGACAGGCATCAGTACCTAATGTAGTATTAAGTCGTTTATAAACAAAATTAATATCAGTGGCACAAAATTTCCTAATAATCTTCTGATTTCTCTAAGAACATGGCAGATACAATGAATATTTGCAATAACTAAAATTCAGAACTTTTATATTTTGTAAATCTTGATTATCAAAAATGGGTGCAGGCCGGACAGAAACAATATAGAGTGATGGCAATATGTAGAATGAAGTATGGATAAAGCCTTTTTTGAAAATCTGCCACGGTTGGGGACAGTTTTTGCGTACCCAATTTTAATTTTATTTTTAATATCATTAAGCCCACAAGATCGAAAGGCCGATAAAGATGAATAAATACTAATTCCAAGCCACCGAATCAAAGAAACAAGCTCAACTGAAAAAGAACCACAAGCAAGATCACTACTTTGATGTTTAGCATTAAAAACTGAATATTTACATTTTTCAGAACTTAAGTTTGACGCCGATTTCCTCAAAAGACCTAGAAACAAGCTGGGTCTACTTAATTAGGCTAGATATAGTGCGGCTAATCAAAAGTAAATCATCTGCATATGCAATGTACGAAAGATTTGTTAAGCCTAAAAAACATGATAGATTAATACGTGGTAGAACAGAATAAAGACAAGCATTAAAAAAATACGGGAATAGGACTCCTCCTTGCCTAAGATCAGAAAGGATAGAGATATTACCAACGTTAGTATCACCTGACTTGAGTCGAACATATGGATTAGCATACGAGAAACAAAGAGTTGATATAATAACACCAAGTTGGATCAATGAATACCAAAGTTGGCTATGGCATATTGAATCAAATGCTTTTGAAACATCGAGTGCACTAAAGGGAACCTCAAAACCATTTTTATGTGCTTCAAGTAATAGCGAAATTAGAGCACGATGAGCATGTTAGCATCCTATATACGGCTTGAAGCCAAACTGATTAGACATATAATCGACTTTAGACAGGAGATCAGGGAGCAAAATATATTCAAATACTTTACTTAAAGTACAACCAACCATAATAGGCCTATACGAAGCGTAACAAATTTGGATCCTTACCGCTTTTAAAAATTGACGTAGGGTCACCCAATAAAAAAGAATCAGGGACTAAATACGAGCATAAACACATCTGAAAAAATAGCTGTATTAGTCTTAGCCCTAATTTTCTATTATAAGATGGCCGTTTCGACAAACGTTCACAAAGGATTCAGCATTTCAAGGAAAATGACACGTGATTGCCTTGACAGTTTGCACATTTTAGTGGAGCCTGGCATGGAGAATCAGGCGAGAATTCATGTTACCCTGCGCAATGGGAACAGCGTTTTTCTTTGTTTACAATCTGATTTTAAGTGATAAGGTGATTGGCAATTATAACAGCATTTGGATGGGCGTTGGAATTCGTAAACTCGATATATCTCATACCCAATCTTTTATGCCAAATCGAAGTGCATTAGCGAGCGCAGCAGCGTTTTCAAAAAACACTCTTAACAGCCAAAGAATTGCCTATTAGTCTTGCATGAGTAATATTACCGCAATCAATTAGTATCCCCTCATCAAAATTGGTTGTTTTACCTAATGATTCCAATATATTTCTTTTTTTTTACTTAGACGTCACAAAATCTCATTATAGATGGAATTGTATTGCAAAGTCCTTTGCAGCAATCTTAACCATTCGTACCACCAGCTTATCGCTAGAAGACTTAATGCTATGAATGCATTAATGACCTGGAATACAGTCTATTATTTCGCGACGCTTCGCAGGATTGTTTAATTGTGATGGGACTTTTGAAATAACAACGGTCGTCTGATCATGATTCAATGACTAAGGGCCGGAACTGTTAAGAGGGGGGAAATTAAGATCATAAGACGAAATCTTCTCGTGAAATTACTTAAGTTCCGAATCGGTGCTTGCAAGCTTTGAGGCGAAGCTAGAATAAGCCACAGGAGGAATAACAATAACCTTGGTCGTCAAAATAATCACGTATGTCGACAAAGACAAATCTTCGGTATTGCATTTCTGGAAGATTTTTATCATGTCCTTAATGTGACGATAATTAGCTTGATCGCCTTGATGCCTTTGTACACGTTCACCCTCGTAAACACGAGACCACAGTTCTATTTTAGCTGCCACAATAGACTTCTCGTCGAAAAAACCATCAGCATGGTTAGCAATAACTTCAAACACTTACTCCTTCTTTAAGATTAGATTGCACGAAATTCAACACCAACGAATGTACATATTCCGTCATAATGGTATATCCAATAATTATGGATAATAAGCCAAAGTCTAGAACCAAATCAGTTTTTTACTCACCATGCTGTCAAACAACCAACATCCGATTAATTTAAATTCAAAAGAATCCTTTACAAAGCTCCTAAGGGAATATTTATACTTTGAAACTGAATTTGTTATTTTCAGTGTAATTACTGTAACTAAACTATAATCTTTTGCCAACTGATGATAGATTTAAATCCAAAAATAAAAGGTCTTAACACCATGAACTCTTAATCAATACTGAACCAATACTTTGGGTGTCTGATTTCTCACTTTTATATTGTAACAGAATTAAAAACTATTGTTTCTTGAAAACTAACCTTTATTTTTATACGGATTATGAAATATACATCTAGGGAGAATTTTGCTTCCAAAATGTGGTGGTAATTCTTTAAGCTTTTCAGTATTTTTTGCTTCTTGTTTTGCCAATAAATTGTCACTTAGTGGATTTATGCTCTTCAGAGGAACCCAATCCCCTACTAACATTCATAGAGGTCAAAAGTCTGTGCTCAACCTTATGACTGTTCTTAGAAAAAAAAAATCCAAATTTAAGTAAATTTGCGGTAGCCAATTTTACTGAGTCATCACTGAACTAAATCTTGGTTTTTTAACCGTTTCTGTTTGACTACCATGTCCTGATGGGTACTGTTTTACAAAGTCGCATTTGTAGACAAAACCCCTATACGTAGTTTATTGTTGCCTTACCATGTGATTCGTGATGGTTATGACCGGAGCCCTCTTCCTGAATTTTTCCTCCCATGAAATCTGCCAGTCTTCAATTTTGTCTGAAAGAACAGGCAACTGGGACCTTCACCTCCATGGTGGAGAATAGATGATTTGGTTCATCGCGTCTTCCAACCAAAACTTATATACTAAGTCCTACATAGATTATTTTTTTGTGTTCTTTGTGTTATTTGAAGTTCTTTGTTTTTCTCCTTGTACTCCACTTTTTCCCATTTGTAAGTGGGTAAGAAATAAATTATTATTATTATTATTATTTTATCTTCAGAAAATTGTCGACCTTGATGAAATAAATCCTCAGATGTTCAACGAATTTGAAAACGGCGGTTTCGTGATAAGGGCCTCTGACACATTCTGAGCTGGACTTTCCCCTGACCTGGTCATAGAAAAAGTGTTTATGCGTTCTCTAAAAACTCGTGGAAGTTTAACACGTAAACACATTATGAGTGAGTTGCAGCGGCTAACATAGCTTGTATTGGCTTCTGCGCGGTTTGCTATCAGCCCTGCACTCCAAGAACTCATGGAAATAATATTTGAGACTAGTGAGCAGCAAAAAGACACTGGGGCAACAAGAATTGAACGTGACTTTAACGATGTTGAAAAAGTTGTCCACTTTCTCCTAGATTTGTTTGCCTTTCACAGTGAAGCTACCACTCAAGAATATAATAAATGGCGAAATCGCGAGTGAGCAGGTGAACGTAGACGAAGTCATACCAATAGGTTTAGAGAACCCGACTGGCATGACTAGAGAAGATATATCTCCACCAAATACGTTGAACATGTGAAGCAAAGATATGCTGTGCTTTCATAGCGTTTGAAGAGTATTTAGCTGGACCCTTAATGAAAGACAGGACGCAAGGGAGGAGCAACAGCTCTAAAGGCTGTCCTACGATCAGCATTCAGCCACAGATACATTTTTTAGTAAAATAAAGATGATTTCCTTAGCAACTCAGAAATCAACCAGGTAATCATCAACATGCTGTCATGCTACCTAAATTATGAGGGATGTAAAGTATACCAGTCGCCAGCCTATGCCAACCTGCTGATTGTGATAATTGCGGTCGTTTCGGAAGAACGCCAACCAACTGTGGTAATAGTTGAAGATATAGAATTATGAAGCGAAAACTTGAACCGATATTTTTCTATTTCCAGTCAAACTCACGGAAAGCTGGAAGCTGTCTGCGGGATATATTGGCAGCCAAGCTGAAACTCGGTAGCGCCCTTTGCGAGTAAATTTTTTCCTCCTTGCCTTTCTCGGATGCGATTCAACTTCACGAATTTATGGCATTGGAAAATTTACACCACTGAACCACGCGAAAATAAGAAAACTTTCAGGATATCGTTGGACTATTCCTTAAATCAGCTTCTACAAAAGACGACATTAGCGAAGCTGCAGAGAAGGTCATGCTTATATTTTTTAAGGCTGTAGAAAATGAAACGAAACCAGGTCCGCTACTGAAAGTTCCTTAGAAAAATCGAAAGTTCCGGGAAATAGGAGGTAGAAACGCTCCCACCAACAATCTTCGTTTGCAAATATTATTCGCCTCGGTATATTTCTAAGTACAATCGTTGAAAAATGTTGATTGTCGACTGGATCCTTCGGAGTTTGGCTAGATTGTTTGGCAAGGAAAATTGCGACCTGTAAATTCAGGTAGATCCTCGGCACCGCCTTCTATTATCTCAGTGTTTCACTTAAATTGCAAGGGCGAGTGTTCGATGCTGCGACACTGTTGCAAAAAAAATGGCTTAACATGGACCTTGGCTTGTGGCAATTGTAAAGGAACAAGCTCTTCTAATTGCGAAACAGGAAACTGTGAAGACGATGGTAGTAAACAAGAAGATCAAGTTTAAATAGTTTTACCACTACTCAGTGAATCCATTGTGTTATTGTGACTTTTATCTGCCTTATGTAAATGATCTCTGTGTTACATTATGTCTGATTGTACTGATCTCTATTTGGAAACTATTGTTTCATCCCAGCTAAGGGAAGCTTTTTGACTAAATGTGTGTTTTTTTTTGTTTTTTTTTTGTTAAATATTCTTTTCAGCTTCCCCTCCACCTCCTCATTCTTATTCACTTTCACAAAATTTTGGGTTTCAGACATACTGGAATTTACCTGGGCCCAGTCGTCGATGTTACCACAGGCTCGAGACTGCAACTATTTTGCCATAAGCCATGTTTAACATACGCATGCAGGCTCTACCTCTGTCTCAAGCCCACTTTTCCTCAGATCCTTGAACCCCAAACAACTCATTTGACTTGAAATATTTAGTTTCATGTTCATCAGTAAAAAAAGCGACGGAATGGTATATCTGACCGCATTTGGTGGTTTTTACTTAATAATTTTTTTTTTACCTCAACCTCAAATTCAACATAAAAACTCAAATCTGTAAAAGACAGAATGGCAGACTTTTTGGATTTGGAACTAGTAGGTCGGTTAGTGAAAGAATAATTTGCATAGCAACTTGCCTGAGGTTAACCCCCTTTTTGTACAGGTTTCCTAAACTATACAGCACCTCGCGTTTTTACCATGATCGTGTTTGTCATGATATTTTTTCCCGTAGAATATCAGTTTGTGTAACGGGGGGGGGGGGGGGGAATCAAAAGGAAATTCATCTGTGGAATTGGTGAGGTTGAAAACACAAGGTATGGCTGTGGCAATAGCTAGAACCTAGTAAACCACAAACCACAGACAAAAGTAACCCAAAGTTTAAAAGTAAGTTTGAAAGATGCTATCTAGTGGAAAAAAATTCATTTAAAGGTGGTTTTAAGAATAATAACTATTATTTAGGTTCATCTTAAAAATAAAAAAGTGTTTCGGAGGTTACATAAAGGAGCTTTAAACATTCGCAAAAGCTTCTCATTGAAATGAAAATGTAGCACACCCATGGCTGAAAACCCTTGAACCTTCATCTTAAAAACTAAAAAAAAAATCGCTTTAATTAGCAATCATGTCTTTTTCATTTTCCGCCAGGGCTAGTAGGCAACTGCAAAATTGTATAGTGATGTTTGATGGCTTATTTAAAATTTACTACATATACCCTCGTTATTTCTATAAATATGTCTTCATAACTGCATCGTAAAGTGCCATATGACACCATATGGCACTTTAGCTGCATTGGTGGAGTGGAAAGGCTGGGAAGCATAAAAAGGGTCATACTAGTCTCCACTGTCGAAAAGTCTTAACCAGAGGATTATAATCTCTAGAGGCAATTTTTGTTTAATCTCTCTTCCGACCCACTTAGTAAGTGACAACAAACTAATAGGGATGGTTCAGTCGTTGCCTATATATCTCTAAATATCTATATATCTCTGATTGTCACTTAGCGAAAGGTTTTATGGAGTGTCGATGGCTGTTTTCTACAAGTGCATGAACTCAGTTGCTTATCTAGAGCTTTTTTGTATTGTGACCCACGTTTGTTGACCGACAAGACAGACACGAGGGCACACAACTTGTCCCAATTATTTTGGTTAACACGCCAAGAACTGCGAACTTGAAGAACAGCTTCAACCGACAGTGTACTTTGATTTGTAGCGATTTTCCTGGGGAAGTTTTCTTTAAAAATACTTCTATGTCCACTCGTTCAAAAGAAGAATCGGAAAAAATTTACAGCCTTGTGAAGGTACAATGTAAAAAAAAATTAGTAGCATATCACATACTTAAAATTACCTGGCGCCGCAAATTTAGGGATAAAAAAAATACAACTAAGAGACAAATTTGAAAATGAAACTGCCTAATAAAAACAAGTTTTCATTTAAATTCGATTCAGGGATGATAATTTGTATTTATGTTTACCTTAACAGTAAAAGGCAATTACGAATCAACTTGCTGGGAATTTTGAAAAAGTGGTTGTAAAGCTGAAGTGTTTATTTTTCTTTTTTCTACTCAGAAGGGGCACTGAAACATTGAAGGGAGAACTGTTTAAGAGCTCATTTGAAAGCTAATGTTTATATTTTTGCGCTCTATACAACTTCATCGTAATGTAGAATTTTTCTCCCCTCTTGAATGCTCTTCCTCCCAATCCTCTCATTGAATGAAAATTAAAAGAAAAATTTTGAAATGAAACTGCTTAGTAAAAAATGTATTAACTCAAACTCCAAGATTATTTAAGAATGATAAATTCCATTTGTGTTTATCCTCATAGTAAAAGTTAAGTGGAACATACATTCTCGGGGATCCGAAAAAAGTGCTTAGAGCCCTGACATGTCTTTTTCCTTTTTGTTTCTCTTTACTGTAGTGATAGCAGGGCACTGTAACATCGTGTGGGTACATCTATATAATTAAATAAAACACGTTTAAATTCTCAATTCAGTTAAAAACCAACCAGAAATAACCCTTTACTTTCAGTAGAAGAAGTCACAATAACTATGCCTCAAATGTTTCTTTAAATCTAATGAATGTGCGTAGATTTTGGCTCTTGATTAAATTTGTAGAATTCGTATGTGTCTTGTATTCTATAAGACACGTACGAATTGTATTCGTATTTTTTCTGTTCAAACATTTTTCCATTTGACCACTAATAAAAAGTCTCAACGAGCAATTATAGTAGTAGTGTCGGTAATTTTAGGGCGAATTTCTAATTCAGAATTTCTTATGCTTTTATTTTGAATTTTTACATCATGTATTAATTGTCTTTTACAGATTTGTTTCTTTGATTGTAGGAAATCTTCAACCAATACTATCTGTTTGGTGGAAAGTGCATCTCATGGGAACACGAATACAAATGACAATTGCACTGGTGCAGAAACACCGTTCTCGTGTCCTGTCTGCTCAAAAAAATTCAAGAAGCATCAGCAGCTAAAATCACATGAATATGAACACACAGGAATAAAACCGTTCAAGTAAAATATTCTCTGTTTAATTTTGATTTTAATCTCTTTGAGCTTACATGGATTCATCTTTCCCTTGAATTTAGCTTTCTTTGCTTCACCATAAGCATTTTTGTGATAAAAAAGTAGCCAAATTTTGTATAAACTTGACTAATTGACTTTATATGAATCTTCAATAACAACATGGTTCCTATAATAATGAAAGGGGATGCTTCTTCATCAACGCCCCGCTCTTTACGCTAAAGTTTGACTCTTTCTCTAAACTCTACTTTTTAAAACAGTAAAAAACTTTAGCGTAAAGAGCGGGGCGTTGATGAGGAAGCATCCCCTTTCATATACGAAGTAATTTCTGTTCGTTTGTTTTAATGTCGCTCCTTACTTTCCGTTAAAAAAGCTTGTTTTTTTATTTAATTTCTGAACGCTTTTGAATCAATGCATGTTTTGATTTGGCTCTCCGCAGATGAATAATTAAAACGAAATTTGCATATTTTTTCTTTTTGCTAAATGGCTTTCTCGTAGTTTTGATTGAATGATTTTGAGGAAAAAAGGAGCAGGGGAGGAGGCCTAGTTGCCCTCTGATTTTTTGGTTAATTAAAAAGGCAACTAGAACTTTTAATTTTTACAAATGTTTTTATTAGTAAAAGATATACGTAACATACAAATTAGCTGACGTAACAAACTTCTGTATTCTCATGTTTTTATTACGTATATGAAGGAGTTCGGCCCCTCGTCAGTACCTCGCTCTTTACATTAAAGCTTAAATTTTGTCCTAATTTCTTAAGAATGACCCCTGAATTGCAAAAGCGGTAGAATAAATAGTTGAAATTACCAAAAATACTTTAGCGTAAAGAACGAGGTATTAGGAGGAGGTGAGTCCATCATATGCGTAATAATTTCTGTTCGTTTTGAGTTTTAATGCTTCTCCTTACTTTCAGTTGAAAAAAAACTTTCATATTTATTTTTTCATTGTTTTTTTTAGTAATGCTGGAAAATCCTGCGCTCCCTTCATGAAAATTTTATTCCCCCATGACAAATTCCTCCAAGGAAAGTTCCTCCAACATATCCCCCTCTTCTCAACCCCCCCCCCCCACAACCTAAAAATCCCCCTGAAAACGTCTGTACACTTCCAAATAACCATTACTATATGTAAGCACTGGTCAAAGTTTGTAACTTGTGGGCCCTCCCACGGGGACTGTGGGGGAGTAAGTCGTCCCCAAAGACATAGTTACAAGGTTTTTTGACTACGCTGAATAAAATGGCTATCTCAGAATTATGATCTGGTGACTTTGGGAAAATAATTAGCGTGGGAGGGGGCCTAGATGCCCTCCAATTTTTTTGGTCACTTAAAAAGGGCTCTAGAACTTTTCATTTCCGTTAGAATGAGTCCTCTCACTAGATTCTAGGACCACTGGGTCGATACGATCACCCCTGGGAAAAAAAAAAAAAAAAAAAAAAAACAAATATACACGCATCCGTGATCTGCCTTCTGGCAAAAAATACAAAATTCCACATTTTTGTAGATAGGAGCTTGAAACTTCTACAATAGGGTTCTCTGATACGCTGAATCTGACGGTGTGATTTTCGTTAAGATTCTATGACTTTTAGGGGTTGTTTTCCCCTATTTTCAAAAATAAAGCAAATTTTCTCAGGCTCTTAAATTTTGATGGGTAAGACTAAACTTAATTAAACTAATATATTTAAAATCAGCATTGAAATGCGATTCTTTTGATGTAGCTATTGATATCAAAATACCATTTTTTAGAGTTTTGGTTACTATTGAGTCGGGTCGCTCCTTACTACAGTTCGTTACCACGAACTGTTTGATAAATGTAAACTAATGTTGGCGTTAGTTTCTAGGTCCTAGTTGGTGCCCATGTCATTTGTCACCAATTAATCTCAATAGTTTGACTAGTGTAAGGGCTGCTTAGCAATTCATTAATACCGTGTTTAAAAAAATAGTTTAGTCTGTGGAGTCTTTTACAGTTTCGCACTATCATAGTGCAAAAATAAAGTTTTATCTCTTTTGTTTTGCACATTTAGTAGGATCCATGAATATATAAAATCCCATTATCGGTAATTTTCATAGTCAATAGTTCAAGATTGCAAACAACAATCCAAATCACCTAAGTTGCAATATTTTCCAAGTTACTTACAACTAAGGATAGTGAATGAATAAAGAGGTTGAAACGAATGTCTTCGAAATATCTCCGGTCAATAAATGACGTAGGTTTGGAAATTGAGTTAAATCTATCATAAATGAATTCTGATGGGAAGGTCAAAAGACATGGAGAATGTCTATCTGGAAGACAAATGATACTGCCAGAGATACAGGTTCCAATTTTTGTGTTGGACATTCTTCGTTTATTTCATTTCTTCTGTAGCCAATAGATATTGATGTTGCACTATGCAAGCTTTTAGGTCCAAGATTCTCAGTTCAATTTTGGGGAATTCCATTTAATTTTTATACCCGCTGTTCATTGTAGATATCAATCTCGTACATTTTACATTTGGTTGTATATAGGCAAATTGGACTATATATAAACAATTTGACTTCGTCAGTTATAATCGACAATTGTCTATAATATGATCAAATTGGCAATTATAATTGCGAAAAGGCAAGGTAGAACCTCAACTGGTTGACTCTAGTTCAGCATTGTGGAGTGACATGCATGAGAGGTGTAGCATAAGTTGGAGACAGTAACAACGGCAATCAAAGGGTTAAAATTAACCTTGCACTTGATGCCCATTTGATTGGACAATCTGTCGGCTTTTTTTAGAATTGGCCATGACTTTGACTTTTCCCACAACTACTCCCTTTTTTTAATTCAAAAATCAACGGACTCGGTCATCATACACATTTTTTATAACACAGAGTGTCCTAGCATAAAACGGTTTTGTAATGGACCAGAAAAGCCTAATATCTACAATACTTTATCTTGAGTATATGCGTTTGTTAGAATTCTGGTTTCTGTTCAAACTGATTGATCCTATTGAGGCAAAAAGTAATGAGACTGCGTTTATAAACTGCAATTTAATCGCCATATTTGATGAACATCTCATTCTTTAAAACAGTTCCCTTGGGTCTATTAGGGTGTCTTAGAAGTGTGCTTCGCCTTCCACAAAGCCCACCGTTTCACATCACATGCCAATTCGTCTTTTTTTTTCATTTATCACTCGATGCTTTTGACACCAATTTTGCAAAGTTTTTTTCATGTTAAGATTCTCAGTTACAATTTTGTGCACTGTTGACATGCGCATACTTAATTCTCCCCCAATTAAGTATAAGCTGAACCAGAGAGCGTCCCTTGTCTTGAATCTCCCTCTCGTCTTTGAATTATGTCAGCGAATATGTCAGCGAAAAGCCTTATGACATGGCAATGTTTCCTCAGACGTTCCCAATCACCGCAAAATTCTCTCAAACAGTTTTCCTCAGGGTACACAGAGTTTTATTTCGTAACCCTGATCTGTCGTTAACTCTTTTTTTTTCATTTTTTGCCCTGTGATCATTTAAAAATAACATCGCACAACGATCGATCCTTATGCGCTCGCTGTTTTGATGGGACTGATGCGCGATATAATATTTAGACAAGACCTCTAAAATCTACTCTGTCTCTTTGAGTTTATTGGTTTCGAATGGAACGCTGCGCGATGGCCATTCTCTACTTTATAGAAGCGCTTCGTATTTTTTTTTTTTTTTGCATTTCCTTTATTTTCAAAAAAAAGCAGTCGTTTGCATTATAAAGTTACAATTTAACCCTTGACAAAGGTCATTTCGTACACAACGCTGGTTCCTGTCGTATTAAATAATTTGAGGTGACTTTTGATAAAATCCTTAAATGATATTATGAACGTTTTAGCAAGATCCCTTATTTCCTTATCATATTGCAAAGATATAAAGATATAGGTCTATGAATGGATGAATGACTGTATTACCCGTAAAAGCATAAAAAACACAAAGTACGGAGTATTATAAATAAACAAAAACGATAAACAACTCTTTTGCAAAGATATAGAAAACCTAAATAAATCTAGTAGAAAATTAAATTTTATTATGCAACTTACATAATTGTAGATGTGACAAGTGTGACAAGTCGTTTTTGGTTTCGAGCAAGTTAAAAAGACACCAGAAAATACACGAGGGATACAGATGTAGCATGGATGGCTGTCAAGAACACTTTAATACTTGGTCAGAACTTCTTTCACACAAAAGTAAAGCTCATAAAAAGAGTAAGTTTATTTTTGAGTTCATTAATCCACTTTGGTTGAAAACGCTATTATTTTGGTCACGCAATACGTAATATTTTTGCGATAGGAGGTAGGGGGGTAAAGCTTCGAAAAAAGTGCCCAGAACCTGTAAATTGTAATTGATATCGAAAACTTATGGAGAAATCTTTAAACTTTGGGGAGATTGTAGAATAAAGTGCTTCTGTGCATGTAAATTGTTGTGTGTCATCGATCTTAGCATTAAAAAAAAGAACGAAAAAAAACGAAGCTGCTCTGAAGCCATATTGATTATTTACGTGCTTTGTTTCTTAAAATATGTAAGATGGCAAAAATTATTTGGCGCTCAAAAGCGATTGAAGCCAGTTTGAATAAAACATACTCTCATAAATAAGATTTAAATGTTTATATAAGTAAGACCTTAAAATATTCTTATTTTAAAACATAAAAACAGACACACCTATAAAAAGAGCGCAAAAGGAAATAATATGCTTGTCAAATGCTTTCTTAGACTTCGGTTTACCAAGGCTGGCTGGCGCTTTAACAGAATAGTGGTGCCGCTGCACAACGGCCAAGACAAGATCCAGGTTAGAAAGATAGTATTAGGGGACTTTAATGTCCAGTCAGGAAAAATAGTGATAGTAGGTGTCCTAGAAACTGCTAGAATAGAACAGTATCCTGGTTAGAAATGTAGCATTTTTATTAAGGGACTGTAATGCCCAGGCTGGTAAAATAGTGATGGTACTAAGTGGTTAGCGCGCTGGTTTGAGACTTCTTTGTCCAAGGAGCACGGGTACGATCCATGGTATAGCCAGTTCTTTGGTTTGGGACGGGGGTCAGTTGCGTGACTCTCTAACCTCAGTCAGAGTCAACCCAGCTTTAAAAGGGTACCTGGAGAAATCTGGGGAAGGTATGGACGATCCTAACTACTTCAACATGAGAAGCAGGATACGACACCATCGACTTGAGACAAGGTGGTCCTAGATAAGATTTGTAATCTGGCTGCGACGACAAACACCTGACTCAAGAAGCAATAGTTTTCCCAATATTGGTAAAATATGATATAAATGCTTCTTGAATAGAAGGACCACCCTCAACAACCACACTATCAACTACAAGACTTGGAGGGACAAAAGGAGCCTGAAAAAAAACTTTTGAGGACGGATTTAATCCGTTGCCAGGTTTCTCGGATATCCTTCCCGCATTTCGCGATTTTTTTTTAAATAATATAGGATTTTGTCTTCCGGCAAAAAGAGGTAAAAACGTTCGTGTAGAACTTGAAAAGACGTGCAGTAATGGAAGATGGCTTTGCTGACTTACATATTCCCCCCCCCCCAACTTATAAGAAGGGGGTCATCCATAGGTTAAGAGAAACAGATCTGTTTGACCTTGAAGTAGAAAGGGACAGTGTACATAAACGAAAATTAGACGTTTTCACTGACTCATAAAAAGAATCAAACTTTGAACAGAAATCATTTTCCTCGCCAAAAATATTCCATGAATTATCAGGTAAATGGGATCAGAGGCGGATCTGTTCATTCAAAACAGACCTAAAAGAAGCTGAAACAGAAGCTGGGGTATTCCAATCTTCGTCTTGACCGAACTTGACCAAACCAGACCAAAACTGGAAAGTACAAGAAAATGGTCTGAAATGTCACTCACTACAGCAGAATTCTGAACCAAATTAAGATACGGGGAAAATGTTATAGATTAAAGACGATGAAGTATCAGTTAAACGTATCGGGTTTCAGGCTGCTGGCAGAGCCCCAGCAGCGAGCATAGTTGAAAAAAAAAATCCACCGTAGTAGAGGAGACATCAGTCAGGATCTAGTTAAAGTCCCCATTATTACAAGGTCACATAAACGTCACCTTATTAAATCCAAAAGCTCATTAAGGATCTGAAGAAAATAGGAGATGGGTCCAATCGGAGATCTATTAACATTACCAACTATAAGATCCTTATTTTGTGATTTAATATCGGTAAACTGGGATTCAAAACGCCTTCTTGATTCCTTGACAGATCACTTCGAACAGAATAGAGAAGATAACCAGATACTTACAAGATTAGACCACCCTCAACGGACCTTGGCACTTATAAGACAGCAGCAGAGTATTCCCAGTTAAAACATTTCACAAATTGCAAGAATATTAACAGAAGGAAACCCTGCGACGGAATTATGTCATACTAAGAACCAGTAATATGGCAATTCCAACTCCAAAACTATAAAATTATTTGCATTGTCACTTGATATATTAACATATTTGCTCATACTAGAAGGCGGAAATCTTACAACTTCATTATCTGGAGCAGCATCCGATACATGGGAAGCACGATTGTTAAAAAAAAAAAATTTCAAGGCCCTTCAAGCGCAAAATTTTCACAACAAATTCTAGACTTGGCATTAAATGTTAAAATGAACATTTGAAACCAAGAAAAAAATATAGCATAACAAAAAATAATAAATGATGAAAAAACTGCTTATATCTAAACACAATATGCGAATGATCAAATCTTTCGTATCATTAATGGACCAGATGTTTTGGCCAGAATTTGCCTGCGGTCAGTTCACACAATAAGTATATCAAAGCAGTCTCTTGCCGCGTTTAAAACTTCACGGCACTTTCTTGGTAGCTATTCCGACAAAAATATTGCACTTTTTGCTAGTTTAATCTTTGTTTCGAAAACAACTCGAGCTATTTCAGAATTTCTGAACCGTATTAGCACTGAAGCCGCTTTAAATTGATAATTAAATACATAAAAAAGTTTTTTAACTGATAGTAAGGAGCGACATTAAAACTTAAAAAGAACAGAAATTATTCTGTATATGAAAGGAAGCTGCCCCCTCTCCAACGCCCCGCTCTTTACACTAAAATTTTTTGTTGTTTTAAAAAGCAGAATTGTGACAAAGAGTCAAACATTAGCGTAAGGAGCGGGGCGGAGAGGGGGGTAGCCCCTTTCATATACTAAATAATTTCTGTTTGTTTTAAGTTTTAATGTTGCTCATTACTTTCAGTTTAAAAAAAAAAAATTGTTTTTTATTTAATTTCTGAACGTTTTGAATAAATGCAGGTTTTGAATTAGACTCCTTAATTTTCCTGATTTTGAATTCCTTAAGTTCCAATTTTGTTCCAATTCTTTAAGAATGACCTGTGAAGCACAAAGGCCGTTTAGTAAGAACCAATAGCTCTTGTGAAAGTACTAAAACAACTTTATCGTAAAGAGCGAGGTATTGGCGAGGGGGCGAACCCCCTCATACACGTAATAATTTATGTTCGTTTTAAGTGTTAGTGTTATTCCTTACTTTCACTTTAAAAAAAACTTTCTTTTTCGTTTAATTTGTGATCGTTTTTTATGGCACTTGGTATTAACCAAGTGACATATAGCAATCGCCAATTCTGTCGGTCTGTCTGTCTGTTGGTCTGTCTGTCGGTCCCTGTTTTGCTACTTTAGGCACTTCCAGGTAAGCTAGGACGATAAAATTTGGCAGGCATATCAGGGACGGGACCAGCTTAAATTAGAAATAGTCGTTTTCCCAATTTGACCATCTGGGGGGGGGGGGAGTGGGGGTCCGGTTAATTCGGAAAAAATAGAAAAAAGGAAGTATTTTTAACTTATGAATGGGTGATGGGATCTTAATGAAATTTGATGTTTGGAATGATATTGTGTCTCAGAAGTCTTATTTTAAATCCCGACCGGATCTGATGACATTGGGGGGAGTTGGAGGGGGAAAACCTAAAATCTTGGAAAACACTTAGAGCGGAGGGATTGGGATGAAACTTGATGGGGAAAATAAGCACAAGTCCCAGGTACATGATTGACATAATCGGAACGGATCCGCTCTCTTTGGGGTAGTGGGGGGGGGGGGGGTTATTCTGAAAAATTAGAAAAAATGAGGTATTTTTAACTTAAGAACGGGTGATCGGATCTCAATGAAATTTGATTTTTAGAAGGATATCGTGTCTTAGAGCTCTTATTTTAAATCCCGACCGGATCTGATGACATTGGGGGGGGGGGAGTCGGGAGGGGAAAACCTAAAACTTGGAAAACACTTAGAGTGGAGGGATCGGGATGAAACCTGGCGGGAAAAATTAACACAAGTGCTAGATACATGATTGACATAAACGGAACGGATCCGCTCTCTTTGGGATAGTTGGGGGGGGGGGTTAATTCTGAAAAATTAGAAAAAATGAGGTATTTTTAACTTACGAACGGGTTATCGGATCTCAATGAAATTTGATATTTAGAAGGATATGGTGTCTCAAAGCTCTTATTTTAGATCCTGACTGGATCTGGTGACGTTGGGGGAAGTTTGGGGTGGAGGAACCTAAAATCATGGAAAGCGCTTAGATTGGAGGGATCGGGATGAAACTTGGTGGGAAAAATAAGCGGAAGTCTTACATACGTGATTTACATAATTGGAACGGATCCGATCTATTGGGGGGGGGGGGGTAATTCTGAAAAACAAGAAAAAATGACGTATTTTTAACTTACAAAGGAGTGATCGGATCTTCAAGAAACTTCATATTTAGAAGGACCTCGTAACTCTGATCTCTTGTTTTAAATCTCAACCGGATCAAGCGTAATTGGGGGGGGGGCAGTTGGGGGGACCGGAAATTTTAGAAAATACTTAAAGCTGTGAGATCAGGATGAAACTGGATGGGAAGAATAAAAACTTGTCTAAGATACATGACTGACATAACCGGACCGGATCTGCTCTCTTTGGTGGAATTGGACGGGGGGGGGTAATTTTGAAAATTGAGGTATTTTTAACTTACGAAAGGGTGACCAGATCTTAATGAAATTAGATATTTAAAAGGATCTTGTGCTTTAAAGTTACTTATTTTAAATTCCGACCAGATCCTGTGACGTTGGGGGGAGTTGGAGGGGGAAACTTGAATTCTTGGAAAATGTGAAAATTGGGATATTTTTATCTTATGAATAGATGATTGGATCTTAATGAAATTTGATTTTTAGAAAGAATTCATGTCTCAGAGCTCGTATTTCAAATCCTGACCAGATCGTTTGACATTGGGGGGAGTTGGAGGGGGAATCTTGGAAAAACACTTGGAGTGTAGGAATCGGGATGAAGCATGGTGGATAGAATAAACAAATGTCCTTGATACGTGATTGACAGAATCGTACTGGATTTGCTCTCTTTGGGGGAGTTGGGGGAGGGGTTCAGTGATTTGGCGAGTTTGGTGCTTTTGGACGTGCTAGGACGATGAAAATTGATAGGCGTGCCAGGGAGCTGCACAATTTGACTTGATAAAGTCGTTTTCCCAGATTCGACCATCTGGGGGGCTAAAGGGAGAGGAAAAATAAGAAAAATTGGGTATTTATAACTTACGAGTGGGTGATCGCATCTTAATGAATTTTGATATTTAGAAGGACATCGTGACTCAGAGCTCTTATTTTAAATCCTGACCGGCATTAAGCCTCATATTTTCCTTTTTAAATCAATCTATTGCTTCATAGAATTTTGTTAGAGCTCTTACCATATGATCTCTTGGCTCTTAGCTCTTCTCGCCTCGTCACAAGTGCCATATGAGCTCTTAGCTCTTGTTAGATAATGCTTGGAAATCCGGTGCCCCTTCACGGAAAAATTCTCTTCCCCCATGAAAAATTCCTCCATGGAAAGGTCCTCTCACGTAACCCCCGACCCTCCCCCCACCAGAAAAATGCCCTCCTGAAAACGTCTGTATGCTTCCTAATAACCAATACTATATATAAACAATGGGCAAAGCTCATAATTTGCAGCCCTTCCCCCGAAGACTGTGGGGGATCATGTCATCCTCAAAGGCATAGTTATTACATTTTTCTCCAATGCTGAACGAAATGACTACCTCAAAATTTTGATCCGATGACTTTGGGGGAAAATGAGCTTGGGAGGGGGCCTAGTTTCCCTGAAATTTTTAGTCACTTAAAAAGGGCACCAGAACTTTTAATTTCCGTTCGAATGAGCCATTTTGCGATATTGTAGTTCGGTAAGATCACTCCTGAAAAAAAAAATAAACACGCATCCGCGATCTTTCTTCTGGCAAAAAATACAAAATTCCACATTTTTGCAGATAGGAGGTTGAAACCTCAATTTTTGTAGATAGGAGGCTGAATCTGATAGTGTGATTTTCATAAAGACTCTATGACTTTTAGGGGGTGTTTTTCTCTTTTTTCGAAAAGAAGCAATTTTTCTCAAGCTCGTAACTTCCGATGAGTAAGAATAAACTTGTAAAATAAAAACAACATAAGATAATTTAAGAACAATGTATGAACATTAAAAAAATAAATGAATAAAATTTATTTATCGAACGGGTTCGAGACTAAAAGGGCTTAATTATTGGTATATGCTTTTAATAGCCAGGTTCTTATTTCAAGTGTTTCAAAGCGTGATTGATTGAAGAAAAAAAGGTAGGATTTACTGAAGGCTATATCTGCTGCCTTCAAATAGGGTTTTAGGAAAGCTGTAGTGTAAACCGTAGTACGAAAAGCAGGATTTGAGGGGATGGTGGTCTTTTCATTTTTAGTGTGATGCATGTTTGTTTTCAATTCCAATCAGTTTCAATTCAGTTCGTTCATTCGGGCTTATTAAAAAAAAATTATAACAGTCATAACATACATAATCTCTCATCTCTATGCAAAAAATGCATGCTGTCGAAAAATGCATGCTGTCAAAAATGCATGCAAAAATCCGGCACTGCTTTCATTTCGTAAAAACTAAAAAAAACTTTTAAAATAAATCCCAATCCGAATTATTCTTATTTTTGTTCGTTATATGTTTATCTGTTCGTTTTCAGTTTTAATTTTACTTTCATTTCATTAAAAAAAAATGCTTTTTTTGATTAACCCAACTTGAATTATTCTTTTCTTCAATATTAATGCTATTTAAGATAAGAACGGGGTCATACTGTGAATGGGCTTAGAATATTGTAAGCCATGGTAATGATAATGGTCAAGTAGGGCTCTGGAACGTGGGCGCTTGGAAAGGTTGACGATTTTTTCCCTGAAGGATTGTCTCAAAATAGTTTTAGTGTTTACCATAGTATAAGTGTATTTTATCTGTCTCTGTATAGTCTTTTGACTTTAGCATTACAGTATCTACTACCGTCTTTAGTTGTGGGTTTACTTGTTTTGTTCTATTTTTTATTTTCATTTTCTTTCTTTTTCTACTTTGGTTTTGTTTTTATTTTGTCATTGCTCCATGCTTTTTTGTTATGACGAGTTTTAATATATAATTGAATATCATACAATAAGCTTTTACAAGAATCATTATTTCTATGACTAATGAAAGAAAGGTTAAGATGAATAGGCCACGTTTTACAGATGACGGATGATATGCTACTAAAGATTGTGCTATTTGACCATCTGTCTGGGGTCAAACAAGGAACAAGTCGTTCACAAATGGGATGAAAAGAGGTCATAAGAAAAAAACTTAAAGGAAGTTGTCACTCCAGTAACTTTATGGAAAGGGGTAAAGAGTGAAGCTTTAGATTAATTGTGATAGAGGACAAACGTGGACAGCTGTATTAGCATAAGATGACTTGGTGCTGCAGAGAGTCCTTAGTAGTAGTAATAGTAGTAGTGTTTATTGAATTTAAGTTTTAACTGATCTAAAATTCCATTATTACAGCCTACCAATGTGAAACATGCGATAGAAACTTCTTGAGTAAAGGAAATTGGCGAAGTCATTGTCTCACCCACTATACAGACAGAGATAGATATAAATGCTTGCATCCAGGATGTGAAAGGTAAAATATTTGCGAAATTTTTGGCAGTCTCTCAGAAAAGGATTTGAACAGACTAGTACAAGTTAGTAAAGCTGAGCATCAAGTCCTGTTCCAGAAGCTTGTGGGAAATTAAAACTGTAGTTAATCAACTTGTCTGCTTATTTAAGACGCTTTTGCCTAGAAATTAATTTGGCTCATCGAGAACATAAACCTGTTGGCTGATTCGCCTCTTTTTTAAATCCGGGTTTCCTTGTATTTCATTTATTATATATATTCCTTATGTAACAAATATATTAGTGTTTATTTTTTAAGTAAGCTGAAAAGTCAGATTCTAGGATGACAAGCCCAGACAAACAAGTATCTCATGTGTCTTTGTTTTCCTTTTTTTAGCAACTACTCTAGAACAAAGACAAAAGAGAGAAGAAGGATAATTTGAGAATTTTTCAAACTGGCTTTCAAGGAACCTTTATTTAATTTTATGTTCCTCGCAAGAGAAATTTTTGGCTTTTGAAATTCGTAATCTTGTTTCCAGGCACCAAAATTAGAACTCACAACTGCTCAAATGCTCATACAAGGTTCCCACCTGCTCAAGAACAAATTCACGGAAAGTATGCCAAAAGGAACCAAAAAAACGTCGCTCGTGATGCCACCTTTCGGTGAATAAGTTTTCGCTACGTAAAGAATAACGTATGCTGAAACTTTTGAATTCTCTGCACTTCTTCAGTGCTCTAGCGAAGTCATCTGCGTACTATCTAAACCTATTTTTGACCGTAAAAGAGTAGTTTTTGCTGTTTCATAGCGACCGGTATTTTTATCCCATGTGAAAAAAAGAAATTAAAAGTCTTTATTCTAAGAAAAATCCATGGCATTTCTAATTTCCTCGGCAGGGGTAGGGAAATCCCTGCTTTAAGGATAAATCTGTGTTGGTGGCAACCTTGCGCTCATGTTCAAGAATCGAGGGTAACTGCCCTTGTTTCTGATTGCGATGGGAAAGCAGCCAAATGTGACACAACGGTCCCTCGAGGGTTTCACCGAGAGTGACTAAAGTAATGAGTAGATTTGACTGACACGGATAACTGTAAATGTGGAGGGTTTTGCAAAAATATACAGTGACGAAAAACATAATTGGAATGAAATATTTGTTTCTAATATTGAATGCTTTAACGAATATACAAAAGGGCTCAGCCAGTGTGCACATTAAACAACGATTCTTGCTTAGGTACAAAAAATCAAGAATTATGGGGTATCCCCCTTCTCCCTCCTGGATCCTCCCTTACTTTCATGGCATATTTAGGGGAATGTTTAACTAAATAAAGACACTCTCAGCCAATGCCTAAAGGAATTATGTTGAAACTTTTGAGGGATGTTTAGGGGAATGATCGTTTGGCATTTGTCTATATTCAGGGCTGTATCATTAGACTGGTCGGAATGGCTTCAATCCAAAAGAAGGCCAAAGATTATAAAGATTTCTAATACTTTGAGTAATATTCCACGTACTCATCAATCCAAAGTTCTATAGCACAACTGCTGTCAAAATTTGGTGCAAAATTTTTTCCAACGTGTAAATAGCAAGCCAAAATCTTTATTGTTAAAGAGAAAACTGCAAAAAAAATACAACTATTCTTTATATTATTCAATGAAAAACTCTGTCAATTAAAAACTAAAAAAATTAATGTCTAAAGGTTTATTCCAAAAAGAAGGTTTCTCAGAGAAAATTAAAGAGCTACGTTAAATAAGCGGAAAATAAGTCAAATAGTTATTCAAGCGTAAATTGAACATGAATCCCTATCAATAAATAAGTGAAACCAAAATGAGCAGAAATTAAAATAAAGGATTCAGCTGAACTTTAAACGAAGAGAAATTACAGCAAACAGGAGTAGTAACACGTCCCTCGTGCCTTATACGTCATTTGCATTTGACTGAAAACAAAATATATTTTCAAAGTTTGCTCTTTTACAATTTTAATAAAAACAAAATTCTCAAGAGTTCCAGGAATTAATATCAAAATATATTAAACTTTCAATTTGTATTCCATTAAATCAATTAATTAATTTTGCGTGATATGATTTGCTTTCTTTTATTTTATTTTTTTTTTCATTACATCAAATAAAAACTCACAGCTCGAAATAAGAACTGTTTTCAGTAAAGCACAAATGTCCTTCTGATCTATACTTGGTATAGGAGGCGTTAGCCCTACTGGGAGATGCCCCCCCCCCCCGAAAATTTTCCCCTACTTCTGCTCCCCCGCCCCTTCTTGAGAACTAATTCTGTATTTACCTGAATCCTCAATGAGATTTAGAATGTTTTAGTATTAAAACGCACCCTTTGAGGCATCAGCCCCCCTCCCTAGCAACAGAACAATCTGAGAACCCTAATGTAGAGGTTTAATGCTCTTATCTACAAATGATTTTTTTTTCACAAAAGATCATGGATGTGCGATTACTTTCCAGTGATCAAAAATGGTTCTAGGACAGGGGCTTGTTGGCCTAAAATAGCTTTCTATTTGATAAAAAATGACTAGAACTTCCAATTTTCAATCGAATTAGTATTCTTCGAAGTTTTTATGGCGGGGAGGGGGAGATTGGAGATGAGTAAGGGGCAGTCCAACTTCTTTTTGGAACATATTCTGCTAATTTTGGAGTTAAATGTTACTCTTTACTTTCATAATGGCAGCGTAGAATAGAATGAATCATGTATCAATTTCTACCCCTCCCCCCCCCCCCGCCCCTTCCTTAGAACTAATTCTATATTTGTCTGAAGGTTCAATGTGTAAGTTTCAAATAATACTCTCAGGCATTCCTTAGGTATTGCTGATACGCCCTTTGATTACTAGCATGCACATATTACGTTTGATTGTGTTCGGCATTCCTGTCCAAAATTGTGGAGTGGTATGCCAACCCGCATAGTTATTGGACCTTAGGCTATTTTGAACAGGATGACCATTTCAAAATGTTAATCGAACGTTTTAAGTGAGAAGGCAGTTAAGTAGGGCATGGGAGGGAAACTGGCAGCCCTCCAACCGCTTGAAACAGTCAGCCGTTCTGAAAATATTGCAGATCCACCTGTTTGATAAACTGGATGCACATATCGCCTTTGATTTAGTTTACGATTAATTTGAAAAAAAATCTAAGTTTTTCAAAGAAAAGTAAAGAGCTCCATTAAACCCAAAATGAGCAGAAATAAAGTCAAACAATCTTCCAAGTGTAAAAACAACTATAAATCACAGTCAATATTTAAATAAACCCAGAACGAACAGAAATTACAATAAATAACTGAGTCAAACTCAAAACGGGATGTAGTTAACATGAGTAGGGCTAACACTCCCATATCTTCTGAAGACCAGAACATAATTTGCTGTTGGACTTTACTGATGGGATGTATAGGATGAAGCTTGAAGTAGGAGGTCTGAGGGGGTTGAAAAATTCTCTCATATTCAGATGATCGTTTAATTTGAGCAATTATACTTAATTTCCAAAAGAAAATATACTAAATGAGCTCTTTTTCTCGAAGCATTGCTGTGCAGAAGTATAATTTTGATTTAAAGAGGTGGGTCTTAGGGACAGTAGCACTCGTCTCTTTTAGTGTAACGCTGGGTGTACTATGAAAAATGAGCAAATATTAAATAGGAAAAAGAAACTTTTTTTAGATAAAATTAAAGACCGACGCGAAAATTTTAAATCGAAAAGAAATTATTCTGTATATCAGGATGACTGCTTCCTCCTCAAACCCCCACCCTTTACACTAAAGTCTGACTTTTTTCAATTCTTTAAGAGCGGCTATTTAAACACAAGGGCTTTTGAATTGGAATATAATAATTGTTCTAAAGCCCAATAAAACATTAGCATGAAGAGCCGAGGCAGAAGAGGTGGCTGCCCCCCTGATATACAGAATAATTTATGGTCGTTTCAAGTTTTGAAATCGCCCTTTACTTTCATCTGATAATTTTGTTTTAACATAGACAAAGAAAATCGAAGTGGACTCTGTTGTCAAGTATTGCAATGACAGAAGGCTCAATGGGGTGGAGAAAGACTAGACATAGCCTTAATCAAGCTGTTTGTTTTTCCTTTTTCCAGGGGTGATCGTTCTGAAACAAGGGCTGTAGAATTTTGGGAGAGGGCTCATCTTAATGAAAATATGAGTATCTGGTTCGCTTTTCAGTACAGCTAAGTGTCGTTTTCTGCCATTTTATCAAAAAGAAAAATCTAGCATGAATTTTGGATGATTGCTGATTTCCCATCGTTTGTTATAACACGGTTGACACAATTACTTTATTTTTCAGTTACCCAACAAAATACTTCTTTTCCAGGTCATATCTTCGTGCGGTAGAATTAGATCTTCATGTTCTTAGAGTTCATAAGGGTGTCCGGGAGATGTGTCAGTTCGATGGATGTGGAAAAAGCTTTTCTTGCAAGGTAAATTACCCCTGAAACTGTTTTTTCGTAAATTAGAAAGACTAAAATGAATTATTTTTTTCAATTGCTCAAATAGTTTTTAAGGTACAATTTCGATTATCTTTGTCTCCAAAGCATAAGACTAAACAGCAAAATCTTGCGCTTTTCATCTGTTTTGCCAGTTTCCTGACGTAGCTCTGGAAGTGGTTAGAAGAAAAAAGGCACAGTTCTTGTGATCTTCCATTTCTCTTTCTATTAGCTGTGATATTAGTATTAATAACAAAATAGCGTTGCCTTAAAATAGAAAGATGTGCCTCCCATAATATTAGTCAATTTTCTTTTTCTGTGCCTTTCTTTTTCATGTCCAAAAAAATTGTAACTTTGGATCTTTGGTCCAAAAAATTGGACCATTTGCTCCTTTCTTGGTTGAGATATTGAAAATCTGTTTGAAGGCATTCAAATCAACTCTTAAACAAATACATCTACAATTTTGTTTCTAACAATAGAGCCCTTATCAGCCTCCCCCCCCCCCTTGCCTCGTCGATATTTTAGTAGACATTTAGGCACATTTCAAGTTATTGCAAGTATAGAAAGATGTACCTCCAATAATTTTAATCCATTTCTTTGTCTGTGTTTTTTTTTCATATCTAAAAAGATTGTAACTTTGGATCTTTGGTCCAAAAATTGGACCATTTGCTCCTTTCTTGGTTGAAATATTGAAAATTTGGTTGAGGGCATTCAAATCAACTCTTAAACAAATACATCTACAATTTTGTTTCTAATGCTAAAGCCCTTATCCCCCCCTACCCCCGTCAATATTTTAGTAGACATTTAGGCACATTGCAAGTTATTTTAAGCCGCTTAAACACCTCCCCCTTTTTTCAGCAAGGTGCGCATGTTGTACCTTGTTGGAATCATCCAATGCTTTCGATAAAACAACTTCGAGGCATAAAGTGGACCTCTGGTCTCTTATACAGTGTGCCTTGTTCTACCTTTCTTGAAGCGGAATCATACAAGAATTTCAAGTACATATGATATTATTGGTAATCTAACAGTGCCAGGGTACGTGGCACAGCACCACCAGTGCCACTTCTGGCCTCCGCTAGGGTATAGTAACGTGGTTCAGCAGTCCCGATTCTCTCATAGACTATTCTACCCCCGATGTTCCTAGCCTAATTGGCTGTCAGGGTCAGTCCTGAAGCCACTAATGTAAGTCCCTTGGCACCACTGTGTCACTATTAACTCTAACTGTGTCACATTCCATTCCTAAGTGGCTAAGATATCCATGAGTGATTTAATTTCCCTTGTCCCGTGTATCTTTTCAGACGCTAATATAATATGTTTCTTTATTCTAGATTGAATGTGATTCTTGCTGTTTCTTGTTCCATGCCTTTTTCTTCTTTTGTTCTTTTTTCTTCTTTTGTATTAGTGTGAAATAATTCAGACGTCATATGCGGACAAACACGACGTCACTCGACAGACAGACAGACAGACATAACCCACAAACAACTTATTTTTATATATATTTATTCATATTTTTTTAGTTTTCTTTTTCTCTTTTATTTTTCAGTTTTTTCCTTTTTTTAGTTTTTTTCTTTTTTAGTTTTTAGTTTTTTTAGTTCTTTACCTTTTTTTAGTTTTTTTTAGTTTTTTTAGTTTTTTAGCTTTTTTAGTTTTTTTATTAGTTTTTATTTTTTTGTAGTTTTTGCCTTTTTTTATTTTTTTCAGTTTTTTTTAGTTATTAGATTTTTACCTTTTTTTTATTTTTTTTTTTAGTTTTTTAGCTTTTTTAGTTTTTTTTTCTTTTTAGTTTTTTTTATTTTTCAGTTTTTTCCTTTTTTTTAGTTTTTTTCTTTTTTAGTTTTTAGTTTTTTTAGTTTTTTACCTTTTTTTATTTTTTTTAGTTTTTTTAGTTTTTTAGCTTTTTTAGTTTTTTTATTAGTTTTTATTTTTGTTGTAGTTTTTGCCTTTTTTTATTTTTTTCAGTTTTTTTTTAGTTATTAGATTTTTACCTTTTTTTAGTTTTTTTTAGTTTTTTAGCTTTTTTAGTTTTTTTTTCTTTTTAGTTTTTTTGTAGTTTTTACCTTTTTTAGTTTTTTTCTTCTTTTGTATTAGTGTGAAATAATTCAGACGTCATATGCGAACAAACATGACGTCACCTGATCCATCCACAGATCCACACACAGACAACTTATTTTTATATATATAATAGCTGTTGGGGTGGCGCTTCGCGCCACCCCAACACCTAGTTGGTGGGGGCGCTTCGCGCCCCCCCCCAAGCCCCCCCGCGCGCGTAAGTCGTTACGCGCCATAATAGTTACGCGCCATTGTAGTTGTGTCCCTATGTCCCACCTGTGAATATAGATAGATAGATAGATATATATATATATATATATATATATATATATATATATATATATATATATGGTTTTAACTACGTAAAACTTGCGAATATACAACATTCTTTGCTGTCCCATTGTCTTTGCATATAAATAGATTGTCAGGTTTACCGACTCTTGAACATGCAACATATAATGGTCCATGGGAAAACAATCTGTATTCAGATCTATACCTCATGATTCTAATGATTGCCCTTGAGCTTTGTTGATGGTGATTGCTAATCGACCATTCCCTGTCCCGGTGTCCGTCCCGGTCGTCATTTATATTCCCTGTGTCCCGGTCGTCATTTGTATCCCGGTGTCCCGGTCTGTATATACATTCGTTTTTTAGTTTTGTTTTTCTCCTTTATTTTTTCCTTTTTTTTCTTTTTTAGCTTATTTAGATTTTTAGATTTTTTAGTTTTTTTATTAGTTTTTAGTTTTTTTTTTCTTTTTAGTTTTTTTGTCCCGGTCGTCATTTATATCCTCCTGTTTCCCCCGGTGTCCCCGTTGTAGTTGTGTCCCTGTGTCCCGGTCGTCATTTATATTCCCTGTGTCCCGGTCGTCATTTGTATCCCGGTGTACCGGTCTGTATATACATTCGTTTTTTAGTTTTGTTCTTCTCCTTTATTTTTTTCCTTTTTTTTCTTTTTTAGTTTATTTAGATTTTTAGATTTTTTAGTTTTTTTATTAGTTTTTAGTTTTTTTTTCTTTTTAGTTTTTACCTTCTTTTTAGTTTTGTTAATTTTTTTTTACTTATGTCCTGGTCGTCATTTATACTCCCTGTGTCCCGGTGCTTTGTTGATTACTAATCGAACATTCCTTTTGTCCTGGTCGCTTTCTCTTTGAGTGTCGTCATTTATTTTTTTCTTTTTTAGTTCTTTTAGTTTTTACCTTTTTTAGTTTTTTTTAGTTTTTTAGATTAAAATTTTTTTTAGTTTTTTCCTTTTTTTCTTTTTAGTTTTTTATTGGTTTTTACCTTTATGTTAGCTTATTTTTCAGTTTTTTCCTTTTTTTTTAGTTTTTTTTTATTTTTTATTTTTTTTAGTTTTTTACCTTTTTTTAGTTTTTTTAGTTTTTTTAGTTTTTTAGCTTTTTTACTTTTTTTATTAGTTTTTAGTTTTTTTGTAGTTTTTGCCTTTTTTTAGTTTTTTCAGTTTTTTTTTAGTTTTTTATTGGTTTTTACCTTTATTTTAGCTTATTTTTCAGTTTTTTCCTTTTTTTTAGTTTTTTTTAGTTTTTAGTTTTTTTAGTTTTTTACCTTTTTTTAGTTTTTTTAGTTTTTTTAGTTTTTTAGCTTTTTTATTTTTTTTATTAGTTTTTAGTTTTTTTGTAGTTTTTGCCTTTTTTTTAGTTTTTTTAGTTTTTTAGCTTTTTTATTAGTTTTTAGTTTTTTTTGTAGTTTTTGCCTTTTTTTAGTTTTTTTAGTTTTTTAGCTTTTTTATTTTTTTTATTAGTTTTTAGTTTTTTTTGTAGTTTTTGCCTTTTTTTAGTTTTTTCAGTTTTGACGTCACCTGATCCAGTTTTTTCAGGTGACGTCACCTGATCCACGATCCACAGATCCACAGACAACTTATTTTTATATATATAGATAGTTTTTTTTTTTTTTTACTTATGTCCTGGTCGTCATTTATACTCCCTGTGTCCCGGTGCTTTGTTGATTGCTAATCGAACATTCCTTTTGTCCTGGTCGCTTTCTCTTTGAGTGTCGTCATTTATTTTTTTCTTTTTTAGTTCTTTTAGTTTTTACCTTTTTTAGTTTTTTTTAGTTTTTTAGATGAAAATTTTTCTTAGTTTTTTCCTTTTTTTCTTTTTAGTTTTTTATTGGTTTTTACCTTTATTTTAGCTTATTTTTCAGTTTTTTCCTTTTTTTTAGTTTTTTTTTATTTTTTATTTTTTTTAGTTTTTTACCTTTTTTAGTTTTTTTAGTTTTTTAGTTTTTTAGCTTTTTTACTTTTTTTATTAGTTTTTAGTTTTTTTTTGTAGTTTTTGCCTTTTTTTAGTTTTTTCAGTTTTTTTTTTAGTTTTTTATTGGTTTTTACCTTTATTTTAGCTTATTTTTCAGTTTTTTCCTTTTTTTAGTTTTTTTTTAGTTTTTAGTTTTTTTAGTTTTTTACCTTTTTTTAGTTTTTTTAGTTTTTTAGCTTTTTTATTTTTTTTATTAGTTTTTAGTTTTTTTTGTAGTTTTTGCCTTTTTTTAGTTTTTTTAGTTTTTTAGCTTTTTTATTAGTTTTTAGTTTTTTTTGTAGTTTTTGCCTTTTTTTAGTTTTTTTAGTTTTTTAGCTTTTTTATTTTTTTTATTAGTTTTTAGTTTTTTTTGTAGTTTTTGCCTTTTTTTAGTTTTTTCAGTTTTGACGTCACCTGATCCAGTTTTTTCAGGTGACGTCACCTGACACATCCACAGACAGACAACTTATTTTTATATATATAGAAGATAGATATAGATATCATGTGAGTGACGTCATTTTTATTAACACATTTCAACAACATAAATACGTCATTTCCGCCTCAGGAGTGGTTGTATCGTTCTTAGTATCTGTGACGCATGCAAAATTACAGAAGAAACACAGCTAAGCATAAAATACCAAGTGTAATGAGTCTATTTACAGAAGGTGTTTTCAGCAGTTTCATAATACCTAGAGGACAAAAACGTAAATTAACAATTGCCTGAAAGTTATCGCCTGGCATTCAGGTACAACCCAGTCGATGATTATAGCTTGAGTAGATGTGTTCAAATCGGGACAATGTCTAAAATTTGTCCCTATTGCAAGGCCTTGAAATTCAATGGTGAAACAATGGGAATGTGTTGCGCCTCAGGAAAAGTTAAACTTCCTCTATTGGCTGCACCACCAGAGCCATTGAAGACTTTTCTTACTGGAACTACGTCATCTAAGCGATGCTGGATGTACTCAGTGGAATGGCAAAAACTAGGTTTGCCACACGCACATATACTAATCTGGCTACATAAAAAAATTACTTCGAACGAAATTGATGATGTGATTTCCGCTGAAATACTTGATAAAAATGTCGATAAGGGGTTACATGATATCACCACTGAGTACATCCAGCATCGCACTGACCCAAACACTTCAAGTTTTACTATGTAGTTTATCAGTGATTTCAAATTTTGCCGGAAGACACGGGCCGTAATGTCATGCCTATGAACCGCCGATTGTCCTTGAAGTAAAAGCTGCAGTATCTCGTCCCAAGATTGATTACATGTAAATGTAATAAATAAATCTGGACGACCATAGAGACGAACATACGCAATAGCATCTTGAGCATATTCATGCATATGACGGGGACTGCCAGCATATGACGAAGGTAAAATTGTTAATCTTCCAACGTTTGTGGTATTACCGTCATTTATAACTGCATCTCGCAAATGAATGTATTGTTCAGAGCGGAGCTTGGTCTGATTCAGGCGGATATATAGCAAACATTCTGATTCAATTTTAGCATACATATCAACGACAAATTGGTGAAACAATTCACGGCATTTTAAAATATAATTTCCTTCATCCTGCCGAATCATTAGTCTATAGGAATAATAATGCATTGCACTGCATTTCTTATTCATTTCTTTGTTAGTGGCTGGATTCATCAATTTAATATTAAAGTGATAGCCGTCGGCTCCATCCCAAAAAATGATAGGATATTGTAGGGCATCGTAGCATCGATGAGTTTCAGCAATTCTTAACAACTGAGCGTTTCGCTTATGAAGAATAATATCTGGAGGTAAAAACTGATCACCGACCATAACGATTGCCACTTCGTCGATAGTTGGAGCATTGTATCTACGCACATGTTGGCCAGGATGCGTTTTGTCAGCGGAAATAACAATTTTATGCGTATCAGTAGGCATCAAATCGATGGCTGTTTGGAACAGACGCACTAAATTATTATTTTCGTGGAAAAGATGTTGCAATTGGGAAACGATTGTCCTTTCAACGTTGGGAGAAATTTCGCAACGTGCATTCAATTCAGAATTTCTATCACTGATGAAGTATAATTGTAAAAATTTATGATTCTCGCCTGAGAATGGTAGAAGGGACCCTGCTCTATGATAAATTTGCCCTTTTACTTTGGAAGTAGACATAAATTGATCTGGATTTTCGATTTGGGCTCCAAACGACGTCATTTGGAAACATGAGTTGTATTTTCTGATTTGTGACAAAAAACGCTTAGATTCTGACGTAGTTCCAGTAAGAAAAGTCTTCAATGGCTCTGGTGGTGCAGCCAATAGAGGAAGTTTAACTTTTCCTGAGGCGCAACACATTCCCATTGTTTCACCATTGAATTTCAAGGCCTTGCAATAGGGACAAATTTTAGACATTGTCCCGATTTGAACACATCTACTCAAGCTATAATCATCGACTGGGTTGTACCTGAATGCCAGGCGATAACTTTCAGGTTGCTCTGATTCCTCGGCACGCTTTCTTTTCTTACTTTCTCTATCAGCAGCAAGCCTGATTTCTTGCTGTTCTTGTGATTCCTCGGCACGCTTTCTTTTCTTACTTTCTCTATCAGCAGCAAGCCTGATTTCTTGCTGTTCTTGTAATTCCTCGGCACGCCTTCTTTTTTCACTTTCTCTTTTAGCAGCAAGTCTGCTTCCGCGTTGCTCTGGTAGTTCCTCGGCACGCTTTCTGTTCTTTCTTTCTCTATCAGCCTCAAGCCTGTTTCCTTGCTGTTCTTTTGATTCCTCGGCACGCTTTCTGTTCTTTCTTTCTCTATCAGCCTCAAGCCTGTTTCCTTGCTGTTCTTTTGATTCCTCGGCACGCTTTCTGTTCTTTCTTTCTCTATCAGCCTCAAGCCTGTTTCCTTGCTGTTCTTTTGATTCCTCGGCACGCTTTCTTTTCTGACTTTCTCTATCAGCAGCAAGTTTTTTGGCATAGACTCTTTGAGCATCTTCATCGGCTTTTGCCATTGTAAGTTCATCAGTCATTTTAAACTTAAACATTAATAGATTTCTACGTGAACATATGTCTTAAATATCTTGAATGACGTCACCGTCGTAGCAAAAATGACGACAACTAACTTGATGACGTCAGTCAACACAGAAACATGACGTCACCTGACAGACAGACAGACACACAGACAACTTATTTTTATATATATAGATATATATATATATATAAACATATATATATATATATATATATATATATATATATATATATATATATATATATATATATATATATATATATATATATATATATATATATATATGGCAGTAATGTACTTGTAAATGCTTTTAATAAGGCATCAACTGACTGCATACATTGTCTTCTAGCTTTTAATTCAATCATCTTGATCAAAGATTTTACTGACGAAATATTATGAACAGGAGCTTCATTAATCAACAATTCTTCATTAATCGCTCTTTACGCTATATCTTTTAATTATTTTAAAAAGTAGAATTGTGGCAAAGAGACAAACTTTAGCGTAAAGAGCGAGGGATTGCGGAGGGGACAACCCATTTTATAGACGGAGTAATTTCTGTTCGTTTTAAGTTTTAATGTCGCTCCTTACTTTCAGCTAAAAAATTAGTTTTTTTATTTAATTTCTGAACATTTTTGAATTAATGCATGTTTGGTTTTGGCTCTCCGCACATAAATTATTAAAATGAAATTTGTATATTAATTCTTTTTTTGGCTAAATGGCTTTCTCTTAGTTTTGATCAGACGATTTTGAGAAATAAGGGGTGGGGAAGGAGGCCTAGTTGCCCTCCAATTTTTCGGTTGCTTAAAAAGGCAACTAGAACTTTTAATTTTTAACGAACGTTTTTATTAGTAAAAAATATACGTAACTTATAAATTAGCAACTTACGTAACAAACTTTCATAATCTTATATTTTTATTATGTATACGAGGGGGTTTGTATCCTCTTTAATACCTCGCTCTTTACACTAAATCTTAAGTTTTGTCCCAATTCTTTAAGAATGACCCCTGAATCAGACAGGCCGTAGAATAAATAGTTGAAATTACTAAAAATACTTTAGCATAAAGAGCGAGGTATTTATCTCCTCCTAAATACCTCGCTCTTTATGCTAAACTATTTTTAGAACCCCTCATATGCGTAATAATCTCTGTTCGTTTTAAGTTTCAATGCTACTCCTTCCTTTCATTTGAAAAAAACGTTTTCATGTTTATTTTTCATTGTTTTCTTATAGTAATGCTAGAAAATCATGAGCCCTTTTCCTTGAATTTTTCTTCCCCCATGATAGATTCCTCCAAGGAAAGATCCTCCAACATAGCCCCCTCCCCTCAGCCCCACCCCCCAAACAAAATAAAATCCCCCTGAAAACGTCTGTACACTTCCCAATAACCATTACTATATGTAAACACTGGTCAAAGTTTGTAACTTGCAGCCCCTCCCCCAGGGATTGTGGGGGAGTAAATCATCCCCAAATACATAGTTATTATGGTTTTCGACTATGTTGAACAAAATGGCTATCTCAAAATGGCTATCTCCTAGATGCCCTCCAATTTTTCTGGTCACTTAAAAAGGGCACTAGAACTTTTCATTTCCGTTAGAATGAGCCCTCTTGCGGCATTCTAGGACCTCTTGGTCGATACGATGACCCCTGGGAAAAAGAAAAAAGAAAAAAAAATAAATAAATAAAATAAACACGCACCCGTGATTTGTCTTCTGGCAAAAAATACAAAATTCTACATTTTTGTAGATAGGAACTTGAAACTTCTACAGTATGGTTCTCTGATAGGCTGAATCTGATGGTGTCAATTTTGTTAAGATTCTGCGACTTTTAGGGGGTGTTTCCCCCTATTTTCTTAATTAAGGCAAATTTTCTCAGGCTCGTAACTTTTCATGGGTAAGACTAAACTTGATGAAACTTATATAGTTAAAATCAACATTAAAATGCGATTCTTTTGATGTAGCTATTGATATCAAAATTCAATTTTTTAGAGTTTTGGTTACTATTGAGCCGGGTCGCTCCTTACTACAGTTCGTTACCACGAACTGTTTGATACAGTTTTTCAAACATGAAATACATGTTTGAACAAACAAACATGCATATATACAAGTTATTTATATATATATATATATATATATATATATATATATATATATATATATATATATATATATATATATATAAATAAGTTGTCTGTCTGTCTGTGGATCAGGTGACGTCATGTTTCTGTGTTGACTGACGTCATGAAATTAGGAATATAAATGACGACCGGGACACAGGGACACAACTACAACGGGGACGTTGGGGTGGCGCGAAGCGCCACCCCAACAGCTAGTATATATATATATATATATATATATATATATATATATATATATATATATATATACAGTTTTTTCTTTTTTTTAGTTTCTTCTTTTTATTGATTTGTTTTCTTCAATTTGTCAATGTTCATTCTAAAATTGACACTTGGAAAAATCTTTACGTGCCAAGCAAGCTAAAGCTCCAACAATCTATATATATAAAAATAAGTTGTCTGTGGATGTGTCTGTCAGGTGACGTCATGTTTGTGTGTTGACTGACGTCATGAAGTTAGTTGTCGTCATTTTTGTTATGACGGTGATGTCATTAAAGATATTTAAGACATGCGTTCACGTAGAAATCTATTAATGTTTAACTTTAAAATGACTGATGAACTTACAATGGCAACAGCCGAGGAAGATGCTCAAAGAGTCTATACCAAAAAACTTGCTGCTGATAGAGAACGTCAGAAAAGAAAGCGTCCCGAGGAATCAAAAGAACAGCAAGGAAACAGGCTTGAGGCTGATAGAGAAAGAAAAAACAGAAAGTGTGCCATTCTCAGGCGAGAATCATAAATTTTTACAATTGTACTTCATCAGTGATAGAAATTCTGAATTGAATGCATTTATGATACGATAATGCATTGTGTCGATAACAACGTTGGAGAAATTTTCTTTTTGGATGCGCTAGGAGGTACTGGTAAAGCGTTTGTGATAAAACTGATTCTGGCATCAATTCGATCAAAAAATGATATAGCGTTGGCAATCGCGTCGTCCGGAATAGCCGCAACATTGCTGCCTGGTGGAAGAACTGCTCATTCCGCTTTGAAATTGCCTCTGAATTTGCATTCTACAGAAACTCCCACGTGCAATATTTCCAAATCATCTGGGATGGGTGAAGTATTGCAGCAATGCAAACTTATTATTTGGGATGAATGCACAATGGCACACAAAAAATCGCTCGAGGCTCTGGATCAATGCTTGAAAGATTTGCGAGGGAAGTCGAAACCCTTTGGCAGCACATTAATATTGCTAGCGGGAGATTTCAGGCAAACATTACCTATAATACCTAGATCAACTCCTGCAGACGAAATGAATGCTTGCCTGAAAAATTGTAATTTATGGGCACATGTAAAAACATTAAAAATAACTACAAATATGCGTGTCCGATTGCAAAACGATGACTCTGGTCAAACATTTTCAGATCAATTGCTGGCAATTGGAAACGGAAAGCTCCCAGTAGACTCAATTTCAGGACGTCAGGGTTTCCACTACACGTGCTACAACTAAAAATAGGCGTACCAATAATACTTTTAAGAAATATCAACCCACCAAAGCTTTGCAATGGCACGCGACTTGCCGTAAAAAAAAAAACAATGGAAAACCTAATAGAGGCCACAATCTTGACAGGGCCTTTTGAGGGTGAGGCTGTTCTTATTCCTCGCATTCCCATGATTCCAACGGATCTGCCTTTTCAATTTAAAAGATTGCAATTCCTAATTCGATTAGCATTTGCAATCACCATTAACAAAGCTCAAGGTCAATCATTAGAAAAATGTGGTATAGATCTTAATACTGATTGTTTTTCCCATGGACAATTGTACGTTGCATGTTCGAGGGTCGGTAAACCTGACAATCTATTTATATGCAGCGACAATTGGACAGCAAAGAATGTTGTATATTCGCAAGTTTTACGCAGTTAATTTGTATTGTATCTATCTATCTATCTATATAAAAACGAGTTGTGTGTATGCATGTTTGTTTGTTTGTAAAAAGAGCGTTTGCATATGACGTCATTATTAGTACATACGGCTTTGTATATGCACAGACAATGGGAAAGCCAAGAATGTTGTATATTCGCAATTTTTACGTAGTTTGAAACACATATATAAATCTATCTATATTCACAGGTGGGACACAGGGACACAACTACAATGGCGCGTAACTAATATGGCACGTAACGACTTACGCGCGCGGGGGGGCTTGGGTGTGGGCGCGAAGCGCCCCACCAACTAGGTGTTGGGGTGGCGCCAAGCGCCACCCCAACAGCTAGTTTATATATATATATATATATATATTAGTGCTGTCACTTACTTGAAGTACTACTTAAGTAAAATTTTCCATTACTTGTACTTGTACTTAAGTAAAAACTCTAGGGTGTACTTATTACTTGATACTTAAGTAAGATTACGAAATACTTATTACTTAAGATACTTTTAATGTACTTGTTTTTCAAATACTTTACCTTTGACACGAAAATTGTGTGTGTGTCTGCTTTGGCAATTTACAAGACAACATCACCCTTTAGATTTAGAGTAAACTCAGATATAGCTCCATGCCCTATTTTTGGATATGAAATAAGGTATTTGTTTTTGATGAAAAAAAATGTAGTATGATTAATACTTGGTTTAATTTTTGTTTAAAAGTTATACATCAAAGAAAATTGAAATTATTTCACAGCTCACTGGTCGACTGTGAGCTAAAATCCCTTGTTTTGTGCTAAATGTTGCATACAATAGTCCATTTGGACTTATATTTCTGACATTAGTGTTTTTTTTTGCCATCTCTTCAACTGAACCAGATTTCTACCATTTCATCATCTTCAGGAAAACTACTGAAGCTATGAATCTTTGCCCATCTAAATGTAGTCTGCAATAAACAAAACTAGGGAATTCTAGCTGGATCCAATACAGTGGTATTTTGTCAAATTTGTTCCAGCAAATTCAGGTATTCAGACGAATCTGACTTCAGATTTGTCACTCCATTCATAAGTTATAGGCCCTACTAAATTAAAGGAAAACTCAACTTTCTTAAGACTGGAAACCCTCTCCCCCTCGCTCTATTTGAGATAGGGTTTGTGATACCAGAACTTGACATGATGTCTGATCTTAGGCGTCTGTGATCTAGTTTTCATTCGGATCCGTTACTCCATTTGCAAGTTATACTAAATTAAACAGAAAACTTAAATTAAACAGAAAACTTAAATTTTTCAGGATTTAAAACCCACTCCGCTTTGTTAAGTTTGAGCTAGGGTCTTTATCTCAAAACTTGATATGTGTCATGGTTTTAGGCCTCTTTGGTTCAATTTTCATTCAGATCTATCACTCCAGTCGCAAGTCACTCTGAATTAAATGAAAAACAGTTTTTAGCAGGTAAAGCCCTCTCCCCCTGTTTTATTTGAGCTAGGGTCTTCATCTTTCAACGTGATGTGTCTCATGATCCTTGGCACCAAATCTGGCCATCAAAACTTTCATCCAAATCCAACCAGCGTTTCTCCCCCTATACGTGATTACACAGACAGACGGACGGACAAATTTTGCAACTTCTTAGGTATGGAGACGACTTTCGATGAAAATTGAATAAAGATGCCTAAGAGTATGATATGCATTGAGTTCTGGGATGGAGACCCAAGCTTAGTTAGAAGTTGAGTTTTTCATTTAATTCAGTGTAACTTGCGAGAGATTGATGGATCTCAGTGAACATTGAACCAAAGGTGCCTAAGACCGTGACAGGCATCACGTTTTGAGATGAAAACCCATAGTTTTTCTATCTAGTTTTCATTCGGATCTGTTACTCCATTTGCAAGTTATACTAAATTAAACAGAAAACTTCAATTTTTCAGGAATTAAAATCCACTCCCCTTTGTTAAATTTGAGCTAGGGTCTTTATCTCAAAACTTGATATGTTTCATGGTCTTAGGCCTCTTTGGTTCAATTTTCATTCAGATCCCTTTCTCCAGTAGTAAGTTACTCTGAATTAAACGAAAAACTTTTTTTAGTAGGTAAAGCCCTCTCCCCCTGTTTTATTTGAGCTAGGGTCTTCATCTTTCAACTTGATGTGTCTCATGATTCTTGGCACCAAATCTGGCCATCAAAATTTTCATCCAAATCCAACCAGCGTTTTTCCCCCTATACGTGATTACACAGACGGGCGGACATGCAGTCAGACGGACAGACGGATTTTGCAACGTCTTAGGTAGCAATGTTGGCTAATTGGATCCAAAAAAAGAAAAACAATGGCATATCATCATCCAGGTATCATCACCTATTTGGATAGTGGAAAATGTCCATCAAGATAGGTTTTTGAGATCTGTCTGTCTGTCCGCCCGTCTGTGCAATCAAGTATAGCGGGAGAACTGCCAGTCAGATATGTATTAAAATTGAACTATTTGGATTAAAATTGAGCTTAATTAGGGCGATGGGGCTTTAAGTGTATAAAAATTTCGAGTTTTTCATTTAATTCACTGTAAATTGCATATGGAGATGAATTTCGATGAAAATTGAATAAAGATGCCTAAGAGTATGATATGCATTGAGTTCTGGGATGGAGACCCAAGCTTAGTTAAAAGTTGAGTTTTTCATTTAATTCAGTGTAACTTGTGAGAGATTGATGGATCTCATTGAAGATTGAACCAAAGGTGCCTAAGACCGTGACAGGCATCAAGTTTTGAGATGAAAACCCTAGCTCAAATAGAACGAGGGGGAGTGGGTTTTAAGTGCTGAAAAAAGTCAAGCTTTTGGTTTAATTTAGTGTAACTTGCGAATGGAGCAACGGACCCAAATGAAAGCTAGACCAAAGATGACTAGGATCAGGGCTCATATCGAGCTCTGATATCACAAGCCCTATATAAGGGGGGAGGGGCGAGAGGAGAGGGTTTCAAGTTTTAAGAAAGTCGAGTTTTTCTTCAGTTTAGTAGGGCCTATAACTACTTCGACCCATGGCTTGCCCAAAGCCTGGAAATAACTCTTTTCCAAAATAAGTCATACTGAAGCCAACCTTCAACCAAATATTCCATCCCCAGAGAACAATTACTTTGTATGTCACTTGGTATTTACCAAGTGACATACAGTGATCGCAAATTCTGTCGGTCTGTCAGTCCCGGTCTTGCTAGTTTAGGCACTTCCAGATGAGTTAGGACGATGAAATTTGGCAAGCGTATTAGGGACCAGACCAGATTAAATTTGAAATAGTTGTTTCCCCGATTCGACCATCTGGGGGGGGAGTGGGAGGACGGTTAATTTGGAAAAATTAGATCGGATCTTAATTAAATTAGATATTTAGAAGGATATCATGTCTCAGAGCTCTTACTTTAAATTCCGACCGGATTTGGTGAAATTGGAGGGGGAACCTAAAATCTTCGAAAATGCTTAGAGTGGAGGGATCGGGATGAAACTTAGTGGGAAAAATAAGCACAAGTCCTAGATACGTGATTGACATAAACAGAACGAGTTCACTCTCTTTTGGGGAGTTGGGGGGAGTGTTCATTCTGAAAAATTAGAAAAAAGAGGTATTTTCAACTTACGAAGGAGTGATCGGATCTTGAATGTCATCGGATGAAATTTCATATTTAGAAGGACCTCGTAACTCAGATCTCATGTTTTAAATCCCGGCCGGATCCAGTGTCATTGGGAGGATTGGGGGGGGGCGTAAATCTTGGAAAACGCTTAGAATGGAGTGATCAGGATGAAACTTGGTGAGAAGAATAAGCACAAGTCCTAGATATGTGATTGACATAACTGAAATGGATTCTCTCTCTTTTGGGGAGTTGGAGGGGGTGTTAATTCGAAAAAAATAAAAAAATAGAGGTATTTTTAACTTAAGAGCGGGTGACCGTTCGTGAGGTATTTTTGAATTTGATATTAAGAAGGAACTCATGTATCAGATCTCTTATTTTAAACCCCGAACAGTTCTGGTGACATTGGGGGAGAGTTGGAGGGAGAAACCGGAAATCGCGGAAAACGCTTAGAGTGGAGAGATCGGGAAGAAATTTGGTGGGTAGAATAAGCTAATGTCGTAAATACGTGATTGGTGAAACCGGACTGGATCCAATCTCTTTGGGGTAGTTAGGGGGGTCCAGTGCTTTGGCGAGTTCGGTACTTCTGGACGTGCTAGGACAATGAAAATTGGTAGGCGTGTCAGGACCTGCACAAATTGACTTGATAAAGTTGATTACCCCGATTCAACCATCTGGGGGGGGGCTGAAGGGAGAGGAAAAATTAGAAAAATTAGGTATTTTTAACTTGCGAGTGGGTGATCGGATCTTAATGAATTTTGATATTTAAAAGGCCCTTGTGTCTCAGAGCTCTTATTTTAAATGCCGACCAGCATTAAGCCTCTGATTTTTCTTTTAAATTAATCTATTGATTCTTATAATTTTGTTAGAGCTCATGCCATATGTGCTCTTGGCTCTTCCGACCTCGTCAGTAGTGCCATATGAGCTCTTACCTCTTGTTTTATACCTTTTTTCTCAGAAGATTTTCGACTTAGTCTCATGGTTTTTGCCACTTCATGGTGTGAAAACTGCCGCTAGAAATAGATAGGTTGCAACTTCTGCCGTATTGTCTTCTAGTATATTTAAATGTGTGCTTGTATCGTTCCTGCGTCCCCTTAAAAGTTCTTGTTTCTTACAGTAATATTGGTTTGTCTTCTGTTGTATATACAGACGACGTTCTTCTTTTTTCCCTGACTCGCCGTGGATTGCTTTTCAATTTTACTATTTTAACCAATGAACTATCAAAGATTGGACTGTCAGTTAATGCGTCTAAATGCGAGTTTATTTGTTTTAGTAGCCCTTATGCGGTCGCTCCGTTCGTTGCTGGGACTGCAATTCTGCCATGTTCTTCTTTAGTTAGTTAGCTTGGTCTGTGTTTCGGTCCAACACTTTCCACTATCTTTTCATCCCTAGTGAATCAAGCCGTGAAAAAACTACGCGTCGGTTCCGTAAAAATATCCCCAAACAAAAGCCGTTACAACCGCAACGATTTGTGCATGATTTATAACGCTTATTGCGCCCCTGTGCTTTTGTTTTTATCAGGCATGGCTCATCTGTTTCGTAAGAAAAATCGCAATACTCTACGTGTGGCTTATTTCAGATATTGCAAATTCCTCCTCCGGCTTCCTAGATGGCACCAAAACAAAAAAAAAACAATTGCTCGATTTGGTTTAATAGATATGCCTTCTTGGATTCGGTCTTCCAGTGATGATTTATGTAAAAAAAACTATCTACTTTATTCATGTTTACGACCCTCTGCAGCCTTTTTTCCATATTGATACTGGTTAATTAGTCCATGATATCTTTTGTCAGTTTGAATTTTTTTTTCTTGCTGTTTATCGTTTTTGCTTTTGTTTATTTATAATACTCCGTACTTTGTGTTTTTTTTATGCTTTTACGGGTAATAAATTTCATTCATTCATTCATTCTGCAGTTTGAACAGTCGTATGGAATGCGTCTGAATCAGCGGGCTTACTGCAGGCCCGTGATTTTATAATGTATGTTTGTAGGGAGTTTTACAACCATCTGAATTGACTACACAGCATGCGGCTTGCTTGAGTGAAAACCAGCCAAAGGATATAGATGCCATACATTTTCATAGCGCGTCTGAAATTTAACTTGAAAACTTGATGCAGTTTCCTTGTAAAGGTGCCGAGGGCGAGACATGTCATCAAAGTGTGAATCAAGACTTCATTTTCATACTCTTCTTTTCTTCCAGCACGCTGAGAGCCAGCGACCTTCAGCTAGTTGCCAAAAGTGTGGATTTTTGCTGCTCCTTTTATTGAGCATTGAACTAATTTCTCTTATTTAAAAAAATCTGCAACTGACTCACTATGCTCCTTACTTTTAAATTTAAGTTTTTTTTTTGTTGCTAAGGTTTTTACTTATTGAATCAGAGAATGAACTACTTTATTACCTTTTATCTGTTTTAAAGTCAATCCAAAGTTTATTTTTCTATTTTCAATATTTTTTCCACCATTCCGACATGTTTTTGCACGGGGTTATTTGAGAATAATCCCGTATTTTTTCAAACGTGGCTGATTTGACTGAACACTAATCACCAGCAGTTCAACTCTACGTGCACTATGTTAATCCTGTCATGTTATTGTCTGATCCAATCAGGAGTTTTTTGACTACAATTAATTGTTTCGAAAGTCTTTTGCTTTCAAGCCGTTGTGTTTAAAATTGGTTCAGATTATTTTTTGGACTTCGTTCGGTGTGTACCAGCCAAACAATGGAAAACAATACTTTCAATATTTTTTCCATCATTCCCACATGTTTCAGAATAACCCTGTATTTTTTCAAACATGTCAGATTTGATTGAACACTAATCGCCAGAAGTTCAACTCTACGTGCACTGGGTTAACCCTGTCAGGTGATGTCTGATCCAATCAAGGGTTTTTTGACTGCACTTAATGGTTTTGATAGTCTTTTCCTTTCAAGTCGTTGTGTTGAAAATTGGTTAAGATTATTTTCTTGGACTTCATTGGGTGTGTACCAGCCGAACAAGGGAAACGGTTGAAAACGATAAAACGGAAATTCTGTTTCTTGATTAAGATTTACAAGAGAGGAATGACAGGGGACATTTTATAGGCAAGGGAAGGGGCTAAGAAGCCTTCAGAATGGCTTTAAAAATAGGTAGCATGGGCTTTATATCAGAAATATAATCTTCGGTAATCTGTCATCCTTCATCCCTAAAACGTGGCCTAGCCATCTCAACCTTTCTTTCATTATAGCCCCAGAAAGCGGGATTGAACCACACTTTTCGTACAACCTACTGTTTGAAATACGGTCAGTCATCCGGGTACCCAGAACAATCCGTAGGCAATTTCTCTGGAAAACATCTAGTAAATTTTCATCTGCTTTTCGGAGTGCCTATGCTTCAGAGCCATATTTGACCACTGTCATCACTGTAGCTTCCAATATTCTAATCTTGGTTTGTAGACTTATCTTTCTATTCTTCCAAACTTTTTTTAACTGTGAAAAAACACCCTGAGCTTTAGCTATTCTACTTTTAACATTTTCACTGCTCCCACCATCTTTACTAATAATACTACCAAGGTAACTGAAGCTCCCAACCTGATCAGTGTTTTCGTTACCTAATGTCACCTGTTCATCTTCACTTATTCCTAGCCTTAGTGACTTAGTCTTCTTAACATTAATTTTCAAGCCTATTTTAGCACCCTGAACTCGTAAAACCTCTAAAAATTCATTCATTTTGCTCACACTTTCATCTAATATGCTTAAATCATCAGCATAATCTAAGTCCAGGAGCGTTCTTCCTCCCCATTTGATTCCATGGTCTCCAATTGCCTTTCCTGTGCTCCTTAAGACGAAGTCCATCAAAATGATCCATATAAAGGGGGATAGAACACAACCCTGCTTAGCTCCTGATTTAATACAAAACCAGTTGCTAACCTCATTTCCTACCTTAACCGCAGCAGTATTATTCTCGTACATAGCGCAAATCACTTTAATGTATTTTTTTGGTATACCGTATAACGATAAGACCTTTGTTAACGCTGTTCTAACAACAGAATCGAAAGCTTGCTCATAATCGATAAAACTAAGGACCAAAGGTGTTTGTCATCGAAGGGACTTCTCAATTATTAACCTAAGAGTGAAAACATGGTCGACACATCCTCTACCTTTTCTAAAACCGCATTGTTCTTCCCTTAAAACTTAATCTACAGCATGTCTCAGTCTAAAAAGTAACATATTACTCAGTAATTTGCTACCTACAGAGACCAGACTAATGCCTCGATAATTACGACACTCACTCTTGTCAACTTTCTTATACAGTGGTTTAATTAAGGTTTTCCTAAAATCATTGGGTACTTCCCCTTTTTCAAAAATCATGTTCATAATCTTCAGTAGCTTATTCCTAACCTCAGAGCCACCATATTTAAGAAACTCATTAATCATACTATGTCGCTAATTCTTCCTCATTAAACCAATCTTCCTTCACATCCAAGGCATCACAAACTTTTTCATTTTCATCTATATCTTTTCCTGCAACTGTATCTCGGTTTAGCACATTCTCAAAATGTTCCACCCATCTTTCTTTAACTTTTTCCTTATCACTAATTATGGCCCCATTTCTATCTTTAACTGGGACTAGTCCGGATTGGCTCCCTTTCAATTTATTAACATGTCAGGATAATATTTTACTACTATGCCGTCTAGCCGCATCTTCCAGATCCTCAGCAATTTTATCCATCGCCTCCACTTCACATCTCCTTAGTTCATATTTTAATGCTTTCTCCACTTTCTTTACATTCCTTTTTTTTCATATGACCTATCACTCAGATAATTCTTATACAAACCCCTTCTACTCTCTATTAAACTTAAAGCTTTTTCACTAATATTCCTAGTTGCAGTCTTAGCACTATTCCCTAGGACACCATCAGCAACTTCACAAATTGTTTTTCTGAAATTATTCCATCCATCTTCCACATTGTAAATTTTAAACCGTCAAGTTTAGTACTCAACTGTTCCTGGAATTTTTTTCTCAAATTTTCATCCTGAAGTCTACCAACATCATAACTTTCAGGGAGGGAGTTACCCTTCCGAAATTTCAGCTTTAAATTAACCTTAGACACTATTAGATGGTGATCTTTACTTTTAACATCAATAACGGCACTCCTATACACCCTAGTATCTTGTATTGATCCTGCTAGTCTTCTGTTTACAATAACATAATCAATAAGGTTTGCTGTCTTACCATCACGTGAATACCATGTCAACTTATGGGCCATTTTGTGACCAAACACCGTATTGGTTATAACTAGGTTGTTATACCTACAAAATTGCAAAAGCCTATAGCCATTACTGTTTTCTTTTCCTACCCCAAATTTACCTAGGCTAGGATACCATCTATCCCTATTTCTACCAACCTGGGCATTAAAATCTCCTAGCAAAAACACCATATTTCTACCTGGTACCCTGTCTATTTGCTCCTGCAACTGTAAGTAAAATTCATCTGAGTCACTAGTATCTCCATCAGTTGGTTCAATGGGGCATATACTACTATAACTGATACCCTAAACTTTTTAGTCATAAAATGAGCAATTAGTATTCTATTATTAATACCTTCCCAGCCTAAAGAAGACTTAGCAGCTTCCTTGTTCGTCATGAGCCCCACTCCCTGTCTATGTACCCCATCCTTCCTGCCTGAGTAAACAAATTCTATGTCACCTAATTTCATGCTTCCTACCCCTGGGATACGAGTTTCTGAAACTCCTAGTAAATCCAGTTCAAACCGTCTGAATTCGTCAGTCAAAATGTCGGTGCGATGGTCATTTTTTAACGTCGTAACATTCCAAGTACCAATTTTCATGTTCTTTAAATCTTTGAAATTTTTTTGGCCTCAAGAAAAGCAGTGATCCCGGATACCAGTGCAGGATGGGGACCAACATATCTTCTCAAGTCTACACCGAAGCGCTTAAGCCGGCTTAGAACCGGACAGCAAGAAGTCCCTGGGACCTCCAGTAAGTGGGAGGCTTTGTGCAATCCTGGGCCCATCTTGGTCACAACATGGTTTTCAGCACTTGGCGATGCTCTTCTATCAACAAGAGTCGAAATCCTGCACAGACAGTCCCAAGCCTATTACCTCCGACTCATTATATATTCATGCCTAAAAATATTATGCTACTACGGGGAGGCAGCCCATAGTAGATAAATTAGCTAGGAAGAGGTTTTTCAGCCCGAAAACGCCCATCAAAACAAACCAAGCCCAGAAAATTATCCAATAATCAGAATCCCGTACGAGTGCTGTGTTGTTTACTAGGCTATAATTTCCTCGAGGGGCGCCACTCCTCAAGTGGGAAAAATTGACCGCAAGCTTCCCAGTCTTGCAGGTACCCCGAAAGGGTCGAGGCAGCCCTTTACAGAGGCCGCTGTCCATAAATCTGGATCTTACGCCCTTCCGCAGTTGTCCTCCTATAGAGGATCCTCCCACGATGGTGTTCTGCTTCACCATGCAATTTAACCCATTACTGGGAGGTTTGTAACTCATCTGACGTGTGAACACGGCAGTTGGCCCTGCTGAGTGTACATTTGAGGGGCCTTCTTCCTCCTCCACCTGTAATTATAACTCCCAGGGGAGGGTTTCCCAGTTTCTATTATGGGCCCCACTGGGACTAGGTCCTACTTGGTCTAAGCCTCCTATGGAGCTACTCTACCTATCTGTAGGGCATTCCCCTATCTGTGGTCCTCCACCAAAACCTAGCATGATTATCTAATAATTAACTAACTAATGCAACTAATAAATAGTTGCAGTAAATTGCAACTTTACTTTAATTTGGACTATAAAGTAAAGGACAAAAATAACATATACAAGCTCTGTTGTCCTCTGCTAAAACCTAGCATGCAAACTAATAATTAACTAATAAATAGCCCATTTGGCCTGATAGCAACACCTGACAAGCTACGCCTTATAGAAAACACCTTTGAGAATTTAAATTAAGAAGGAAACTTATTAGAAACCCTGCTAGCACTGCAAAAGTAGACCTAAGTAGCCAATTTAGCCTGTGTGAAACATCTCACAAGCCAAGACCCTATAGAAAACACCTTTGAGAATTTAAAGTGCCGAAACCCTATAGGCAAGTGTGTATTCTCCTGATGAGCCCTTGTTTTGGGTTGTTGTCTCTGGATTATTTGTCTTCTTTTTTTTTATGTGTTTGTGCTGTTGCACTGGTGATTTCTCTTTTCATATATATATATATATATATATATATATATATATATATATATATATATATATATATATATATATATATATATATACATATATACATTATATATGTATATAATATATATATATATATATATATATATATATATATATATATATATATATATTTATATATATATATATATATATATATAGAATAAATACTTGAAGTAATACTTAAGTACAATTTTGGCAAGTACTTATTACTTGATATTTAAGTAAAAAAAACAATGAGTACTTAATACTTGATACTTAAGTAAAAATTTGGAGTACTTGTTGCAGCACTGATATATATATATATATATATATATATATATATATATATATATATATATATATATATATATATATATATATATATATATATGACTGCCTGTCCATGGATTATTCTTTATGGTTGATTGTGTATGGCTATGCTGTTTGACCTATGTGATTATATGGATGAGTAGGGTTAAGGCCTCATTCAAGTGCTGGTCTATAGTAATCACTAATTTAGGAAAACAGTCTTCCTTTTCTCCTTTTTTTTTTTTTTTTTTTTTAATGTGATTGTGCTGTTGCATTGGTGATTTCTCTTTTCAGGTATATATTTATATATATATATATATATATATATATATATATATATATATATATATATATATATATATATATATATATATATATATATATATATATATATATATATATATATATATATATATAGTTTTTATGGCACTTGGTATAACTAAGTGACATATAGCAATCGCCAATTCTGTCGGTCTGTCGGTCCCGGTTTTGCTACTTTAGGCACTTCCAGGTAAGCTAGGACGATGAAATTTGGCAGGCGTATCAGGGACGGGACCAGGGGAGGGATGTTTTCCCAATTTGACCATCTGGGGGAGGGGAGTGGGGGCCGGTTAATTCGAAAAAAAATAGAAAAATTGAAGTATTTTTAACTTACGAACTGTTGATCAGATTTTAATGAAATTTGATGTTTGGAAGGATATCGTGTCTCAGAGCTGTTATTTGAAATCCCGACCGGATCTGGTGACATTGGGGGGGGGTATGGGAGTTGGAAACCTTAAATCTTGGAAAACACTTAGAGTGGAGGGATCGGGATGAAACTTGGTGGGAAAAATAAGTACAAGTCCTAGATACATGATTGACATAACCGGAACGGATCCGCTCTCTTTGGGGTGGTTGGGGGGGGGGGTAATTCTGAAAAAATAAAAATGAGGTGTTTTTAACTTACGAGCGGGTGATCGCATCTCAATGAAATTTGATATTTAGAAGGATATCATGTCTCAGAGCTCTTATTTCAAACCCGACCGGATCTTTTGACATTGGGGGGGGGGGGGTTGGAGGGGGAAACCTAAAACTCGGAAAACACTTAGAGTGGAGGGATCGGGATGAAACTTGGTGGGAAAAATAAGCACAAGTCCTAGATACATGATTGACATAACCAGAACGGATCCGCTCTCATTGGGGTAGTTGGGCGAGGGGTTAATTCTGAAAAATTAGAAAAAATGAGGTATTTTTAACTTACGAACGGGTGATCGGATCTCAATGAAATTTAATATTTACAAGGATATCGTGTCTCAAAGCTCTTATTTAAAATCCTGACGGGATCAGGTGACATTGGGGGAAGTTTGGGGTGGGGAACCTAAAATCATGGAAAACGCTTAGATTGGAGGGATCGGGTGGGAAAAATAAGATCAGAAGTCTTACATACGTGATTTACATAATTGGAACGGATCCGCTCTATTGGAGGGGGGGCTAATTCTGAAAAATAAGAAAAAATGACATATTTTTAACTTACGAAGGAGTGATCGGATCTTCATGAAACTTCATATTTAGAAGGACCTCGTAACTCAGATCTCTTATTTTAAATCTCAACCGGATCAAGCGTAATTGGGGGGGGGGCATTTGGGGGGATCGGAAATCTTAGAAAATACTTAAAGCGGTGAGATCAGGATAAAACTGGATGGGAAGAATAGAAACCTGTCTAAGATACGTGACTGACATAACTGGACCGGATCTGCTCTCTTTGGTGGAATTGGGGGGGGGGGGGGGTAATTTTGAAAACCTGAATTCTTGGAAAACGTGGAAATTGGGGTATTTTTATTTTACGAATAGATGATCGGATCTTAATGAAATTTGATTTTTAGAAGGAATTTATGTCTCAGAGCTCTTATTTCAAATCCCAACCAGATCTGTTGACATTGGGGGGGAGTTGGAGGGTGAAATCTTGGAAAAAAACTCCGATCATCTATTTGTAAGATAAAAAAAACAACAATTTTCACGTTTTCCAAGAATTCCGGTTTCCCCCTCCAACTCCCCCCAATGTCACAGGATCTGGTAGGAATTTAAAATTAGAACTTTAAAGCACAAGATCCTTCTAAATATCAAATTTCATTAAGATCTGGTCACCCTTTCGTAAGTTACAAATACCACAATTTTCAAAATTACCCCCCCCCCCCCTAATTCCACCAAAGAGAGCAGATCCGGTCCGGTTATGTCAGTCACGTATCTTAGACAGGTTTCTATTCTTCCCTTCCAGTTTTATCCTGATCTCACCGCTTTAACTTTTTCAGTCACTAATTATTTTCCTTCGATGGAAAATTCTAAAAACCAGACTGCGTGACACCTTGGGGTTTTTTTTTAGATTTTTTGGAGGAACCTTTCTATGTTTTCTAGCGTGTACTCAGTTGAGGACAGTGTGATCAACTTCGTAGTTTTTCATCAGATATAGTGAGTTTATTGAGAAGTTATAAAAAAATACTAAGCACAGACAAATTTCACTTTTTAATGTGGAACTCTTTGAAGCAGTTCCTGTCCTCTTCTAGACACAATGGAACATTGCATTTCAAACACATAGTGCGAGTTTTCAACACGCATGGTGAGTTTTTACACCTACTCTGGCCCTTTACTTTTTGAGGCCAATGAGAGAATGCATCATTTTTCAATGCTGAGCACGGACGCTGAAACTTCATCTTTCTTTTGCGAGATGCTGATTCGTCTACATTTTCATGTTCGTCCTCCTCACTAGAGGTGAGAGACCTTTGGCGACCCCTTCTTCTGGGGGTCATGCCTTCAGCAGACGTAAGCGCCTCTGCTATTTCCATGCGGAAGGAGAGCAAGTCCATCGAGCGTTCTGCTTTGGCCTTCCGATCAGCTACATATTCTAGCCATGAATTGCAGATGGATAGGTCGACCATGTGGAAGATCAGTCTGATGGTCCATTTCTTAGATCTAATGAATATTCGGTAATATGATAGCATTTGATCCATCTTGTCCGCTCCACCCATATACTGGTTATACAGGGATACAACTTGGGGCTGGTCAACCTGCAAGTAGGCTTTTGTTTGTTTACACCATCTGCGTACCTTGTTCACTGCTCCACTTCCAATCAAATTCGATGCAAGGATAACTGATCTGTTGTCCATCCATTTCACCAAGCAGGTATCTCCACTACTAGCCACTACTTCACAGAATGATCCCCTTCCTCTCTTTTTCATGTCAGAATCAGTTTTCAGCCTAGCTCCCTGAAGCCTGTTGCTTCGTATAGTGCCTGTTCCGTAGAGGCCCATCTCACTTAGTCTTTCCAGCAAAGCCAAAGACGTAAAGAAATTGTCGAAATAAAGTTTAGTAAATTCCACAAGCTGAAGTCGTCCAGCAAGATTCAAAACCATACCCGCTCCGAGGCCAAAGCTTTTGTACTCTTCAGCCATGTTCGTCTTTTTGCCCTGATAAATTTCAAAAGAGAGTACTCTTCCATCCGCATTACACAGCACGAAGATTTTGATGCCCCATGGGCAAGGTTTTCCCCGAATATACTGTTTGATATCAAGGTTTCCAGTAAAAGGGACCATCTGCTCGTCACAGGAGAGGTGCTCAGACGGAGAAATAGTCTGCGTTTTCTTCTGCACAATATCAATAATAGGTCGCACTTTCCAAATACGATCCAAGTTATCAGGGTCTTTGGAAGTATTATCAACCAAGTGAACGAAGGACCGAAGGCGGGAAAATCTGTTGAAGTTCATCGTATCAGCGATGAGTGGGATGCGCGTTCGTGTACCCCAGTACATCCGATATCGTGGGAGATTGAAAACCCCCATGGCAACGTGAATCCCAAAAAACTTCTTCACTTCGACTGCGTTAGTATCAATGGATTTTCCAGTCTTCTGGACGGAGTACAGGTTGGTTTGGTTCGCAGTGATTTTAAAAAAATATTCTGTTAGATATTCCGCAAAATAGTTTATAGGTTCATCATGAGCTGGTACAGGTAGACTTGGGGCTGTGCTTTTATAAGCTTTATCAAATTTTTTCTTCTTCCAAACCTTGGTTCTGCCCTTCATCGGTGGAGGCTTTACATCAACTTCCTCGCCTTCAGTTGATGCACTTTCACTGGAACTCACTGCTGCCGTTCCTGCATTGGGTCGAGGGTCGTAATCGTCCTGCTCCTCGTCGCTATCCAGAAGGTCTGTATCGGAGATGTCACTGTCAATTTGATCAAAAATGTTCAAAATTTGCTGCTGGTTGACGCGCAAACGCCTTGGACGCTGCGAAGGACCTGAAAAAAATAGTTGTAAAACTGCACTCATTGCCCTGTTCGTCAATATTAGGATAAAGAAAACGGTGTAGAAGTGATAATAAAACATTTCTAGATACGACTTTCTTTAGCTGTTTATTTTATCTTTATTATCTTTAGCTGTTTCTTACACTATACAGATGCATCCTTTTGACCATATAGATGCACATCCTGACTTTTTATTTAATTAATTTATTTTTAACCCATATTGTTTACAAAAATGACACTTCGAAAGCTTCGATAATACACTTAGTAGTTCCTAAGATATACAGTAAGTTCCTAAGTCTATTTCGGAAAACATAGATGTAAATAGTGTATTTTGATCTAGTTTAACATACTGCTGAACATTCCTTGGAAATTTCAAACTAACAACCCACCCTTAGCCATTCCTGGGATATTGCAGATGCACCTTTTGGTAAACCTGGATGAACATCTAAATTAACCTCATCCATAGCATGCCCTAAAAGTTTTACCTTAATGCTCTCAGCCTTTTCATACTTTCAGGTTCAAACAGGCCCTTTGTCCCACTAATGACACCTTAAATGTAAACAATGGTCGACTTGCACAATTAATATCCCTTGTCAGAGGGGCATGACACCCCTAGGTCCATAGTTACTGGGCTTTTCAACTATGCTAAGAAAAAATGGCTTGGGAGTGGCTGGTTGTCCTCTAATAACTCTCAATTCCTAATCAGGATACTTGAAATTCCAATCAAATTGGTCCCCTCTTAAGTTTTTAAGACCACTCGTACCATTCGAATTGGTCTGGGGAAAACAAAAAAGAAGGAAATGCGCTGCCTATGAATTATATTTTTCATATTTTGAAGTATATATTTCAAATTGTGTGTGTTTAACAACCAAAATTAAATATTTTTTCATCAGCCTGGTGAAAGTTTAAAAAGAATTTTAACAGAAAAATAACTGAATCTCAGGACCAAACGAGTCTTATAGTTCTATGAACGACAATCAAAGTTCTTCTTAAGGAAACAACCTAGGAAAATCATCTAGAACCCAACTTCAAATTTACAAATTTACAACCCAACTTAGCATTTACAACCCCAACAAATTACAACCCTTATTTACAACCCAACTTAGTCAAAGAAATGTACAAATTACAGCTTTTACGTTTTCCCTCTCCTTCCGAGAATTTTTCAAATAGATTTACCACGTGTAAATATAGTGTTTTTCCAGTGTTCACGCAGTTAGTCTATTTTTGGCCACTAGATGTCTTTACTTATCTTGTCTAAGTATTAGTTGTTAGATATGGCCTTAGATTCATCCATATTCTTACACATAGACTGGAGTCTTACCTGGTTCTGCACTATTTTGAGATCCATCCATTCCTCAACTTCAAACTTTTGTATAAAATGGAGTTTTGAAGTTAGAACTTTCAAACTTTTTTCAGATTATTTCTTGATGAATGAAGCTTATGGCGCGCTAATTTGAATGCATATTTACCTGTAACATAAGACACTAGGTGGCAGATAATGGTATGTTCTCAACTGAGAACAAAATGACTGAAAGGGTTAAGTATTTTCTAAGATTTCCGGAGTGGAGGAATCGGGATGAAGCTTGGTGGATAGAATAAACAAATGTCCTTGATACGTGATTGCCGTGAACCTTACTGGATTTGCTCTCTTTGGGGGAGTTGGGGGGAGGGGTTCAGTGATTTGGCGAGTTTGGTGCTTCTGGACGTGCTAGGACGATTAAAATTGGTATGCGAGTCAGGGAGCTGCACAATTCGACTTGATAAAGTCGTTCTTTCAGATTCGACCATCTGGGGCTAAAGGGAGAGGAAAAATTAGAAAAAAATTAGGTATTTATAACTTACGAGTGGGTGATCGGATCTTAATGAATTTTGATATTTAGAAGGACATCGTGACTCAGAGCTCTTATTTTAAATCCTGACCGGCATTAAGCCTCTTATTTTCCTTTTTAAATCAATCTATTGATTCTTAGAATTTTGTTAGAGCTCATACCATATGATCACTTGGCTCTTAGCTCTTTTCGCCTCGTCACAAGTGCCTTATGAGCTTTTAGCTCTTGTTTTTCAGGCGAAACTCCGACGACACGCAAGGAAACACAACCCTAACTATGTTTCAAAAGCCAGAAACCCTAAAACAAAGGATGATAACAGTAAGAAGCCTAGAGCAGATAAAGATGTTGCAAAAGGTCCCAGAAAAAGCATGATATCAGTTTTGTGTGGTCTCAAGCTGAGCCATGAAGAAAATAAGAAACTAATTCAGGGCGGTAACTTAGATTTAACTTATGGAAGTGACACAGATAGAAGTATCTAATAAAGAAATAAGTGAGTATGTCTCACTTTTTTTCATCTGAGTTGTTCCAGAAAACATAGGCCGATTATTATAGGTTGCACCTCATGTCATGGTACCCAAAGAAGTGGACGTAAATTATATTTTATAATTTACAAAATAAGACTAAAAACAAGGTTCTCAAGCTATATTCTTTCAACAATATGTAAACTACAAGGCATAGCTGAATATTGCGGCATCCAGTTGAACAGATATAAATTCATGAAGCATCTTCCAAAAAACTATCAAACAGTTCGTGGTAACGAACTGTAAGTAAGGAGCGACCCGGCTCAATAGTAACCAAAACTCTAAAAAGCGAAATTTTGATATCAATAGACACATCAAAAGAATCAAATTTTTATGATTATTTCAAATATATAAGTTTCATCAAGTTTAGTCTTGCCCAACGGAAGTTACGAGCCTAAGAATATTTGCCGTATTTTCGAGAAAAGGGGGAAACACTCCCTAAAAGTCATAGAATCTTAATGAAAATCACACCATCAGATTCAGCGTATCAGAGAAGGTTTCAAGCTTCTATCTGCAAAAATGTGGAATTTTGTATTTTTTGCCAGAAGAAAGATCACGGATGCGTTTTTTTTTCAGGTTTGATCGCATCGACCCAGTGGTCCTAGAATATCGCGAGATGGCTCATTGGAAAGGAAATTAAAAGTTTTAGTGCCCACTTTAAGTGACCCAAAAATTGGAGGGCAACTAGGCCCCCTCCCATGTGCATTTTGTTCGCATAGTCAAATATCTAATAACTATGTCTTTAGGTGTAAAATGAATCCCACGGTCCCCGGGGGAAGGGCTACACGTTGTGAACTTTGCCCCTTTTTTACATATAGTATTTGTTTTTGGGAAGGATACAGCCATTTGGGGGGGTGGTTGTGCTTGAGTGGATTTCTATGGGGAAAAACTTCCTCGGGGAGGGAAATTTCTGGGGAATAGGTATTCCAGGGGAAATGTTACACCGGGAGGTTTTGACAAAAATTACTATACGAAATTCTTTTTAATTCTCTTACACTCTACCAAATTCTTTATGTGGAGGTGTTCCGGGGGAATCATCCAGGGGTTTTTTTCTGCGTGTTTTGTTTTCTGGGAAATAATTTCCTCGGAAGGGGGCATTTCTGGAGTGACTGCGAAACAATAATGTCAAAAACAGCAAAATCAGAAAGGCAAAGCCATTCATTAGTCAAAAAAGAAAAAAAATTAAGCGGCAAAAAGTCAGAAAGTTAAAAAGTTAAAAACTAAAATAAAACTTAAAAGAGTGAGATAAATTTAGCGTTGAAAAGATTTAAAACAGAACATATAAACAAAGTGGATGGAACAAAAGAATCACAAGAATATAAAACTTGGGTATCACCAGTACCAAAGAAAAGAAAATGGAAAACTCCCAGTTTATTTTATCAGTAATGAAGGGGACAAAGGTTTTTTATACCTGGAGGTTAAGCAACAGATAAGGGACAAGATAGGAACAGGCTTAGAAACAGTGAGTGGCTGGCGGTGTCTCGATGGGGAGTGTCTTATGGGGAAAATGTTTTCCGTACGAAGGTTTATTATTGTATTTTTTGCAAAACGGAGGCTCAACGTTCCTCTCCTGTGCTCAAGAGTTTCCAACTTGGCCTTTCTTAGAAGGAGCGAGTATGGTACCTGAGCATCTTTAAAAATTATTCTCAGGGCTCTTTTTTGAATGGATTCAATTTTTTTCTGATTCATCACGGGAGATGCCAAGATGCCAAACTGGACATGCATATTTAAGATGCAGGCTGACAAAGGAAGTATAGATCCGTAAAGAATGGGAGGGGGACGTTAAATTTATTCAATAGCTTAATGAGAGACATGGATGCATTAGCTTTATGGACAATATCTTTAATGCGGATATCCCACTTTAAATTAGAGGAAATTGTAAACCCAAGTAATTTAAACGAAGACACAGAAATATCTGGGGGAATAGGGTTGAGGAAAAGGGGTGAGGCTTTAAGGAAACATACTGGCATTATCATAGATTTAGAGGGGTTTACTCTCATGTCGAAGACCGCAGCGTCATCTGCAATATCATTGAGGATACTCATAGGGTTGCTTACTAAGTTTCGGTAGCAGATTTCAATAGCTGTTAGGTCATCCACAAATGTCCATCTGTCGGGAAATTCTTTAGCGAGGTTATTTATCGTAACAGAAAATAGGAGGAGACCTAGGAGAGTACCTTGGGGTACTCTATTGTGGACAAGGAGGGGACTGGAATAATAATTCTGATATTTGACTACCTGTGATCTATTTGATAAAAACGAAGCAACCAATTTAACCAGAAAACGATCTATATTTAAAATCAGTTACAAGTTTCTCAACGAAAACATTGTGGTTAATAAGGTCAAATACTTTTTGAAGGTCAATGGAAATTGAATTTAGCCAGCAATTAAGTTTTCTGAGAATTTTTCAATTGAGTCAATAAGAAAAACAAGGTAATGGGAAGTAGAAGTGGATTTGAGGTTCCCGAATTGTCTCAGGTCAGTAAAAGGTAGGATTTTCTCCTTTAGCTAGTCCGCAAGGAATCCTTCATATATTAAGGGTTGCGCCCTTCACAACTACTTGATTTAATTCAAAATCAACGGACTCGGTCCTTACTCTTTACGCTGAAGTTTAACTGTTTACTAAAATTGAAACACGGGGGCCGTTTAATTAGAATAGGAACCTTTTTTAAAAGTGCTAACAGTTTTACCTTAAAGAGCAAAGTATTGAGGAGGAGGCAACCCTTCATATCCGGAATAAATCTGCCAAAATTAATGTGCAAATTTGATTTTGATTTTTCATGTACTGTGAGCCAAATTCGAACCTGCATTAGCTGAAAAAAGTTTAGAAATTAAATTTAAAAAACAAGTTTTTTTAATAAAAAGTAATGAGCAACATTAAAACTTAAAACGAACAGAAATTGTTCCGTATGCTAAAAGGACTGTGCCCTCCTCAACGTCTCGCTCTTTACGCTAATTTTTGATGGTTTAAAAAAGTAACGTTGTGACAAAGAGTTAAACTTTAGCGTAAAGAGCGAAGCTTTGAGGAGGAGACAGGCCCTTTCATATACGGAATTATTTCTGTTCGTTTTAATTTTAATGTCACTCCTTACTTCTTTTTCTTTACTGGAAGCGATATCTTCTTCGACATCGTCTCTTCCTAGACCTCCAACATCCGTTCGACCTCATCTGGAGATAAGGTTAATTGCAAATTTTTCATCACTTTAGCAGATCACTCAACTTATTATATCCTGTAGCTCCTGGAGGCCAATTACTAGGGGTTCTATGATTGGGAAAGTGTTTGAGTTGTGTTTGAAGGATCTTCTTGAAATTCTTGACACTGGTTCTAATCAAGTTGGTTTCAAGAGAGGTTTGGGATGTGACCATGCCCATGCATCTTTCAGCAAAGTTATTGAAGAAGCGAGAATCTCTGGTCAACCGCTATACGCCCTCTTGATTGATATCAAAGGGGCCTTTGATAACATTTCTCATGCATCCGCTCTGCTCACTTTAATCCATGCTGGATTGCCCCTAGCTGTCATACGAGTCCTTCGCTCTTGGTATTCTGGTTTAAAGATCCGTATCTGTCCGAGTTCGTCTTCATCTCAGTCCAAATTAATTCAAGTGGGTAGAGGAATTAGACAAGGAGGAATTATTTCTCCTTTTATATTCAATTCTTGTTTAGCTACTGCCCTTAATTCTCTTTCCTGCTCGTTTGTTTCATTATCTCGAAATCTGTCTTACATTGCATATGCTGATGACATTATCCTTCTAAGCCGGTCCAAGTCTAGTCTTGTTTCTAATTTTAATATTTTAATTAATTGTTTAAAAGGTTTGGGACTTTCTATCAGTTTTGAAAAATGTCAATTTTTTGTTGTAAATTGTTTAGGGGATAATGTCAGGGCGACTCTCGATTGCGGCAATGGTGTTATTTTTCAGTCGTCGCCAATAGTCACTTATTTGGGATTACCTTATGCTGCTTCGAAAAGAGATTTCAAACCAGTCCTGGTTCAGCATGTTCAGATGAAACTACGCAAGGCATTTGGTCTTTTAATTCGTTTTCGGGGTCTTTACCGTCGGGACGTCCTTGGTCGTATGTATAGCGCTGTTGCTCTGCCTCACGTATTGTTCCCGTCCCTCCTCTTCCGAAATTTCAGACCTTCTGATCTTTCGCCCATTAAAGTTGCTTATTTTAAATTTTGTAAATTTTTACTTGGTTTCCCCCTTTCTTTTAGTAACACTGAGATTGTTTTAAAGCTTAATGTGAAGGATCCTGTAGTCTGTATAAAGAAAAAATATAAAACATTTGAAGATAGGGCGAAAATTAGCCTTTTAGGCCACAATTTATTTCCGTTTTTTAGTAACAGTTCTGGCTCTTCATGATTTATAGGCTAATCTATTTAGCAAGTGTTTTTTTTTTTTTTTTTTTTTTTTTTTTTTTTTTTTTTTTTTTTTTTTTTTTTTTTTTTTTTTTAAGTGTTCGATCAATATTTGATACGTTTTGCTGCAGTTAGTTATTAGTGGTAGTAGTAGTTCTATGTCTGGAGAAGGCATTGCCAAAAGCTTGCCAAACGGCATGATCAGTTCGACAACCAACCTTTTTGGGATGAACATCAACACCTTGAAAACAGAATCCATCCGTGTAAACCTGATTTCCGGGCAAATCCCAGCATCCAGATTGGAAGTGATAACGTAGAATGGGTATAGAATTAGCCTACCTCGCTAGCTTGTTCAACTCTGACAATAACCACTTCAAATACATCAAGAGACGCCTGGCATTTTCGAACTCCAGTTTTAAAACTTCGATGCACATCTATAGAAACAAGAACTATTCAACAACGCCTTAAGTGAGGCTACTCAGCTCACTCATCCTCCCTGTCACCATTTATGCCTATTGGTCTTGAACCTTTAAAATCGATGTTCAGGGTCGCCTCGCTGTCTTTGAAATAAAATTGCTATGCTGTACTGCGTGCATCGCTTACTATGATAGCATTTTTAACGCCAATCAAGTGTCTTAAGTACTATATACCATCCTCGACAGCAAAATACACTGAAAACCTAGCTGGCTAGAACATGAAACGTATGGAAAACACTCGTCTTCAAACGATAGTCTTTGAAGACCATGCACACAGTTCTCTTCTTAGAGGGAGGGACAATTTCTTGTTGTGCAACATGTCGCAACTTCTCCGTCTGGCAGCAGATAGAAGTTCATACAGAAGTTACATAAAAAAAAATGGTTTAAAAATATTGCCCGAAACAGGTCAAAGTCAAGAAAACGATATGTATTTTTAACAGTATGTTTTTCTTTGTCAAAACATGAGAAAAAAAATCGAAAACTTTTATTAAATTTCCAAGAAAGAAGGCTGTTGCTGTCAATTAATACGCACATTGTGACTTCCAATTTAGTTTTCCTATTTCAAAAGAATCTGTTGATTCATATTACTTTTGTTTTAGTTCCACATCATAAAAAAAAACTCACTGAAACTTTTAATACGTTAGTTGGTAATTTTTGAAACAAAAGTTTAGGCATACTTTAGTAAATTAGAAATCGTTTAGTTTTCAGTAAAGCGCAAATGCAACTCTAGCTTTAAAGGGGTTTGAGGTGGCAGCTGTTCCACTATTATTTTTGTCAATTTCTGTTCTTTTTAAATTAAACTTAATTATTCTTTTTAATTATGTTTCGGTTGAGCTTAATTTATTCACTCATAATAATTTCTAGTCATTTTAAGTCTCACATGGCTATTCATTTCATTTTATGCTCCTTCCTGTTTCGACTTCTTTTTGAAACTCCTTTTGGAAATTTTTTTAAAATTAATTACCTAAAAACTGCTCCAGAGCTGAGAGTTTTCATTTAAATGACCCTTTCCTTTATTTGAGACCATTCGTTTCAATAAAACAATCACCCGAGAAATATACTGCTTTTGAACGTCTTTCGTCGTTCGATGCTGTCGGAAAAAAGAAAAATCACCACAAAATGTTTTAATAAATCATAAAATAAACACCAGCATTGTCTATTACTTTTCGCTGCTAGCCGGAATAATAAAGAATTTCATCAAATTATTTTTCACTCGCTTTTGATGTATCTTCCCTTCTGACTTCAGGTACTGTTCTATGCGTGAAAGCGTAGATTCCTAAAAAGCATAAAAAAAAATCTTTACAAATTTTAAAACGTTTCTAGTACAGTCTGTATAAAAACAACAGTGTGGGTTTCAGAATCAAACAGTTCGTGGTAACGAACTGTAGTAAGGAGCGACCCGGCTCAATAGTAAACGAAACTCTAAAAAACGGAATTTCGATGCTAAAAGATATATCAAAAGAATCAGATTTTTATGCTGATTTCAAATATATAAGTTTCACCAAATTTAGTCTTTGTCATCAAAAGTTACGAGCCTGAGAAAATTTGCCTTATTTTGGAAAATAGGGGGTAACACCCCCTAAAAGTCATAGGATCTTAACGAAAATTACACCATCGCATTCAGCGTATCAGAGAACCCTATAGAAAAAATTTCAAGGTCCAATCTACAAACATGTGGAATTTCGTATTTTTTTGCCAGAAGACAAATCACGGGTGCGTGTTTATTTGTTTTTTTGTTTTTTTTTTTCCCAGGGGTCATCGTATCGACCAAGTAGTCCTAGAGTGTTGCAAGAGGGCTCATTCTAACGGAAATGAAAAGTTCTAGTGCCCTTTTTAAGTGACCAAAAAAATTGGAGGGCACCTAGGCCCCCTCCCACGCTCATTTTTTTCCCAAAGTCAACGGATCAAAATTTTGAGATAGCCATTTTGTTCCGCATAGTCGAAAACCATAATAACTATGTCTTTGGGGATGACTTACCCCCCACAGTCCCTGGGGGAGGGGCTGCAAGTTACAAACTTTGACCAATGTTTACATACAGTAATGGTTACTGGGAAGTGTACCGACGTTATCAGGGGGATTTTTTTGGTTTGGGTGTGGGGTTCAGGGGAGGGGGCTATATGGGAGGATCTTTCCTTGGAGGAATATTTCATGGGGGAAGAGAAATTCAATGAAAAGGGCGCAGGACTTTCTAGCATTACTATAAAAAAAAAACAATGAAAATATAAACATGAAAAAGTTTTTTCAATCGAAAGTAAGGAGAAGCATTAAAACTTAAAAAGGAACAGAGATTATTACGCATATGAGGGGTTCTAAAAATACTTTAGCATAAAGAGCGAGGTATTTAGGAGGAGATAAACACTTCACTCTTTATGCTAAAATTTTTTTTAATAATTTCAACTATTTATTCTACGGCCTTTCTGATTCAGGAGTCATTCTTAAAGAATTGGGATAAAACAAGATTTAGTGTGAAGAGCGAGGTATTAACGAGGGGACCAGCCCCCTCATATATATAATCAAAAATATAAGAATATAAAAGTTTGTTACGTAAGTTAATTCTTAAGTTACGTATTTTTTTTTACTAATAAAAACGTTCGTTAAGAATAAAAGATCTAGGTGCCTTTTTAAGTAACCGAAAAATTGGAGGGCAACAAGACCTCCTTCCCCACCCCTTATTTCTCAAAATCGTCTGATCAAAACTAAGAGAAAGCCATTTAGCCAAAAAAAGAATTAATATGCAAATTTCATTTTAATAATTTATGTACGGAGAGCCAAAATCAGACATGCATTAATTAAAAAACTTTCAGAAATTAAATTAAAAAAAACAAGTTTTTTTAAATGAAAGTAAGGAGCGACATTAAAACTTAAAACGAACAGAAATTACTCTTTCCTCCTCGACACCCCGCTCCTTGCGCTAAAGTTTGATTCTTTCTCGCAAATCTACTTTTTAAAACAATAAAAAACTTTAGCGTAAGGAGCGGGGTGTCGAGGAGGAAAAGCCCCTTTCATATACGGAGTAATTTCTGTTCGTTTTAAGTTTTAATGTCGCTCCTTACTTTCATTTAAAAAAACTTGTTTTTTTTTATTTAATTTGCCCAACAAGTCGTACATTTCTTTTTTTTTCTTATTTATCACCATAAGCACCTTCCTATGATTTTAAGACTTGAAAAAAACATAAATCATGCTATATATAAGGCCATCCCCCTCCTAAGGAGGGGGATTAGGAGGCCATCCCCCTCCTAAGCCCATCGCTCTTTGAACAAAAGCTTAAACTTTGGTTTACTAATGTCTAACCAAAGTTAAATTATATCCACATATATAGATGTATATATATATATATATATATATATATATATATATATATATATATATATATATATATATATATATAACAAGTGGAAACTTCAGCCTAAGGAGCGAGTGGCCTACGGAACCCCACATATATAGGAGGCGGCATTCAGTATTCCTCTACTTCCTGTTTTGCGGGAGCGATGCTTTGGGTTTGTTCTGCTATTATTTCTCCTATAACGCCAACTTCAACTTATTGCGAGAAAGAGGTATGAATATGCGGACCCAAAGGAGTATTTTTCAATGTCAGAAGAGGGAGCAATGCCAGTTTTGTGCCACCCCCCAACCCTCTTAACAATTGCTCCATGGATTGAAAAAAAACAAGAGAATCTAAGTGTTGTCACAACAAATGTTGCGTCTGGAGACAAGTCTATCCTCTCCCCTAGCAATATCACTGTGAATTTGACTGAACATTTAGATAACTGTATGTAATTCTTGCCTGGAGCTAAAAAGGATAGTATTCACTTGTCTTGCAACCGAAACCTACACTGTGTGAGCTGAAGTAGAGTTTTATTGTCTATGTCAGAGAGAGGTATCTGAAGTTATTCCGCCCTGTTTTTGTTCCTTCAGCCATGTTTCGCCTTGGAGTGAAAACCTCCGTTTTTTTCCGTTGGGTCCGAATTGCCAGAAATAATGTTTCATGTTTTGATGTCTAGAATTGCCAAGGGGGAATTACGCACAAATATTGTCCCACAAAGATGTCCTCCAGTCCTTCCGCCCATATACAGGCAAGCATATGAATATGATGTTTTATTTTGAGCTAAAAATATTTCTGAGATAAGAGAGAAGCCTCACCCCACGAGCATCCATGTTGCAGGCTTATGAGTACTGAGCCTGATGCTGAAGAGTTATGAGTACTGCAGGCTTATGCTGAAGAGTACTGAGCCTGAGCCTCTCACTGAAAATTTAAAAAAGCATAGCTCACGTGAAGCCCCCTCCCCCTCCTCTAAGCTACATAATTTTCAGCCCACCCTCACCGTCAAATTTTTAGCAGAAAGGTAACCATATTGCATTTTGTTTGAACCAGAATCATGCGAATAGAAGTTCTATCTATTTGTCTCTGATATACACGTAAACGATCGCATTTTCAACGAGGAAACAAAGCAAATGCGTATGCTGCAATGTCTCTCAGAAGTCGTCAGAGTACATGCCATTTCAAATCATCTAGTTAAGCCTCTCATCTCCTGGGCAAGACGCCAAGGGGGACAGATAAAACAAGTGGAAGCGGATCAAACCAAATCTTGAACTTATGGGAAGTAAAGGACATGGAACAAACTAGTCTTGGAAATCCTTATTGATGCGAGAGGTGGAAATGCCTAATTCCCACCACAAGTACAAGTCAGTAACTTTTCGTCAGGGAACACATAACGAAAAGAGAAATCATCAATGCAACAGCACAAACATATTAAAAAAAAGGAGATAGAAGGAGAAAGGGAAAACTGTTTTCCTAAATTAGTGTTTAATATAGACCAGCACTTGAATGAGGCCTTAACCCTACTCATCCATACAACCACATAGGTCAAACAGCATAGCCATACGAAATCAACCATAAAGAATAATCCATGGACAGGCAGTCATGTCGTCAATAAGCATAAGTCTTCATTTGCCAAACAATAAAGACAAATAATTCAGAGGCAACAACCCAACACAAGGGCTCATCAGGAATACACTTGTCTATAGGGTTTCGGGACTTTAAATTCTCTACCCAGTCAAGTGTTGTGCCTACCACAGAATATCCATGGCATCCCCGTGTCAGGTATCACCCCTAAAATACATGCCTATGAAAAAAAAAACCAGCAAATGTAGAACAACCAAGTAACACCAAAACAAGCTTATCCGTAGTAACAATAGGTAAACTAAATGTGATAAATTTTACCAAATCACAAATATTAACTCTTTGCAAAAAACCTGAATGAACTGAACAATTATAGAATTCATCATTACCATGTGGCTATTTTTGAAAAATCCGCTCTATTAGAAACACAATTCAAAATAGATGGCGCTGCATCAACTTTTTGCGAACATCCGAAATTAGCCGAAAATTTCCCTAAGTATTTCCAAATAATTTTTTTGGTATTTATTTAAAAGTTCGTTATAATGAAAACTAAATTTTTTAAATTGCCAAGTTAATTTATTTGCAGAAAAACCTCTTAATATCAATTCTTGGCTTAAGATTTTACATCTATTTTTAAAATCAATATAATTACTACAAATCCTTGCATAACGAAGTAACTGGGAGAAAAACGCCGAATATGTGATATTTGAGTGTATATTACTTTCAGGGAATGGGAAACTAATCACTTCAAAATCAAAATCATCCGTCTTATTATACATTTTAAAACTTAATTTATTATTATCAGAAATATTAATATTTAAATCTAAGAAATGATCTTCAAGACCAGCGCCATGACTAGGTTCAAGAGTAAGCTCTGATGGATATATATTTTTAGAAATATCAATAAAATCCTTACAATTTAAGACCAAAATATCATCTAAATATCTTTTATTATTTGACAAAACATGTTTTAAATTACTTGGATTATTCTTATGCATCATATATTTATATTCTACTTGACTTTAAAACAAGTCAGCTATAAATGGGCTGACATTCCCCCCCCCCATGGGAATTCCAACGATTTGCTTGTACAAATCACCACCAAATCTTATATAAGTATTGTATAAAACAAATTCTAATAACTCAAAAATCATATCCAAGCTGTAACATCTCAAGCTAACTGCAGTCTTAAAGCAATTTGTCCATATAGCTTTTTTATTATAAGTGTCTATTTTTAAGAACCTTTTACTAGATAAGAGGAAAGATTTCTTGATAACCGTTATTAAATTATCTAACACTACATTAAGTGATAAATTAGTATACATTGTTGCAAAAATCGAAAGACTCAATTCTTTTAGCTGAAACCATTGTTAAAGAATCTATAACCTGCAGCGAATTATTAACACTCCAATATGGATTAAAATTCGAAAAATTTCTTTAATACCAGAACAGTAGGTTTTAAGTTTATTTATAATTTCCTTTAAAATTAAAGAGAGGTCAGTAGCAGCAATGCGGGTTGGACATTTAGCTGCTCCAGCAATAAACCGTGTTTTAAGGGGATTCTTATGAAATTTACAATGATATAAAACATCTATTATATTATAAACATGTTAGATATGTTAGATATCACTCTTGACAGGAAAAAAGTGATAAATTAAAAGAACAACACAAGTGATTCGCCTGCAAACCTTTTCCTTATGTTTTAGTTTAAATAATGCATTTTTGTCCAAACCACAGGATTAGTCGAGATGTGAAAATTAACGAATCAATGATATTTGACAGGTCGTTAATGAAGATTTGTCTGCTCTAAAATTCTAAGAAGAAAGATCTTTTGCATCTTCCATCGAAATTTTATCAGGCTAGGATCGCGCGAGTTGAAATTTCATCTTCTTCCTTTTCAGTCCTAGAGTTCCTCCAAGCTATAAATGCGATCAATTGCCTCCCCCCCCCAACTACACATTAAAACGTTTTTCCTCGATATAAAGAACCAACATCCTAAAATCTTGCCAATGTCTTTGCCCCATCAAGCTACTTGCACAACATGGGATTGACATAACCTGTTGGTCAACACCAACAGATGTTGTTTTTTTTAATGTTTTAGTTTTTTCGTTAGTTTTTTTTAATGTGTTAGTTGTGTCAGGTGTTAGTTTTTTTTAATGTGTTTGTGCTGTTGCATTGGTGATTTCTCTTTTCATTATTTTCATTATATTACATACAATTTTTAATGATGGACTAAGCTTTACCTCAGGGGTGCCAATTCATAAAATATAGAGGAGGGCGAGGATTTCTTGAAATAAAGATTTAAAATCAAGTAGGGAGCATTTTTTTTGTTTTTTCCATAAAAATATCAAAAGATATTTTTCAATCCCCCCTCCCCACCAGGTGCCCAGCTTTAACTGGGTTTAAGACTATTTCTCAATATTATAATTTACCAATTGACAAAATAGCCAGTCAACACTAATAGAATAAACAATTTCTTCTGCAAGTATAAATGAATTTTAGTGCAGTTCCAAGTCACTGTATTCTTGTCATATTCTGAGTTAGCAAAGGAGCAAAAACAAATTTTCCTTTTTAAAAACAGCCAAAAAATAGTAAAATTAGTTTAGTCCCTAACAGTTCAAAAAAAAAATTACCGCTTTGTCCTCTTCATTAGACCTGAAACTAATCGTGACTTCAGTTTTTATGTTCTTTGTCAGCCATTTCTTGACCTGATTCAACTTCGCATACAAATCATGATCTTCTATTTTACATGTAATGTTCATTCTCTTCTCATGGTGCTTTGTTTCCTGCTCTGCCTTTTTTGCATGCTTCTGTTCCATTTCATATTTGAAAAATTCTGATCCAGTGACAAGCTTAAAAAGTTGTATAGGTCGATTATGCTCCTTTATAGGCATGAGCTTTAGATCTCTTGTTTTGGCATATTTCTCTGCCTGGTATAGTTTCATTGTAACTATTTTCCCGTGTTCCAGCACAACATCAACAGATATCGGCTCTGTTTTTAATGAATCAACAACTTCTTGGGCAATCTTTATATGCTTAAATTTTTCAGCAGTTGAAGCTATTGTTCTCTGGAGAACTAAAATTCGTTGAAAGCACAGGGTTTTTGAGGGGGTTTTCAGCTGGAGCACCAGGTACAAAGCTTTTCTCCCACAGGACATTGAGACTGATATTCTTAACCTATAAGAAAAATTAAGTATCCAATCTCTCCCATACCGAGCATAAACACTAGAAAATTAAGATATAACAAGGAAGCAGGACTTAATTCATTATGGGCATTGACTGGAGGGATAGAACGTCAAATTGTCAGCAAAAATTCAGAAAGCATTATCTTGTGTTGTTGTCAAAACGCAATTCAGGTTCAACTACACTCTTAAACTAAGCCTGCTCTAATGGCTAGTTAAATCTGCTTTCTTGTATCTTATTTGTTTTCAGGAACCTTGAAAATTCCTGTTTCTTTAATATGCATTAAGTCCCCTTTTTGACACGCATAGAAATAGGGAGTTTTGATATCATATTGTTTAACCGTATCTTTGATGTCTTTGCAAACAAATAAATGGGTTGTAACATACCACATTCTGAGTTGGCACAGCCGAAATGAACAAGTGATAGCCAAGGTATTTAAGAAGGTTGTATGAGACATAAAGGTATTGAAGTATCTCCCATAATTTATTTTCTTTCTTTATTGAGGAAAAATCATCTTTTTCTGTTATTCAAAAGCTTCTAGTGGTATCAAGGTCATTAGTGTAAATTTAGTAGCAACGACTCAATAATGATCAATGTGTGTCCTTTTTTTCCAGGATCATGTAGAACAGATCCTCATAAAAAGTTGGGGAAGGGCTTCTTTGATGGTAAATTATGAGTTCTAGTGTCCTGCTTCGTGGCCAAAACAGAGTCGGGGACCTGGCTGGCACCTCTTGAATATCTCACATGCCCACAGACTCCCCAGCAGACCTATAGGGCATCAAATAAAAATTTTAACAAGCCATTTTAAACAGAACGGTTAAAATACCTAGAAAATGAATGGTGCGCCCAGGTAAGGACCCCAATTACAAATATAGCCCTTGTGAAAACAGTCTTCATGGAAAGGTAGAATTCAGTAGAGTAATCTTTCATAGAATTAATTAAAAAAAAACTTTCCGATAAAGAAGTTTTTCAAAGAAAAGTAAAGAGCTATTTTAAAAATTAGGATAAGCAGAAATAAAGTCATGCAATAGTTCAAATTTAAAACGACCAAAACTTACAATTAAAGAATAAATGAAACCCAAAACGAAGAAAATTTAAACAAATAATCACATCAAACATAAAGATAACCAATATTGAAAGATGAAGAAATAAATCCTAAAACAAATAGAAAACCAAATTAACACTCAAATCTAACCTAAAACGAGCAGGAACAACTACAAACAGGAGTTCAACTACCCCCTCCCCTCTGTAAACATTCTAAATACTATTGCATCATTTACATTTAATCAAACAAGTGTGCGTTTTGAACAGTGTGGTTTAACAGCTGAACAGTGTCATTTTCTTAACATCAACAAAAAAAAAAATAATAAGTGTGATAGTCAAGATAGTTGCAAAGTACAGTTAAAAATAAACTGAATGTTTAATATATAAGTATATTAATTCCTGCAAATGTCAGCAATTCAAGATTTTATTTAACAGGATTCTTTATTTTTCAATGTTATAATCACAAAAAAAAGTGTTAAATTGTATTTCGTTTTCAGTACAGTGCAAATGATGCAACGACCTTTAGAAGGTAGCCAAACTTTTGTTTGTAGTAATTTCTGTTTGTTTTAAGTTTAATCTATGCTTAATCTATGTTTGGTTTTGATTGCCAGGGTTTTATTATTGGTTAATATTACTAGTGTTTTTCAGATTTTTGGCTCAAGAATTAAAATACTGGATTCTAATTTAAATTATCAAGTTAAATAACATGATTTGAGAGTTGACTTTAATTAATGTAATTATTACATAAGTTTCATTAAATTCAAAATCAAGGTTCAGGACAGTTCTCAAACCAAGCTATTGATCCATCAGCAATTTTTAGATAATATACTTGAAAGAATCCCCAGGGAGAATGTTTAATAGATATGACATATATAGACATATGACATATAATAGACATATGAATTGTTTATCAATTGTTCATCTTAATAGCTTTTGGAAGCATATAAATCCCTTACAAGTACTACAAAATAGGGCAATAAAAATACTTGGAAATTTTTTACATCAACCTTCAAAACTTGAAAATGTATCAGAAACTATAAAGTTGTTCTTTTTCTTAAATTTGTTAGATTTAAAAGATACATGAGTATTAAATATTTTCATACAGCATTTTCAAATCCAAAATTCTAATAATTATTTCCAATATCAATCTCTGTTAATTTTACTTCCATGTTCGGGTTGTCATCGGTCTGGAATGTACCAAGTTCCTTTTGTAAGTTCTGAAAGGTCAAGGTTTTCGATTAGGTACCAAATACCCTTCATTGCAAAAAATTATAAGCTGAATGACAAAATTCTGCTTGACCCATCCCAAAAATATCAGCTAAATTAAAAAAAAAACAATTATTAAAGATTGTTTGGTAATGTTTGATTATTCAACATTGATGATGGAATACCAAGTTATTTGATCTTCTTCTTTGTGTGTTTTGTTTTTGTGTCCCTGTGTTTGGGATGGCCTCCCATGCCCCTCCTGCCCGATTTTAGTTATTTACTTATCCTTGTTACTTCTCTTTTGTGTTTTTTTCTATTTTGTTTGTTTTTTGCCAAGTTAAATTTTGAAATTGTTAGTATGATGAGATGTTGATGTTTTTTTCTATTTTTTTGCACTGTCCCAGCCTTACGAACTCTGCTCTCTGTTAGGACATAATATTGTTTTTGTATTTTTTAAGTTGAATAAAGAAAAAGTTGAAGTTGAATGAAAATGGACAGAGAGAATAAACATACATAATTCCCCTCTACATTCCCTAAAATCGTCAACTTAATACCCTCAGATTCCTGATATATTGTAGATATCCTAGTTTGACAAACTGGATGTACATAGTGTCTTTTGATTTATTTCAACATTCTCCTCAAAATTTTGTGAAAGTTTTAACTTCATACACTTAGTGGTTCCTTGGATGTTGCAGATACAGGATAGTGAAAACCTGAATCTACATAGTGTATTTTGATTAGCTTAACTTCCCCTCAATGTTCTCTGAAAGTTTCAATTCAATACCCTTAGCTATCCCTGAGATATTGGGGATACACTCTCTTGACTGTCTATTTGAACAAATTATCTTTTGATTTAGGTAAACATCCTCTTAACATTCCCAAAAAGCTTCAACTTAATACCAACAGCTGCTCCTGAGACGTTGCAGATACATGTTTAACGACCTGGATGCATAAAGTGTCTTTTGATTTAGTTCAACACTCTCTTCAGTTTCAACTTAAGCAGTATTAGTTGTTACACACAGTAGCAGTAGTTGCAAATTATCAGTAATAGTAGTTGCAAGTAGTAGTAGTAGTTGCAAGTAGTAGTAGTGGTTGCAAGTATTATAAATTGTCACAAGAGGTAGTAGTAGTAGTAGTAGTATCTGTAAGTACTAGCAGTAGTCATAATTACTAGAAGTAGTTGCAAGAGTAGTAGCAGTCACAAGTAGTAGTAATAATAGATGCAAGATTAGTGGTATCCATAAGTAGTAGTGTTAGTAGATGCAAGTAGGAATAGTCACAAGTAGTAGCAGTAGTTGCAAGTTGTAGCAATTGTGTTTTAAAATTTTTGGGTTAATAGGACCCTAATTTGCAAAAACAAAAGGACTCCTAAACAGAGGTCAATAAACTTCTTTTTCTAAATGGATTGAAACCATAAACCACCAATCTTTGACAATGTGGGCACTAATATACAAGAAAGATTTTTGTTTGAGGGCTAAAACCCTCCTCAAAAATGTGACTGAAAATAGGGCCAAAAAGCTTTTCTTTCGATTGCCTTGAAACTTTCAAGGACCATGTCTGGGCTAAGTGGGAAAATGACCATAAATTTTTCTTTGGAGAGAGAAGGGTGTTACAAGGCCCAGGAATAGGTCACATACCTTCTTACCCATGATTAGTTTGAAGCTTGTAGCCATAAGTCCTCAGGGTAAGAGGAGTACAATAAAGAAAATTGGTTTGGGGGCATGGTGCCCCAAAAATGGGGACTAAAAAGGGCCAAAAACTTACTTTCTAGCAACATAGAAAAAAAATTATGTCCTTAGGTCCATAGGCCAAGAGGCCTCCAATGTACATGAAAGAGTTAAAAATAAATATCACTTCTCTCAAAGAATGGCCAAGGAACTCTTTTTGTCTGAACAGAATGAAATTTAAAGCTACAAATCACTGGGACAAATATACCCTACCACACAATAAAGACTAGTTTGGGGGCACAGTGCCCCCTCTAGAAAAGGGATAAAATATCTTGTTTTTAAATGACTCTAAAGTTACAATAATTATTACCTGGCTAAGGGGGTCATTTTTTCATGTTGGAGGGGGAGGGTGTCAGGGGGCCTGAAATGGGCTGAAAAATGGTTTCTTTTGATCAGTTTAAAACCTTAAGCAGTAGATTAAACCCCTGGCCCAAATAGTTGCAAATTTTTTTTTTATGAAAACAGATTTGGAAAAATGTAAAATTTTAAGTTTTCAATAAATAATAATAATAAAAATATCAATTTACAATGTTACAAACTAGGCACACATTTTTCTGTATCTCTCCTTTAGTTCATTACATAATATAGTATATTGTGTGCATAGTCAAATGTTACTTGTTTTATAAATTTTCTATAAGTTAGCTTTGCTTAGATGTAAGTTATTTAAATTCTAAATTTATACAAAAATAATGCAAGTTTAAACTGTAGCAATTTGAATTTACTAACAATACGAAATGAACTTATTACTAACTATTCAAACTAGTAAAAAAATGGCAATGCATCATGTATTTGAGACAGGATTTTCTTTAAAGAAAGCAAACACATTTTCAGAAGCAAAAATGAAAAACCTGTTTCTGCAAAAATCATAACCATCACACCATTCCTGACCTTAAACATAACCCACTCATTGCCAGTAGACAAGACTAATGTATTAAATACCCAGTTCGCCTCTACTTTCACTATCTGATTTTCTCCAACCATCCCTGCATCACAATCAGATTTAATATCTGTTCTAATGCCTGAATTGTCAGTCACTGAAAAAATGGTCTTAATCAGCCTTGATAAACTTGATGTCAACAAATCCAAAGGACCAGATGGGATATGCCCAAGCCTTCTCAAGGAGTGCCAAAATATTCTCAGTTCTCCCCTGTGAAATACTCTTCCATTTTTCTTCAATTTTCAAGTATACTACTGTCAACCAGCATGTGTTCCCTGGGGAAATCCTCCAACAAGGTTGACTCTAGTTGTGCATTGTGTAGTGACATGCATGAGAGGTGTAGCATAAGTGGGAGATGGTAACAACAGCAACAAAATGGGTAAAATTAACCATGACTTGATGCCCACTTAATTAGACTAACTGCCTTGGCTTTTTCTACAATTAGCCATGACTTGACTTGCCCACAACTTATTCCCTTTTTTAATTCAAAAATCAACAACTTATTCCATTTTTAATTCAAAAATCAATAGAATCAACCTTGTTCAACTCATGGCTTATTGTAAAAAAAGCTAAGGCAGATAGTCCAATTAAGTGGGCATCAAGTCATGGTTAATTTTACCCCTTTCATTGCTGTTGTTACCATCTCCCACTTATGCTACACCTCTGATGCATGTCACTACACAATGCCAAAATAGAGTCAAGCTTCTTGGAGGGTTCTGGCAGTCATCAACCCAAGAGCACTACAGGTCTAGAAGACCTTAAAGCTTTCAGACGGATTAGGGTGATTAAGATAAGGTGATTGTTCTTATGCAACTGAATGCTCACACAACTCAAATCTATTAACTGAAGCTCTATTCAACTCTAGCTTGTTCAACTAAACCCCTATAAAAATCAATGCTCATTCAACTCTAACCCTCTTTAATTCAATCCTATTTAACTCAAAACTTGTGCAAACCAATCACCATTTAACCAAACCTCTATGCAATCCAGCCCTGATGCAACTCAGCACCATTGAATTCAACCTCCATTGAGGAAATAATACAAAATTTTGAAAACATCTTCTGAAAGTTCCAACATGCTTGTAGCCTTTCTAAAAGTACTGTATTTTATTCTGCTGCCTCAAATGTGTAAATATATAGCCCAAATTATCAATGTTGCTTCTTTGCCATTAAATCTACATGAAGAAAATAGTGATGTATGGAAAAATGTATGGAAAGTACATAATTTGGGCTATACATTTGCTCACTATTAGGAAAAGGAATAAAGTTTTAATTTTAGAGTTTTTCATTCTGATGTGGATTAATTCTACATTAGCAGCCAGGCTGACTTTGTTTTGCATTACAAATCAACTGCTGATGAAAAATAGGCCCAAAAATAGCCTAATGCAGTCCTACAAAGTCAGCAATTGTTTCTATATAGGCTAGCCAAACTACCTAAAGCTGTATGTGGATTTGTTAGGGGTGCTATGGCATTTCAGGGTAAAGATTAGCATGCTTAGCATCAGATATGGTAAAATTCAAGTTTAGCTACTTTTTGCTATTGTGGAAAGTGGTTAGGTTAGGAAAAATGAAAATTTCAGTAATGAATCTAGGGCCAAAAACATATTCAGGGAAAGTATTGCCATGCTTCAATGTTAACCCTCTTCTGATTTCTAAGTCCTGGAAATTTGCCAAACTGTAATTTTGACAAAACAAAATTTTACCTGAATTTTCAGTTTTTTGTTTCATTTTCTCTGGTTTTAGTTTTGAAAATACAATCCCTGTTACTTAGGTAGAATTCTAATCCATAATCATAATTTTTTTGGTAAAATTCTAGTTTAGTGACTTCTTGCTATCTCAGAAAGGGGTTAGGTTATGAAAATAAAACTTTTGGGGATGGGTCTACAGGCTAAAGTGTATCCCAGAAAAGTATTTTAAAGTACCCACCTCTACTCCTTCGCCCTCTAGAGAGCCCTGAAATTTGCCTACATGACAGGTCTTTATCTATGAAATTTTGACCAAAGAACATTTTACCTTGATTTTCAGTTACCAGTTGCTTTTTCTCTGTCTTTAGTTCTGATAATGTAATTTCTGTTATTTGACTAGAATTCTGAGCCATATCAATATTGTTTTGTTTGTTTTTTTTTCAAAATTTAGGAAATGTATTTGCATATCTTTAAAACCTTATAAATTGGGATTGAGCAAAGTTGTGAAGCTGAAAACAATTTTGATGTAGTTTATTCAAGGAGAAGATCTATTTTGCAAGATTTCACTTTTATAACACACATATTTTTGAAGGTCATCAAAGGTCAGGGTCATCTAGAGAGAGAAGGAGTGGAGGTAGGTAATTCAAAATATCTTCCCAGGACATTCTTTAGCCTGTAGAACCACCCCTGAAAGTTTCATTTTCCTAACCTAACCCCTTTCTGAGATAGCAAGAAATCAATCAACTAGAATTTTACCTCTTTTTCCTAAATTTAGGAGATGTATTTGCAGTTCTTTGAAACCTCATAAATTGGGATTGAGCAAAATTGTGATTCTGAAAACAGTTTTTTTTTATAGCCCACTTTATGTAAGCACAATATCTATTTTGTAAGGTTTCAGTTTTATAACACAAAGATTTTTAAAGGTTATCAAAGGTCTATAACCTCTATAGGGAGAAGGAGTAGGGGTAGGTATTTCAAAATACCTACCCAAAACATACTCAAGTCTGTAAATCAACCCCCTGAAAGTTTCATTTTTCATAACCTAACCCCTTTCCAAGAAAGCAAAAAGTGGCTAAATGAGTATTTTATCATAAATTTCAAAAATAACACTAAGAAGTATGGCCATACATTAATTAATTATCTAAAGACTAAGCATACCCTTTATTTGGGCTGTAGCCTAGTCTATTCTGAAAATGTTCACAGTAAAACTCTTGATGATGGCCTCTTTTCAATGTTGAAAAGTAGTTGAATTTTGCCTAGGTGACACAACAAACACGAAAATATAGGACAGTGAAGATTATTTATAAGTGAAAGGAATCTTCCAGAATAAATCCAGAGCCTAAATTATACCCCAGGAAGATGATTCAGAACTGTAGTCTCTACAATGTCCCTACTCTCGAGTCCTGTAATGTTAAGCAGAAGAGCCGTGAAAAATTGTTATCCCATTTCAAATAACTCTTTAACCATTAGGCTAGTCCAAAAATCAAAACTAAACAGATGAAAGAAGGTACAGATTTTGAATTGGACTATTGCTCTTCAAGGCAGGACTGCCGATTTTTGAACAAGTGAAAATTAACGCTCAATAAACCGATTTTCCCTGAAAAGCGGTGAAGTAAAAAAAAAATTACGCCTCTCCCACTCTTCAGATTACTCGTATTTAAAATAAAAAGTTAGGGGGGGGGCTGCTACTCAAGTGGACGTCAGAGCAATAAGTCTCAATATTTTTATAATTAAAACTTAAGACTCTTATTGAAATTTTTATGTGTTAAATTCTAATGTACACACTTTTAACTGAACTACAGTCAAAACTAGTTTTGACTTCACGGTACACAAGTTTAGGGTTCAAGTGTTCCTTTCAGAGTTAATTTTAGACGACCTGGAACAAAGAAAGTTAAGAAAAGCAGCTTTTATATACTTTTCGCCCTACCTGGGACAAATTTTTGTAGGAGAAAAGAATTTTATGATCGTGCTCAACAGGATTCTCTTCTTCTTTCCTTTTCATAAAAATTTCTTTCCAATTTTCATATGGTATATGTAGCTTTCTTGTCACATTTAATGAAGAAGGATACCTGCTTTTATGGTGAGTGTACTGCTTGGACTAATGTGATTCCTATACTGTTTCAGTCAGCAGTCTGTTTCTCAGTTTGGTTTTCAGGTTACTGAGCTCGAAAAGTTTTCATTCTTGCACATGTGCTTGAATATTTCCAAGCGCTCAAATTTAGTTCAATCAATGCTCTCGTCTGAATAAGTGGCCATTCACACGAATCGTAGTTGTAGCCGTAGTTACAACTATGACTATGACTTGGCAAAAACTTCCCATTCACACGGATCTCAGAGTCTCAGTCCTAGACGTAATTATAGTTCAATTCGGATTAACTCACCACCAACTAAGCCTAGGTTTCAACCATTTACATTGAATATTAATGGTAATAAAATTGACAGGAATGGAGGGTGAGCAAGTGGTATAAATAAGGATGGATTAAGAGATAATTTTCTTGAAGAACTTATTGTGCATTTGGAGATTAGGAGGCTTCTGTATGCTGAGACAGAGAAAAATTAAAAGAATACTTCGATGAAGCAAAATGCATGGGAGGCGATTAAGTGGTCACTTACCCAAAAGTAACATCAAGGCATTTATTAGCTGCATTTTCAAATACAACTTAGGATGCATGCTTAGTAAAACCAAGACACAAAGTCTTAGTAAAAGGTAAGGCTGGCACAACCCTTTTTTCAGAATTGCACAAAAATGATGTTATTTCACTTGTTGATAGATTCTCGTCAAATTTCTTGACACTAATCTTCGATATAATTGATTAAAACCTAGTCTTAGTTGCTGGTTATTATTACACCTGGGACTGAGACTCTGAAACCCGTGTAAACGGGAAGCTTTTGTCAAGTCATAGTCGCGACTACGACTACGACTAAGCCCCGTGTGACTGGCCAGTAAGGACCAGCATTATAATTTAAATAAAGAGAAATTATTACATATGTGGGGGGTTTCCCCCTCTTCAATACCTGGCGCTTTACGCTAAAATTAGCTTTTTGTTCCAATTTTTTTAGAACGAATCTTGAAACACAAGGGCCGTTTAATTAAATTAATAGGCTCATTTAAAAGTTCTAAAAAAACTTATCGTAAAGAGGGAGGTATTGAAAGGGGCAGCCCCCTGCACACACGCAATAATTTCTATTTGTTTCAAGTTTTAATGTTGCTCCTTACTTTTAGTCGAGAAAACTTTTTTTTGTATCTAATTGTGATCGGTTTTTAAGTAATGCTGGGATATCCAGCTCCTCCTCCATGGAATTTTCCCTTCCCCCAAGAAAAAAAATCCTCCATGGAAAGATCCTCCCGCATAAACCCTCCCTCACCCTAAAATTCTCCCCACCTCCACCCCGAAAATATGTGTATACTTCCTAATATTCCCATTAGTATACGTAAATTAAGGGCAAAGTTCATAGCTTGCAGCCTTTCCCCTGGGAGTTGTTGGGGGTCGCGCCATCCTCAAAGACAGAGCTATTAGATCTTTTGACTCTGGTGGACAAAATTCCTGTCTCAAAATTTCGATCGGACGTCTTTGGAAAGAAATGGTTGTGAGCGGGGGGGGGGGGGGCTAGCTGTGCTCCAAAATTTCTGGTCACCTAAAAAGGGTACTAGAACTTTTGATGGCACTTGCATGATATAGCGCCGACTTATCAAGCTGTTCATCCATTGACGTACAGAAAACTGATTTCCTTCGCTATTTTCTTTCAGCTTTGCGTGAAACAAGACAAAAATTAGTGACAGAATAGATGGAAAATATATAATTTTGGCCATATTTTGCATATTAGGGGCTGGGGTCTGAACTATCTGGATAGTATGAAGTCAGAAAACAGTTCTTACTTAATAATATGCAGAATAGTTCTAGCTAACACGTTTTGAATGCAAACCCGCTATACTTAACCCCCACATCGTCTAATGTGCAAATATATAGCCCAAATTTATTTCTAAAGTATTATAGTTTTATCAGACTTAGGTATATTTTCTTAGGATTAACCTAACTTCACTTCTTGAGCGGTCGTCTCTATATCATACAACCACTCTTTTGATTATCGATAGAATGGGCCCTCTTCTGATATCCTAGGATCACTGATTTGACACGATCACCCCTGGGAAAACCAAACAAAAAAAAATACAAAAAAAGAAACAAACATGCATCCGTGATCTTGCTTTTGGCAAAAATATGCAAAATTCCACATTTTGTATATAGGAGCTTGAAACCTCTACAGTAGGTTTTTCTAGTATGCTGAATATGATGGTGTGATTTTCATTAAGACCACTTGATATTCGGGGGCGTTCTCTCCCTTTTTCAAGAATTCGGCAAATTTTCTCAGGCTCGTAACATTTGATCAGTAATAATAAATTTGATTAGTTTTACGTGTTTTGAATAAGCGTCCAAATTCCATTCTTTTAATGTATCCATTGTTATAAAAACTGTTTCTTGGAGTCTCGGTTGCTATTGAGCCCATCTCTCATTACTTACAGTTCGTTACCAAGAATCGTTCGACTAAAAACACAAGTTCTTTCAGCTGAAAGTAAGGAGCAACATCAAAAAGAACAGAAAGTATTTTGTATATGGTAGGTTTGCCCTCCTCAATACTTTGTTTTTCACACTAAAGTTTTAAGCACCTTTAAAAGAAGCTTTCAATTCTAATTAAATGGCCCTTGTGTTTCAGGAGTCAAAAAATTGGAACAAACAGTCCAATTAGCGTAAAGAGCAAGGTACTGTGGAGGGGGGAAACCCTTTTATATATGGAATAATTTCTGTTCGTTTTGAGTTTTAATGTTGCTCCTTCCTTTCACTTGAAAAAAACTTACTTTTTTAATTTAATTTCTCATCTATTTGCAAATAATACCTTTAAATCTGGCTTAACCTCCGTGAAAAATTCCGTCCCCTCACGGGAAGTTCCTGTGTAGAAAGCTTCTCCCACATAAAATTTACCCCCACCATAACATTCCCTCCGGATAATTCTATCCTCGCTGAAAATTCCCACCTCGTAAAATTTCTTGTAGACGATTCCACCTGGAAAATTCTTCATACCTTATCATACTTTCATTTGAAAAAAACTTAAATTTTTAAATTATTTCTCGATCAGTCCAGAAATCTCCCTTCCATGAAAATTTTTCCCGAAAATCCAAACCGCTAAAACTTTTCCACGGACAATTCCCCTGGAACATGTCCAAGGGTTAAATTGTGTTGGGAAAGAGGAAGTAAGGTAAATAAAAGTGATTTATTTTAAGACTTCTGTCAAAACCCCCTAGTGTAAAATTTCTCCTTGAAATTTTAATCCCGGAAATTTTCCTCACCAATGATAATTCTCCCCATGGAAACCCACCCAAGCACAAAATCCCCCTGCCCTGAAGAATATCTGTATACTTCTGAAGAACAAATACTATACGCAAATTATGGGCTAATTACATAAATTACAGCCCTTTCCCCACGGGCTGTGGGGGAAATGTTACCCCTAAAAGCATAGTCATTGGATCTTCCAACTATGCTGAACAAAAAGGTCATCTAAAAATTTTGACGGACTACTTCGGGGAAAAGGGGCATGAGAGGAAGACTAGTTGCCCTCCAATATTTTTAGTCACTTAGAAAGGGCACTAGAACTTTAATTTTCCGTTAGAAAGCACCCTCCCGCAATCTTCTGGGATCATTAGTTCAGAACGATCATCCTTAAAAAAAAAACACACACATAAACACCCATCCCTAACCTTTCTTCTGACAAAAAGACAAATTTCCAAGTTTTTGTATATGGGAGCTTGAAACTTCTACAATAGGGTTCTCTGATATGCTGAATCTGATGGTGTGATTTTCATCAAGATTGCTTGTCTTTTAAGGGGCTTTTCCACCCTTTTTTTAATCAGGTAAATTTTCTCCGGCTCGTAGCATTTGATGGGTAACACTAAACTTGATGAATCTTCTATATTTCAGAATCAGCTTAATCAGCCAATTATTTTTGTCTTTCACAAAGATCTACCTCCTACTCCAGCAGCAGCCGAATTTCACCGTTTCTCAACTTATTTTCAAGTACAAGATGGTATCGGGGTCAATGCACTGCTCTTGATCCTGCGAACTGGGGATGGAAACTCCAGAACGACTAGAAACGCCAGGTAAACTGACATGGACACGACTTATTCTCTGGAATAACAGTCCAATTTTTTTATGTGTAGATTCAACTTCGTATAAGATTGTTCTCACATCTATATCGACGCTTTACTTGAGGGTGGGGGGGCTGAGCATAAGCTTTGCGCCTCGACGAATTTTGACCGATTTTTTATGTTATAGAGATTTTTTTCTGGTTCAAATGATACCAGAAGGTTAACTTCTGCAATTTGCTTGAGGTAACCCCTGAAATTGATTTAGATAGACTATACTATAAGGGCATGCACACTGTGCATTTTATTAGTTCCACTAACCACTCAACAAACCCTGGATGTTTCAACCTAATACTCTTTTACTTTACTCTTTAACTTTTATTCAATGACCACCTCAATATTTCCTGTAAATATCTCCTTTGTGCCCTTAGCCCTAGCAGTAATATTAGCTGTAACAGCAGGAGTAGTAATTTTAATATTCATATACTACCTTTTTGTTGGTTCAGCAGCCCCCTCGACGCGTGCCGAAAGTTTCAACTTAATACTCTAAGTCGATCCTGGGATATAGCTGTTGAGTCCTTTTTAAAACCCGCATCAATATAGCGTATTTTGATTTAGTTCAACATCCTTCTCCACATTCCCTGAAAGTTTCGCCTTAACTCCCTTATTCTTAGTAGTACTAGAGGTGGTTTTAGACGTAGTAGTATCAGTAGCAGTACTGTTACTACTCCTAGTAGTAATAGTATGCACATAGTAATACGTTTGTATTAGTTCAACATCCCCCTCAGAATGCACTGAAAGTATCAATCTAATACCCTAGTGGATCCTGAGATATGGCTCTTACATCCTTTTAATAAGCGGCATAGCCATAGGGTGTTTCGATTTAGTTCATCATCCTTCTCCATCCTCTCTGAAAGTTTGAACTGTAATACTCTTAGCTTCAATATTGGTAGTGGTAGTAGTAGTACTAGTAGTACTATTTGTAACTATATTAGTATTAGTAGTATGAATGTAGTGTCCTTTGGTTAATTCAACACTCCCATAACATGTTCCGAAAGTTTCAACTTAATAGTCTTGGCCATTTCTTGGATAACATCGATAGGCCCTTTTGACAGCCTGCATATATTGCTTGTTTTGATTTACTTTCTCCTCTTAACATTCCTTGAAAGTTTCACCTTCCTACCCTTAGCCTCAGTAGTAGTAGTCGTAGTTGTAGCAGGTAATGTTAACAGCGGTATCAGGAGTAAGAGTAGCAGACCACGTGCAGGGTGCATTTTGGTAGCTTCTGTGTTTGCTACACACCCTGATAGTTTCAACTTAATACTCTAAGCTCTTCCTGAGAAATTGCTCATACACTTTTTTGGCAACCTAAATGTACATAGGGTGTTTTTATTTAGTTCAACATTCCCTTAAAAATTATCTGAAATTTTCACCTCAATAACCTTGGCTTAAGTAGAAGTAGTAGCCAAAGCAGTTGTAATAGTAAGAACAGTAGTAACATGCACACAGTGCGAGTCAGAAGTTATCGGAGGGCAACTAGCCCCATCCCCCACGGTCTCTTTCCCCGAAGGTATTGGATCAAAATGTTGAGATAGCCATTTTGTTCAAAATAGCCCCAAGTGTGAAATAACTAGGGTTAATGGTTTGACCCCCCCCCCCTCAAGCTCTCGGGGAAAGGGTTATACATTATGCTAGTTAACTACCAGTACCATATTACGTTTTGATGGAAGGCTTGGTCGTATAAACTTTGGAAGAGGCCAATTCGATTGGAAATTGAAATCTCTCGTGTTTTTTTACGAGGCAAAAGTAATCAGAGGGTAACCACCTTCCCCCCCCCCAAAGATTTGGGCCAAAGATTGTACAAAAGACCATTCTATTTGATATTCTAAAATGATTACGGCCAGGAAGCTCAAAGAAAACTGCAGAAGGCCCAATCATGATCAAACTTTATCTCAAACAGCAAGATAGCTTAATGCATTTCAAGTCTAATAGACGGCTTAGAGTCTGTTTTCAGTGATGTCCCTTGTATTAGTGCTTCGCAGCCATACCCACCTCGCGTCTTACATTCTGAGTCTGCTAAAGATGTTTCTCGCGAAAGTTCAGGATATTTCCTAGTTATCAGTACACGATTTTACACGATAGACTCCCAAAGTCCGAGCAGAATCTTACTTTTAAATTAATTAAAAAAAACACGTTTTTAGCTGAAAGTAAGGAGCGACATTAAAATTTAAAACGAACAGAAATTACTTCGTATATGAAAGGGGCTGCTTCCTCATCAACGTCCCGCTCTTTACGCTAAAGTTTGACTCTTTCTCTCAACTCTACTTCTTAAAACAGTAAAAAACTTTATCGTAAAGAGCAAGACGTTGATGAGGAAGCAGCCCCTTTCATATACGAACTAATTTCTGTTTGTTTTAAGTTTTAATGTCGCTCCTTACTTTCAGTTAAAAAAAAACTTTTTTTATTATTTAATTTCTGAACGTTTTTGAATCAATGCATGGTTTGATTTTGGCTCTCCGCAGAGGAATAATTAAAACATAATTTGCATATTTATTTTTTTGGCTAGATGGCTTTCTCATTGTTTTGATCGAATGATTTTGAGAAAAAAAGGAGTGGGGGAGGAAGCCTAGTTGCCCTCCGATTTTTTGGTTACTTAAAAAGGCAACTAGAAGTTTTAATGTTTTACGAATCTTTTAGAAGTAAAAGATATACGTAACTTATAAATTAGCTTACATAACAAAGTTTTGTATTCTCATGTTTTTGTTAGATATATGAGGGGGCTGACCCCCTCGTCAGTACCCTGCTCTTTACACTAAAGCTCGAGTTTTGTCCCAGTTCATTAATAATGACCCCTGAATCACAAAAGCCGTAGAATAAGTAATTGAAATTACTAAAAATACTTTAGCGTAAAGAGCGAAGTATTAGGAGGTGGTGAGCCCCTCATATGCGTAACAATTTATGTTCGTTTTAAGTTTTAGTGCTGCTCCTTACTTCCAATTGAAAAAACTTTTTCATATTTATTTTTTCATTGTTTTTTCTTTAATAATGCTAGAAAATCCTGCACTCCCTTCATGGAAATTTTCTTCCCCCATGACAAATTTCTCGATAGAAAGTTCCCCCTAACATATTCCCTTCTTCTCAACCCCTCTCCCCGACCAAAAACCCGACCCAATAACCATTACTATATGTAAGCACTGGTCAAAGTTTGTAACTTATAGCCCCTTCCACGGGGACTGTGGGGGAGTAAGTGGTCCCCAAAGACATAGTTATAAGGTTTTTTGACTACGCTGAATAAAATGGCTATATCGGAATTTTGATCTGTTGACTTTGGTAGAATAATTAGCGTGGGAGGGGGCCTAGGTACCTTCCAATTTTTTGGGTCACTTATAAAGGGTACTAGAACTTTTCATTTCCTTTAGAATGAACCCTCTTGAAGCATTCTAGGACCACTGGGTCGATACGATCACCCCTGGGAAAACAAAATAAATAAATAAATAAACACGCATTCGTATTCTGCCTTCTGGCAAAAAATACAAAATTCCCCATTTTTGTAGATAGGAGCTTGAAACTTATACAACGGGGTTCTCTGATACGCTGAATTTGATGGTGTGATTTTTGTTAAGATTCTATCACGTTTAGGGGGTGTTTCCCCCTATTTTCTAAAAAAGGCAAATTTTCTCAGGCTCCTAACTTTTGACGGGTGAGACTAAGCTTGATGAAACTTATATATTTAGAACCAGCATTAAAATGCGATTTTTTTATGTAGCTATTGGTATCAAAATTCCATCTTTTAGAGTGTTGGTTACTATTGAGCCGGGTCACTCCTTACTACAGTTTATTACCTTGAACTGTTTGAAAATCAAGTTCGACTTTTTTTTAGATGCGATACTGAAGACATTTGCGGAGGACTGGGCCATCCAGTCCTAAGCTGTAACCCGTAATAAATGATAATAATTGTAAAAATAATCCGGGTATTAGACATTCAGAAACTTAATTCCACTGCTTTAATATTTTCGGACTGGACTCAAATAAACAATTCATAAAGAAAAAAGTTTGAAAAACCCCATTTTACAGATGCACTCAAAAGGGGAAACAATTTTCGGTTCTAAAAAAATAAGCGCGATGTGCTCTTTCAATAAACTACCTATTAATCTAACTATTTATCATACAAGCATAACTTTGGGAATGCTTTAGGTAACAAATTCACAGTTTTTTATTTAAGTAGAATGTGCACCACGTTTAAATTTTTTTTAAATTCTTAAAATCGAAAAGTTTATTTTCTCTTTTTAGTTCATTTTTGAAAACGTTTGTTTTAAGAAGCTGGACTTTTTAAGCTTCTACAATCAAAGTGGAAGGTGCTTTAATATGGTGGCTAAAGTTTTCATCCAAATTCTTGTGTTTTCCATTTTTCGCACGATCTCACATTTCGCGGGCTCGGTAACGTTAGTAAGAAATTCGAAATGGCAGTGTCTTTTACGAAATATCGCCTGATCCTTCTAGGAAGAAATGACTTAACTCTAAACAGAAAGGTTTTTGAGAGATGCACAGTGCTTAGGTTATTGGTGGTAGGTAGAATTTACTGATAAGTGAAACTGAAGTTTAGAGGCTTATGTCTAGGTGAATATTTATATATTCAGTTGGAGAGAAAGTGAATACATCATTTCATACCTTTTTTAGCCTTTTCTAAATTCTATTAGGCCTACCTAGACCTATTGCTTCTGCTTAAATTTTATGACTATATAGATATTTACCTATGGATAGGCCTATTTTAGGTAAAGGTCTAGGTTATGGGCTATTGAGAAGGAAAGATGTCAAGATGACCATTATTACTTCATGTTAGGTTATGCAGATTAATTCTTCCCTAGCCAACACATTTTGCTGTGCAGCCCTGTTATATTTTATCTGACCAATTATCCACATTATATTATATATTATATGATCATCCAATTATAGAACACCTGCCAATTATCCACAGACCTTATAGCCTAGGCTGAGGGGGTCACTATAGATAAAAAGATAGCCTAGTGAAAAATGAAATTGGCTGAGATTTATGGACTGAGCAAAGGCAATGAATAGATGCTATTTGTAAAGTGATTAGAGACAGCAGGCACCCCCTCCCTGCCTATCCTGAAGAGAGAGAAGCTTGGATACTATGCAGTGGACATGGGTTAGATGGGATCCTGTATGAAAATGAATATAGACTAGTGTTGATATGTGTGTTGCACATGGTTACTGCTTTAGTACCAGTCTAACCTTTCACAGCTTTGAGTTAACCTTAAATTACCTTAAATTGCAGCTTGGAGTGATATAAGGATTATCCATCCTTGTGATGCTCCATGAGAAAAAAAAGAATTTGTTTGGTGTAGATTGTGGCTGTTAGATTAGACTCTTGTGGAGGACTCTGCAGCTTCCCAATTGTAAGGAAACTCCTGGCAGAGCCATTCCCTATCAAGGTGGGACTTGAACATGTCAATTGAAGTAGCAGAAACTGTTTCTTCAGAGAGCTGGTTCCACATATTGATGATTCTTTGGCTGAAGAAGTGGCTTCTATGTCTACTTGTGGAACACTGCATGGAGAGCTTCAAAGAATGTTCTCTAGTACCAGAATGCAAGGGCTGTGCGAAGAGACCGGGAAGGGTATTTTTAGAGAGGATTTTTTTGGTTAAAATAATGTCACCCCTTTTCTGTCGGTATGTCAGCATTGGCAGCTTCAAACAACATAGTCTTTCTTTGTATGGAAATTTATTCATGTTGGTAACCATCTTAGTGGCACGACGCTGGACATCCTCAAGCAACTTCCTATCTTTTTTGAAGAAAGGGGCTGCCAATGACATTCCAACCTCCAGGCGTGGATGTACAAGCGTCTTATATAACTTCATAAGAACTCTAGGGTGTCGGCTGGAGATGGTTCTTTTTATGATACCAAGGGTTTTATTTGCAGAAGATGAAACAGACTTAGCATGGCTGCTAAACTTTAATTGGTGATCTACAATAACCCCAAGATCTCTTTCATCGGAAACAGCAGAAAGGAAGTTGTCTTGAAGGAAATACTTATGATGCTTGTAATTCTTAAGATAGAATAATTATGGGCATCAAGTCATGGCTAATTGTAGAAAAAGCTTAATTATGAAAAATCAATGTTCTGAATTATATAACTTAGGACATAATGTGTAATCTTATGGTGTAATCTTAGGACATAAGCTCTACATAAGAAAACATGTTGAGAAAACAATTCTTACTTCTTAATATACAGAATAATCATAGTATCTTCACTTCTTTCCTTGTATTTCCATGTATTGTTGTTTTTCTACCATATTTTTATATTTTGTTTGTATTCCTAAAAAAGGTGTTCAAACAAATACCCTATAACCATCTAACCTAGCCTAATCAAACCTAATCCAACCTAATTTTTCACTATTGTTCTATTTATGTGTGATATGAGAAATAATTAGACAGTATTGATGGGGTTTCATTTGTATTTGAAAATGGAGAAAATACTTGTCAAATCCATGGCTATTGTTCAGAAATTTGTTTTAAAAAACTGCAACAATGAAAGAAGTGAAGATAAAGGTTCTCCCTGTGCAAAATGTGTTAATTATAGTTATTTGGCATATGTGAAGTAAGAATTGTTTTATGTTAATTACCTTAATTTGCATTCTAGAGAAAATTAAGATCCATTTCGATCTGTTACTTGCTTTATACTTGATGATGTGAATGATTAAACATCAAATGCATCCCACTGGTACTTCCAGGGAATGTCATTCAATTCAAAATCCAGTGACTTCTTGAAATCTTCATTGTTGAGTGCTGAGACTTTAATTTGTGAGACTTTTCTAGTGATTTACTACATGGCAGGAGAAAAACAGTTGTTGGTGTTGAATTTTGACAGATGGCTTGAACAGCTTCTTTGAATGCCCCCTCCTGTCAGTGCCAATATTTTGGGGAATTGACAAATGAATTGGGGGGGGGGTCATATGAAGTAAGCTTACATGTCATAAGCATATCAGCTATTTGTCATCAGTAAACCAGTGTAGATAATTTAAGCTCCTTTAAACCTTCATAATAAGGCTTGTCTCTTGTCTTAGACACTGACTTTGTGGCTCTCCTTTGTACTCCTTCCAGAAGTTGTAAATCACCCCTGTATCCTGGTGATGCTATGCACATTCCAAGATCAAGTACTGCTGTAACAAGGGCCTTGTATAACTTCACAAAATATGGGAAGATCTACTGGATATAGTTTTCTTTAAAAGTGCTAGGACAGAGTTTGCATGAGACACTGTCTTTTTTCAGTTTGAATTGAATTTACACTGGTTGTCAACAGTAATTCCAAGATCCCTTTCTTCATCCACACTTTGTTGCTCTTGAATGTTATTTACAGCTGGATCAACCATAGTATAGCCTACTTGAAAACTTTTCTTAACATGTTTCCTTATGTGGAGCTGATGTCCTAGGACTATACCTATAACTTTTACAAAAAGGACCAGTTTCTTTGTTACTTTAGAAACAAATTTGGGCTATGCATTTGCACAGTAGCTGGAGGGGGGAGGGGCAAAGTATAACTGATGTGTATGCAAAGTGTGTTGGATACAATTATTCTGCATACTATTAAGTAAGAATTGTTTTTTGACTTCAAACTGTCCAAATACTTTAACCTTCCCCCCCCCCACCCTTATGTTCCAACATCCTTACATGTAATCCTGCATGTAAACAATGGGCACATTGTAGAGGGGCTTCCAAAAAAAGTAGAGAGGGGCTTCCAAAAAAAGGCAAAGGCAAAGATGGCAGGAGGGCTGGTTGCCCTCCAATCTCTCTTCAACATCTTCTCTCACTAAGTACCCTCATTCATTCATTCTTTAGAAATTGATGTTCCCTTTTTCACAACCAGCCAGCACATACTATGGTTTTATTATGTTTTGCATCCCTTTCAAGATTTCCTTAGTTTCATCAAAATTTCCTAAGCCTTGTTGGAGAGACAGGATCAAACATGCCATTGTTTACAATAAATATCTTTATATGTTAGCAATGTGCAACTTAAATAACTTACATAGCTATTTGACCTTAAGACTATTTTGAACAAAATCGTTATCTCAATATTTTCATCAGATGTATTTGGGGAAAAAATGCTTGGGGGGCTGGTTGCCCTCCAATAACTTTTGACTTGTAGAAAGGGAACTAGAACTTTTGATTTCCAATTGAGTGAGTCTCCTCTAAAGTTTATTCAACCATCATTTACAACAAAGTGGCTATCTCAAATTATTGATCAGATGTATTTGGGGAAAAAAGCATGAGGGATGGTTGCCCTCCAATCACTTTCGAGTCTTAAAAACAGAACTAGAACTTACAATTCTCAATCTAATGAGCCCCTTACAAAGTTTATACAACCATCTCTTGCATTAAAACCTTATATGTTAACAATGGGCAGCTTGCATAGCTTACACCCTTTGTCCCTTGGGCTTGAGGGTTTATGTGTTAAGCTTGAAAGCATAGTTATTTGACCATTGGACTATTAAGTATATGACTTTTGGAAAGTATTCTGGCCACAATGCAATATTGTTTACAAAATTCTTAGTTTCATCATTGCTTAGAGATGATCCTCATTGCTTAGAGATGATCTCGTCGTTTAAAACTAGCCCTATCCTTTGGTAATAAAATTTTGTCCAGCCCTATACACCAAAATATCCTTCCTCCCCAACATCAACCGGCACGGGTAAGGCCACTCAGGGCCGTTGCAGAGCCTGTACCAAAACTTCAACCTGTGACTGTGTCACATGCTTGTTATGAGCTTAGTTTTGTGCCCTCGTTTGTTAAGTTGTTTAATGCTGGATCGACTTTTCAATCTGGATTATTGTTGTTAATTGTATTATTATAATTTTGTGTATATTTGTTGACTTATTTTCGTGTGTATGTGACAATTATTATTGTTAATTGTATATATTATTAATTTTGTGAATGTTAATTTTGACTTGTCGACGAATTTTTGTATGTGTATGACAATAAAAACTAATAATCGGCTCTGTCCTTCGAATGTTTTTTAAATAAATTGAATTTGAATTTGAATCCTAGGTTTTTTCCTGCTGGTCATCTACAAAATAGTTTGGACACAAATAATGTTTCTAGATTATGAGTAGATAGAATTGGGAAAATGATAATGATTGTTCTAATTGTTCTCCATCTACAGTTAAGTATGTAATGGATTAACAATGCTGCTTTTCTGCTAAGGTCCTTGTGTTGGTCCTGTAGTATATTGCTACAATGGGTTGAATTTCTGGGTCTTGTAACACCAAGCTGAGGTCAAAGCCACTGCTACTACAGGACCCATCTACAGTTAAAAATTTGTCTGGCATTTTTTTCATTTGTTTTGCCACTATCTTAATCTACTTTTGTTTTCTTTTTTTTATTCCCACTTAAATGTTCTCTGGAACTCATTTTAACAACACAAACAAAATACAATGTCACAGCCACACTCAAAATCACAATTTTATGGTATTTTGTATTATACATGAGGATGGTGTGGAAAGTCAATGTAAATGGTAATAAAATTTGATGCATTTGGTGATAAGTAATAAGAATTATAATTTTATCAAAAACTCCACAAAAGAATTATGTATTGGAATACTCACTTTACAAAACTATGACAATACATTCCTGGGTTTAATCATTTTCATGAAAATAAACTTTTGAACAGATTCTTGGGGTAAGTTTATATTTAAGGGATGACAGCACCCATTTTACAGCAAACAATCATTGTCTATGTCTTTGTAAAGAGGACACATTAGTGCTTTGAATGCAAAATTACTATGGATATTACTGTTTTTTTGTTAAATGAAAATATTTAAAAGGATTGAGGGTAATATCCCCAGTGCTTAGGCAGTGACTAGTCTCAGAAAAATATATTGATTAAATGTATCTTTGCCAGACATGGACACAAGTTCCTGATTTTGAGCATGATATATAATATTGAGTCTGTCTGTGATAAGTATTTTTATCAACCATGTAGAGGTAAGCATTAAACACACAAGCATCAGAAAAGGTAATTATCAAGCATTAAGTATCTATTGTGACTCAAGCACCTACAAAAATAATATAATGTAAGCAACATAATAAATAGTAGTAGTCAGTAGTTACCAAATAACTCCTTCCTTCCTTCCTTCCTAGAACAGTAAGTCAATATCTACATGTTCCCAGGGATGCTCAAGAATTTCTGAGTTTTGGAGGGGTTCCTTTTGCTAGCATGCACTAAATTGTTGACATATCTCATATCCTGAGATGTACTTATTGGTGTCAGCAGTAATATTTTGCCAAAAAATATATGAGTGTGCAGGTTGTCTTGTTTTGATAACACCTAGGTGAGTTGTGTGAAGATGGGTCATGATTTCTTGGTGCATTCATTTGGGTATTATGATTTGATATCCCTTTAGGATACTGCCACAGTTTGTTACTTCTTCATTCCTACAGTTTCAATACTCCTGAATTCCAGTTAGGCATTGCTTTTTGTATTCTGGCCATCTGTTTTGATTGTTTTGGCTAGAATTTGCATCTGCTTATTATATTTTGAACCATTTGTTGTGCTTTGCACAATCTGGACTTTATAGGGATGCCTTTGAAAATGTTATGCATGTATAGCTCTTCTTTTGGGTCTGTGTCTGACATATGCAAACATGACAGGGCATCAGCCATGAGGAGTTCTGGTCCAAGTCTTTATGTAAATCTCATGTCATAAGGCTGGATGGCAAGGTGGTGATCAACTGATCAGTTTCCTTGGAATGTTTTCTAAGGGTTTGTAGTCTGTAATCACAGAGACTTTTCTTCCAAATGTATACTGGTGAAAATGTTTGTTGGCTGCAAATATTATACCTAGTAGTTCTTTCTCTATTTGAGAGTATCTTTGTTCTGTATCACTTAAGGATTACAAACCAAAATCTACCATTTTTCAGCAATTGATCTGGTTTTATTGGGGTGTGGTTTTACACCCTTGGTGGTAAGCAGATGCTCAAAGTGCAGTACAACTTTTGCCTTGAATATGGAGTAGTCTCTGTTAAACTTGACTCCCTTCTCTTTTGCTATCTAGAGAACTACTCTCATTTGCATGATTTCTTTGCTTGTTCCTACATGTGCTATGTCATCCACTATTTGGCCCAAACCTAATCCTTCAAAGGCCTCCTCCATTTGATATTGATATTCATCTTGAGCTGAAATCATTCCCAATGGGTGCCTTCTCCATTTGAATCTTCCAAACATTGTATGGAATTTTGTGAGCTCTGGTGAGGCAGCATCAAGAACCATCAACCAATACCTATTGGTTGACTAGCATCTAACTTGAATAGATTTTGGGTCCCATGACATGTGTTGGCAGTATTTTCAAACATTTGAATTGGATAATATGGCCTTTGTTTCCATTTATTCTGTTCCCCAGGATATAGGCAAACACAGATATTGCTGTTTGCCTCCTGCACAATGACAGTAGAGTTGACCCCTCTGTTGGCTCTCTCACCTTTTCAATAACTCCAGAGCAGATTAGTCATTCCAATTTGTTCTTTAGTTTAGATTGAAGTGCCAGAAGTACTCTTCTCACTGGCTATACTGACAATATGGCTCCTGGCTTCAGGTGAATCTTACATTTTCCAGGCGTTTTTCCAATGCCTTCAAACACATCCTTGTAATCAGTCAAAATCTCATCTGTGGTTTTGGCTTTGTTGTCTATTCTATGTTGTATATGAACTTGTATATGTATATGATTAAATTCATTAATATGCTGGTCTGTCTGCAAAGTATGGGCTTCTTGTCTGTGTCAACTACATAGAAGTCATGTGATTGTGATTTCCTGTTCTTGTACTGAACCTGTAAAAGACATATGCTAGTAACTTTCAATTTCTCACCAGTATAACTTGTGAGTATATCTGCAGTTGGTATTACTTTTGGCCTTGGAAACATCTTTTTAAGGATCTAAGTTGGTATAATGTTTGCTTCTGCACCTGTGTTGATTTTAATTTCCACATTAATTCCTTCTTTTTTCAGATACATTTTGGCAAGAGGTTTGTTACACTTTTCCACGTTGCTCTGGATGCTTTCAATGAAACACTGTGATGGCATGTCAGTGCCACTTTCTTCTGATTCTATTCTATGAACATTCCATTCACTGCTTCTGCAGATTTTAACAAAGTGATTTAGCTTCTTGAATTTCATGCAGCTTTTCCTTTTGCAGTGCATTGGTGACTTTTGTTGATCACTCCACCACAATTATAGCATTTCAGTAATTCAACTGCATCCTTCAATGAACAGAAATAACCAGGTGTAAAACTTCTGCCACATTTGTTGCATTTTTATTCATGTCTTGTTACTGCATCCACCTTCACTAAGTAATTGTTCATGGATTTTGTTTCTGCTTAACTCCAAAAGCTAGTTGATCTCTAGTCATCTCATCACTTGTTCTTTCAAATGCATGCTTTAATGCCCAACTCAGATATTTTCTGTTGATTCACTGTCTGTCAGGTTACGTTTATGAAATTGATATCTGGCAAATATTGGGGTTGCAAGCAGCTCAGCATGTTCACTAAACTTCCTTATTTATGATGTAACATTGTTTGTTTCACTGGCAGTTAATGTTCATGTATTAAAAATACATGAAATACATGGGACCTTTCTCATCAGCTGATATCAGTAAATATAAACATGTCACTGCATTCTCTTTTCCACTTAGTGGTCATGTCAACATGAGTTCAGCATGTTACTTGAAGTGTAACCATACAACTTTCAAGTTTATTGCATCCCAGTCTGTACATGGGTCAGCTCTAAGTTCTATATTGTATTCCTTATACTTCTGACACCTTACTGTCAATTAAAAAAAGCTCTTTACATAAACTTTGGGTATTTAGTCACTTTTTCATTATGTTGACAAGCAACACCTTTGCCTTGGCAGCTGTTTTGTTTGTTTTTTTCTTGTCATCAGTGGTATGTAGCTCTGAATTAGTAAGAGATGCAAACTCAAAGTTTTTACTGGACTTGGTAATCATAAAATAGGGTAGAAAAGCTCGACTGAAGTTTGTAAATTTCTAGTAGTCTAACAGAAAACAAAATGTTTTTTGTTGTTTTTCATCATGTTCCATGTGGTGTCAGAATAGAAAATCCTAGCTGGGAAAGTGGGCTTTTTAGGAACAATTTTGCAGCATATACCTACAGAAATAAATTATCTCACTGAGAAATAGAGAACAAAATTCTGTATCTGTTTTAGATTTCTGGGAAAATTCAATCTTGAATGCCAAGTTCCAATTTCTTGGATTGCTTCCTGAAATTTGAGATAATGGCCTCTTGTATTTTAATTAACTAATACTATGAAAAGTATGCAAGATGATATGAAATTTCTTATATACACATTTACTTTGCTCACTTGAAATAATTTCCAAAGTTGCCATGACTGAAGTAACTTTTTCACCTAGACAAGGTAGATTTTATTTTTTTTAACGTGGATAGACTGATCCTGGTTTTTAGGAACTGGAGCTGACACTGATTTTCCAAAAACAAATTACTTTTCTGACTTTCTATTTTGAAGTTTTGGTTTTGCAAATACCCAATGTTTTATCTAAGTAACGTGCCCTAGACTTGAAAATAGATAGACATCAAATTACTTTGAATACTGACAAGTTGATATTATCTGTTTGAAAAAATAAGCGAAGTCCCTGCATCTTTCATAAACGGGAGCTCTGATTTGACTAAATCGATTGGCTATTTCAGAAGTTCTGATGAAAAATCAGTTGTTGCTGATTTGCCATATTGTTCTTTTATGCACTTGAATAAATTACACTGAGGAGGGTTTTGTAGCCTTTATCTTTTTGGTAAAGGATTTTTAAAAACAAAAAAGCAATTTTGCCCAATTGTCTATTTTTTCACTTTTTTCAGCACTGTTTTTTATTTTTCAGGATCATTAACTTGAATTTGGTTGAGAGAAAAATGGATTTCCAAAATCGTGCTGGTGGGAAAACAGGTGGTGGAGGAGTAGCATCATGGAGTGAAACAAACCGAGATCGTCGTGAAAGACTAAGACAACTTGCTCTTGAAACTATTGATCTAAACAAGGATCCATATTTTATGAAGAATCATTTAGGTAGACTTATCAGACTTTTTTTGTATGATTTTTTAATACTTTAAGAGCAATACTCAGTATTGTGTATCTCAAATTTCCAAAAATGTATCAAAAAAGTATTTCAAAAGTATAGTTTAAAGTTCTAGTTTAGAGATAAATTAAATGTACAAGTCTCTTGTTCTGTCTTAATATGTTCCTGTATATGCTCTTTTTTTTCTGATATCTATCTCAGTAATGATTTTAATCAAAGGAAAAATAAATGCATGGAATGTAGATCTAGGCAAAAGCACAAATAGATTATGCCCTTTGAAGAAATTTGTAGCTTCTATCCTAGTTCTTAGATAAGATTAAGAGTTAGTATAGGTTAACATCGACAAGATTTGTTTCTCTCTCCTCTCTTGTCATTGCCCATAGCTACTGAAAACTTAAAAATAAATAATGACGAAGACCACACTGCCTTTCCATAATACAACAACAAAAGAGAGAATAATGAGTACTTTTTTCCCAAGACAGTGAACCAACAAAACCTATTTGAATATTTCGGCCCTATATCTAAGGGCCGTCTTCAGCAAAGAAAAAATAAAAAACAGTAAAACACTTACAATAAAAGTTCTCAGTTAAAAATCCATTTTTTATTTTAAAATAGCCTTTGCATCATTACTTCTTAACGAAAAGTTCAGCCAAGACTGTCTGATAAAAGCTAACATTTTACAAGATAAGAAGGTTCATTCATTTCACTAACTGTATTTATTAAAAATTGGAATGATTTCTTATTGCGATAGTTGCCTTCTCTGCAGCTAATCTGATAGTTCTTTTGATATTGGGCTTGTTTTTGTTCGTTCCTATTTTTGTTTTATTTTGAATTAGATTATTTTCTATAATTAATTTTGTGTACATAGGGTTGAGTGTGTATTCACCCAAGTCTCTATTTAGGGATGTATTATTATTTAAGTTTCGTTTGATTTCGATTGCCTCACGGACAGTTTGTTTGATTCCTAGGTCATTGCTAATTAGAATTGTTTCGTCAAATAGAACATAATGGTTTGGATTTTCAAAAATATGATTACTTAAAGCTGAATCGAAAGATATGGAGTTATTTTTAGATTTTAACGCTTTTTCAATACTTTCTTCGTGTTGCTGTAATCTTGTTCCTAAATTTTGGTGGGTTCGACCAATGTAATAATTTCCACAACTACATGGTATTTGATACACCCCTCGTAGACGAGTAATTGGGGTTTTATCCTTACCAGAATTGACAAGATTCATTATACTTAAATTGCTTGTGAATACAACACGTAAATTGTTCTTTAAACAAACTTTTTTCAGTTTTGAAGTAATTTTCGGAATATAAGGCAGGTAAATCGTGCTTGTGGGTTTATTAGAATCATTTACTGGTGTGGGATTTAAGGCTTTAGAAGAATGCATCTTTAATCTTTGAGCAATAACAGTATTTATGAGAGAAATTGGGTACCCGTTGCCAAAAAGTATGTCTGTAATAAAATTTAATTCTTTTTTAACATACGGCTCTGAACAGATATTAAGTACTCTATCCACAAGAGATATTACCACACCTCTTTTAACCTGTGGAGGATGGTTAGATTTGAAGTGAAGGTATCTATTATTATGCGTAGGTTTTCTGTAAACCGTAAAATCAAGTTTATTCACACTGTGTATTATCAATACATCTAAAAAAGGTATTTTTCCATCTCTTTCGGTCTCTAGAGGGAATTGCAGGTTTCTATCGTAAGTATTTAAATGTTCTAGAAAACCTTTAACTTCACTTTCGCCATAATTCTAAACTGAAATTATGTCGTCCATGAAACGTCCCCAAAACACATGATTAAGAAAATACGAATCTAGGGCCCAATTTTCAAGATTTTTGACGAAAATATTTGCGAGTAGGCCTGATAGAGGTGCTCCCATAGGAAGGCCCCTTACCTGTTTGTAATATGAATCTCGAAACTGGAAGTGCATGGAATATTTGTTACATAATTTAACCAAATGCATGAGAACATCAATGTCTAGACCTATTGCTGACTCTTCGATTAGATGGTAATTGTTTTCCAGTTTATTTTGCAATAATTGTTCAGATTTTGAAACATCAATACTAGTATACATAGAAACTATGTCAAAGCTGCTTAATATGGAATTTTCAGAAATGTCTATTTGTTTAAATTTTTCTACAAGATCAACTGAATTTTTTATATAAGATTTTTGGGAGTGAAGCAATGGTTTAAATGCAGTGCATAACCATTTTCCAATGTTTGAGGCAGGTGATTTTGTACTAGCTACAATGGGTCTTAGAGGAATGCCTTGTTTGTGCAATTTTGGTAATCCATAAAACTTTGAGCAAAAAACACGACGAGGGAGGAATTTATTGTACAACTGTGGAGTGATTCTGCCATTTTCTTTCAAATTTTTTAATTCTTTTATTACTTTTTGAGCAAATTGATCAGTCTGGTCATGGGTTGATTTAACATAAGTGGTTGTATCATTTAAATGTGACTGAATTTTACCATCATAATCAGTTTTATTCATAATTACTATGGAGTTGCTTTTATCGGCTTTAGTGATTATTATTGAGGAATCTTTACGGAGTTTATTCAAAACCTTTGTGTCATATGATTTTTCCGTTGCGTTATTGGGAGAATTAGGAAGTTTTAATGAGGTGTTGTAAAGAGTGTTAATTAAACAAGATCTAACTGTATCCGGGTTTGAAACAAGAGCACTACATTTGTGGAGAGTGGATTCTAAAGATGCTACCAAGTCTGCAACTGGAACTTGTTTCGGTAAAAACGAAAATTTTGGCCCTTGTTCTAGGACTTTTTCTTCAACATAGCTAAGCTTTTTGGATGAAATATTTACAATCACAGGTCCAGGACTTATCTTAGGATTGTAAACTGGGTTGATTCCCAGTTTATACGAAATACGAGTCTCAAGTGGTCAACCCAGTTTACAATCCTAAGATAAGTCCTGGACCTGCGATTGTAAATATTTCAGCTAAAAAGCTTTTACGGTTTACAGAAAACCTACGCACAATAATAGATACCATCACTTCAAATCTAACCATCCTCCACAGGTTAAAAGAGGTGTGGTAATATCTCTTGTGGATAGAGTACTTAATATCTGTTCAGAGCCGTATGTTAAAAAAGAATTAAATTTTATTACAGACATACTTTTTGGCAACGGGTACCCAATTTCTCTCATAAATACTGTTATTGCTCAAAGATTAAAGATGCATTCTTATAAAGCCTTAAATCCCACACCAGTAAATGATTCTAATAAACCCACAAGCACGATTTACCTGCCTTATATTCCGAAAATTACTTCAAAACTGAAAAAAGTTTGTTTAAAGAACAATTTACGTGTTGTATTCACAAGCAATTTAAGTAAAATGAATCTTGTCTATTCTGGTAAGGATAAAACCCCAATTACTCGTCTACGAGGGGTGTATCAAATACCATGTAGATGTGGAAATTATTACATTGGTCGAACCCACCAAAATTTAGGAACAAGATTACAGCAACACAAAGAAAGTATTGAAAAAGCGTTAAAATCTAAAAATAACTCCATATCTTTCGATTCAGCTTTAAGTAATCATATTTTTGAAAATCCAAACCATTATGTTCTATTTGACGAAACAATTCTAATTAGCAATGACCTAGGAATCAAACAAACTGTCCGTGAGGCAATCGAAATCAAACGAAACTTAAATAATAATACATCCCTAAATAGAGACTTGGGTGAATACACACTCAACCCTATGTACACAAAATTAATTATAGAAAATAATCTAATTCAAAATGAAACAAAAATAGGAACGAACAAAAACAAGCCCAATATCAAAAGAACTATCAGATTAGCTGTAGAGAAGGCAAATATCGCAATAAGAAATCATTCCAATTTTTAATAAATACAGTTAGTGAAATGAATGAACCTTCTTATCTTGTAAAATGTTAGCTTTTATTAGACAGTCTTGGCTGAACTTTTCGTTAAGAAGTAATGATGCCAAGGCTATTTTATAATTAAAAATGGATTTTCAACTGAGAACTTTTATTGTAAGTGTTTTACTGTTTTTTTATTTTTTCTTTGCTGAAGACGGCCCTTAGATATAGGGCCGAAATATTCAAATAGGTTTTGTTGGTTCACTGTCTTGGGAAAAAAGTCCTCATTATTCTCTCTTTTGTTGTTTTATTAAAAATAAACTTTTTGAATAAATCCGCCTATTGAGAAAGTTCCCTTAAGTGACCAGCAGCAGACTAAAGAGATGGTTTTGGAGGTACATGCCCACCAGGGACGTCAAAAATTCTGCAATTTACAATGAGGGGGGAGGATGAAAATATTGATGGGGGAATCCAGCTTTCAGTGATTCCCCCAAACATTAACTGTGTGTCCGCCTCTACAAGTGACACCAGATCGGAAGCATTAGCTTTTATTCAAATTCAACTAAAGATTAACTTTTAAGTCTGAAAATAATTTTTTTTTTTTATGTAGAGAAAGAGCCAGAAAACCCTCAAACATAATGTCGAATCGAAATAAAAAGCACACTATTGAAATAATCTTTGTCAGAAACCCTTAACTGGAGGTTTATATTCCCTGTCAAGGCAAACAAGGAAAATTAATTTTTTGTATTGGTAGAATGGATGTGTCTCCTTTTTCCCTTCTGTGCTAGCAGGCTACCAGAAGACCATAAAGAGGTAGGTGAGGACTCATTCGAAAATTAGCGTGTACATCTACTTTTCATCTACACTGCTTTTTTTTATAAACTTCACTTGATAGCACCAGATTACAGTGCCATATACAAGGCTATATCGAGGGGGGGGGTACTGGTTTTGAACAACCGGTTTGCCTTGTACTTTTTAGTGAATCGACACTGATAGCACCATGCATTAGAGCAATAATACGACTTTGAGTTTCATTATCTGGAATTGAGTGAATTAAAAAACTAGAAAGAACACCACTATGATCGCCATCATTGAAAATATTTCATCGGGGGCACAATTTAACTGCTGAATTATAAAATTCTTTGATGCCAGCGAGTTTTATTTTTAACTTGTAGGTCACTAACCAAGTTAGTCAAACATTGCGTATTTAAAGAAGTAAAAAAAAATCAATGTGTCCTTTTTGATCAAAATAGATCGTTATCGAATTCTTTGTATTACTCCCCCCCCCCAATACTTACGGATTCCATCATATAATTTTTTATCTACAATGATTGACTAGCAATTATATGTGGGAAGCTTGAACAAACTCAGAGGTAAATCATATTTTCAATGCCACATTACAAAAAAAGAGGAAATGCTGAGCTTTGCTGCATCATTACCTAATTGATAATGTTTTGGAGCTGATACCACAAGATAGAAGAATCCCTGTCCTTGTTTCAACTGGCTTGAAAGCAGCAATGCCCCATCTGGGGTCCCTAGTTCATCTCCGTTTCGGTCAGCATCCCCCTCCCCCCAATTAGTTAAACTCTTTCTCATACCCATTATGTCCTAATAGATAACATCACTTATAGAATTGCTGTGGAATATGTATCCATAGTAACCGAAAAATTGGGTTTCAGTCGACATCCACTTACATATCTTTTCTGTTCATTTAATGGTAATTCAGACGGGAAGATCTTCTGAAGTGCGCCATGCACTACATCATGTATCTTGTCCTATTGTTCATGGCAGGAGTTTCACATATGAGGCGAGAGGGCCACTGGCTCAATTTTTATGGCACTTAGTATTTACCAAGTGACATATAGCGATTGCAATTTCTCTTGGTCTGTCTGTCCCGGTTTTGCTAGTTTGGGCGCTTCCGGATAAGCTAGGACGATGACATTTGGCAGGCGTATCAGGGACCAGACGAGATTGAATTAGAAATAATCTTTTCCCCGATTCGGCCATCTGGAGGGTATTAGGGGGTCGGTTAATATGGAAAAATTAGAACAAAAATGAGGAATTTTTAACTTACGAACGTGTGATCGGATCTTGATGAAATTTCATATTTAGAAGGATATCGTGTCTCAGAGCTCTTATTTAAAATCTCGACCGGATCCGGTGATATTGGGGGAGTTGGAGGGGGAAATCTGAAATCTTGGAAAACGCTTGAGTGGAGAGATCGGGATGAAACTTGGTTGGAAAAATAAACGGAAATCCTAGATATGTGGTTGACATAGCCGGAACGGATCTGTTCTCTTTGGGGGATTTGGGGGGGGGGGGTGTTAATTCAAAAAAATAGAAAAAATTAGGTATGTTTAACTTACGAACGAGTGGTCGGATCTTAATGACATTTAATATTTAGAAGGACCTTGTAACTCAGACCTTTCATTTTAAATCCCGACCGGATCCGATGACATCGGGGGGAGGGGGTGGGGTAACCTGAAATCTTGGAAAACACTTAGAATGGAGAGGTCAGGATAAACCTTGGTGGGAAGAATAAGCACAAGTCCCAGATACGTGATTGACATAACCGGAACGGATCCGTTCTCTTTGGGGGAATTGGGGGGGGGGGGGGTAATTCGGAAAAATTTGAAAAAATGAGTATTTTTAACTTACAAACAAGCGATCGGGTCTTAATGAAATTTGATATTTAGAAGGACCCGGTAACTCAGACGTCTTATTTCAAATTCCGACTGGATCCGGTGACATTGGGGGGAGTTGGGAGGGTGAAAAGAGAAAGCTTGGAAAACGCTTAGAGCAGAGAGATCGCAATGAAACTTGGTGGGAAGAAAAAGCACAAGTTCTAGATACGTCATTGACATAATGGGATCGGATGCTCTCTATTTTGGGAAGGTGATGGGGGACATAATTCGGTAATTCGGAAAAAATTAGAAAAAATGAGGTATTTTCAACTTACGAACGGGTGATTGGATCTTAGTGAAATTTGATATCTAGAAGGAGTTCGTGTCTCAGAGCTCTTGTTTTAAATCTTGACCAGATCTGGTGACATTGGGAGGGGGAGTTGGAGGAGGAAACTGGAAATCTTGGAAAACGCTTAGAGTGGGGAGATCGTGATGATACTTGGTGGGAAGAATATGCACAAGTCCTAGGTACGTGATTGACATAACCAGACCGGATTTACTCTCTTTGGGGGGGGGGGTAATTCAGAAAAATAGAAAAATGAGGTATTTTTAACTTACGAACGGGTGACCAGATCATAATGAAACTTGATATTTAGAAGGGCGTCGTGTCTCAAAGCCCTTATTTTAAATCCCGACCGGATTCAGTAACATTGGGGAGAGTTGGAGGGGGGAAACCAAAAATACTAGAAAATGCTTAGAGTGTAGATATCGGGATGAAACCTGGTGGGAAGAATAAGCACATGTCCTAGATACGTTATTGATGTAACCGGACCGAACCTCTCTCTTTGAGGAGGTTGGCGGGGGTAATAAAAATTACAAAAAATGAGGTGCTTTTAACTTACAGACCGGTGATCGGATCTTAATTAAATTTGTTATTTAGAAAGACCTCGTGTCTCAGAGCTCTTTTTTTAAATCCCAACCGGATCCAGTGAGATTGAGGGGGGGGGGTCTTAGGGCGGAACCGGAAATCCATGAAAACGCTTAGAGTGGAGAAATCGGGATGAAACCTAGTGGGAAGAATAAGCACAAGACCTGGAGTCCTATATCGCAATTTAAATTCCTGTCTCTCTGTCTTTTGGCCCCGGTTTTGCTAGTTCGGGCACTTTCAGATAACTTTCGGATAGTACGATGAAAGTTGGCTGGCGTATCAGGAATCCGATCAGATTGAATTAGAAATAGTCACTTTCCTGATTCGACCATCTGGGGGGGGGGGGATTGGAAGGACGGTTAATTCGGAAAATTAGGAAAAAGGAGGTATTTTAACTTACGAACAGGTTATCTGATCTTAATGAAATTTGATGTTTAGAAGGACCTCGTGTGTCAGAGCTCTTATTTTAAATCTCGACCGGACCCGGTGATATTGTGGGGGTAGGAGTTGGAGTGGGAAATCTTGGAAAACGCTTAGAGTGGAGAGACTTGGTGGGAAGATGCTCTTGGTACTTCCGACCTCGTCACAAGTGCCATATGAGCTCTTGACTCTTGTTTATTATTATTATTACTTTGGCAAGTGGGCTGGTGGAAATATATGACATAAAATAAATCAAAGAAGATAAGTCTCAGTCGGTAAAGAACGGTAAATAAAATTATATTAACAGTAATATCACCGAAATCAGACATGCCGGTCGGTGAAATTCAGCCCCCCTCAAATATTTTGGCTTGTAACGCCTCTGGTCGGAACCAGATTAATTCTCCTTTGTCCCAGCCTATTATTTCAGTGTACTTTTCATCACAGGACAACTCTTCGTTGCCATCACTGTGGCAACAGAGTTGCCACTAATTTCATATTTTCGAATTATTTTCTTTTACCTTTATCTTGTCCTGTCCTGATACCTCAAACACCCCCCCCGCACCAAAAAAATACGAAAAAAAGAATTAAAATGAGTTAAAGTGCAAAAATATATGTTGTAGGATATTCTACATCATACATTATGCCTTATGTTTTGGAATACAGGTAGAATAGGTAGAATCATTGTTTTTATTTGTCATAGTTTCTCTTTGCCAGATCAATTTTGTGTGTGTGGGAATTTTCCGTGGGGAGATTTTATTTGGGGGGAAGGGAATACGCCTAGTACCAGAAAGCTGTAACTTCATTAAATGAAAGGCAAAATTGAAAGATAGTGAACTGTCCATGGTACCTTTGCTAGTGTGCCGGGTATAGTTGTTAGTTTGTATGTATTGTAAGCACAGTACAAGCTTACTACGAGGTGTTTTTTTTTTTTAATTAAGGTCTGTTTGATCATAGGCACCAAACGAATTATTATTTAAAAAGAGTAAACTTATTTTCAAATTAGTTTATACTTTACTCTATTTAACAGCATAGTTGCCAAGTTTGTCGTAGCACTTATCATACCTCTCAACTAATTTTAAAGTAACCTCTGTATACTTGCCGCTTGTTCCGCTAATCAGGAATTCATTTCCGTTTTTACGTCATCATCATTATTGTAACGTTTGCCGCTGAGGTATTGCTTAATGGGGAGAAACGGGTGGTAATCACTCGGCGCATGATCAGGACTGTATTGTGGGTGATCTAAAACTTCCTATCGAACTACTTCCTTTTTTTTTTTTTTTTTTTTTTTTTTAATCGCTCTACGGGGCTTTCTCTGGGCTAGGCAGAATGCTTAAGCATTGATAGTGGTTCTTCCGTTGCCTGAAGTCGACCAAAAACACCATGCCTATTCCCAATCACCGATGCCATGATTTTGCGCTGGGAGAGAGGGGATGTTCGGCCTTCAAATTTTTCAGGGGAGTGTGTGTTTTCATTCCATGTTCTGTTGCCTCGATTTGGGCATGATATACGAAACCCATGTTTGGTGTCCATTACAACCGGCTGTCACCTCAGTGGCAACCTTTAAAAAGATGTCGACGACCTGAAAACAGCAGTGAACTCTTGGTTTTTGGAGCCGGCGGCGAAAACTGTTTCAAAAAACTTGGTAACTATGTCGAAAATTGGTAACTTTTTGAAAATGACTACTTTTTTGTAAAAAAGATCTTTTCTGTGTTTGGGACTTATTTATTTATTTATTTATATAGGTGTAGTTTCTATTTATTTGTTGTAAAGTCAGTTTTTTTCTTTTTATATTTTTTATTTTCTCTTGCATACAATATTTGCTTTATATGGGGCTCTGCAATAGCTAGTAATAATATTAGATTGAGAAGCCATTTTTTGGCTCGCTTTGAGTTTCAATGTTGCTCTTTATTTCCATCAGGAAATTGCTGTTTTTTTTTGTTTTTTTTTTTAGCTAGAAAAGGATTAATTTTTTTAGCTAGAAAAATGTTGGATTGGGCTTTGATTCAGATTTTCTTTCTCACAGGTACCTACGAATGTAAACTTTGTTTGACTTTGCACAATAACGAAGGATCATATCTAGCCCATACTCAGGGCAAAAAGCATCAAGCCAATTTGGCAAGAAGAGCTGCAAAAGAAGCTAGAGAAGCTCCTCAACAGGTTGGTTCATCTGCTTTATGGTTTTAGTCTATTGGTTTGACTTACTTTTCTTTTTTTCTTTTTTCTTTTTTGTTTCCCCATAGATCAAAATCGATAGCTAAGGGGAGAGTTTCGAAAGTTTGGAAGCTCAGACCTTTTTTTTCCTTTACTATTTTTCTTACTGTTTGTCCAAAAAGGCAATAGAGTTAATGCAATTCAAGTAAACGCCATATATTCTACTTCGTGATTTTCGTCACACAAGAATACGATACGAGGTTTTACACACAGAAGTTTTACCATTAGGCCTATGTAATAACATTTTTTCCACCCTAATTAGTATCATCATAGTATCAGCCGTCCTGGCCGAGTTGGTTGGTGCGCTGGATTGGGGATCCTTTGTCTGAGAGGACGAGGGTTCGAATCCCAGTGTACCCAATTCTTCAGTTGGGACGGGGGTCAGTGGCGTGACTCTGTAAGCTTAGCCAGAGTCGACCCAGCTCTAAATGGGTACCTGGAGAAATCTGGGGAAGGTAAACAGGAAGGGTGTGCGAAAGCACAGGATGGCTGGCCCCCAACCCCCCATTGCACTTCCTGGCTGAAGGGACATGAAACGGAGATCAGCACCGCTGGTAGGGACTGTAAAGTCTAATGCCGTATCCTTTACCTTTTTAATTAGTATCATTGGCAGCTTTTAAAAATATTGTTAACGATGTCAACCTGTTTTCCGTGCAAAAGCCGATACACACTTTCTCCAGTAGCAGCTGACACATTAGAGTTTAGAGATTCCATGTTTTGGTCATCTTCGTAAGTCTCAGTATAGTCCGTACCATATCACTCCACCCAAAATCTTAAATTTTGACCTTCTATTGCCATTGAGTTTAACTTAGATGCAATAATATGATACACCTGATTAATTATGGTATCTTCAGTTACATTATTTCGTCGTGATTTCCGAATAAAATCTTCAACTGATTTTTAATCTTTCCCAAAGACATCTCAGATCTGTATGATTTTCGAAAAAAAACAATGTTAACGAAGATTATTCGCATCACAGATGGTATTTTGGTAGTGCCGATTCTTCTAGGCCATCTACCCACTGTCTGTCGTCGAATGCGAGGCCATGAGCTAGGCATATTTGCTCGTATGTCACGTAACGAGTGTGATTCACAGTAAGGATATCTTTGTAACTTGTTGCATCCTTTGCGTGATATACAGGTACTTACAAATGGAAGCACTGGCAAATGGAACTCATGGACGAGCTATATAATCTATGCTGTAAATTCGACCAATAACACTCAATCGGTGGATTAGTTGTTCCAATATGCTCGTTTTTCATTATATTTAAAGTTTTTGGGCATTCCCAATAATAGTAAAATTTTTGGTGTGTTTGCATCTGTTTCAGTGCCTTTTTATGTTGAAAATACACTTCTAACTTTTAGCCTCGTTGTCCAATATCTACCAAATCTTCTAATGCTTGGCTAATATTTCGCATTTGGTATTGTCCACTTAAATGAATATTTATACGTTGAACAACATGGCTCTTTCTTTGCATATCATCATTATCGTCATTTTATTTATAACCCTTCACTAAAAAACTGGTCAGAACGCCCAGAAAAGACAGAGTAAAAATCAAGAAAAACAAAAAAGAAACAACAGAAATAAAAACACACTTTGATAACTATAAACAAGGGACAAACAGAATGACCAAAGATAGGAAGACTTCTGGCGTTCAGTAAAGAAGTCACAAATACGCTTCTCAATAACCCCAGCTTGGTGTACCAATTGATACTTTCTTTGCAGAAAAGAGTTCTTGTCCAAGTTGAAAGTGCCATTAAATACTTTACAAAATTTAAAATAAAGGTGAACTTGCTTTTTCTTACCACAATTAAGAAAAGACCAAACAAGAGCAAAGGCAAGTAAGTGAGGAACAATTAGACTGTTGTATAACTGAGAACGGTGAACTCTACTCAGATACGAAACATTTGAAGCCAGGGAGATACGCAGCCCAGATCTTTTTAGCATAATTTTTAAATGCCAGGTTTACAGTTTCTTTCAGGTTTTCTCCAATAGGCATACACAGTTAAGCAAGACTGCTGGCAAAAGGAACCTCAGAGCCGGATAGACTTATTGAATTTCTATTCTCTTCATGGTTGAATGGTAGAACAACTGTTTTATTAATATTAAACCTCAAACTAATGTGTTTTTACTCTTCTTGGAGAAACACTGAAGCTGAGGAGCATCCTTGGAAAGTGCAGGAAAGGTTTAGTAAGTCATCTGCAAACAACTAACGAAAGATCAACTCCTTTGAAGATAAATGTACAGTTCAACTTATCCTGAGCACCGGTAACACAATTGTTAAACAAAACTGAAGAAGTCAGAGCTCCTTGGCGTAAACCTTTCAGAATCGGAAATAGTTGACTTCCATCTTAATTTCAGCCTTCAGATTTCTATAGATGTATCTTAAACAAGTAATTATCGCAGCATCAGTACCTTTCAAAAGGACCTCAAGCAAAACTTGCGAAAATATACACTAGTAAAAAGCTCTTGCAACATCAAGTTCACACAAGACCAAGAAATCACCTCTTTTTTTAATATCTTTCAGCACATTTATATGCAGAAAGAGAGCATGCTCTCTACCTAAGCCTCGCTGATACCCAAACTGACAATTTTCTTCAATGTCTCTTATCAAAAAAGACTCCAAGAGCTTGAAAGTAGTACATGAGACGGTAGTGGTACCTTTTTGAGGATGGGAGTTATTTGTCCGGTACAAAATTGCAAAGGGAATCAAATCTAATTTTGGAATCCAAGTGTAAACAGCATTTGGCGACAGTGAACAGATAGGAAAGATTTCGTCTTATTTAAAATAACAAGATCAAGATGTTTTTCAAAAAACTCCTATGTTTTGTTGGAGCACTGAACTCGATCGCGAAATAATCAACCCACTTTTTTCTGGCACACTAGCACTCTGGGCTTTGGTAGGCTTGCTATACTTCCAGAGTTTGGAAGGATCTTCAGCAATATGGATTACATTTTTCTGGATCGGTCTTAACTTATGGTTTTTCAGTTCCTTGTTAAATTTCTGTTTCGTACGGCCTCAAGTAATTTACTAAGCCATCTCTCGGGCGACCACAGTCGTTCCAGACAGAAAGCCGTAGGTTGGCCGAATTATACGCATTCACTAGATCTCTGTTTTTTGACCAGTCTTCTAGCTGAGACTTTTTACGAACACGTCGAAGAGGAACGGTGCTTATTTTGGCACATTTCAGGGCGTGGTTTATTTGTGCCAAGTAGGAAATGAGCTCAACTGAGATATTCTTTTCACTTGTGGCAGCACAGCACGATCGCATAAAAGATTGAAAGGCACTTTGATTTTGCTCAGCATCTCGTCAACGAGTTTACTGAAAGACTACTTGACACATTTTTCTAATCTCGGTAGGAAACCCAATTCAATTCTGTATTTTGAGCCATAGGTGGGGTGGAGTAAAGTAAAAGCAAGTAGAGATAGGAAGGTGGTCAGAATAGAACCCCTCTTTTAAAACTTTGACCTCATGACTGCCAAACGAAGCAACAACATGGTCTAAGTTAGAAGTTGACGAAAGCGGCCCAATGTGTGAAAAGTTGTCCTTCTTAGGCCATACACAATAGTCGGGAGGAACGAAGCCCCAAAAGATTTGTGATTGGGGAGACATTGCTTTAGTTGTATCTACATTAAAATCTCCGCTAATGATAACAGGTTTAGAGGCAACTTTTTAAGAAGCCTGCCTAGAAGCTTGCAGGCGGGCGCAAACCGTGAATCAAACGGTTCTTTGTTATAATTTGTAGGCAGATAAACATTAATTACTACATGATTTTCAAGCTTAGCGGCAATAAATTAACCACTCTGCTAATAGCTTGCAAGGAAATTACGACAGGATGGCGAGACCGCCAGATGGTCTGCCTCTCGGTCTCTAAATTGCACTACGAAATAATTAGAAAATAGGGTCACAGGTTTTGGCGGTCTTCTGACAGCAAATGCTCCTGAATCAGAACTAGGTTATGGTACTGCAAGAACTGCGAAATAATTCGAATTTGACCGGTAATTTTTCCATTAATGTTCCACGGCAAAATTCGACATCTGAATCTAATTTTGAATTAGACTTACCTCTCAGCAGAGCCTGTGCAATAGGGCAGTTGTAACTGTAACATGGATGACTGTCTGATTTGCAAAAAGCACATTTGGTCGGTTCCTGGCAGGGGGGCTGTTTTGGAGCTTCCGTATCCTTTTTCTCCACGGACGGAACAAAAAATTTCGTTTATACATGTACTTGAAATATGTACGTATCATCGGCACTTATAGCTTCGAAGGGGTAAAAAAAAAAATCTTGAATGGGGGAATCTTTCGAAACCGATCACTAACGGGACTTCATTACTCGTAATAAATCCTCTTTTGTTTCTAATTTCAGCCTGAAAGATCTGGTAGAGCCACTTTGCTTTGCCTCACTACAATTTGGCACAAGAGACTTGACGTCATCAGAGGTCAGATCATTTGGGACACGTTTAATTATTCCAAAGTGAGAAGGACTTTTAAACCTTAGCGCTAATGATGCTAGAGCTACGAAGCGCTTTCTCTATTGCCTGAACATCATATTTGAAGTGACTATTGTGACCAAATAGTCGCCGTCATGCTTCAGTTGGCTTAATGCAGCATCCTTCCACAGATATGTTTGCTTCATTGTAAACCAAGCACCGTTGAGTTTTGACAATCTTTATTAATGCACAATCGTGTCGTTTGTAGCTGTATTTATATAAATACTTTACCGGATATATCCTACCAGCATGTTCAGCATTGACCTGATATTGACATTTTTCTGCAAATAAGCATTTTATGTGCCGACACGACGATTATCGCGTTTAACTCGGTGCTGGTTGGAGTCTTTTCAATAAACAGCAAGGTCGTGTGAAAATTCTTCCTTATTCCTTTGTCTTGGTTGTTTATTCCTTTCAACTTGGGTCATAAAGACGATGAAACTATGGTTTCTCATCATCCGCTAGAGATATGTGCGAATTGATTGATTGAAAAATTGAAGCTACATTTTTCCTATTGAAGCCTTCTTTCCAAATATCTGTCTTTTATCATTAAATATTTAGTCAAATCCTTGTTTCGCAGTCTAAGCAACGAGATCTGGACGATCTTAAGTGGACTGCTCTTTGATAAATTTTTTATTCTCAGATATAATACGTGTTACTTCTTTAATTGCTGGCCGATCACGATTGCAAGTCATTGCTATGAAGAAATCTGGGGGTCTAAGGTGATGACCATCTTCGAAATTTTCAGCATAGTAGCTTGTTGACCCGGTAAATGATGACGGTAGTATTACCTTTGCACCAACAACTGCATTCTGCTTCGCAGCTAAGTCGTGTAACACCTACTTAGTTTTCAGCCATAAAAGTTTAATGGTTCATTGTTGTCCCTTGAAGGTGATCACCTTTAATACGAATATATGTATCAACAAGGCATTGCTGGAAAAGTCGTCCGCCAAAATGTAAAGCTGTAAAACCTATCTAACGATTGTCGAGTGTTACAGGTTGCGGAGTAATGCTTTTGGCGTCTTCAGGTCGAAAGTGATGCGATACTGCACTAATTCAAGCCGTGCAGGATGTGGACGACTTGCACAAAATGTCGGAAGTGCCATAACAACGGTCCACCCTGATGTTCCAGCTGGATAAAACAATGTGTGGTAAAGGACTACGCGATGGTCTTTTTTTTTTTTTTTTTTTTTTTTTTTTTTTTTTTTTTTTTTTTTTTTTTTTTTTTTTTTTTTTTTGTACTGACAACATTTTGCCATGTTGTTTTACAACCATCTCATTTGACGGGAAACCATGGTGAAGACTAAGAGTAAGAACAGTGCATTTGCATGTTGATTTACATCATCTGCCACTTCTCGCATTTTCATATGACCTTTGGTATAGTTGTTTGTGCCTTACAATATTTCTTCCAACCGATCCATTAAGTTGCGAGAGATGCTATAATTTAAAGTCTGTGCAAGCTGTTCGTCAACAGCTTCATCAGGATCTAAAAAGCACATGTAGATTTATGAAAGTGGTTCAAAATCGCCTTGATTAGTTTATGATGGATGTGTCGCCAAAATGAGTCTGTGATAAATTTGTCCAGCCACTTTGCAGCTAAAATCATAATGACTAAGGATGGTTCGGTCGTCGCTTACGTTGAATGGAGCTAAGGCGAAACATGAGTTTAAGTTTTGGATTCGTTTGTGGAACTCTTTAGAGAGCGAGTGATGTCCAAAAAAAGCAAATCAATTCACTTCGAAGTTGTGGAGGTGGCAATACAATTCGACCATGTAAGCAGCAATTTCCAAGTGAATAAACTTTCTTCGCTACTCTTTCTTTGCGAAAATGGATTGTGGCTCTAAGTACATACAGTGTAGAAGGGTCCCAATGACTTGTTATGAAAACTTGCGCAGTTTACGGCGTCTTTGCAGGTTTGTACTGGGCTGTGTGTGTCCGTTGTTGGTGTCGAAGATTGCGACGGCGTTGTTCGTTTCGTTTTCGTCTGTCCTCAAACCAAATATTTCTTTGTTCTTCACTTTCGTTTTTTATCCGTTGTGATTCTCGCTATCGTTTGTCTTCTAAGGGATTATTTATTTGTTCTTCACTTCTGTTTCGACTTGTTGTGATTTTCGTTGTCGTAAGTATTCTAACCGCATATTGCTTTTTTCTTCATTTTCGTTTATCATTCCTTCAGATTGGGCTTTCAAGTTTGATGTTTGGGTCGTCCTATAAGCATTTTTTTTATCGTTGTATAAAATTACCAATAATAATAAAAAATCCTTGCTATGAAATACTTACTATGTTATACTTAGCTATATATAATCTTTTTTTTTTTTAGTTAAAGTGCCAGGCCGAATAATACACCGTCCGAATATTTAGAGGGTTTTAAGGGAAACTTTTTGCAATTGCCTGTTTTTTCTTTTTCTTTTTTTTTTAGCCAATGCGCCAGACTACGGAACTGTTCGAATATTCGAAGAGTTTTGAGGGGAATTTTGTTTTTATGAAGAAAATAAGGGGTTTTAAGTAAAATTTTATTTTTATTCACATAAAGAATCATTAGTCTGTTCATATAACGACTGAAGAATTATTCCAGACATCAGCAAGTTTTATACTATTATGGGTGTAACATGTGTGCAGCCTTTTTTCAAAATGAAAAGTGTGTTTAAAAATTAGGGTTCTAAACGAATTTTCTCAAACCCGGAACCTTTCTGGTCAGATCGTTTTGTTTATTTTTTCGGCCAGAAAATCCCAAGATGCCTATTAAAAAAAAAAATATCGAGCCGTTTTCAAGAAAAAAATTATGCATACACAGTTGCTCGTATAAAGAGAGTAGCTTAGATTATATATTTATATATGGGGGGTTTGAATGGTTAAAAAGCGTTTAAACCTTAAGGTTGAAAGGGGTAAGTAATGCGTATTCGATTAAAAAAATTAAAATTACAATTTAAAAGTTTTAAAAGGCAATTGGTATGTAAAAAGCTTCCAATGTCCAATTAACCACGCTTGTGGAACTCATAAATGCTTTCAGTAAAGCAGTTTAAAACTATGTGTAAGGAGTGAGGGCTAGGAAGGGGGTAGCCTCGTCATATATGGAATAATTTCTGTTCGTTTTAAGTTTTATTGTTGCCTTTTACTTGAATATAAATCAAAAGTGCATTCTTTCCTTGTCCAATAATTTGGACAAGATAATAGAGGGCAATTATTACCACTTTTGGGAAGGTACCCGTCACAGTAAGTTAAATGACTCGAATCGTGTTTATTTATGTATTAATGCTAGTGCGAAGTACCACCTTCCCCAAATACTCTCGACAACCTTACTATGTAAGTATTACAATCTGATGACATAGTAGCTTGTGGAACATTCAGGAAGTTTATGTTGGTTCGAACAATTGAAGTTTTATTTTACTCTTTATGGACAACTGGTACATTTCTAGTGGTGGGGACATTGTATTTTAGTTTCATCCATATACTTTTTTTTATAGCCAGCTCCCGAAAAGGCCCGAGTTGATGTGAAGAAATTTGTCAAAATCGGTCGTCCTGGCTACAGAGTAACAAAACAGAAAGATCCAGAAGCTGGACAGCAAAGTTTATTATTCCAAATTGATTATCCTGGTAAAGTATACGGACATCTTAGTGTTAAATTGCATCAGAGCTATACATAAAAGAAAAAAAAGGTGCGAAAAAATGAGCTGGCCAGGCTATGTAAATATAGTTAAAATCTTGCCAATACATTGGGGACTGTCTTCTAATATTTTTCCTGGACAACCCACCCAGGAAATATTTTAGAAACCCTAGTATGAAATCTAAATGCTTTTTATACTCGCTCCTTGAAAAAAAATCTTGTTGTATCTCCTGATGCGAATTTCAATCCAGGCCATATTTTGCTTACTTGAGCGTGCGAATAAAGTTGCATGGCTCTGAAATGTTTTTTAGACCACCCTTTATGGTCTCTTAGAACGTTGCTACTTGTATCCTTTTTTTCATGTCTTTTCGTGCAGCAGGTGGATATTTGTGAATAGAAAAAAATAATCTAAGACTTCTTTCTTTTTTTTTCCTTGTATTTTAATCAGGGTCTCCAATATGTCTCTTTAATCGTCTATTTCTAAGCCCTTTTCCATCGGTAATCCAGATTCTTGGAACAGTATTCAGAATTATCAGTGGAAGAAAGAAGATTATGAAACCGGTTTATAAAATCGGATTGCCAAATTAGTTTTAACACAGCTTACTTTAGCGCGTGAGTAATGTTGTATGGCTCTGAGGCAGTTTTTTTACCACCCTTTATGGGTGGACCCTTTATGGTCTGTCAGAACGTTGCTACTTACAATCCTTCTTTTTCATCTTTCCCTGCGGTAGGTGGATAATTGTGAATAGGAAAAGGAATTTAAGATTTCCTTCGTTCTTTGCCTTGTATTTTTGTCAGGTTCTCCAATATGTCGCTTTAATTGCCTATTTCTCAGCCCTTTTCCATCGGCAATCCAGATTTTTGGAACAGTATTTACAATTATCAGTGGAAGAAAGAAGATTATAAAAGTGGTTTATAAAATTGTATTCCCAAATTAGTTTTAATACAGCTTATATTAGCGCGCGAATAAACTTATATGGCTCTGAAACACTTTTTAGACCACCCTTTATGGTCTCTTAGAACGTTGCTACTTATAATTTTAAACAATTAAACTTACAACAAACAGAAATGATTCCGTATATGAAAGGGGCTTTCCTCTCCTCAGTGCCCCCCTCTTTACGCTAAAGCGAACAGAAATGACTCCGTATATAAAAGGAGCTGTCCCCTCCTCAACGCCCCGCTCTTTACGATAAAGTTTGACTCTTTCTCACAACTCTACTTTTCAAAACAATAAAAAACTTAAGCGTAAAGTATATGAAAGGGAACAGTCCCTTTCATATACTGAATCATTTCTGTTCGTTATAGCGTAAAGAGCGGGGTATTCTGTTCATTTAAATCATTTCTGTTCGTTTTAAATTTTAATGCCGTTCCTTATTTTCAGTTATAAAACTTGTTTTTTATCTAATTTCTGAACGTTTCTGAATTAATGCAGGTTTTGATTTTGGCTCACCGTACATTGATAATTAAAACGAAATTTGCATATTAATTTAACTTTTTTTGGCTAAATGGCTTTCTCAAAGTTTTGATCGGACGATTTTGAGAAAAAGGGGCGGGGAAGGGGTCTAATTGCACTCCATTTTTTTTATTACTTAAAAAGGCCACTAGAACTTTTAATTTTATTTACGAACGTTTTCATTAATAATGATTGTAATTAACTTACGTAACGAACTTCTATATTCGTATATTTGTATTACGTGTATGAGTGGGTTTGCCCCTCGTCAATACCTCGCTCTTTACTCTATAGCTTGAATTTTGTTCCAATTCTTTGAGAATGGCCCCTTTGAGAATCTTAAAGGCCGTTTAATTAGAATAAATCGCTCTTTTTTAAATTACTTAAAATACTTTATCGTAAAGAGCGAGTTATTGAGGAGGGGATGAACCCCCTCATTCACGTATTAATTTCTGTTGTTTTTTTTTTAGTTTTAACGTTGCTCCTTACTCTAAGTTCAACAATCTTTTTATTTAATTTCTCGTTGTTTTTTTTTAAATAACGCTGGAAAATCAAGCGACCGCGGAAAACCATCTTTTCCTGCAGTAGGTGAATATTTGTGAATAGGAAAAAGAATCTAAGACTTCCTTCTTTTTTTGCCTTGTATTTTTGTCAGGGAATCCAATATGTCTCTTTAATTGCCCCCCCCCCCTTTTTTTGTAATCCCTTTTCCATGGGCAATCCAGATTCTTGGAACAGTATTCAGAATTATCAGTGAAAAAAAGAAGATTATAAAATCGGTTTATGAAATTGGATTGCCAAATTAGAAAGTGGAACAGCAAAATTTATAAACCAGCGATTAGAAAGCCGCGAACCGACACAATTTTCAATTCAAACCCTCAAATTATATCTTGAACCAAAATGTTTAATTCACGATCTAAGATTATGAACTCTCGATCCAGATTGTCAGTAAAACAGCATTTTCTTGACCTATATTGTCAGGAGAACGACTTACAATCCAGATATTAAATCCGGTTTATCAATGGATAAGGCCTCTATGCAGAGTTTAACATTCAATAAAACAAAGATGCAAAGCTTACTACTGATAAGCTTTCGAGGCTATAGAAAGTGTTAATTCGCAATAAAAAAAAAACTTTATATTGCCAAGACAAAGTTTTACGTGACTGCATTCTCCTATTCTCCCTTTTAGGGGGTACACTCGAGGGTTTTAGGATAGGGATTGGGTTAGGATTCAGAATATTTATTCGTAACTTTAAAATGCACATTTGTGTAGTGGCGACTTTTGTACATTTAACAGTGGAAAACTTATGTTTTACTTCCTTAGGACCAATTTTTTACATTACCAAGCTCTTCCTAATTTTAAGAACGAATGGACCCTTTTTTTCATCCGACAAACCCGTGTATAAATGACATTGAAAGCCGCGCGAAATCCGGCCACATTATGGGGGGAGGTGGTGGTCCATTCAGCTGGATTAGCCACTGCACTCTTCCTCTCTTCAAGGATCGACAGGTTTGTTGTTTTTTGTTTTTTTTTCGAAAATTCAAAAGACACTTTTTTTCGGAGATTTCAAACAACACGTTTTTTTTTTCGAAACGAAACGACACAAATTAAAGCCCTAAGACAAAACGCATTCTAAAATACTGACAGTGTTGAATTTAGGGCTTTTACTTCACGGATACAAGTTTCACTGACGATGAAAGTTTTTCCTTCCCCTCCCTGTTTTGTGTATTTTGTTAAAGCAGAGGATAAAGTACAACCCAGTAGAAACTACTCTGTGGAATAATTAGATTTTTCACCACTTTATAAATCAATCAATATAAAATCTCAACGAAGTCCTGTTTCACTCCATCTTTTTGCCCTACCCATTGTTTTGTAGTAGTGAGTTTTACGATTTCTTGTCCTAGGCTTTTAGTTTTTCTTACCTTTCATTTTTGTTTATTTTATTTTTTAATTAAGTGCGTAACTTTACTCATTCCTTATTTTGCAGAGATTGCTGAAGGAGTCTTACCTCGTCATCGCTTCATGTCAGCTTATGAACAGCGCATCGAGCCTCCAGATCGCAAATGGCAGTATTTATTATTTGCTGCTGAACCTTACGAGACTATAGCCTTTAAAGTCCCCAGTAGAGAGGTTGAAAAATGTGAAACTAAATTCTGGACTCTATGGAATAAGGACACTAAACAATTTTTCCTTCAATTTTCATATAAAGTTGAACCGAAAAAACCACCACCTCCACAAGTTATTCCCTCTAATTTGCCACTACCTCCAAGACCAGCACCCCCACCAATGACCCCTAATACTTCGCTCATGCCCCCAATGGTTCCGCCACCTCTTCCTATGCGCCCTCTCATGCCACCAAGACCACCAATGATGACTCAAGGTCCTCCAGGAATGATGCCTCCCGTTCCACCTAGACCCAATATTAGCGGTCCTCCGCCACCAATGCCTCCAATGGCTGGTCCACCTCCTGGAATGATGCCACCGAGGCATCCAGTGAATTTTAATCAAATGCCTCCTCTTCCACCAAATAGAGGAGGGGCCCCTCCACCACCCCGTGGCTGATGGAATGTGATTTGGGTATGGGAATTCAAGCATGCTAGAAGTGTAAAATTTGAACATCTGTGAACTCGACAATTTTTTGTAAGAATTAGTCTTTTGAATTAAAAAAAGGTAAAAACAAAAATGATTTGTAGCAATTCGAGTAAGATCTAACGTCTCTGAGGCCCGTTCAAACGGAAATGCCAATACAAGTGTGTATTTTTTTATTTTATTTTGTTTAGTATAGGGAGAACTGATGTGCAAGATAAAACAATATTTGAATGAACTAGATTCTTTATTTTTTTTTTTTTTTACGGAGAAGAAGGCATGGCCTTGTGATAGTACAACCAACTTATTGGAGGATTAGATTAGCCTTGAGTAGCTGGTGTTTTTAAATGGTCCTTTGATTGGTATATAACATACGTAACAAATATTGCAACTATAAAGGGTATAAAATGATACCGAAGAGTAAAATTAAAATATAAAAAAGGACTTGACAACTAGGCTTTTATCTCCAAATGCACTTCAAAAATGTCCACATTGAAGAATATGGGATCGAAAAGGTCCTTGAATACTTAGAAACATGTAATGAACATACTTAAATTTGTAACCTTTAAAAATTTTAGTTACTCGCGATAGTAGGACTAAAATGGTTACGCTTTTTAGTGCATTTGGAAATGAAAACCATTTATTTAAATATTTTATTTTACTATCTTTTGCTTCAACACTATTAGTGTTGTGACTTAAACACTTCATTATTGTAGGTTTGTTTTTATATGGAAGATGTTATTCTAAAGTAAAACGCTGTAGATGGTAAAGAGCTCGAGATTGACATGTTTTTCATACCACGTCCTTTCGCAAAAGTATCCTGTTTGTGAAAAAAGTCAATTGGTTAATTCACATAAACAGAGAAATAGGTAAATTTATCGATGTTCAAATCACTTCGATATTGCAAAGATGAGTTTACTACTTGGTGAGTTTTTGACGCTGAACCTACATTCTCTAATCGCTACCCTTGCAAGTATAACCCAGCCCCTCCCAATAGGGTCAAATTTAACTCAAGGCTTAAAACAAAACTTTGCACATTTTTTTTTCTAAGATTGGGTTTATTTAGAATCGTGAATCAACTATTGACGAGAATTAAATAAAAAAAATACAATAATGTAAACCAATAAAATCAGCAAAGTTTTGTTTATAGCCAAGGGCTACATCTGTCCCAATCAGGAGAGGAGGTTGAGTGCATTTGTGAGGGTAGCGGTTAGTATAGTGGGCATCAGTGATAAAATGTGCACCGAGCAGTATGTTCATCTTTTGCGAAACATGCTTATAGAATAACTAGAGCTGTCAATTGGTAGGCAATGCTAGAAAGCTTTTAGGTACAGGAGGAATGAGTTAAAGTTCACTCTCTTTGTTTAGAGCTAGAACTATTAAAGTAATGTTTATCTTTTCTAAATGCTGCAATCATGTTGTTATAGATAAAATAACCAAGTTTCTTTAGCGCAGCTCTAAGGATAAAGCGTCAAAGCTACCCTACAGGTAGGCAAACCGCATATGTGTATGTAAAGTACTTTTTTGAGTTTAGGATTTGAGAATATACTGGAATGGTTTCTTTTCTAGAAAACATTCAGTTTAGTATCAATTGTACATTTTCACGTCTCAATATTTCAGAAGGTACTTCAGCTGATTTTGGACCAAACAGTTTGTGGTAACGAACCTAGTAAGGAGCAACATAGGCTTATAGTAGCTGAAAACGCAAAAAAAAATACATCAAAAAATTAGCTTTTTGTTTTGATCCCAAACATAAAGTTTATCAAGTTAAAGCTACCCATCAAAAACTAAGAGCCAAAAAAAAATTGTCTAAGGGGGAAAAGACGCCCAAAAATGATAGTGATACTGATTGAAATTACACCATCAATCTCAGCACAATAGAGAACCATACGGTAAAGGTTTCAAGTTCCTATCTATCAAAATATAGAATTTTGCTTCTTTTTTTTTAAGAAGGAAGATGTCCCAATTCTTTTTTGAACGACTGTTTTAAGTCAAGGGACGTTTAACTGAAATAAATAAAAAACCGAAGTACTATAAAAGCCTAAGGAACAAGCGTTAATTAGAGTGTATGTACAAGTACTACTACTAACAATTCACTTCAGCACCAAGCCGTCTGAGGTCAACATAGCTACCCACGCTCTTTTTCCGTCTTGGAAGATTCCAAAGATGGATTCACCTTTGGAAAAGCAAGGAATAAATTTATTTTTCCCTTTATTAAAAATGAGAGATCAAGACTAAGTTTAAGATATCATCTTCCTGAGATTGCCAATAAATATAAACTACTTGATTTAATAAATGAGTCACCATCACTCTGTACATACAAAAATAAATTGAAAGAGATAGTTCTTTCTGCCTAGAGTAGTGGGGACTGAATGTAAAGTGATTTATTTATAAATTAGTCCCATCCGTGTCTACGAGTCGATTTTTTTCGCTTCTTCTCTCTCTCTCCCTCTCTCTTTCTCTCTTTTTTGTGTACTCCGTGTGAGCTATTGAGGTGTAATTCCTTCTTCTTTTTTCTCTCTCTATTGTTAAAGGAGACAAAACGAGTTGCCTCCCTGTCTCCTTTGTATAAGATTTATGTATATCGTTTCTTGTTTAATAAAGTCAAGTCCTAATCATCTCAATTTTTCTCTCATTACAGCCCTAGAAACCGGGATCGAACCTCAATTTTCGCCCAGCTTACTGTTTGAAATATGGTCAGTCAAACGGGTACCCAATACAATCCGTAGACAATTCTTCTGGAAAACATCTAATAAATCCTCTCCTATTTTTTGGAGCCCCTACGTTTCAGAATGAGCTTTCATTACTGTAACATCGAATATTCTGATCTTGGTTTGTGGACTTATCTTCCTATTCTTCCAAACTTTTTTTAACTGTGAAAAAATACCCTGGGCCTTGGCTATTTTGCTTTTAACATCTTCACTGTATTCACCTTCTTTACTAATAATACTACTGAGGTAAGTAAAGCTATCCACTTGATCTATCTTCTCGTTACCCATCATCACCTCATCTTGTTCCCATTCTAAGCGACTTAATCTTCTTAATATTAATTCTCAAGCCTATTCTTGTACTCTGAGCTCTTGAAACTTCCTTAAGTCTGAAAAGTACCGTCATTTTTAGTAATTAAATTCTAACAGAAATTAGGCTAATACCTATAATTACTGTATTCATTCCGACCACCTTTCTTATAGATTAATTGAAGTTTTCCTAAAATCGCTAGGTACTTCCTTTTTTTCAAAAATCCTGTTCATAATCTTCAGGAATTTATATCTAACTTCACAACCACCAAATTAAAAAAAAATACTTTTACGGCACTTTCAGCACCTGGGGCCTTATTATTTGTTAATTTTTTAAGTACTGTAATTCTTCCACGCAAAATAATCTTCCTTTATTTCCAAAGTTTCACAAAAATGTTCATTCTTTCTGTATCTTTTCCTGTAACTTAATCATGATTTAGCACTTTCTCAAAATGCTCTGCTCATTTCTCTTCAACTGTTTCCTTATCACTAGTTGTGGCCTCGTTCCCATCTTTAAGTGAGATAAGTTCAGATTGACTATTCGCACTCAGTTTTTTAACATGCCAATACAATATCTTTCTATTACACCGTCTGGCTGCATCTACTAAATCTTCCAATTTATACAGGGTCTCCACTTAAGACCTCCTCAATTCCAATTTTAATGTTTTCTCTACTTTCCTGATGTTTCTCTTAATTTTATATGATCTATCACTCATATACATTTTGTACAAGCCCCTCCTCATCTTTAGCAAACTTAGAGCATTTTCACTAATATTCTTAGCTGTGTTCCTAACCTTTCTTTCTAAGACACCATCTGCTACTATGCAAACTATTTTCCTAAAATCATTCCATCCATTTCTACATTGTCCAACTTTGGAATATTTAGTTTAATATTCAGCTGTTCTTGGAAAGTTTCTCTCAAATTCTCATTCTGGAGTCTATCAACGTCAGAACTTGGAAACAGGAAAATTCTCATACTGGATTCTACCAGCGTCAAAGTTTCCTGGAATGTAGCTATCCCTCCTTAATTTCAGCTTTAGTTCAACCTTAGACACTTCTAGATGGAGATCTTTACTTTTAACATCAATAACAGCACTCCTATATACTCTGGGAAAATTCCAGGAACAGTTGAGTACTAAACTTGAGGGTTTAAAATTTGACAATGTGGAAGATGGATGGAATAATTTCAGAAAAACAATTTGTGAAGTTGCTGATGGTGTCCTAGGGAAGAGTGCTAAGACAGCAACTAGGAATATTAGTGAAAAAGCTTTAGGTTTAATAGAGAGTAGAAGGGGTTTGTATAAGAATTATCTGAGCGATAGGTCGTATGAAAACAAAAGGAATGTAAAGAAAGTGGAGAAAGCATTAAAATATGAACTAAGGAGATGTGAAATGGAGGCGATGGATAAAATTGCTGAGGATCTGGAAGATGCGGCTAGACGGCATAATAGTAAAATATTATACTGGCATGTTAATAAATTGAAAGGGAGTAGCCGATCCGGACTAGTCCCAGTTAAAGATAGAAATGGGGTCACAATTAGTGATAAGGAAAAAGTTGAAGAAAGATGGGTGGAACATTTTGAGAATGTGCTAAACCGAGATACAGTAGCAGGAAAAGATATAGATGAAAATGAAAAAGTTTGTGATACCTTGGATCTGAAGGAAGATTTGTTTAGTGAGGAAGAATTAGCGACAGTACTAGAAGGATTAAAAAATAATAAGGCCCCAGGTGCTGATAGTATGATTAATGAGTTCCTTAAATATGGTGGCTCTGAGGTTAGGAATAAGCTACTGAAGATTATGAACATGATTTTTGAAAAAGGGGAAGTACCCAATGATTTTAGGAAAACCTTAATTAAACCACTGTATAAGAAAGGTGACAAGAGTGAATGTCGGAATTATCGAGGCATTAGTCTGGTCTCTGTAGGTAGCAAATTACTGAGTAATATGATACTTTTTAGACTGAGACATGCTGTAGACAAAGTTTTAAGGGAAGAACAATGCGGTTTTAGAAAAGGTAGAGGATGTGTCGACCATGTTTTCACTCTTAGGTTAATAATTGAGAAGTCCCTTCGTTGTCAAACACCTTTGGTCCTTAGTTTTATCGATTATGAGCAAGCTTTCGATTCTGTTGATAGAACAGCGTTAACAAAGGTCTTATCGTTATATGGTATACCAGAAAAATACATTAAAGTGATTTGCGCTATGTACGAGAATAATACTGCTGCGGTTAAGGTAGGAAATGAGGTTAGCAACTGGTTTTGTATTAAATCAGGAGTTAAGCAGGGTTGTGTTCTATCCCCCTTTATATGGATCATTTTGATGGACTTCGTCTTAAGGAGCACAGGAAAGGCAATTGGAGACCATGGAATCAAATGGGGAGGAAGAACGCTCCTGGACTTAGATTATGCTGATGATTTAAGCATATTAGATGAAAGTGTGAGCAAAATGAATGAATTTTTAGAGGTTTTACGAGTTCAGGGTGCTAAAATAGGCTTGAAAATTAATGTTAAGAAGACTAAGTCACTAAGGTTAGGAATAAGTGAAGATGAACAGGTGACCTTAGGTAACGAAAAGATTGATCAGGTTGGGAGCTTCAGTTACCTTGGTAGTATTATTAGTAAAGATGGTGGGAGCAGTGAAGATGTTAAAAGTAGAATAGCTAAAGCTCAGGGTGTTTTTTCACAGTTAAAAAAAGTTTGGAAGAATAGAAAGATAAGCCTACAAACCAAGATTAGAATATTGGAAGCTACAGTGATGACAGTGGTCAAATATGGCTCTGAAGCATGGACACTCCGAAAAGCAGATGAAAATTTACTAGATGTTTTCCAGAGAAATTGCCTACGGATTGTTCTGGGTACCCAGCTGACTGACCGTATTTCAAACAGTAGGTTGTACGAAAAGTGTGGTTCAATCCCGCTTTCTGGGGCTATAATGAAAGAAAGGTTGAGATGGCTAGGCCACGTTCTACGGATGAAGGATGACAGATTACCGAAGATTGTCCTTTTTGGCCAACCGTCTGGGGCTACACGGAAAGCAGGTCGTCCTTGTCTGGGTTGGGAGGATGTCATAAATAAGGATTTAAAGGAAATGGGAATTTCCTGGGAGGGTGTAAAGAGGGAGGCTTTAAATAGATTAGGTTGGAGGAGGAGCGTGCGTAGCTGTGTTGGCCTCAGGCGGCTTGGTGCTGCAGTGAGTTATTAGTAGTAGTATATACTCTGGTATCCATCCTGCCAGTCTTATGTTTACAATAATATGAAAAGAACTTCGTTTTCTTAAAGAGTTAAAGAGGCTGCGTCCCAAAGTCGAACCTTAAAACGTACAGGAATTAGGAGAGGCAGTTGGGGGGCTGCCGCCCCCCAAACCCCCGCTTTTAAAGACTCTTTTTTACAGGTTTTTTGTTCTGGGGGGCTTCCGCCCCCCTAACCCCCCGCTATTGGCTTCGGAAAGGCCCTCTTTTAATTAACAAAACAAAGAAACATCTCGATTTTGCCGACGACATCACCCTGATTGAGGCAAACAAAGAAAGGCTCCAGGAGCTCCTCGATGTCATACGCGAGAAAGCAAGTTTTTTGGGACTGAAGATTAGTTTGAACAAGACAAAAAGCATGGCAACGAGCGACTCACCACTTGGCATAAAGTGTAAGGACAATTCAGTAGAACAGGTAATGGAATTCAGATACCTCGGATATACAGTCGAGCGAACTGGATCAAGCGAGAAGAGGTACAGTCTAAAGTCAGTTCGGCGTCGAAAAAGTACTCCCGGAAACTGAAATTGAGGCTGTTCAAGAGTAACGTCCTCTCTGCCCTCCTCTATAGCTGTCAATGCTGGAAACTGAACCAACAGCAAGAAAAGAGGATTCTCGCTTTCAAGAACAACTTTCTTCGCAGGGTACTGAACATTAACTGGAGGGACCACATAACTAACCAGACAGTTCGCTCTATCACGCCTCAGCCCCGATAACAGATGTCGGACACCATCGAAGATGGCACTATTTGGGACACGTTATCCGTATGGCGGAAGATAGATTACCCAGAACGGTACTCGAATGGCAACCAGAGGGACCCGAAGAAGAGGAAAGCCAAAAAATACACTTCGTCGTGCATACCAGTGGGATTTCAACTTTCTCAATTCGACAGTCCAACTCCCATGGGAAGACGTCTGGGCAGCAGCACATACAAGGGATAATTGACGGCTCTTTCTGGATGCCTGGTTGCCTCTGGCGGTACAGGAGGAACTCAGGTAGGGATTATTCTGTTACACGTAAACCGCCAAATGACAAGCCACATTTTCATTTTGTGTATGACAGGAAGTAAACTAGATCAATGGAAATCCTAGCTTTCCTATGCAAACGTCTAGAAAAGTTTTTTCGCAATTTCAGCAGTTGAATTGCTCTCACGTTTGTCCGTAAAATGCTAAATCAGAAGTTTATAGCTTTAGGGGTATTTAAAAAAATAGATGGCCCTTTAAAAGCACAAAATTTCAAACTTTCAGCATGAAGATTTACCTACTAATTATCGGCTCTATTTCTTGTTTAAAATATCTTTTTATTCCTGCGTAGTATGTCATATTCAAAGTTATATCTATAACCTTTATAATTTGATACAATACAATAGATTTTTGAACAACTTTTACTTGCTAATAAAAAAATAGACTACTGACAAGGGATGGGATAAAACTGTTTTGTGTCAGTAGGCTAGCATTTATTCTATTCGGAAATAGTTTTGAATAGGGAATTGAATTATAGATTTCTTTTGAAATTTTTTTGGCTAAACATACCTAAAGGAAATATGTTAATTAAATACTAGCAGTAGGTTGTCATAAGATTCTTTCTTTATGGGCTTTCCAAATATCACTATAGCTTTTCTGTAGGCTAAATGCATCCCCCTGCTGATTCCAACTGCAGGCCTAGGATACATGAAAGACTAAAGAAAACATTAAAACTAGGCCTAGGATTGTCTTAGCCTACTTTAGCCTGTAATATTCAGCAGTCTTGGTTTACAGGTACTTTTTCTCCAAAAAACACTTTAAAATTCTGGAAACGACTTCAAAAATTCTAATCTACTTACATCATTTCTAAAAGTGCTTCAATTTACTCTCCCCCTGCCCCTTATGTGCTAATATATACCTCAAATCATTTACTCACCATGTATTTTGTCTTTTTATTGATGTCATCAATGTTGCTTTTTTGCCATGAATGTATTGAACTTTCATGGCAAATTGAAAGTATATAATGTTTATGTATTATGGGAGGGGGTTGAGGTAAATTGACATACTTTTAGGAAAAATGTAAATATTTATTTTAGAATTTTTTAAATTGTTTTCAGAATTTTAAAGTGTTTGCTTTTTATGAGCACCTGTAAACTAGGACTTATGCAGTTTTTCTTTTATTCAGATTATCATGCTTCCTTCCATCATTATCTATGTTTTCAAATCATTTCAAGTAATGTTTTTATCCAACAGTTATATCCAAACTTATTGGTGGATTTTTTTTAATTGGTTAGGAATACAAAAAAAGCTGGTTACAAAAAAAAGACCAGATCATGGTTGCCTCCTAAGGTGTAACCTAGTGAAGAATAAACCATAGCTTATTAGAATTCAAAATTTATAACCACATTTAGAAAAGTCTGTGAAGTAAGGGAGAATTGCAATCTAAAGCTTATTCAAGAATGGTACACTAAGTATTAGAATCCTGACATTGAAATAGAACATAATATTTGACAGAAAGTACATCTTGATATGTGAGAAGATTCAATTCACTTAGGTTTTTTTGACAAGATAATGTAACACACATGTCTTTTGAAAAGTTGAATCTCTAGGGTATGATATCATGTATGAACAAATTTGCTGCCCAATGCCCTAGGGTTCCTTCTGTAGTATATCTAGCTAAGAAAAAGTCAAAGGTTTTTTTATGAATGGGATACTACCTAAAAATAAGCAACAATATGGTCTCTATGTATAATTTGTAGATAGATAAAGAGCTTGGTATATAAAATTAAAAGGACATGGTAAAATTTAAAAAAAAAGAACAATATGGCCACTGTTTATAAAAAATGTTTCACAAGATGCAAAATGAAAGAGAAATTTATTATTAGTTCTATATTAGGGGCCATCATTGGGGTGGGTGGGTGCATTGTTATAAAAGCAACCATGATATTTGGAAATACTATAAAATAAGTAATCTAATGGTACTGTACTACTTTTATTTTACTAGCATGCATAAGGTCAATTGAACAAAACTAACTTTTTTTTCCTTTGCTATTCAATATTTGTGAAAAAATTGACAAACATCTAGAAGATGCAGCCAGACAGTATAATAGTAATGTAGTGAACTGGCATGTTAATAAATTGAGAAGGAGTAGTCAAACTGATCTTGTCCTAGTTGAAGAAACGATAATTATTGATAAGGAAATAGTTAAAGAGAGATGGGCAGAACATTTTGAGAATATGCTAAACAGGGATAGATTTACATGAAAAGATATAGAAGAGAATGAAAAAGCATATTATACCTTGGAGGTGAAGGAAGACTTATTTTGTGAGGAAGAATTAGTGAGAGTACTAACAAGATTAGAAAATGAAAAGGCTCCAGGTGCTGGTAGTGTGGTTAATGAGTTTCTTAAATATGAGGGCTATGAGTCTAGAAATAAGCTGTTGAAAGTTATGAATATGATTTTTGAAAAAAGGGAAGTGCCTAGCAATTTTAGAAAAACCCTAATTAAAGCCTTGTATAAGAAAGGTGATAGGATTGAGCATGGGAATATACTTACAATGTTTTTGATTTTGTTAAATTTTAAGAGCAGAAGTAGTCCCAAAAGTTTGAACTTAATGCTCTCAGTTGTTCTTGGGATATTGCTGGGATATCTTATTGGCAACCAGCATACACACAGGGATTTTGATTTAATTTTGAAACGATGCTTTGTTTTTAAGCATAATGAGGAAGTTTCATAACTGTAGGGGGTTGACCTACCCACAAACCTAAAAATATAGTTACTAGACTGTTCAGCTATGCTGAACAAAATGGCTGTCTTAAAATTTTAATTGAAAGTAGTTGGAAAACTATAGGCTAAAGAGGAGTGCTGATTGTCGTCCAATCACTTTTGACTCTTGAAAAGGGCACTAGAACTTTTAATTTCTAATTAAATTAGCTCCTTTAAAACATTAATGATATTACTTGCTATGATTGAGCAGTGCTGCCTATGATATTGCTTATATGCCCTTTTAATAACTGTATGCATATGATTTGTTGGTTAAGTGAAACTACAGCCTAAAAGCTTCAACCCAATGCCCTCAGTGTCATAAACTACAGTAACCATAGAAGTGGTATAAAAAATATGCTTATAGTGTCTTCTGATTAGTTCAAATTCCACCATAACTTACCCTGAAAGGTCTAACTTAATAATGTAAGCTGTTATTCTGATATTGCTTTGTCTCCCTATTGACAACTTCATAGTTTGTTTGATTTAGTTTAACATCTATGTAAATATTTTTTGACTTTAAGCTTTTTTGACTTTTTAAGCTTTACCTTAGTACCCTTAGCATGTGTAGTGGCAATGGTTGTAGTAGCATTTGTAGCAGTATGCACATAGCACCTTTTTTTTTTAACATACCCTTCAACATGCAATGAAAATTTCAACTTAATACCAACAACCATTCTAGAATTATTGCTGATATGTCCTCTTGACAGCCTATGCAAGCATAGTGTGTTCTGATTTAGTTCAATACAGTTTCAATATTGCCCAAAATTTTGCCTTAATACCCTTTACTTTAGTAGCAGTAGTAGTAGCACCAGTATTTATAGTAGTAGAAGTAGTAGTAGTAGCAATAGAATTAATAGCAGTAGTCTTAGCTTTAGCAGCAGTAATAATAATAGTATTAGTAGTTGCAGGAGTAGAAGTAGTAGTACTATGATGTGAATATTGTCTTTTGGTTAGTTCAACATCCCCCACAACAAGCTTTATAAGTTTTAATTTCACACACAAAGCTGTTCCTAAGATATTGGTTATATGGCCTTTTGACAACCTGCACAAAAAAAGGTAAAGGATATGGCATTAGACCTTACAGTCCGTACTGGTGGTGCTGATCTCCATTTCTTGGCCCTTCAGCCAGGAAGTGCAATGGGGGGTTGGGGGCCAGCCATCCTGTGCTTTCGGCAACCTGCATACAAATGGTGTTGTGATTCAGTTTAACTTCCCCCTAAAAATTCTCTGAAATTTTGCCTTCATACCCTTAGGTATGGTTGTAATAGTAGTCAGAGCAGTAGTATTAGTTCTCAACTTAATATAATCAGCCCTTGCTATGCCATTGTTTATATGTCCTTTTGATGGTTGCCAGTGTTTAACCCCCCCTGAAAATACCCCTGCAGAAAACCATCCCTCAGAAAATGCCCCCACACAGAAAATACCCCTCTCCTCTAATAAAGGACCACCCCACTTGGTTGCCTGGTCTCCAATCACTTTTGACTTGAAAAATGATTAGAACTCTCAATTTCTGATCTAATGAGCACACTTCAAAGTTTCTTTTACTATGAGGTGGAGTTGTAGATAGGGAAGGGACAATCTCCCTCCTATATAGAATAAATTCTGCTCATTTTGGGGTTTAATGTTATTCTATACTTTCATAATAACATCATAGACTAGAAATATTCTCAGAATTCATAAGGGAGTAGATATAAATTTCACATTTTTGATGCATTTTCTAAATTTTCTTTTGTACTCCTCTCCCCCCCCCCCAAAAAAAAAAGAAAATACCCCCACCCTTTCAAAATAAAATCCTGATTACAACCCTCGAGATTATATATAAATTTCTACCTCCCCTCATCTCTTCCTTAGAAGTAATTCTGTATTTATATGATGGCTCAATGAGAGCTGGGATATTCCTGCATTAAAATGCACCCTTTTAAGTGTCTCCCTCCCTCCCTAACTACAAAATAATCAGAAAACCCCACTGTAGGAGTTTAAGTGCCTTTTTAACTTTATAATTTGTCCATTACTTACAGATAGAATTTGTTACTGGGTGCAAGTTATGTTCTGGTTTTGAGAAGGCATGGGGATTTTCGGCCCTACTCCAGTTAATTTTTTGCTCGTTTTGAGTTTGATTAGGCTATGTATTATGATTTCTGTACGTTTTGGTTTTATTTCTTTATTAATGGTGATTTGTAGTAGTTTTACACGTGAAAGATAAGAAAAACTAAATCGTAGAATTTGACAATCCTTTATCCATGAAAACTTAAAGAACTTGGTGGATGCCAAAGCCAACTATTCTTTCTAATGAAAAAACCTTCTTAAACTTTTTGGTACCATATGTCTTGGCTTAATTTTGATGATTTTTTGCCTACATTTTTTTTTCTTTCTTTTTTATTTGGCGCCCGCTACTGTATAGAACTTCATATGGAAGTCTTTTCAACAAAAATTGAATACAGTTGTTTTTTTTTAAGATACTTATGGTGTGTAAATTCCTGTTTCTCTTTCCTTAGCATTTCTCAACTAAACAGAAAAACAAAAACAAACAAAAAATGGTGCATTAACATCACCTACTGCATTTAACAACAGCATCTTCAAACTGCAATCTAAGTCAAATCTGACATACATTCTGAGAGGGATTGATCTATTGCTAATAAGCTATGCAGACAATGTACTTAATCTGAGCTGCCTCCTTCACGGTTTAGAGGAAAATTTTATTCAATTTCAAGTAGAATATGGAAAAATAGGCCTTCAGTTTAATGAGGAGAAGTCAGAAGTGATGTTGTTTAATGCTAAGCAAGGGTCTCCTGTGGATTTTAGGCTAGGTAGTGCTACTGTTTGGCTTGTCGAACACATAGTTTATTTGGGGATCCCTATTGGTCGGATTAAGCTTGAAACGCATCACCTTTCAAAAGTCATCTGCAGAAACGGATCTCTTTAGCGTATAGCCGTGTTGTAGTTTATAAGTGTCAGTTTGATTGGCGTATTTGACAATATGCATGTGCATACTATGTTTGAATTTAGTTTAAACTTTCCCCTTAATATTTCCTCAGATGTTTATTTTAATATCCTCAGCCTTAGTAGTACTTGCTATAGAAGTAGTTTTAGTGATAGTAGTGGTATCAGTAGTAGTAGTTGAGGTAGCAGTGGTAGCTGTAGTAGTATTAGCATACAAATATTGCCTTTTTGGTCAATTGATTATCTCCTTTATCATTTCTTAAAAGTTTCAAATTAATATACTCAGTCTTAGATAACTTCGAAGACCACACTGCCTTTCCATGACGAAAGTAAAACAGTTCAAAATAGGGACGATACCTTTTTATTGACAGTGAATAGATATAAAATTATTTAACTGGATATTTCGAACACATATACAGTGTTCATCATCAGCAGTAAAACTAAAAGACATGAATAAAAATAAACAAAATTTATACCTAATAAACTAATTACATATAGAAATATACTCAGTATATTACTTTCGTAATATACTCAGTCGTTCCTGAGTTATGCCCTTTTGACAACCTGTTTACACATCACACATTTTTTTTAGTCTAATACTCCCCTCAGTATTCCCTGAAAGGTTCACCTTAATGCCCTTTGTATTTTGGGAAAGTAGCAGTCAAACATGCATACCTTTTTCTCAATAACATATACTATTTGTGTACATGAACACAATAAACAAATTGCCCAGCTTACTTTTGACCCCCTTTTCACCTGAAAACTCTAAACCTTACAAGTTGTTGCAATTGAAGTAATAGTTGGAGTAGTTTAGTAGTAATACTAAAGTAGCAGTGCATATATTACCTTTTTGTCAATATCTTCCTCTTAAAGTATTCTCTGAAGGTATATGATCTTTGAACTGTTTTGAATAAAATGGTTATCTCAAAATTTTTATTGGATGCTTGTGATACCAGACAAATGTACTAAAATGATTAGTGCTATGTACAAGAATAATACTGCTGCAGTTAATGTAGGAAATGAGGCTAGTAACTGGTTTGTACTAAATCAGGAGTTAAGCAGGGTTGCATTCTATCCCCATTTGTAAGGATTGTTTTGATGGACTTAGTCTTAAGGAGTAAAGCAAAGGCAATGAGAGAACATGGAATCAAATGGGCAAGTAAAACAATTCCTGGACTTAGATTTTGCTGATGATTTAAGCATCCTAGATGAAAATGTGAGTAAAACGAATGTTCTTTTAGAGGTTTTGTAAGTTTAGGATGCTTGAATAGGTTTCAAAATTAATGTCAAGAACACCAAGTCACTAAAGCTAGGAATAAGTGAAGATCAAAAGGTGATGTTGGGCAATGAAAAATCGGTCAATTGTACAGCTTCACTTACCTAGGTAGTATTATTAGTAAAGATGGTGGGTAAAGTGAAGATGTTAAAAGTAGAGTAGCCAAGGATCAAGGTGTTCAAAAACTTTTTTCACAGTTGAAAAAAGTTTGGAAGAATAGGAAGATAAATCTACAAAGCAAGATTAGAATATTGGGAGCCACGGTGATAAAAGCGGTCAGGTATGGTTCTGAAGAATGTGTGCTCCAAAAAACTGGATATGTGAAAAACCGTGGCAATTGGAGGAGTATTAGTGTACTGTCTATTCCGAATAAGCTCATTTTACCGACTATTCTCTATTGTGTCTAGACAGAACTCGATTTTCAGGAGGATCCTGAAAATCGACTTGAGATATCACATCACAAACCAGACAGTCTGCCTGATCTCAAGCAGGCTATGGTCACAGACTTTGTTTGGAAACGAAGATGGCGTTTGGTCTCGGCAACGAATACCTAAGGTCTAAGATAATATGCTGTTTTTTTTGTAGGGGATTCGGAAAGGCTTTTGACTAAGTTATTCAAGAGTGCTTGTAGAGAGTCCTCAAGAATTATGGACTGCCATAAAACTTGTGAGCAAGATTATAGCTTTGTACGAAGAGACTAAGTGTTGCATTAAGACCAAGTATAGGGCAACCAGGTTTTTCAATATCATGCCTGGGGTCCGCCAATGTGAACCTTCAATAAGTTAAAGCCTTTTTAATAGAATGAAGCCTGTTTGGAAGAGTAATAAATACTTGCTATGATTGAGGTTATGTCTCTTTAATAGCGATGTACTCTCCATGCTTTTTTATGCTAGTGAGTACTGGAAAATGAGCCAGGAACTCGAAAAGAAGAATCTCTCAATTGTAACTATATGCCTGGGAAGAATTCTAAATAAAACCTGGCAACAAAGAGTCTGCAATTCTGAAATCTATTATGGAGTAGGTCAGGCTGTTGTTGCTGCATTTCTAAGGAAGAAAAGGTGAACATATTCGGGACAAATCCTTTTTATGCAACAAAGTCACCTTCATCAGACGACTTATGGTTGGACAACAGATGGCTGAAGAAGATGAGACCATCTAAAAAAATCGTTACAGTTAACTTATGACGGAGATCTAAGGACGGCTAAGACCTCATTAATACTGAATTGGGAGGTTGCTACCGCCGTGGCACGGCTTCGGGACTACTATAGAGGTTTTATCGACGCACTCTGCACTATTAGTGCCTCAGAAGGAACTAAGGTCTAAGGCTTAGTAAGGTCAGACATCGAGTATTGAATACATATTCAAAATGTTTTGTTTAGGATAGTCTTCTTATCATTTAAGACCATTCCCAAAAGGATCCTGAAAAAACCCGAGGTGAAATGTTTCTCAAGTCCTTAAACGGCATGAAATGAAAGGGCACTTTATATGCATAAAATTAGAATTTGATTAGATTATCTTTTATTTACAGAAATATAGAAGCATAATTTATTAGAAAATTAACTCAACCGCGATAATAAAATAAATTCTTTGAAACTAATTTTTTAATACTTCATAAATTACTCTATATATATGATGCTTATTATCTTATATATTTTTTTATTGAAGTGAAGAACTCAACTGTTTTCTTCGGCCTTTTTTTTTCAATATATGCTTTTTCATTTCAGTTTTTCAACCGATTTTCAAGTGCATAGAAATTGGCTTGCTATTACAAAAAGCCTTCCATTAGAAAAATGGTATTATGACAATACTTCAGTATGGACTCTTGACTACCCTCCCTTTTTTGCTTGGCTAGAATACATTCTTTCCCAGCTGGCTGTGGTTATTGATCCAGAAATGGTGAAACTAAATAACATCGACTACAAATCTGAAGCCGCCATAATTTTTCAGAGATCATCGGTGATTCTTTTGGATTTTGTGTACTACTATGGTGCTTATCTGTGAGTATACCATTTATATTCTTTTAAGTGGAAATCTAACGGCTATGCTAATAGGTGTTTTCGAAGTTGTCATATTAGTGTATTAATACCACAAATACAAGCCTACAGCGACAGTTCTCTGGACTGGAGGAGAGTTGGGGGTGTTGTCATGAGTTTGAAACTGACAAGAGTTTTTTTTTTTTGTATTATGAGGGAACTTTAGACTGATCTCAGAAGCCTTAGGAAGGGAGTATGCTTTCCCCTATCCTCTGTTAGGGTAGGTACTATTGGCTTTCCATGCTGTTGTTGAATATATAAAAATATTCTTCAGGTCTACATACTTTCTCCACAATTGAATTCTGTTTGATGGTTGAACTATGCTTGAACTCTCAATTTTTATAAGGTCTCCGGTTAAATGTTTGTCCAACTAAATAATTCTCACTACAGCACATTTCCATATCATTGAATGGGACTTGGATTCCTATTACCTGAATAAGTTAACCACCAGAGAGGTTTTACAAAGCAAATCTCGTTTATTTCAATTTTATAAGAATGTGTTATAAATATGATTCTGTTGTCTCTTATCTAGACTAAGGATTGCTTGGAAGCATGACAATTGTTCCAATTCCAATTCTGAGAGGTCAGAATGCTTTTGCTTTGTATGTCGGCAGTGATTGGAAGGCATCCAGCCCCTCTTTCGGACCCTTTTTCGCCTCTGGCTTCTTAATGCCTCCCCCTCATGGTGTCAAATCAGAATTTCTAGATTGTCATTTTGCTCAAAATAAGCGAAAGCCCCATTTAATATGCCTTCAGGGGTGACATGATCCAAACAGCCCCAGGAAATAAGCCTTAAATGATGCACCAAGTCTAATTGTTCACGAAAGGCTTTATATTGAAAACAAGGCGGACATGTTTAGGTCCTGACTATCCGATTGGTTTTTGACAACTCGATTTTAGAGATCGTCCTTGGACCAGGAGGACGTCACAATTTTTCAGATTGGAGATGGTGGGTGTTTAGGGGCCCGAAAATAGGTTGAACAAGCTATTGTCTCTAATCACTTTAATACTCACATTTGAAAGTTCTGGGGCCAGAGAGACCCAATTGTAGAGATAAATGTTTGGCTGGGGCACAAGCCCATTCAAAATGTGCCTCGAAAGAGACAATTTTTTTCCCAATAGGCTTGAAAGTTATACCCTTAAGTCATTAGGCCAAGGGATATCCAACGCGCAAAGAATAGAAAAAATACTTTTGATTCGCCCAAACATGCGGCTAAAAAATCGTACTTTCTTCGAACAGCTGGAAGCATTCATGATTAAGCTCCTGGGTCAAAGTTCCTGTAGAGTCAAGAGAACCCTTATAGAAAAGGCAATTTTTAGAGTGAGGACATAGGTATGGGCCTGTGAAAATGAGCTCGATTCTAACTTTGTTTTACTTTTTTTTAAAGGCCTGGCATTTGCACTCGTAAATTCTTGAGACAAGGGAATCCTAATGCCCAAAAAAAAGATTGAGGTTAGAGGCATGGATTCCTCGAAAATGGATCAAACATGTTTTTCCGATTGGCTTGAGAAGTATATTCGCATGTCTTAGGGCCAAGAGACCCAATGCAAAAAAAAAAAATAAAAAAAAATAAAAAACAACAATGGTTCAGTCCCAAAGATGGGGAGTGAAAAACTGTCTTTTTATCACCTGAAATTGGGGCTCAACAAGGTTTAATTGTTTTTCTTTTGAACGGTTTAAAACTTAAATCCCTAGGCCAAGAGGAATTTTTAAGTTTGTTTTGATTTTCCATTTTAGCTTATTTTTGTTTTAGGTTTCCTTCATTTCTTCATAGTAACTGTTTCATAGGAGCAAAACTTCGGTTTTTTTCTTTTTTGTGTGCGTTTATTTGTGTTTTGGGAGTATTACGTTTGTTCTGGAGTGTTTTTTCTTTTCTTTTTTCCTATACTTCTGATTTCAGTTTATTGCACGAAAGTAGGAAGGTTATAAATTCTGCGAAAGTGTGAGTCTTAGCCAGATTGGTGAACACAACGTTATGTTTTTGATTTGCTGTGTATAATTCTTGCATGGGGCGGAAAAAAAAGTCGGTTTTGTTTGTCATTGATCCCGAGTCTGCTGTGCGTGTTAGCTGACATGGAGTTAAATTCTATTTCAGAGACCATCTAAAGTTCTTTGGCTAATTTTTCGTTTCTTTGATCCTTGTTTCTGCTCTCGAGTTGAAAGCTTAGTTCATTCAGACTACCAAGCTGGCACTGGTTTTAAAATAAAGTTAGACTAAAATATAGAAGAACTTGGTATGCACGAAAAGAATGGCGTTTTCTCACTGGTACGGAAGTTTCTTTTTTTCACCTGGGATTACATTAGAGGAATGTATACCACATGTGCTTCCTTGAATTTAACCATTCACTTATTACTAGTGATATTGTAATTTATCCTTTGCTCGTTTCTTAGTAATGACACTAGAAAGCTCGCCAACGCCAAGAAAGTCTATATTTGAATTTGGAGAGATGTAGTTTCTCTTATATCCTATTAACATTCAATGAAGAGCTGATTACTGTATATTACATCACCTTTTTTTTACAAATATTCTTTTATTATGTACATAATTTAAAAAAATTTATGGGGCTGACAACTCCATTGCTTTGGCCCATGCCGAGAAAAAAATAATTGGATAATGAGGCCACGCAAAAACAAGCTAACTCTTGATTCGGTGCGAAAAGGGCTGAGTCTCGATTCATTGAAAAAAAGCTAGAAACACAATGTAGACCAATGGCTTTTTTAAAAATCCTTATCATCCCTCAAACCCCTACTGTTTCATAGAAAAGTAAACATGTTGCGCCTTTTTGAATCAGAATCACTTAAATCTTTTCAATCCTTATAATTAAGGAAATTGTGAATTATTATCCCTTTCTCCACTTTCGTGCCCTCCCACTACCAAGTTATTGGCAAAAAGATAGGCATGTGGAACCTAGTTTGAACTAAAATTATGCATGGATTTTCACCCTGTGTGATTAGGGGACCAGTGGGGGATTCAAATCTGCCCCTAGCATGAATAAAGAACCAATCGTTTTGGATGCTGAACAATGTCCTGGCCCTTCCAATATCCCCCTGCTCCTCCCACCAACTGTATTGTCGGCTTGTTGCACCATGCTTGAACTGGGGTCATACACGGATTTTCAACCAATATAATTGGCGGCAAAATTTGGGCCTGTTGACTGTTCCGTTATAAAAATATATGGGAACAGATATGAAGGTGACTCATGACATATTCGACATCCTCCCCCGCACCTTTCGCTGACAAAATTCAGATAGAAAGGTAGGCATGTTGCGCCTTGTTAGAGCTGGATTCATTTGTCAACCTTTTATTTGCTTCACTGCATTTTAGGGTAGAGAAATTTGCAGTCATGCCAGTGGCTATGCAACGATTTAAAATAATTGTTCAGCGCAATTACGTAGTTTTCCTGTTATTAGCTTACGTAAATAGTTGATTTTATAAGTAGGAACATTGATTGGTTGTCAGAATATGAAAGATAGAGTTGATTTTAAGGAAAACAGCGTATCTGAGGACCTCTTTAAGAAACCTATCTTCATTATTTTTATCACAGATTCTTCTCGGAAAATATCCTTTTAAAAGTTCAGAGGTGTTAAATAAACTGCGGAATTTAATGGGCGGTGAAAAAACAAAATCAAAGTATTTCCCAAAGGCTTCACATTGCCCTAGCAATGTAAATCTACTTCCTGTTCGATTAAAGTTTGAGTTATTATACAAGTTTATTTCTAGTTGTTTAAGGTTATTTATCACTATAGTTTTTAAATAAAAAAACAAAAACAATATATTTTTACGACCAAAAGTATTCGTTTGCATACAATTTTCTAGACTGCAGAGGAGGTCTATGTGCCTATGCTTACATTTCTAGCTATGTCACCTTGCCGTGGCACGTCCTTGCTCTATTATGAGATTAATTAAAAGAACTTTTTCCACAAAATATTTTTTTCAAAAAAGTAAAGAACTGTATTAAACCGAAAATGAACAAAAAGAAGAATCGGATAATCTACCGAGCATACAACTACCACAAATCAGCATCAATGAATAAATGAAACACAATACGAACAGAAATTACAGTAAATAATCGATTCAAAACAAAACGAGCAGAAATTAACATGAGTAGGGTTCAAAACACCTATGCTTTCTAAAAACCAGAATATAATTTGCACTTTACCAAAAAATTCAACTGAATGCGCATTGTAAGTTTAATATCCTTATGCTGATGTGTTTCTTAAAATTTTAATTAATTTTCAATTTCTTAAAGTTATAAAAGCATAGGGGTTATCTTTTGCTTTTTTTAGGGGGGATGCCTGCTCATCACTTTGACTCTTAAAAAGGGGACTAGAAATTCAGATTACCAATCCTTTGAGTCCCCTCCGAAGTATATAAAACCACCCTTCAAACAGTTATTGATAACGAACTGTAGTAAGGAGCGAACCGGCTCAATAGTAACCGAAACTCTAAAAAAGAAATTTTGATACCAATAGTTACATCAAAATAATCAAATTTTAATGCTGATTTTAAATATATAAGTTTCATCAAGTTTAGTCTTTTTGTATTTTTTTTTTAATTTAGAGGAGGAATCCCCCCTATTGACACCAATGGATGGTGTCCATCCCATTCCTGCCGTATAATACGCTCGTTACTCAAAAACTAAGTTCGTGTCTGCATATATGATGGGAGGAGGGGGTCCATCTGATACTGGCTTTAAGTAGATTTAAAAGTTATATGTCTTTATGTGTACTTTTTCCATTTGACCTCCGTCTAAACTTAAGATTCAGGATACAGTACTTTACTTGGGTCTTTTTGGTTGGGGATTAAAACACTGAGGTGTGATGGGTTTTGAGGGGATTTTACCCTTTTTTCACAGCGTTTCAATATTTGTATGGAGACCATGTTGCATGGGTTGCTCAAATCTTAATAAAATGCATATTTGGAATTAATTTTAAAAAAGAATCTTTTCCTGTGTATAATCTTGAAGTCTGAACTTTCAAGCTTAGCTCACTGGGAGAACAACGACACTTTACTCGTTGTTTACTACCGTTAACGCTAAAATTTGCATGGATATTTAGATAAATTGATAGGTCTATTCAAGAGAAGCAATTCATTAATAAATTCAAACAGCAAAAGTAAATACATCCAGGCTTTATGGCTGGGAATGCAGAGAAGAAGAAAAAGAAGAAGGAGAAACAACACAACAATAAGAAGAAATGACGAAGATCCTCTCACCATTGATTACCCGCCGAAAATTCAGCCATATCAAAGTGCAATGCCTAATAAACAACAATAAAAACATACATTTCTTATTGGGCCAGAGAAACCTATCGCATAGAAGCATGAAAGAAAAAAAATATCCAAAAATCAAAAATGCTCTTATAGTTTTTCCCTGAGGCCTCCAAACAAGTGACAATATTTAGCTGACTCAGGCCGAGTACTGCCGGCAGCAAGAGAGGCAGTCTGGGACTGAAGTTTGATCTGACTGATTACTGAAGGGAACTCGAATAATCTATACATCTTGGCAAAACCATGACTTACTATATTTATTTATACAAACCTCTGTTTACTTTTAGAGTCTGCTCATCGTTCATGCCAGTAGATACCAGAACAGCCAAGCTAAGCTCCACAAATGTGATTGCTTTTATTTTGTTAGCTTCCAATCCTGGTTTGTTAATGGTTGATCATATTCACTTTCAGTATAACGGATTTTTGTCAGGACTTCTATTTATATCAATAGCGCATATAAGACAGGCAAGTGTTTTTTGTTAGTTCGATTCCATTCACACTTGCTTTGGTTAATCGATATTCTGGATAAGTTTGTTTAAATTCTTGTGAAAGCAAAACATCAAGTTATTTGAACATGACTAATGCTTAGTCGGATGGATGAAAGTCTAGTTTATCCCCTCTTCTGAGTAAAAGACTGTAGTAAAAAATCCTTACTTCATCTATCTATAAAATTCCAAAATTATCATATATAAACTGTAACAAAATGCAATAAACTGCTAAACCTTGCAAGAACATACAGTAAAAAGATAAAAAAGATAAAGAAAAAGACAGAAAAATGAACGAGAAAACTCAAATTCGAAAAAAGCTTTTAAAGCATAGTACCTGCAATATACACACAGTATATTTAATACATATTAAAAAATTTAAGTACATACAACTCCTCCTCCTTAAAATCCTGGAGTGTGTGTATTTCTTCCCGCCCTAGTTCGAATCCTTTCAAAACTTTATTTCCAACCAAAACACCCCCAACTTCTGTCAAGAGCTCAAGAGCACTATTTTGTATCTGAAATCATACTAACCTTGGAATTCAGTGTTTTCTATTGTTTTGCTGCCATTTCTACCTGATTTTTCTAGAAGAAACTCAAATACCACATTTCTTGTCCAGCCTTGAATTCAATTGTTAGTCTTTTTAATACATCATAACTATTACCGGGGATTGGCCAACTATCCTAAACGCTTTCTTTGAACTCTGGCTGCTGAGTCCCGCTTCTCCGAGGAGCTCCCTTTATTGGGTCTTCACTGAATATTCCATGAAAATCAATAATACATATTTATCGAGCATTTGCTTATGGAAGCTACGGCACAACTTATTAAAGCTATGAAATTTGACAACTCCTTGGCTACTGACTTACCCTTCCTCATATAAGACTATTCCAATAAATAATTGAAACTTCCGTCATTACTTTACAGTTGCTCACTTAATGCAGCAGCGTCACTTGTGCTAATGTGGTAATTTCTGCTTTTCGTTTTAAGTTTGACCTCAATATTTAGTTTGATTTCTGTTCTTTCATTCATTCGTAGTAAATTATCTTTATTTTAAGTTTAATTTATTATGCGACTTTACTTCTGCTCGTTTTAAGTTACAACGTTCTTATCTATTTTCATTTTGAACAATTTTTGTTTAGAACTAATTTTTCTTTGTTTTTAATTGACGTACGTTTATTGAATGTTAATTGTAAGAAAATTTGAAAAACTTTTAAGCTTTTCTGCTTAAGAACTAGTGTTGGAAATGAATTTAAATTGTTGGCAAAATTCGAACGCTCAATTAAAACCGTTGTGATAAAGCGTAGTTTTGTGCAGTACATTTTTAAGAATATATGTGTGAAAAAGTCAATAACAGGTGAAGGGGGTCTCCCGATGATACGACTTGAAATTTTTGTATCATTTGTTTGTCTTTGACGGGCTGTAATATATCTTCTGTTGCAATATTTTCTTCTGGTATCTTTTGATTCAGTTCAACCCTCCTCACATTCCTTGAAGTCTTAAGTAAATTCCATTAGCCGTTCCCGAGATGTTGCAGACTTGCCCTTTTGATAACTGGGATGCACTTCGTATCTTTTTAGGAAGTTCAAAATACACCTTAAGATTCTCTGAAAGCTTAAACTTAATACACTTATATGTTCTTGATATATTGTAGACATGCCATTTTGACAATCTTTGACAATGGATACATAGCCTTTCCTGATATCAATAAAGATACGCTGGGATGTGGCCTTTTGACAACTTGGATGTACCTAGTGTATTTTGGTTTAGTGCAAGATTCCCTGAAATTTTCAACTTAATAATCTTAGCCATTCATGAGATTTTCCAGGTCGCAAGTGGGCGCAGTCACATTTGCAATCGTAATTGGCCTTAGTTGCAATTGCATTCACAAGTAGTTGAAGTTGCAAGTAGTTGTTTTCTCAAGTAGTAAAAGTTTCAAGGAATCGCAAGTAGTTGTAATCGCAGTCACGAGTAGTTGCAGTGGCCGTCACAAGTAGTCACAATCATAAGTAGTCATAGTTGTAATCACAGCTGCATTCATAGTAGTAGTAGTAGCCTTGAAAGTTTCGAGGTAAAACCCTTATCCGTTCATAAGATATTGCAGATATGCACATCTAATAATGTCTTTTTGGATGCACCTACTGTTAGGTATTTTGACTAAGTTGAACAAAGTGACTGTTTCAAAATTTTCATCAGTATTAAGGGGGGGGTGTCTAAAAAGGCAATAGGAGAGGGATGAGAGCATAACAAAGGATGAAGGGCGCCTTTGTCCTCCAAGTACTTTTCAAGATTTGCCCCAACATGTCCTAAAAGTTTCTAATACTCTCAGCCGTTCCCGAGGGGCTACTGATCCGCCCATTTTGACAACCAATATGCAAATAGTGTGTTTTGATTTTGCTCAAATCCTCGTCGAAATTGTATGGAAGTAGCTGCAAGTAGAAGGAGTCAAAGTCACAAGTAGTCAGAGTTGTAAGTAGTCTTGGTTGAAGTCGTAAGTAGTCACAGTTTGCAAAGATTCGCAGTCACAAGCATTTGCAGTTGCAACTAGTCCCAGTAGTAGTAGTAGTATGTAGAGACCCTAAAAGTTTCAAGTTAATACCCTTAGCTATTCCTAAGATATTGCAGGCACGCCTTTTCGATAATCCGGATGCATATATTGTCGTTGGTTTGGTTCACTATCACTTTCAACTATTCCTAACTTTCAGCTTAACCCTTAGTCTTTTCGGACACACCCAGGATCAAGCATTCCGCCTTTTTCAATGATAAATTCAGTTCTAACAAAAGTGGAAATTGCAAAATTAACAACCCTTGCCTCGAGGGCTTAGAGGGGAGTATGGAATCCCCGTAAACATAGCTATTAGACTTTTCGGCTGTTTTTAACAAAATAGATTTCTCAAAATTTCGGTCAGTGTCGGATGCATCGAAAAAGGGTGGAGGAGGCTCTCCCTAAGCCTCGAGGGCTTGGGGGGGTATGGAATCCCCGTAGGCATAGCTATTAGACTTTTTGGCTGTTTTTAACAAAAATAGATTTCTCAAAATTTCGATCAGTGTGGGGGGTACCGAAAAAAGGCGAAGGAGGCTGATTCCCCTCCGATTACTTTCCAATTTCCCCTTCAACATGCTCTGAAAGTTACAACATAAAATCCTCATCGTTTTATGAGGTGCGTCCTTTTGACGTCCAGCGAGCATATTGTATGTTTTGATTTTGTTTGATATTCCCCTCATTATGTTCTGTAAGTAGTCGCGAGAGTCATAGTTGAAGTTGCAAGTATTCACAGTTGCATGTAGTTGCAATCGCAAGTAAACTGAGTCCCAATCAGTCCTAGTTGCAAGTAGTGGCAGTGAATTTTGTAGTAGTAGTAGTAGTAGCAGTAATATTGGTCCTGAAAGTTTCAAGTCCATACTCTTAGGTGTTTTCTTAGGTTATTGCAGAAATGCCTTTTTGATAACCTGGATGCACACAGTACCTTTTGATTTAGCTCCCCTGAAGTTTCACCTTAATGCCCAGAGAACCCAAACCAGAACCAAAGAACCCAGGGTCAAAATTCCCCCTTTCCCAATGATAAATCATATATATAAAGGGCAAATTTCATGATATACAACACTTGTACCTTGGGCTGTGGGGAGCTTAACATTTCCAAACCTTATGACTATTTTTCTCAAAATTTTCGATCAGTGTTTGGGGTGAGGCATCTAAAAAGGGCAAGGAGGGGCTGAATGTCCTCCGGTGACTCTAAAACACCCCGTCAAGATGACCTGAAAGCTTCAATTTAATACCTCTCTGCCATTCGTTGTATATTGCTGATACACCCTTTTAACAACCAGTGTGCACATAGTTTGTTTTGATTTTGTTTGGAATCCCCATCAACATTTTCTGAAAGTCTTACCTTAATATCCTAAGCTGTCATCCTAAGATTGTTTTGAATAAAATTGCTATCTCAAAGTTGTTCCAGGATGTCTTTGGGTGTAGGGCAGCTAAAAAAGGCGTGAGAGGGAGGCTGATTGCCCCACGACCACTTTTTACTCTTAAAAAGAGCACCAGAAGTTTCAATTTCCAATCAAATGAACCCCTTCTGAAGCTTCTATGACCACCCCTTTAATATGAAAAAGGGCATGGGGAAAAAAATAATACATTATTTTAATAAAATATTACAGTTTTTTTTTTATTCACCTGGGATTGATCCTCCGTGATTAGTAGCTTTTTTTACTATATTAGAAGCGCTTTACTATAGGTAAAGCCGTCCTGGCCGAGTGGGTTGGTGTGCTGGATTCGGGATCCCTTGTCTGAGAGGACGCGGGTTCGAATCCCAGTGTACCCAATTCTTCAGTTTGGGACGGGGGTCAGTGGCGTGACTCTGTAAGCTTAGCCAGAGTCGACCCAGCTCTAAATGGGTACCTGGAGAAATCTGGGGAAGGTAAACAGGAAGGGTGTGCGAAAGCAAAGGATGGCTGGCCCCCAACCCCCCATTGCACTTCCTGGCTGAAGGGCCAAGAAACGGAGATCAGCACCGCCGGTACAGACTGTAAAGTCTAATGCCGTATCCTTTACCTTTTTACCTTTACTATAGGTAAAATTAGAACGTTGCCTCTGAAAGAATCTTTTCGTGTTGTTTTACTGTAACTACTAATATGTCAAATTTATGTTGTTTTTTTGTTTTTGTTTTTTTTTAGCAGTAACTTGCGTCATTCAAGGGTGATTTCCTTGAATTAAGCGTCTTAAGTGTCTCTACGAACGAAAATTTGTTTTTGCTCAAGATATGATACGTGATAATTTTATTAGACGATATGAAATAAATTCTTACCCATATATTCAGCAAAATCAAGTTTCTGTGCTAAGATGGACGTTCAATTACTACAGAGACATCACTCAAGAAACTGTTTTCTTTGCATTGGAAGGGGGCTATTGGCTCTCTTTGTCCCTCCATATATGCAATCATTAGGATACAAACAGGCAACCAAGGGACGGCTTCATTTCATCGGCTGATAGTCTATAGTGCGGTAGACAATAGCTGGAACTCTTGTCTTGAATCAACAAAAACAAAATTTTCTTCATTCACCTGGGATTGATCCTCCGTGATTAGTAGCTTCTGCACTAACTTGGCAGGGAAGTGACTGAAAAATCTAAAGTACTGGTACGGTATTCTCTTGAAATTTGGCGTTCAATGACCTATAGCCAGGCCCCCCCCCAAAAAAAATAGACCTATAAACTTTACAATCCTGGCTAGCAGGCTTCAAAGTTCCATAGTTTGAGGATGTAGATCTTCCTGGGTAAGCTTCCCCACGTTATAGTTCTAGAGTCCTAGAAGCAAAAGCTCAAGCAATACCTCAACCACGTCAGAGACGCTGCTGTATCTTTTGGTTTGATGGTAGATGCCAACAAAACAAAAATTATGGCGAACACTGAATCCATTCAACCTACGATGTGACAACCAGACGATAGAGCAATTCGTGTAGTTCAAGTATTAAGGAAATTTATTCTACAATGCTTGATCGCAAAAGTGAGAATTCAAGCACAGAATCAGTCAGGCAAGTGCGTTCGTCAGGAAACTATCTCAAATGTGGCCCTTGCCAGCAGTACCCCTAACGACTCAAGAAGAGACTATTCAAAAGCAACGTCCTCTCAACGCTTTTCTATAATTTCGAAACCTGACATTTTTGCCACGAGACTTGAAAAGTCTCGTGTTCGAAAACATGTATTTAAGACACATTCAAGATGTCCACTGGACCCAGAAAGTAACGAACGCTACTCTCCGACAAAAGACATCTCAACCACTGATAATCGAAACGATCAAATACTGGAAGGGGAGGCACCTTGGATACGTGATTTGCATACCCAAAACTCAACTACCAAATGTCTTCCTCCATTGGCAGCCACTTGATATCAGATGTCCTCTAGATGCCTCAAGAACACCCTATGACGCAGCTACCGAGCTGACCTCTCAGACTTCCATTCCTCGCTTCAACTGGAATAGGAAGATGTTTGGGTGTTAACAGCGATGAGATATAACTTACGACTCTTCTCGGATGCCCAAAGTACCTCCGGAGGAACAGGAAGGTCTTAGGTCAGGCAAGACTTCTTGGCAGTAGCTATGTGCCCACCAAAACCAAGTCAGATCCTGGATCTTTTGTATGGGAGGTAGATGAAGCTTGGAAGTGGCATACGCCATAAAAATATGCTTGGTTGTTTTCTTAGCCCAAAGCTCTTGCTCGGGGTATTGTTAGATAAATTAAGGACCCATCGTTGACCTTTAATCAATATGATTGGGAATCTTTGAATGATTATGATTCAACCAACGTGCAACGTTACAACCTTTCTGCTAATCAGTGGGTGATGGGAAATGTGGTTACTATGGGAAATGTGTGCGGTAATGTGGTTACATTTTGCCTGATTTTCAATCTGTATTATTGGAGTTGCATTATTGGTCTGTGGTTCCTTCTTCGCTCTTCAACCTCCAAAGCCCCTTAGACTACGAATATTTTAGCAGAAAGGTTGGTGTATTTTACCTTTATGTTAATTATTGGCCATCACCGTAGGATATTACAACTTTGCGTTTAACATGATTTTCTTGTACTTTTCGTCTTGTATCTTTATTCTCTGCCCCTGCTCCGTCAGTTATATGGCTTCGTTCATCGTGATAGGTCTTGCAAAGACCAATACTATTTTGATTCTCTTTACTAAATGTCTAGACTAGGAAAATAATCTATCCTTATTTGTACCAACCTGGGCGTTAATCCCTTTCGTCATAAACCATGTAATTTGTATTCTAAAATTAACTTCTTTCAAACCTAAACAATACTTTCAAACAGTCCGTGATAATGAACTGTAGTAAGGAGCGACCCGGCTCAATAGTAACCGAAACCATAAAATTCGGGATTTTTACAACAATAGTTACATCAAAAGAATCGCACTTCAATGCTGATTTTAAATATATAAGTTTCATCAAGTTTAGACTTTTCCATCAAAAGTTACGAGTCGGAGAAAATTTGCATTATTTTGAAAATAGGGGGAAACACCCCTTAAAAGTCATAGAATGTTAATGAAAATCACACCATCACATTCAGCATATCAGAGAACCCTGAAATAGAAATCTCAAGCTCCTATCTACAAAACTGTGGAATTTTGTATTTTTGCCACAAGACAGATCACGGATTCGTGTTTGTTTATTATTTTTATTCCAGGTGTGATCCTGTCGACCCAGGGGTCCTAGAATGTCGCAAGAGGGTTCATTCCAATGGAAATTAAAAGTTTTAGTGCCCTTTTTAAGTGACAGAAAAAATTGGAGGCCACCTAGGCCCCCTCCCACACTCATTTTTTCCCAAAGTCACCGAATCAAAATTCTGATATAGCCATTTATTCAGCATAGTCGAAAAGCCTAATAACTATGTCTTTGAGGACGACTTGTTCCCCCACAGTCCCCGTGGTAGGGGCTGCAAGTTACAAACTTTGACCAGTGTTTACATATTGTAATTATTATTGGGAAGTGTACAGACGCTTTCAGGGGGATTTTTTGGGTTGGGGGGAGGGGCTTATGCGGGGGGAACTCTCCGCGGAGGAATTTGTCATGGTGGAAGAAAATTTCGATGAAGGGGGGCGCAGGATTTTTTAGTTTTTTTTTTAAACAATGACAAAATAAATATTGAAATTTTTCAACTGAAAGTAAGGAGCAGCATTAAAACTTAAAACAAACAGAAATTATTACGCATATCAGGGGTTCGCCTCCTCCTAATATCTTGCTCTTTACGCTAAAGTAATTTTATTAATTTTAACTATTTATTCTACGGCCTTTGCGGGTAATTCTCAAGGAATTGGGACAAAATTTAAACTTTAGTATAAAGAGCGAGGTATTGACGAGGGGGTGAACCCCCTCATATACGTAATAAAAACATACGAATGTAGAAGTTCGTTACGTAAGTTAATTCGCAAGTTACGTATATTTTTACTAATAAAAACGTTCGTAAAAATTTAATGTCTTTTTAAATAACCAAATAATTGTTAACTAGGCCTACTCCCCCGCTCCTTTTTTCCTCAAAATCATCCGATCAGAACTGTGAGAAAGCCATTTAGCCAAAAAAAATTAATATGCAAAATTCGTTTTAATAATTCATCTGCGGAGAGCCAAAATCAAAATATGCATTTATGCAAAAACGTTCAGAAATTAAATGAGAAAACAAGTTTTTTTTAACTGAAAGTAAGAAGCGACATTAAAACTTAAAACGAACAGAAATTACTCTGTATATGAAAGGGGCTGTTCCCTCCTCAACGCCCCGCTTTTTACGCTAAAGTTTTTTAGTGAATAAAAAGTAGAGCTGAGAGAAAGATTCAAACTTTAGCGTAAATAGCGGGGCGTTGAGGATGGAACAGCCCCTTTCATATACAGAGTAATTTCTGTTCGTCTTAAGGTTTAATATCGCTCCGCAATTTCAATTAAAAAAAAAGTTTGTTTTTTTTATTTGATAGCTGATAGAACATGTCGAAATGTCTATGACAAACCTCAAAACCTACGGCTCACAGCTTAATAGTAGTCATTGTCTGACCCTGTAAGAAACTAAATCTTTTAATATTCATTTTTTTAATACTTAGAATATATTTTACGAGGTGAGTATAAGACACTCGTATGTGATAAAGTAGACATTAACACTTATTGACGAATTACTAATGCGTAGAGAGAAGTTTTATATTTTTTTATGCTGGATTTCTGTTTATTTGTGTGTGAGAGATTCAATTCGATTTTGTGTTGCTATGAACATTAACTAACTGTCAAACTAACTGTCAAATCAATAACAATCCATAGCAAGCTGTTTTACGAGAAAATGAGTGTCCATAGCCTTTCCATTATTCCAACCCAACTTTCTTTGTTGTAATTTAGCCCTCAAGTCATTTTGAATTCCTGGACGCCTGTCCCTCCCACACTATGGGACATAAAGATATTGTGGCTATTTTTCTTTTCTCTTCTAGGGTAACTTTTTAGCAAGTGCCTTTTGGTTTGCAGTCTTGTTGAACTTCAAGCATATATATTTGTATGTTGCCCCTGCATATTTTGTATTCCTCCTTGTAGCATATTGTGGAACAGAAGACTTATACAACCTTGTAAAGAGGATATTGCACCTTGGAGGAATTGTTTTGTCAGTTTTTGCAGTTTCGTTTGCCCCGTTTGCAGATCATGTCCTTCAGGTAAGCCATCATCTAATTGTATGTATAGCTGCACTTGCACACAGAGCCCCCCCCCCCCCCCCGAGATTTTTCCGGGGTCTTCTCTAGGAAAATTGGACAAAAATTACGGAAATTATACACAAAAGGGCCTTGAAAAAAAAAAACAAAAGAAATCCAATATTATTTTCAAAACCTGCAAGCGAAAACATACGCTTCTAAGACTGTGATTGTGTGAGAATTAGGATAGTCTTGATAGCCCCGAATAAATAAAAAAAACAGCATTGTATTGTTCAAAGTAAAATTGTGGGAAAGTATCAAAAGAAAAAAAAAACTAGTAATAAAAGTTCCAAAAAGGCTCTGGAAATTTTTCTCCTTGATTTATTGAACGCAAAGAGCGAAATGCTTCTCATGTGTTTTTGTTTCTTCTCCTTCATATGGAAAGAAACTTCACTGTCGTGGAAACTTGAGGGGAGATTTATTCGATTTGAAGAAGAATCGGAGGTTCCTGGAATTGATCACATGCCGAAACGAGTTCTGAAACATATTTTCCCAGGGATATCTCATATTCGAAGAAGATTGAAGAAAATTTGAAGAAGAATCCTCTGGGACCACCGGAGACTCCTGGAATTGATCACATGCCGAAACGAGTTCTGGAACATATTTCCCAGTGATATCTCATATTTGAAGAAGATGAAGAAGATTTGAAGAAGAATCCTTTGGGGCCACCGGAGGCACCTGGAATTGATCACATGCCGAAACGAGTTCTGGAACATATTTCCCATTGATATCTCATATTTGAAGAAGATTTGAAGAAGAATCCTTTGGGACTACCGGAGGCTCCTGGAATTGATCACATGCCCAAACGAGTTCTGGAACATATTTTCCCAGCGATATGCATATTCGAAGAAGATTGAAGAAGATTTGAAGAAGAATCCTTTGGGGCCACCGGAGACACCTGGAATTGATCACATGCCAAAACGAGTTCTGAAACATATTTTCCCAGTGATATCTCATGTTTGAAGAAGATTGAAGAAAATTTGAAGAAGAATCCTTTGGGACCACCGGAGGCTCCTGGAATTGATCCCATGCCGTAACGAGTTCTGAAACATATTTTCCGAATGATATCTCATATTTTGCTCTTTCTAATCAATTTGTCTTTTCAAAAAGGATTGTTTCCCTAAAGTTCTAAAGGAAAACTGTATTATAATTTTGTATAAAAATTGTAGATAAGGAAGAGAAAAGTAATTATCATCCTATTTCAGTTTCACCAGTTATTTCGGAGATTTTTAAAATCATAATACATGATAAAATTAGTAAAATTGCGGAAGAAAAAGGAATCATACCACCAAACCAATATGGATTTCGGAAAGGGCACTGTTCGGCTCCTGTTATTAACCATTTATTTGTAAAGTGAAAGAATTTCTAGATAATGATTTTTATACCTTAGCCTTATTTGATATTGCTTTTGCTTTTGATATTGTAAACCATAATCTTTTATTTAGAAAGTTAAAGAAATAAAATTTTCCACCGTGGATTGTTTTTTGGATTGAACCATATCTATCGTATCCATATATGGTTGAAAGAAAATAATAACTTGCGGAATTCTACACTACTACTGCTACTAATAACTCATCGCAGCACCAAGCCACCTGAGGCCAACACAACTACGCACGCTCCTTCTCCAGCCCAATCTGTTCAAGGCCTCCCTCTTTACATCCTCCCAGGAAGTTCTCATTTCCTTTAAATCTTTATTTATGACATCCTCCCACCCCAGACGAGGACGACCGGCTTTCCGTTTAGGCCCAGACGGTTGGCCAAAAAGGACAATCTTCGGCAATCTGTCATCCTTCATCCGCAGAACATGGCCTAGCCATGTCAATCTTTCTTTCATCATAGCCCTAAAAAGCGGGATTGAACCATATTTTGAAATACGGTCAGTCAGTCGGGTACTAGCTGGGAATTCTACAGGGGCCGATTTTATGGCCCCTTCCTTATCTTTTTATACCACAGATGTAGGAAATTTGATGAAAGATTGTTTGATAATATCGGTCGCTGATGACACGGTTTTTTTTATTATTCCGAGCTTCCTTTGTTAAAATCCGTTTTAAAATCATTAAAATCGCGTTAAATGATCCAATGAAATGTACGAGTAGTAACCGTTTAGTTGTCGGATTTTTGATAGATAGGGTTTTAAGGTGTAATCATTGAATCATTTTCATGGAAAGAACGTACAAATTCTTTATTTAAATAAATTGCAAGAGTAGCTGGTATTCTAAATAGATTGAAAAATTTCCTTCCTCAAAAGGTTTTGAGACCCCTTTATTTTATCTTGTTTATTCATTTATTCAGTATAGTTGTTATATTTTGGGCTGATTCTTTCAGCTATAATTTAATGAGAATTCAAACCGTCCAAAATCGAGCTGTAAAGTCAATTTATTTTAATAAATTTAATACTACAGAAACTTTTCTTAAATCCAAGTTACTAACAGTGAAACAAATTTGCCAGCTCCAAACTGTTGTATTCTCGCATAAATAAAATGAATGGTCCAGCACCCCCAGGACTAACACAACTTGCCATCTTTCATTTATCGACGCATTATCATGTTTATCCAAAGTCATCATCTAGACGTTTTTCTCTTATTTTGGATATTTGTCATACATTTATTTTGGATATATTGAATAATGGCAAAGAGCAATTTTTTCCATAAAACGTTTTGGAGCAAAATTATGGAACATTATTTCTCTGGAAATAAAAGAGTCTGTTTTAGTTCCATCATTTCGATATAATTTTACAAAACATATTCTTTCTACTAATGCACGTGAATACCGTTTAGCAGGATTCTCTCTTTTTTTCTGTAAAGTGCATAGTGCCCTTCGTTTAAAAATTGGTGATGTATTATGTATTGTAATGGGATGTATTTTGTGAAGTAAATCAGTGATGTATCAGTATGAATGCTCTATACGTTTTTTAGGGACTAAGGCTTAGTCCCTAGGGACCATTGATAAGTCCCTGGAGTTAAGGTATTGTTTGTGTTTTTTTTATTCAATTAAGTCTGGTCAAAGTGATTAGAGGACAGTCAGCCCCCATTTTATGTCTTTTTCACCCATTGGACACCCCATAGCCCCCTCCCAGAAATGACATAGGATCAAAACTTCCAGATAGCCAGTTTGATTAAAATGGTCGATAGTTCCGATAAATATGTCTCCTGGGATGGTATGACTCGTGCAGTCCAGGAGCAAGTGCCCTAGATTGTGAAAATTGCCTGTTGTCTACAGCCAGCTTTTATTGTGCAAATTGGCTGGCATGTTTGGTATTGGCTATCCTATTCGATCAAAGCTTTCAGGATCGTTCAAGGGACCAAGAGGGCCACATATTTTTGCTGGGAGGGGAGAGGGTGCTAGGAGCCCTTAAAATGGCTTGCAACTTTTTCTCTGATCTGTTTTAATTTTACAGCCGTAAATCCCTTGGTCAAGGAGACCTTAATGTAAAAAAAATCGATTTGGGAGCACTGGCCTCCTAAAAGTTGGGTGCAAAAGGGCCAAAGAACTTTGTTCTTCGGATCAGCTTGTAACTTTCGTCCTGATTCAAGAAAATCCAAATGCAAAATTAAAAGAATATAGTTTCCGAGCAAATAGGCCCTGAAAGCCCCCAAAATGGCCATAGTTCTTTTTTTTAACTCGACTTGTATCTTTAAATATTTAAATGCTTTGGGACTAATGCAGGAAAAAAGTTAAAAAAAGATATTGATTTGTCTGAAAATGGCGTCCAAAAAAGGGCCAAAATACTTTTTTCTGAACAGCTGGAGTATTAGAACCGTAAGTGACTGGGCCAAAAAAATACTAATGTATACAAAAATCTTAAATTGTGGTTTGCTGGCATCCCAAAAATTGAGCCTGGGATTTGGTCAAATTCGTTAACCTTAGAATTTTTTAAGTAAGGAACTTGATAAAAATTCATAAAAATATGGCTAAGTTCAATGAAATGCAAAAAAAGGGGGGGGGGAATGTGCCCCGACATTGGGTAAAAAGATTTTTTATTTTTCCAAACGGCTTGAAACTTGCTTCCGTAAGCTTTTGGACGACCAGGACCCGAATCAGCAATAAAGTTTATGCTGGAGCATGGAACTCCTAGAAATGTGGCACGAAAAGTGGCTGTTATACGACTTTTCTTTTTTTTTATAAAACTAATGTCTTTAAGGTCTTTGCGGCAAGGGGAACCCAATTCACAAAAATTGGTTCTCCCAAAATCGTGCCACCAAACTTTTTCTCACCAACCATAAATCCTTGGTCCAATTGGACATTGCAAAAAATTAGGCTAGGTGTACAGGTCCTATTAAATGGGCTGAAAGTATTTTTTTTTCTTTTTCTTTTTTTTTTTGACTTGTAACTTATCAATAAGGTATATAACCAAGGGAACCCAATGCATAAAAAAACACAGTTTAACTGAAACTGTGCCTACAAAGGGCCAAAATTTTGTTTTTCCAACTAACATGAAAACTAAATTCGTAAACCCCCTGAGCCAAGAGGAGCCTTATAGTGAAATGAACATTTAGTTAGGGGACACTGGTTCCAAAAGTTGAATGCCAAAATAGGCCCGCTGGGCATTTTCAGGGTCGTTCCCTGGACCAGGATGACTTTAAATTTTTCTGGGAGAGGAAAGGCTATATAGGTTTTCCCTAAAATGGGGCCCAAATATTTTACCCCTAACGGCTTTAAATTTACATCAGTAATTCCCTGGTTCAAAAGACCACCTCCACGCCACACATGCACTCTGAAAATAACGTCCAGCAGTGGTGAAAATAACATTTCTTTAAGGGGGTCAAGATTCTTTACGCCCGAAAACGACCCATAAATTTCATGTCTCCGGTCGCTTAAGAGTTACGTATAGAAGTTCCGAACTATGTTGAAGCAAAAATCTGGAACTTTTTATGGCTGGTTTGATTTTTGACGTCCAAAAAGGGGCCCGTAATTCATTCTATATCTGATCGAATTGAAGTTGGATGGGTTTATAGACTGGTCAAGGTAGATCTCATTAAATAGAATAATTTTGAAAAAAGCTTGGTTGTGTCGATTCGTGAGGGAAAAAAATTATTTTGTTTTCGTCTATCGGCTTGAAACTTAATGAGGATATAGGGTAGAGGAAAGTCAATGAAGACCAAATGTGCAAAAAAATAGTGTATATTATTGGTTTGTGACGTCTGGATTTCTTTTTCAAAACAACAAAAAGGAATTCCTTGTATAAATGACAGATATCCATTCATTTCAACGCATTATCAGTCATAATAAAACAGAGCTTGAACAGAATTTTTAATGAATAGATGGATTAAGATAAGTCACATTTGAGATTGGCTATAGAATGGGGTCAGGATGGCCTCAGATCCATAGAAGACCAAAAATTATGCAGATTTTCAATCACTACGATCGAAAATCCCCTCCCTATCCATCCCGAATTTCAAAGTAAAAAATTTAGTAAAAAACTATTGCTAATTGAAAATTTGACTAGATTTTTTAATTTTAGTTTTTAAGTTGAAAAGACGAGAAATACTTTTGCGAACATTTCTAGAATTAAACCGTAACAAAAGTAATTCGATTTAAAAAAATCGATGGGTGAACAGCAGAAATTAAAATTAGCAATTAAGTCAAACTTAAAACAAATGTTCATTACCATAAATAAAATCGAGGCTACCTTCCCTCCTTGATAGACCGTCTAAAGGCTAGAGTTTTGTTGTATTTTTTGTATAAATTTTTGGTTTTGTTTACTTTGGAAAAATATGGCTTTTGAATCGGTGTAAATATTGTCGATCAATATTTTTTTTCTTGTTATCAGGTATTATCACGCTTGTTCCCTTTTCAACGCGGTCTCTGCCATGCATATTGGGCCCCAAATCTTTGGGCAATTTATAATGTCCTGGATAAGGCATTAGTTACTATAGGTAAGCTTTCTCCTTTATTAATTTTTAATTGCTTTTTGCTTAACGCTTATTAGAAGGCCAGCTATTTTTCGTGAAGTTCTAGGTAAAGTAGGTTAAAAGCTACTATGCTTTGCTGAAGATTCTTTTACACTAAACTAAAACTTCTAGGCTAATAAGCCTACTCAAGTACAAAGGGCTGGTGAATCAAGAAAGATCTTTCTTTTCGTATGATTAAGAAATAAAGCCTTTTTAACTTTAGCAGAGCACAACTTTTCTTGTAGGCTCATAGCATTCATTGTATTTAATTTAATGTAACAACAGTCTATCTCTTACCCCTCTATTTCTCTCCCCTCTCTCTATCACCCTATTTCTCTCTCTCTCCCTCTCTCTCTCTCTCTCTCTCTCTCTCTCTCTCTCTCTCTCTCTCTCTCTCTCTCTCTCTCTCTCTCTCTCTCTTCTCTCTCTCTCTCTCTCTCTCTCTCTCTCTCTCTCTCTCTCTCTCTCTTCCTTTCCCTTGTTATTTCTTAGTCTCTATAACTCTTCTTTGCGATGATATATCCAGGATACATTTTTAGAACCAGGTCTTGTTGAGGCCTCATGGTATAAATAAACAAGAAAAAAAAGGAAAGTGTTATGTAGAAAAATAGTGATTTATTTCATAAAGAAAAGAATTAAAGTAATATAGCAACAGTCTTTTCCTTGACCCTCTATTTCTCTCCCTTTAGTCTTTGTCCGTCTCCCCAAACATGCCCTCCTCTCTCTCTTTGCTCCCACTCTCTCACTATCTCTCACCCTTTCTCTCTCGATCTTTAGCTTGTTGTCTGTCATTATTTACAACTCTTCTTCACGGTTGAAACGTCTTGAATAAATATCCAGGATAATGTTCCGTTGAAGCCTTACGGCATAAATGAAAAGAAAAAAGAAGAAGAAAGTGCTGAATAGAAAAATAGCAATACTATTTTTTACCTGTCTACCTCCGGTTGCTACAACTAATATAATATCATATTTGTAAGTCCTTGTTTTAGACCTGGTAATGTATTTTTGTGGGGTACTTTTGAGAAGCCATGATTTTGTATTGTAAATAATTGTAATTTTCATGGACTATATAGATCATTATAGGCAAGAAAATTGGATATATACAGATAGAATTACCTGATGTGGATGTTTTAAAAACATTTGATGTGGAAAAAACATTCTTTGGAAGTGTTGGAGATCAGTTACTACAGATCTGGAATTCCACTATCCGGCCATTATTATTTAGTGAGTGTGTTAAGTCTTTTTGTTTCTGATTTTTTGTGATATTTCTTACTATTTCTACGAAAAGTACTACCAGATTCAATCTTTTCGTCACATGTATGTATCAAATATGTTAATTTTGGAAAAATGTAGTGAAGAAAGAGCTCTTTATAGTTCGTTTCTCGAGTCCTATGGGCTCTGCGGGATTTATTAAAATAATCATCGATTTATTAATAATAATAAAAAGAATTATCATCAAAACAAACCTTTTTTTTCTTGAACATCTGGGTGTCACTTTTTTTTACGAATCTTCTTGTTCTTTATTTCAGTATTTATGTTTATGTTTTTAAGAATGTTTCCTCGATTTACTTTTGCATGTTTTGATATTCACCACGAACAGAAGCAGTGCCAAAACGTGTCTACATTGTTTTAGGTGCCGCCATAAATAAATGATTTAAAATATTGGATCAATAGCAAGTGAAGTAGTCACTAGAATTAGTCAACCCAATAACCCAAATGGGACTTTAGATATATATTATAAAGTATGACAGTCACATAGTGTATGCGAAAGACACTTCTCGTCTTCGTCCTCTGATTTAGATACGTCCTTCCCCTTTGAGTACATCATTCGTTAGATCCTCCTTTCCTAATTTTCTTGGCAAGACCATTGCTGAAATATTATTTTACCACAGCTTTTGTCTCCTTAAGAAAGGTAAAACCTCCTGGCTCAGATGACTATAATCGGAACATCTGGTGTTTAGTACCATCAAGCTAGTCCTGCACCTGAAAACTATAGTGGCTCTTTTTCAGTGCTGGGTAAACTCACTCATGTTTTCCTCCTTACGGGATTGGTACCAGAAAGCATCTAATCTTGTATGAGCTGAAAGTCTCTATAGTTGTCAGATTCTTTTGGTTCGAGGAGTTATACAGGGCTCGATAGTAAGTCTAGCAATTTTCAGCAACGCAAACCGTTCTGCACCGTATAAAATACAACATCTCCTCTTTGATTTGTATACCGAAGCAATTTATTTCTCACACACAGAAGATATTATCTTCCTGTTTAATTATTTTCTTCGCTATAGATAGCTGTTGCCAGCCTTTTTACATGTTTAATTCATATCGAGCCGGCTCTGCCACTATTTCTACTTCTACTCCTACTTTCGCTTTCCTTCAGTACCTTGGGCTTCCACGCGGTACATCAGTTCGTGCAGCATGATTCCTCACCTTCAATGCATTAAAGGAGAGCCTGAGAAAGTCGTATGGATTTCGATCTTGAGGGAAGAGTCTCTGGGAAAAGAAAACGCTTGGTCACGTTTATAACGTGATTTTCGCTCTTACTATTTTGAGCTTTGACAGCCCAAGTTTTGCACCCATATAGGAGAGCACTTAATTATAGGAGAGGCTCTAATTTTCGCAGTGAGGCTTAATAGTAACGATATGATAGTAAGATATTCTATTGGTATTTTAGAAAATTGTAAGGAAGTAGTTAGTCTGGACATGTTCTGGTTAAAGATAGGAACGGGGCTTCGATTCGGGGTTGGGATGCTGTTAAAGGGTGGGACATTTTGGGAATGTGTAAAATCGTGATAAACTATGTCTTACTGGTAATAAATGTATATGATCCCATATCACGGTTGTAGATACGTTTGATCATTGTAAGATATTTTTTGTACAGTTAACGTGTGAAAGAACTTCTGAAATAAGTCCTGTGTGCACGAACTAATCGTCAAAGTCTGTATCCGCATTCTTTTATTTTTACCTGTATTAAGATTGTGTATTATTCACAGCGATTCATCCGTGAATCGGTTCATTGTGTAAGCTTTTATTTCTTAGTGCACAGTGCGTTTTCGGGTATAGAAGGGCGCATGTCTTCTTACTCACTTTTCATGGCTTTAAACTTCTAAAATATTGTCAACTTCAAAATTGAAAATTTTGAAAAAATGTATAAAAAAAATTGGAATTTCTGTTTCGAAATAAGGATTTTTGGGATTATTTCTCAAAAATTCATGGAAGATACGATAATTTTACTTGGGCTGTCGAGGAGATAATATGAAGTTCCTTCACTATTCAAAGTTATTTGATTTCTAAGAAGCGAAGCTTCGAAGCAAGGGTTTTTTACTTAGATCAAATGTAGGGAATTTGCAGAATAAAATTCCAAAACAGAAAACCTCAAAAAAGAAATTCTGTTTCTGGAAACCAATGAGAGTTCCAGTCTTAGAAGTATTAAATCTGTCTGTCTGTCTACATTGGAAAAATTCTACCTTGTTTTGAGAAAACGTACCTCTAGGATGTCAGGAAATTATACCACGGCCTGTATATATGTGGAGGCCGCCATATTTAGATATCTTCTAAATTGTCAAAAATATAGACTATTAAATTAGCACACATTTATTGTAAATCAAATACGATAATATAAATAAGCAAAGTATATAAATAAAACAGATGTAAATACTATCTGAAAATCCCAACAAATAAACTAAATTTTACCCCCATTCGACCAAGAAAATCACACAAATGTAGAAACAAAGAGTTCAAGTTCAATAGGGTTAAAATGAAGATTCCAAGATAAAAATCTCAGACAACTAGATCATTTAACAAACATCGAGAGTTTTCATTCTATTTGGAAGCGAAAGCTCAATCGCCAAGAAAAAAAAAAATCACTTTGAAAACCTTACTCAAAATATGCAATTTCAAAGTATAAATGAAACTTTAGTATTAATTATTTTCAAGTACAGAATGTATGACAGGCTTCACACCATATGTTTTGGAGAGAAATAGCAATGAACAGGAGATATATATATATATATATATATATATATATATATATATATATATATATATATATATATATATATATATATATATATATATATAGTATAACATTATTTTATTTTCAGGTGAGGATATGCTCGTTCCTCCAAAACTAAACGTAACCAAAGCATCCATGACGGGTGGTCTGGTTCAGCAGTTTGAACACACGTTACTACCGGACATAACACCAAAGACTACATTTGTCTTAACAAGTCTTTCGATGCTGGTAAGGATTCAAGTCATCAAAATGTTGTTTTGAAACCATCTCTCTAATACATCATTTTAAAGAAATAAAAGTAGTCTGTCTATATGAGAATGATGCACTTTTGACGGTTTTGATATAGAATGGCTCCTTGCCAAAGAATGCATAATTTTTAGAACAATTATAAAATTCAAAAAAAAGATAATAGGCTACATAATAGAAATAGTAAGCTAGTGTGAAACAGCTCAAGGAACTCATTGAGATTGTTTGATGAAAGGGGCTGATCGTTTTCTGATAAGGAGAATGTAGTTTGAGACTTTTATCCATCGTTAAAATTATTTCATGGCAATGAGAAAAGTAGATATTATTTATTTTAAAAAAAAAAGACAAAAAAAATCCAATAACATGTTGAAATATTGTGTGGATCAATCGATAATTTAAATGTTAAATTGTCAAAAGATACCGGATGACAAATTTAAATTTACCTCATGTAAATTGGTTGACATACCTGTTAGCACATTGAACTCATATCACCATAACTTTAAGCCTGAAAATTTTTAGAAAGTTGACACGGATAATTTTCGCACAACACTTTTTTATAGGAGTTGCACAATATAAAAAGGATGTCAATTTCGAAAATCGAATTATTGTTTAGTTTTGAGTCCATCCACCTCGTTATTTTCCTTTTTTCATAATGAAAGAGCCGGTATGCATAATTTTTTTACCTCGTTGCATGACGACTTTAAATGAGTCGATTTTCTTTTGTTGTTCGTGCCGTTACTCCATTTCATAAGAATTACATATAGTCTTACTTCTGGGGTTTAAATGAGAATCATAGCCCACGGGTTGCTAAAAAGGTAAACTGACTGGTGGCATTTCTTATTGACCGTTTCGACTTTAAAGAACGTTGTAGACTCTTGGCTCTTCAAGTTTCCCCAAAAAAACTTTTGGCTCTAGAAACTTCCCAAAACATAAAAATTTACTGAATCCCCAAAATATGACAAAAAATGTTTTGGTCATTCCTTACTTTTAATAATGCTCACCTCTGGTTACCAAATTGTCGATCGAGTGTTAAAAATACCCCAAAACATTCTTCTTACTTAAATACTTAATAAAGACGAAATCAAGTTTGGACACCTTTGAATGTAAAAATCTTTTACATCAGAAATATATTTGTGCTAGATGATTTATATTTTGTTATCATAAGGAGCAATATTTTTTTTACAGATTTTGTTTTACAGAGTTAAATGAGTTTCAACTGAATCACTCACGTGTCGTGCAGATAGATATACACATAGAAATTGGTTTTGGAGGGGATGGGGGTAGTAGGAGACGGAATTTTTATGGGTGCAATTTTTGAAAAAGCAAAACTGTCAAAAAATAGAAACATGCAAGAAATAACAGTTAATATATCAAGATTACGGTGAGGGTGTGGGCCGTAACCCCTCTCTCATGGGTGCATGCTGCCACGGGTTTCTGTTCCATCGTGCCCGCATAGTTTCCATAAAGTCTAAATAATTGTTTATCTTTTGTAGCCCATATTGTTTGCCATTATACGGCGGCGTAATAGTCACGTCTTCCTAGAAAGTGTTGTTGCTTGCTCTCTTTCCTCGTTTTTGTTTGGCTGGCACGTCCATGAAAAAGCTATTTTGCTTCCGGTGCTACCTCTTACGTAAGTACTCATAATCCACTACTCACTAACAGTGAAAACATAGTAGCTACGACGAATGAGATTGTTGGTGCTTTAGCATGGTGCTGTTAGTTTTTCTAGGACTCTTTTTTAATATTTCTAAAAAAGTATTTCGAAAATTATTTTTAACACCGTGTTTTGTATTTGTTATAACATCAATGGTAACATTAACTGTAATTTCGATTCATTTTTTCTATCATAGTAATTTTTGCTTGACTATTTCTGCTTATTTTAGGTTTGAATGTTGATCTTTGCATGAAAGCATTTCTTTGAAAGACGTTTTTACATTTACTGATTGTTGTTAATTGACTTAGTTTTATGTAGGACTTAATTGATATTTACGAAATTGTTTAAGCTTTTCTGCTTAAGAACTAAGATATTGAATTTGAATTTAAATATTCTGTCAAAACGTTCGGCCAGTGATAGTATAGCGCGATAATTTTTTGATAGTATTTTTTACCATAAAGTCTCGGTTGGATGGGGAGGGGGATTTTCAACCTTAAGGATTAAAGATCTGCATAATTTTTGGCCTTCTGCTTCTGTAGTGTTTACTCCATCCTGAACTCCGTCCTATTGACGCCTTTGAATATAAACGTAATCCATCGTTTTATTTAATGAATCTTTTCATGATCTGTTCTATTGTAGCTGCTAGAGTGTTTAAATAAATGTTTATCTAGTTTATTGTCTAGACGTATCTGCCCCTGTTTGAATACCCTGTAAGCACAATTATTAATGCTTACACGGATAACTTACTCCCAGCAAAATTCATGGGCCGAAGTGATCCTCAGTTACATTAGCTTTCTAATAAAACTCGTCCGCCTGGGCAATTTCACGCAATGTTGTTGAATTGAGTAACTCTCCGCCAGCCCTTGTATTGCGTTACGTTCCACCCGTGCAATGTCATTGGATATCGTCAGCCTTTGGGAAGGCAAATCATCTGATCGGATGGCTTTTGATGTTTGTAATTATGTTGAAGTGAGGTATATGGTGATACCTAATAGATAATCTATATTGTAAGTATCAAGTTGAGTGGCAATGCAAAAAAATCAATTCTTTTTCGTTAAAAATCAATACAAGCAAACTTTTCTCCCACAATTGTTTGTCCTCATGAAAGTCCAGTCTACATACGATAAAAGTTTCAAGCCAGTGAGTGAAGACCAGTTTCTAGCCTTGTTTGGGGGGCGTCACAAATCGATACAATCCAATTGAGCTCCGCCTGGCCCCTTACACATGTACATTGTGTTTCAATAACAGACGAAAAAAGTCCATCCTTTTGCGGGCCTCACGAATAGATACAGGCAAATTAGTTGCTCTGGGTTGATTGAAAATATTCGAAAATAGAGTCCTGGCCAATTGGATAATTTTTTTTGCCGATTTTCGGGTGAACCTAAAAAATTATTTTCGAGTTTTTATGTATATTGTTGTCCGCATGACCCAAGAACTTGAAAATATAAGTTTGAAGCTTACCGAAAATTTTATCTTTCGCCCATTTCGTTTGGCCCTATTGTAATAGAATAGAATATATTTATTCACTACAATAGCTGAAGCTAACATGAGTATGTCAATTAAAAAAGAAAAAAGTCAGAACAAGGACCAAGAAAACAAAATACAAAGAACAGCAACATCAAAAATTTAAAATAGCTAGTTGTGCTTCAAGGTGAAGAGATTAAAATGAGTCATAAGTAGAATTTATATATGTCAAGTCAGGCCCCATGGTTCATGATTATAATAGTGACAATGTATTATACAGATTACATTAGTTGAGAATATAAATGTTTATAAAATACTTTATGAAAGGTACGTCATGTACAAAGTAAAGTGAATAATGCCCAACATAAAAACAAGTTCAAAAATAGTTACAGGCAAATCCCTGAATAAACTACATCAAACATTAAATATTAAATACTTCCCAAGGGGATATTATTAAAATGCCGAGTAAAATAAGGTGCAAATTATTTACGATATCTCTTGGTACTTCAGACTGAGAAATTCATTAATTGTAGACAATTTTGTTTTATTTGTCGGTGTCTAGTGTCTGGTCCTTCAGTTGGGGGGCTCTCAAGGTCGGGTAATAAACTACGATGAGTTGGAGAGCTCAAACAATCTAATCTGAATTCATGTCAACTCATGTCTACGATTATCAAGTGAATTCATTCTGAGGGGGCTTGTGCCTCCAACCTTGGAATATGCTTGTACACTATGGCTCCCTTGTCCCCGAGACTCATGGATATTTTCACGCCCTCCCTTAGAAAAAGTATTTTTGTGTGTGTCTGTGTGTGTGTTTGTGTAAACTGGACCCCTTGGCGCAAGGACTTACAGGTATGAGTTTCAAACAAAATAAAAAATTGGAAAGGGGTCTGTTTTTGGGCCCTATTTCGGAGGGCTATGACCCCATCCTAATTTTTTGCTGTATTAGTGATTAGGGCCCTCTAGTATGGAGGATTTGCTTATATAATTTTCAAACTGATCAGAGATAAAAAATTTGTTTGAGCACTTAAGTAATAAAATAGAAGATAAAGGACATGAAAATTGAAATATATCAGTTTAACTACAATAAATAATTGCAAATATGTACAAACACTTTTGTGTATTTTCTTTTGAGAGGACTAGAGAAAAGCAGATCCCCATCCTCCTATGATAAAATTCTAAGTACTCTTGTTTCCTTCCCCTTGTTGGAAAATGAACTTTCCCTGAAAGCTTCAACTGGATCCCTTGGCAATGAGAAAAACCAAACTGTATGCAATATTCGCTTGCCAAAAGGCATATTTTTTTTTATGAAGCAGAGACTTGGCTGGGTGCGAAGATTTACCAATTAAAAATAAAACAAGATAATTAAATTCTGATGCGAAGACCTGTTAAATCGTTTCAGTAACTGTGACCCATGAGTCCTAGTTGTGGAGCGATACTTACAACTGTGACTCCCTTGTAATAGCCTCTATATTTTGCTATACATGTTCTGTTTGCTTTTGAGCTAGATTACTCAAGAAATCACTTTTACGCGTAAAGTAATGAATAATTTACTAGTTGATACCACCTTAACTAATCTCTTTATCTGCAAAGGTTCTATTTTGGCTATCTCTGTGACGGCCCTCAATAATATTATGTAGCTGAGGACTGTCTGTAGAATATTTGGTTCAGGGATGTGAAGACGTACCTTAACCACAAGACATAAAACCTTACATGGCGCTTGCTTCAAAGAGTAAATACTGTATAAGCTGCCATATTGGAATCAAAACGACTTAAGACGCAAAAAAGACGTGGCGAGTAATCTCTGCTGAATTTAGCTAAGATCTGGAGGATGTAGATAAGAACAGTATAACCTTTGGTCAAAGAGGTCTGACCGAGCATGTATACCCGAAACCATAGCTGCTACTATTGGCCAGATTTGCCATAGGCCTAGTAATTAGGCTTATGACAAAATGTTTCGAAATTTCATACAACCCTCTTCCTCACAGAGGGTGAATCTGTCCTAGACCTCCAGAAGACCCTGGAGAGACATTTTTCTAAGGAATTTAATGTCGACCTCCTCATATAGAAGTCGAGTCGGATCTTTAGCTCAAAAAGGCACAACTCGTTAATTAGCTCTCACATTCCAGAAAGTCTCTCCACTCTGCAGGAAGGGTGGGTCCTGTTCAGACCTTGAACTGACCATAAGCAAGACAAAAGCGCTAATTTTTACCCAATTGGATTGAAAGCCAATCGCCTCTTTAGGTAGATATTACACAAAAGAGAATTTAGGGACTTTTTATCTCACACAGATTTATCACAAGAGACACAACTGACGCACCTGCCCTTACTTCCCACCTAGTTTTGGTGAGATTCAATGACCCCGTCTTGTAGATGTCTGGACGACAATATTTTAGGAACCTTTCCTCCTCTACAGAGATTGGATCGATTAGATCCCAGAATGACAAAACATGGAAATTAGTGCACCAGCTTATGTTGAAATCTGATACCTTATATGTGCAAATGGTCTGATCATAGGAATTAAGGCTTGATTATTCACTAATAATAGGAACTAGTTTTTGACTCGGTGTGAGCATTATGGACTCCTAAAGGCACAATAAGATACTTACTGTCACTTCCACCAAGTTCAGGTAAGATCTGCAATCTGCTCGTGATGAAAAATTTAGAGACCCTGTTCCCCCCAAATATTGTTAGGCTGGGTGTGGCTAAATGGCATAACTAGGAAACTTACTCTTACTTCCAGTGAAGTTTAGTTAAAATTTGATATTTCTTCTGCTATACGTCCTGATGACAAGAATTTAGGAATCATCTTTCCTCTCAGGTTTCAAAATGACCCCCCCCCCAAGATAAAACAAGAATAATTACTCTCAATTCTAGCCAAGTTTGACAATCCATTCCGCCTGATGACAACATTTAGCAACCTTTGCCATTTCCCGCTCCCACTTTTGTCAAATCAGGTCTGGGTCCACAACTCAATCACTGCATTTGATTTAGTCTGATCCTAAAGCTAAGGCCAAAAATTGTTTTTCAAGAGAATAAAAACTTTTCCTTAAGACTCAATACGTCAACACTTGTTAATGTTGCATGAGTTTATGCCTTTTTGAGGCGAATTTACGATCTTTTTGAAGTTTGGGCTACAAATTTATTGTGTAAACTCAGTATGGTTCATTTTCAGTTAACACTAGTGGTATCGGCTTACCTGCTCCGTTAGCAAAATCCAAAAATACAAACAAACTTTTGACAAATCCAAGGTAATGGTAAATGTTTTCTTTTGGAACAAATAGATATGTTGCTTGGCGAGTTTATGAAGCGAGGAACAGCAGTTACTGTCGACTCTTTGTGTAAAATGTTGCTACGTATGTGGAGAACTATCCAGAACGACGAAGATTTTTGTTGACTTCTAAAATAGTTCTGATTCATGATTAATTTCCTCTTTTCGCTCCTCATACCGCTCGTGTAAACCAACCTTCTTTTTGAGCGACTAAATGGGATATTTTTCAAACTCGTCATACAATCCCGATTTATTAATATTTTATTTATTATTATAAGATTTGTTTATTAATACAACAAAACACGAAAGATTCAGTAACAAACTTCAATTACCCCCCTCCTCTCCGCAAGGCTCTATGGTTGAGAATGCATAGAGAAAGAACAAAAAAAAAATACAAAAAAGAAAAAAAGGAGAATAATGAAAACACATAAACACACACACAAAATGAAAATATCAATCAGCCGCTCACCACCGACTACACGCCAAAAACGAATCTGAGCAGTGCCGTGCCGAATAAACAAAACAGCGCACAATTCCAACTTGTACCAGAGACTTCAACTGCATGTGCGTATTATAATAAAGAAAGAAAAGAAAAGATAGAAACAAAATTAAATAAATTCAACAGAGATCAAAAATGTTTTCAAAATCCTTTAAAGGCACCAAACGGCAACTTTAAAGGCACTTTCTAGCGAATTTGGGTTAAGTATTCCAGGCAGACTGACAAGTAGTCAGGTGGTTGAAATAGGATCTAATTGATGGACTGAATGGAATCCGAATACTATCATAATTCCGGAAATAATATGTAGAACAGTCAGAGATTAGAGACGGTAAGGGCTGGAGGAACATCACTGTTTAATTGAAGAAAAACGAAAGACACAAATGAAACAGAATAAAGTGAATTCGAATCAAGCAGCGGTTTATTAATAGAACTATTCTTATCAAAGTTAAGGCTCCTTGCTTTGTTATATATCCTAGAGAGTGGTATCCGAAGGGAAGAAAATGTTGACATCCATATAGTAGGGCAAAATGAGTGACATAAGGCTGAAAAAACATGATTTTTATAATCAACCCAGGAAAAATGTCTTTGAACTTTCTAAGAATCCCAAGATTCCTCGATATTTTCTTGTTAATTTGACTAATATGATGCGTTAAGGAGAAATTCTCATCAAGGAAAACACCCATGAACCAAACATAGTAATCACTAGGTCCACTGTTAGAATCCCTTGAAAGAAAAATTTCAAGTTGGGGGCAAGCCTTAAAAACTTGCGAGACAATTAGCATCAAACCACAGAAATACTCTCTCAAACAATACCCTAACTTAATACCGATCTCTTGCTCCGTTCTGACAGCAGAGCCAATGGTACTGCCGTCAGCAATGGCAACTAGAACGTTGCCCCTAGTTGATGGAGATCTACATTTGTTGGCATGGAAAGATTCGGGGTAACTTAAACGACAATAGGCTTTTTTATTGGCTTGTAACCATAAAAATAAAATCATTAACATAAATAAGAACAGAGCTGACCTTAGAACTGAGCCTTGTGGGATCCCAAACTCAACCTGAGACGGCGAGTGAAAAAGAGGATCCACGTAAATAAACCGTATCAGAAAAATAAGGATCAAACCAAGTTCTAGCATTCTCTCATGTATCGTAATAAGATAATTGAAAAATTAGAATTTGGTGGGTCAAGTAATCAAAAGTTTTCGGGCGTCCAAACATACAGCGGCAGGAATCAGACCCGAATCAAGAGCAGAATGTATATAATTTAAAAGAGTAGCACAAATATGCTCAGTTATGCTTTGTTCTAAAGCCAAAATGAACAGCATAAAAAATCCTATACTTCTAAAAAGGAAAACAGACCGGAAAGTATAGCCTGTTCATGAAATTTCATAAACACAGACGCTAAAGATATCGGCTGATACTTAACTGGACCATTCCGAAGTCCATCTTTATATAAACAATCACCTGAGCTCGCTTAAGTGAACTGGAAAAAAAATTCCATTTCAAAAGATAGATTTGCAAGTCAAGGGAGATATAATTGAAGGAATCATTACCTTGGTGGTTATTTAATCAGGGTCAGAAAGCGCTGAACCTTTTAACCCATTGAAAACTGCACTTATCTAAACCTCAGAACCAGCCTCCAGGATCATTGATTTCAAGTAAGTTGGACCAAAATAACGGTGTTTAGCCTTCTGAGTCAAAGAATTATAAATGTTCCTATAGATTTTGAAACACTAAGGCAAGTAACAGCTGCTCTTGAGTTACTCCAAAGACTATTTTTTCTTTTACAGCTTCTGAGAAAGCAAGGGGCCATCCATGGATTCAAGGGAATAAATATTTTAGATCTGGAACCGTAAGTGGATTTAGTACATACATGACGAAAGAATTCATAAAAGGAGTCAAACTGTGAACAAAAATCCATATCTCCAAAAATCCAAATCTATATCTGTCAAATATATCCCAAGGCGTCTCTGCTAACTGAGATCTATGTGGTCATTTTGACCACATTTAAAGGAGTCAGAGCTTAAATTAAAGGTCTTTTGACTCACCATCTTCTAAGCACTAAATACAGGAAAGACGGAAAAATGGTCCTATAGATCATTTACTAGTAGGCTACACATTAAATTAATAGAGACAAAAATATTATCTATCAACGATGCCGTATTCATAGTTACACGTCTCAAAGTACAAACTGTTGGTAAGGCTCTAATTGTGGGCAGAGATGATAGAAAATCCACCGTCACTGAAGATGAAGATCAAATAAAGTAAGGTTGGTATTTTCCATCACTATAAGCTAACACGGACGAGAATGTATTGTCTCCAGAAGCTCGTCAAGGATCTGCAGAAATGGAGGGATGGAGCAACTTGGAAATCGGCAAATCGTGAGATGCTTCCATATTTTCCCTGAATTGAATAAGTGGCTGGAGGGGGGGGGGCCTTCCAAACTGACGAGGAGAAAAAAGAAACCGTCAATACCCAATTCAAATCATTGATGGAAGCATTTTATGAAGAGGGTATTACAAAACTTTTCGAGAAATATGACAAAAGCGTCCGTCTATAAGGTGGTCAGTAGAGAAGTAACCCTAATTGTACATTAATGTTGGTAATAAAGTTGTTTTATATATTCACCTGTCCTCCCTTTGTAGCCAATTGAGGGCTGTCAAAAATAATCCTTCTATTTTAGATAATTTTTAAGACAATACTGACCCGGGGTGACAACACAAGAAAATGCAGGAAAATGCGAAAAAGAGGTGACTTCCTGTCTGTGAAGAAAAGAAGGGAAAAGCTAATTTTTCACCTGAGACCTCCGCTCAGCTGCCCTTAAGTTCTAAACGAAGAATAAAAAAGTAGATACAAGTCCATGAGACGTGATAAAATGACAAATCTCGAAAAAAAATGAAAGTGAGGATCATCTTCTTGTGGAAATGGTAAATCCCATCGTAATCCTTGTTTTCCTATGTTTTCTCGTATTGCCTTTGTATTATGGTCTTGATTCGAAATTTTCTTTACCACATCCCAGTGTGCTGACCTTGTTCTAAGTTTTAATGTTAGTCAACAGGCAAGGTATGTGAACTTGAATCAATGGTGCGGAAAAGCATCCCATAAATTCAAGGTGTAGAATTGAGCACTGAGAATGGTGGGCAATGGTCGCAATACGTCCAAGAAAAGAGGAATAACAATTTCCTTTTCTTTGATGTTCTTTCCCCTTAATAATAATTTGTTCTTGTTGTCTTATATTGATATTTGTTTATGCTGGTATTCGTTATATTGGTGTTAGTGGTATTGTTCTATAATTTTTTTTTTATTGTTTTTATTGGTTTAATTTTCTGGATTGTAACTGATTATTCATTTCAGGATCTTGGCATGTGTAGATGAGGCATTTATTAAGCCATTCATTATTCTGAGCATCACTGGGCATATTTCGTTATTTCCACTACTTTTTACGGCATTCGAGTCAGTCTTCAAAGTTTTACTGGTTTCATTTTATACATGTTTTAGTGTCAGTTGCTTGTCTATATTACATTTCAAGAACAAAGGATCCTTTGACTTCTTAAGGGAATATTTGAACAAATTTGAGCTGTTTTATCTCTTGGGTCTTGTCCCTGTTGCTTTACATGAAGTCTTTATGTATAAGTTCACAGGACTGCATGAACAAATGCCATTTTTGCCTTTATTAGTCATGTCATTTTATTGTGGTATAGGTATATTTTATTGTTGGATTATTTTGTTAGTTAGGCTATTCGCAAGGAAAAAGTCAAAAACTGAATAGTTTTTATTCTGTTTAATATAATTTTAATAAAATCACTTTGAATATCTAGTATTTTATCCTGGTGTGTGAAGTTAAAGTCTACAATTTCAAGTTTGAAACCTTAGGAAGGAATTGAGGAAATTTTCGGAATCCTTTGAGGAAGGTTTGCTGTAAAAGTACTCGTAAAACGAATTGAGTGACGGCTAATGGGAGAGGATTTCTTTAAGGTAATGGCATGCAGTAACTAAAATTACTTTAATTACTTAGTGTTGTTATTGAGTTTGAATTTACTATCTTCCCTTGTTTGCCGTTTGCCTTATTTTTTTTTAGTGTATTATTTTGATTTCTTTTTTTTCTAGAAGTCCAAGCTCATTTGTTTCAACTTTTACCTGGGGATATACTTGAACCTTAATTTTTCCGCGATCAATTGCAGAAAGTTCAGGCTATTTCATGGTGCTATTCTGTGCCTTCAGAGACTAAGAAATAACGTCGAAGTAAAATGAGAAGCTTTTAAAAATGCCAGTGTAATTTTCTCACTTGTAGAGTTTGGTGTTACAAACTTCAACAGGTTCGGGAGCTAGATTCAAGGCAAACAGAGGACCCTCCCTACATTTCGGCCCTTGTCCGCCCAGAGTATCGTGTTTTTCTCATCAGGGGAAAAGGCTAAGTCGGAAGAGAAATCGGGAAATGTAGAAGATTAAAATGAAAACAAATTCAGTCCATGATGTATGATACTGGAAAAATATAAACTACTTTATTATTAAATTAAGATTAGATATGCAACATGTTATAACACTATAATACAGGATACAGCGGAAAAGAAAATATTTACGCAAGGTGCCTAAAAAGTGATTTATACTCGAAAACCGGCACCCTTAAACAACAACAAGAAGAAAATACATAAATTATAGTATATAAGTAATGAAAAAAAGGAATAATAATAAAAATACTCAAGATTGAAAGAAAACGACATCACATTAAACTCACAGCCTACACTTCAAATCAAATATTAACCTTAATACAGGTTAACACTAGCACCGGCAACCATGATTTTATGCTAATTAATAGTCATCAATGAGGTATGATTTTAAATTATTTTGAGAAAGCGAAATAGAAGATCGTGAATCCGCGTAACTTTTATAATTGTTCCAAAGCTTTACTATTGAGTTGTTTTGGAGAAAATCTAGACTGTTCAGTATGAATTTTAGGGTTAGACACTTTTGCTGAATGTCTTCTAAAACTATACCTATTCTGAACAAAAGAAATTTGCGTATAATTAATAGAATCCAAAGCAAATGATAATAAATCATAAATTTGTTTAAGTCTAAAAAGGACACAATAAACAGGAAGGACCACATAAACTGGCAATACTCCCAAAAGTGTGGAAAGACTTTGTTGGGGATTTATCAGGGAGTGCCGATGGCAATGGAAGCAGTGCTTTTAATGTGCGAAGGGCTCTATTTTGAAGACGTTGAAGGGGCTTAATTAAAGCTTTAAAAGTATTTTGACAAACAATGGGACAATAATTAAAGTAAGAATAAATTGAAGATTAATATACTTACTTAAGGGTGGGGAAAGGAAGGTAAAATTTTAGATACTGCAATAACCCTACATTCCTTCCCAGCTGAATCCTTAGTCTGTCAAGATGAAGCTTCTATGGTAAATTTTATCACCTATAAAACCCAGTTAGTGATGTGACCCAGTTTGAGAAAATGATGGCAGGGCATGAGAAAGCCGAGAAGATAAAATAGGTCTTCGATAAACTTAAAACTGTGCGGTTATCAGCAAACCACTGAAATAAATTCGCTAGACCACGACAAATATTTTCTCTGACCGAAGATTCATCAGTACATGTGACGGAATTAGCCGTGTCGTTTTCAAATAGTAGACCAATTCCATCACCTGCAATTATTTCAAGAAGGTCATTGACCCACATTGTAAATAGAAAAGGTCCAAGAATTGAACCTTGTGGCACTCCTACTTTTCTTGAACACGGGGTTTTGCCGATCTTATTCTACCATCATTCACAAGTTGATTCCTATCAGTGAGGTAAGACTGGATGAGTAAGACAGCATTGTCTCTTATTCCACAGTTGTCAAGCTTACCGAGAAGAATCAAATGACAAATCGTATCAAGTGCGATAAATCGTATCAAATGATTGTTTCGTCATGGTCCATCACATCATTTAAGAATTGTAGCAAATCCAGTATAGAAAGATTATTAGAGTGCCGAGACCTGAATCTGAACTAATGCATTTTGAAGAAATTAGACTTGGTCAGACAATTCATCCCTCTGTTGTAGATTTAATGCTCTATAATTTTCGAAAAACCAGAGAGAATAGAGATAGGGTGGTAGTTCGAAGGCTGCTTTGGGTCGCCACCTTTTTGGAAGGGTTTGATCCTCGCCAACTTGAAAATAGTGGGGTAGATCCCATTCTTAAACAAGAATTGATGACATGTGCGAATACGCCGACATAGTGATCTATGGTCTTCTTTGTGAGGTAAGTTGACGACTCATCTGGACCTTTGGAGTGACCTTTTTTATGGCTTGCACAATCTTCAGGAGTTCTTCTTCAGGGATAAGTAAGAAACATAGAGAAGCTAGATCACGAAAGGAGATTGTTTTGCAATCATCTGTGTAGGTAGTTGACTGGCCGTAAGCACCCTCTACAGTTGCTTCTCCAATACATGCAAAAAATTCGTTAAATGTGTTGATTGCTTCTTGTAGCGATTTTGAAAGTGTTTCATCTGGCTTCATCATGGTTTTGGGAATTGTGTTTGTTTTTTGTTTATTCAGGCATTTTTTTATTAGGGTCCATGTCTTCTTTCGTGATCCTTTTGCTTCTGGAAACTAATTATGGTAATATGCCTGTTTAGCTTTCCTGAGTAAGAATGTCAAAGTGTTTTATAGGTTTCAAATTCGGTACTAAACACCTCTTTTTGTGCTCAATGCTGGTAAGTAATCCTTGCATGATCCATGGCTTTTTCGGTGTTGCATGCCTACCAGGGCGTCTTTTCGAAAAAAGACAGGCAGAGTCAAGAGCAGACGAAAATTTCTCAACAAATGGAGCGGTCATTGCGTCAGAGTTCGTTTCCTCATAAACTGAGTTCCAATCGATAGAAGCTAATATGGCTCGCAACTTTTTACAAATTTGTCATTAATTGTCATTCTTGTTTTTATATTCGCGTTTGATTTCCTATGATTAATAAAAATTTGTCAAATGGGATAAAGTGATTTGATTCATCAGTTAAGACGATGTAACTTGAGTGCAGACTAAAATTCGTAAATATGTTATCAATAACTGAAGTAGATTTTTCACTGACACGCGTTGGTATTCTTACTGTTGGGACCAAACCCACAGAAAATCAAGTAGTTAGTAAATCCACATGCTGAGACCTTAAGGTTTGGGGCTCCGAATTCACCAGTCCTAGACCTATGTTGAAATCTCCCATGAAAACTATTTTCTGTTTCTTGAAATTTATCCGTTGTGTAAGATCATTTAACTTACCCATAAAACTCAAGGCACTACATTCCGGAGGCCAATAAAACTGGCGTAGCAGTAGCTTATCTTTACCAGACGTAATTCCAGCGTCTTTCCAGACGAATTAAATTCAGTAATTTCACAAACATGCAGATGCTAATTGATAAACAGAGGAAGTCCAGTTTTCAAAAGGGTAGGCATATTTCTAATAACAACTCTATACCCAGATATGCTTACCTACTTAATCCTCATAGTGGGGACTGGAACTTGGGTCTTTCCCTTGGATGTATCTAGCCACAACTGATTGGTTCGAAGTCGTAAAGAATCTGAGCCGGAATGTCGGCAGGCAGTCGTAAAAGATGTCTGAACCGGCGAAGTGTCCGCTGGGCAACCTAGAGTGACAAGGGTGACTGAGAATTCATACTTCGTAGGCGGTCATTGCTAACAAAGTTTGTCCATTGGGTTTCCTCAGGTGACCAGAGCCACTTAGTTTGAAGAGTGTCGAGAGAAGAGTGTTGCACAGCCGCAGTTGCAGCCATGCTTCAGCTCTATAAAGCAGGATCGAACAGACTGAGGTTCCAAGGATCTTCATTTGGCGGCTCGTTTTATCATTGGCTTCTTCAAACCATGGATCAGTCCGAAGGCTGTCAGGAAAGAGAGGCTAGTTGTCCTCTGTCATTTCTGACTCTCAAAAAGGAACTACAACTTTAAATTTCCAACCAAATGAATCTCCTCTGAAGTTCACACAGCCAACCCTTCCATAATAATCTTATATGCCTGGGCCATAACTTACAACCCTTGCCCTCAGACTCTGAGGGGTTGCGTCAAGACCAAAGACCTTGTCCTGTGATCTTTTGGATGTTTTTGAAACAAATGGATATCTTGCGATTTCTATCGGATGCATTTGGGAAAATAGAACGTGAGGGAAGGGGATAGTTTTCCTCCAATCACTTTGAATCTTAAAAAGGGTACTGAAACTTCTGATTTTCAAGCTAATGACCCTCCTCTGAAGTTTATGTGACCAAATTTTCCATAGAAACCTTATATGCCCCCGGAGCATAACTTAAAATCCATCCCCTGAGGGCTTGGGGGGGGGGGTATCCTACTCAAAGACTTAAATACTGGATCTTTAAACTACGCTGAACAATATGGCTATCTCAAAATTTTGATTGAATGTGTTTCGGGAAATGACGGACGTATGGGGGTGGATCTAGAGAAAAATTTTGGGGGTCACTGGACCAAGGGTGCCAATATGATTAGTACGTTTGTGTGAATCTGGTTGGTGCTGATGTAGAATGACAAAGAAACCTCTTTGAAAGCCAATAATAGTTTCCTATAGCAGTAAAATGCGTATTAACAACAGAAGCGAGCAGATTCTTTGATGATTAAATTACTATGGCTTCATTGAGACTTTCTGAATGAGACTAATTTTTTTTTCTTTAGAGTTGGATTAAAAAAATCAATTAATGGGGAAACCTCTAATTTCTAAGAGTGGAAATACAACTGTTTTTGCAAGAGGTAGAGAACTGTAAATCAGCCCCTTGATCCGCTACAAGATTCCAACATTTTCTTTTAAAAGACTGAAAACCAGCCGCACGCCTGGTTGCTGCGGAATATCTCAGCAGCACTTGAAATGTGGGGATCCTGCCTTGTTCCTTTGGCAGCTAGAAAATATTTTGAAGATGTTCCACGACAAGCAGAGGAATATTTGGTTTTTACTTGTGTCAAGGGCTCCTTTTTTTCGAGGATTTTTTAATCGGAACCAGAACCAAAACATGAAATGGGTCATATTCCCCGCTGTCAAAGCTGATTTTTTTCAAAAAGGAAAGTATTTATATTATAATGTTTATTATAAACTCTACCCATACCGTGACAGGGTTTAATACACAAATATATTTAAAGTTCAATTGCTTCCAAAATGCTTGTAAATAGTGCATGGTTCTGGTGCATATATTTTATTCTTTCAGACTCCAAGGCATTCCTGATATCTTGATGGTCTTGCTTGAACAAAGCTAAAAGCGCTGCAGCTCTACACTGGTGATTCATAAGATACTATGAATTGGCATGTTTTGTAAATGCACCATCTTTTCCAGTCAGACTTGAGTAGTCGTTCAGGGGTTCTAAGACGAGCCGACCCAGTTTATGTCCCCCGCCAAAAATCACGGAGATTAAGTGAACCAAACTACTGGATAGAGCCGAAGTCCTCAAACTCTCCATATTCTTTTTGCACCACCGAAGGGCACTCCGGAACCTACTGTGAAGAATTCTCCTCTCAGAATCGAGCCCACCCCCAAGAGGTCTGCCATTAGCAACCCACAAAAGCAAGGCATTTGTCGCAGCTACATAATGAGGGCGAACGTGAGTATTCCAACCAGGAATAACATTCAACCCCACCCTTTTCCTGTTAGTACTACCTGGACGAAAAGGTAGAGTATGACATGCACTAACAATAAGAATCGAAATCAGTGTATAATAAAGAGCCCCTAACCCATTAGTATGAGAAGGATTAGTACAGTAAGGGAGAGTACAATGGTAAAAAGCAGTTATATCCAGAGCAAGGATACGCCTCTCAACCTCCACATCATAGGCCACAAGCTGTGCAATATATTATATGCACCCTGTGCATGTATTAGAAATCAATGGCCTGAAATCTAGCCAGCCTGTGTGATGATTCATACGGAATTATAGTCCAGTCAACTTATTTTTCTCTTCCTAAATGGTTGCCTTCACGACGAGAGTTTAGCTTAACTATACTATAGGCAAATCTAAGCCAATGCAATTAAGAAAAGGAAAACCGGTCATTTATCTAAATAAAAAGAATGGAAAGGGGCAGGAAGCCCCAGTACCTCCTTCCGTAAGATAAATGACCACCCACGCGCCATGCTGGTCCGCCCTTACAAACATTAAGACTGAACTTCAACTTAACAATATCCGTTTGACTTCTTTCTTCACCAGCGTCTGTGCTACTCCTTCCCCAGCTTGGCCTGCGTCTGTCGCTATCCACGCGCATCAACTGCAGAACAACCATGGTCTGGATCGTATGGGTGTACGTATAAGGTTTTGGAAATTGAAGTCCACAAGATTAGCAGCAAACAAACATACTTAGCACGATAGAATAAACATTTTCTCGCTCTCACGAATTTACATTTGAGAGAAGCGTAGAACCCGGTTCCGGCATATTTGATGATGCCAGTCATCAAGAAAAATTGGCTAAACTAACCTCTTAATCTCCATTGGTGGAAACAATACCACATCAACGCAAATTACCCCTTGACATGTGGCCAAGCCACTTCCAAATCTCCCACCGTTAGAGAAGTCGCTTTTAAGGATAGGAGATTTCTGATATCCCCAAAGTCTCATCCTATTAGAACGTCTACTTCAAGAGCAGGTACTAAACCTACTTTTACCGTTTTTCTCTAAACAGTACCGTTCTCCTTTCTAATTTCTATTCTCACTCAAGCAGACGGGCCTGGGTGCTTATCTTCATAATAACATAATTTTATAATCTTATTTTTATGATCTATTTCCGTTCTATTAAGTAGGTCAGTTGGCGCATAAGTTTGGTCACTGCAAGAATCAGTTGCCATTTCAACTAATTTGCTGTTCAATTTTCCTTATATTTTATGCAACTCTGCAAACGTGTAATTTTTTTCATTATTATGGGCCATGGCCCAAGCTGTCGTTTTATGTGGTTTTGATCATCTTTACGGAGGCAGTTTCTTCCAAAATGCCCTGTAGTATCACAGTTATAGCAAGTTATAGTGCCTATTTTCACTATACTCTTTATATTGTAATATCTCTATGCCCTCAATTTCCTCTCTTTTTTCGGTCCACCTATTCGCGAATTTCGCCATTTCTTCGCTTGTTTTCGGGTAGTTTTCTTTCAAATATATTTTCAATTCTCTGTGGGTATTTTCTAAGAATTGTTCCATTACTGTATTCTCTATCACTTCCGTCATCGTTTCTTTTATCTCTTCTGGGTCTTCTAACATTCTACAATTTTCTGGCTCCAGCCCTTTTAAACACATATCTTTCAAATTTTTCTTTGTATGTTTCGTTGTCTCACTTTCTTTCGCTTCTAAACCTTCTTTGAAAGTGCTCAGGGGAGAGTTAAAACTTTTTAATCATGGCTTGCTTTCATCTTTCAAAGTCCTTTGAGTAGTGCATCGGTAATGCCTTAAAAGCAGTTTGTGTTTGTAGTTACGTAAGGGCCGAATTAATATCCCCCAGTTTTTTCTCGGCCAACCGTTTAATCCCGCACTTTTTTTTTCAAAATTGTAGAGGCATAAATGTACATCTTCATTTTTCTTCATTGGTTGAAGTTTTATTGCGAGCATTAAACCTGCTATAGACGATCTTTGAGGCTCCTGGGAACTACTCCCTGCGATCATTTCCATTAGTTGTTTTTTTCTGGCTATTCTATCAGCGTTTTCCTTTTTTTTCTTTGGCTGTTATATCTCTCTCTCTTTTTCTTTTCTATCTTACTCTTCCATTCGTTCCCTGGCTATCCTTTCTTCCTCCATGAAATTTAATATATATTGTGTCATATCTACATGACTACTTTTTCGGGACCCCCTGCTGCACATTGAGTTCCTACTACTCCTGCTGCTCGGTCACTTTGATTCCTCCTGTCTTTATATCCTCTTAATCCATTTTCTCAGTCTGTTAATTCTCTATCTGTATTTCCTCTTTCTGGCAACTCGCCTCCGTTTTGCATGGCATCTGAGGGGTGAGTTGGTGTTGTTTCCCGCATATTTTCATATAATAATTTTTCTTCGTGTATTACCAGCTCTGTTTCTATTTCTTACTCTCTCATTATACCGGGTGTAATCCTTCCTGATTGTATTCTATGTACTCCCATTTCTGTTTCTCCATTTGGGTCTCCCCTATCTGGAAATTAAATAAAAAAAACAAGTTTTTTAAATGAAAGTAAGGAGCGACATTAAAACTTAAAACGAACAGAAATTACTCCGTATATGAAAGGGGCTTTTCCTTCTCAACGCCCCGCTGTTTGCGCTAAAGTTTGGCTCTTCCTCTTAACTCTACGTTTTAAAACAGTAAAAAACTTTAGCGTAAAGAGCGGGGCGTTGAGAAGGAAAAACCCCTTTCATATACGGAGTAATTTCTGTTCGTTTTAAGTTTTAATGTCGCTCCTTACTTTCATTTAAAAAACTTGTTTTTTTATTTAATTTCTGAACGTTTTTGAATCAATGCATGTTTTGATTTTGGCTCTCCGCAGAGGAATAATTAAAACGAAATTTGTATATTTATTTTTTCTGGCTAAATGGCTTTCTCATAATTTTGATCGAATGATTTTGAGAAAAAAAGAGCGGGGGAGGAAGCCTAGTTGCCCTCCGATTTTCAGTTGATTAAAAAGGCAACTAGAACTTTTAATTTTTTACGAATCTTTTTATAAGTAAAAGATATACGTAACTTATAAATTAGCGTACGTAAAGAACTTTTGTATTCTCATCTTTTTATTACATATATGAGGGGGTTCGCCCTCTCAACAGTACCTCGCTCTTTATACTAAAGCTTAAATTTTGTCCCAATTCATTCAGAATGACCCCTGAATCACAAAAGCTGCAGAATAAATAGTTGAAATTACTAAAAATACTTTAGCGTAAAGAGCGAGGTATTAGGAGGAGGTGAGCCCCTCATATGGGTAATAATTTCTGTTCGTTTTAAGTTTTAATGCTGCTGCTTACTTCCAGCTGAAAAAAACTTTTTCATATTTATTTTTTCATTTTTTTTAAGAAATGCTAGTAAATCCTGCGCTCCCTTCATGGAAATTTTCTTCCCCCATGACAAATTCCTCGATGGAAAGTTCCCCCAGCATATCCTCCTCTTCTCAACCCCTGCCTCCAACCAAAAAATCCTCCTGAAAACGCCTGTACACTTCCCAATAACCATTACTGTATGTAAGCACTGGTCAAAGTTTTGAACTTGTAACCCCTCCCAGAGGGACTGTGGGGGAGTAAGTCGTCCCCAAAGACATAGTTATAGGTTTTTTGAATACGCTGAATAAAATGGCTATCTCAGAATTTTGATCCGTTGACTTTGGGAAAATAATTAGCGTGGGAGGGGGCCTAGGTGCCCTCCAATTTTTTTTGGTTACTTAAAAACGGCACTAGAACTTTTCATTTCCATTAGAATGAGCCCTCTCACAACATTCTAGGACAATTGGGTCGATACGATCACCCCTGGAAAAAAAAACAAAAAAAAAACAAACAAACAAATAAACACGCATCCGTGATCTGCCTTCTGGCAAAAAATATAAAGTTCCACATTTTTGTAGATAGAAGCTTGAAACTTCTACAGTAGGGTTCTCTGATACGCTGAATCTGATGGTGTGATTTTCGTTAAGATTTTATGACTTTTAGGGGGTGTTTCTCCCTATTTTCTAAAATAATCCAAATTTTCTCAGGCTCGTAACTTTTGATGGGTAAGACTAAACTTGATGAAACTTATATATTTCAAATCAGCATTAAAATGCGATTCTTTTGATGTAGCTATTGGTACATCGTATTTTTTTAAACTAAAAGTAAGGAGCGACAATAAAACTTAAAACGAACAGAAATTACTTCGTACATGAAAGGGGCTGCTTCCTCATCAACGCCCCGCTCTTTACGCTAAAGTTTTTTGCTGTTTTAAAAAGAAGAGTTGAGAGAAAGAGTCAAACTTAAAACGAACAGAAATTACTTCGTATATTAAAGGGGCTGCTTCCTCATCAACGCCCCGCTCTTTACGCTAAAGTTTGACTCTTTCTCACAACTCTACTTTTTAAAACAATATAAAACTTTAGCTTAAAAAGCGAGGCGTTGAGGAGGGGACAACCCCTTTTATATAAGGAATAATTTCTGTTCGTTTTGAGTTTTAATGCCGCTCCTTACTTGCAGTTAAAAAACTTTTTTTTTTATTTAATCTCTGAACGTATTTTTAATTAATGTATGTTTTGATTTTGGCTCACCGCACATGAATAATTAAAACTAAATTTGCATATTAATTTTTTTTTGGCTAAATGGTTTTCTCATAGTTTTGATCGGACGATTTTGATAAGAAAAGGGATGGGGGAGGAGGCCTATTTCCATTCAATTTTTGGCTACTTAAGAAGACAACTATAACTTTTTATTTTTCTACGAGCGTTTTTGTTAGTAATAAATATACGTAATTTACGAATTAACTTACGTAACAATATTCTATATTTTTATATTTTTATTACGTATATGAGGGGGCTCTCCCCCTCTTCAATACCTCGCTCTTTCCACTAAAGCTTGAAGTTGGTCCCAATTCTTTAAGATTGACCCCTGCATCATAAAGGCTGTAGAATAAATAGTTGAAATTACTAAAAATACTTTAGCGTAAAGAGTAAGTTATTGTGGAGGAGACGAACCCCCGTATATACGTAATAATTTCTGTTATTTTTAGGTTCTAATGCTGCTCCTTACTTCCACCTGAAAAAAACTTTTTTTTTATTTGTTTTCTCATTGTTTTTTTTTTAGATACGCTAGAAAATCCAGCGACCCCCTCATGGAAATATTCTTCCCTCATGATAAACTCCTCCATGGAACGATCCTCCCACGTGACCCTCTTCCCCTGACCCTGCTTTAACGTGAAAAAGTCCCCCTGAAAACGTCTGTAAAGGTCCCAATAACCTTTACTTTCATAATTACGATATGTAAACAATGGTCAAAGTTTGTAACTTGCAGCTCCTCCCCAGGGATTGTGGGGGGGGGGTTATGTCGACTCGAATGACATAATTATTAGGTTTTTCGACTATGCTGAGCAAAATGGCTAGCTCAAAATTTTGATCTAGTGATTTTGGGAAAAAATTAGTGTGGAAGGGGGCCTAGGCGCTTTCCAATTTTTCGGTCACTTAAAAATTGCACTAGAACTTTTATTTCCGTTACAATGAGCCCTCTCGCGACATTCTAGGACCACTGGTTCGGTACGATCACCCCTGGGAGAAAAAATTAAATGAACACGCACCCGTGATCTGTATTCTGGGAAAAAATACAAAATTCCCCAATTTTGTAGATAGGAGCTTGAAACTTCTACAATAGAGTTCTCTGATACTTTGAATCTGATGGCGTGATTTTTGTTAAGATTTCTTGACTTTTAGGGGATGTTTCCCCCTATTTTCTAAAATAAGGCAAATTTTCTCAGGCTCGTAACTTTTGATGGGTAAAATTAAATGTGATTAAACTTATATATTTAGAATCAACGTAAAAATGCAATTCTTTTGATGTAACTATTGGTATCAAAATTCAATTTTTTAGAGTTTCGGTTACTATTGAGCCGGGTCGCTCCTTACTACAGTTCGTTACCACGAACTGTTTGATAAATTTTTACATCTCAATTTGCTGATTATTTTTGCAAGCTAATTAGTTGCGTGATATATTGATTCGTAAAATTGTATTATATTCCAACTAGGCTACGCTCGTTTAGACTTTTGTAATATTTTAATTGATGCTGTCTTTTTCCGCAATTTTTTATATGCAATCAGAGTAGGCTACTGTATAGACTAAATTAAATCTTTGGAAAACCCTGATTCTTTTAGCTATCTCCTGATAACTTCTCTTAACTGGCCGCCACCACTATTATAATGTATAATCAACACTGGCACCACTATCTATGCTGATTGCCTTGAGGCTACCAGCTACTTCATCTCTCTAACGCCACACCAGTGCCGCTGGCTGTTTCGTTAGAGTATGGTAACCTCATCGAACGATCAAAATGGCTAAACTCAGGGCCAAGGGTACCGCAACCTATATCACCACTAATATATCTAGCAATCTCTTTGGAGGGTGAACGAATCCCCCTGTTGATATGCTAACGACAGTATTTCTCGCGAACTCTTTTTCTACCCTGCCTCGGTTTTGGGAAAACTATCTTACACGGCTGTAAAAAATAACTCACTTGTATTCTCCCAAAGGTCATTCCAACAAAACATATATCTATAAACTCTGAAAATAAACTCTCGAAACAGAGTCTTAAATCAGACTCTCAAAACAGACTAAAACACAGTATTTGAAGTTGAACGTATGAAAGAATCTTGACACTTGGGGTGTGGCTCAGTGTGAAGTGGGCCAATCTAATGTATTAAGCCTTCACTTGAATTTGCCCTACGCATATATTAGGAATCAATGACCTGAAATCTAGCCAGCCCGTGTCATACAGAATTATTAGTCCACTCAACTTATTTTTCTCTCGCGAAATGGTTGCCTTGACGACAAGAGTTTAGCTTGCAATTGAAAACTATATTATCGGTAAATCTAAGCAAATGTTATGAAGGAAAGGAAAACAGGCTATTTATCTGAAAAAATAAAGAAAAGGGACAGGAAGCCCCAACACTTACCATTTCCTGAAAGTTCAAAATTAATATATTTAGTCATTCCTGAGTTACGCCCTTTTGACAACCCTAATGCACATAACGCGTTTTGATCTAGCTCAACGCTCCCCTCAACATTCTCTGAAAGGCTCAACAGAGTGCCCATCGGCTAGTTACCCTCCAATCACTTTTGGTTTTTGATGAGAGCGTTAGAATTTTCAATTTCAATAAAAACCTTATATGTCACCGGGACATAAGTCACAATCCTTTGTCACAAGCTCTGGGGGATTTTCTCAACCCCGGTGGCATTGCTACGTGATAATTGGACTATTTTTAACAAAATCTGTGTCTAAGTTTTGATCGGATGCATTTGTGGAAAAGAGGGCATGAATGGGCTAGTTGCCCTCCGATCACTTTTGACTATTAAAAAGAAAACTAGAACTCCCAATTTCCAATCAAATGAGCTTAATCCAAAGTTTATACAACCACTCCTTCCATAAGAGCCTTATAAGCCCCTGGGGCATAACTTACAACCCTTACCCCAGGCTCTGGGGAGTTGTATCACCACGGAGGCATTGTTATATGATATTTGTACTATTTTAAACAAAATACCTATCTCAAAATTTCCATCAGATGCATTTGGGGAAAAGAGGGAGTGGGGGGCTGTTGCCCACTGATCACTTTTTACTCTCAAAAAGAGAACTGGAAATTTCATTTTTTAGTAAAATGAGCCTCATTTAAAGTTTATACAACTACCCCTTGCACGAATACCTTATATGCCTCCAGGGCACAATTTAAAACCCTTGCCCCCAGACTTTGGGGATTTCGTCAACCCTGTAGGCATGGTTATATGATGTTTGAACTATTAAGAACAAAGTGGTTATCTCAAAGTTTCGATTGGATGCATTTGGGGAAAAGAGGTCATTAGGGCTAGTTGCCCTCCGATCCCTTTTGACGCTTAAAAAGGACACTAGAACTTCCGATTTCCAATCGAATGAGGCCCCTTCAAAGTTTATACGATCATCCCTTCTATAAAAAAAACTTCATGTGTTAACAATGGGCAACCTGCCTAACTTGTAGTCCTCGAGGACTGTGGGGGTTGACCCCCCCCCATATACATAAGGGCACTAGAGCTTTCAATTTATAGTTGAATTAACTCCTTTTCAAACAGATCGTGGTAACGAACTGTAGTAAGGAGCGACCCGGCTCAATAGTAACCGAAACGCTAAAAAATGGAGTTTTTATACCAATAGTTACATTAAAAAAATGCATTTTATTGCTGATTTTAAATATATAACTTTCATCAAGATTAGTCTTACCTATCAAAAGTTACAAGCCTGAGAAAATTTGCCTTATTTTAGAAAACAGGGGAAAACACACGCTAAAAGTCATACAATCTTAACGAAAATCACACCATCAGATTCAGCGTATCAGAGAACCTTATTGTAGAAGTTTCAAGCTCCTATCTACAAAAATGTGGAACTTCGCATTTTTTGCCAGAAGACAAATCACGGATGCGTGTTTATTAGTTTTTTTCCCAGGAGTGATCGTATCGACCCAGTGGTCCTTGAATGTCGCGAGAGGGCTCATTCTAACGAAAATTAAAAGTTCTAGTGTCCTTTTTAAGTGACCGAAAAAATTGGAGGCACCTAGGCCCCCTCCCACGTTCATTTTTCCCCAAAGTCAACGGATCAAAATTCTGAGATAGCCATTTTATTCACCATAGTCGAAAAACCTAATAGCTATGTCTTTGGGGACGACTTACTCCCCCGCAGTCCCCGTGGGAGGGGTTGTAAGTTACAAACTTTGACCTGTGTTTACATATAGTAATGGTTACTGGGAACTGTACGGACGTTTTCAGGGGGATTTTTTTGGTTTGGGAGGGAGAGTTGAGGGGAGGTTACGTGGGAGGATATTTCCATGGAAAAACTTCTCATGGGGTTAGAGAATTGCAATGAAGGAGGGTGCAAGATTTTTTAGTATTATTTAGAAAAAACAATTAAAAAATAAATATGAAGTTTTTTTCTACTAAAAGTGAGGCGCAGCATTAAAACTTGAAACGAGCAGAAATTATTGCGCATATGAGAGGTTTTCCTCCTCGTAATACCTCGCTCTTTACGCTAAAGTATTTTTAGTAATTTCAACTATTTATTCTACGGCTTTTGTGATTCAAGGGTCATTCTTAAGGAATTGGGACAGAATTTAAGCTTTAGTGCAAAGAGCGAGGTATCGACGAGGGGTGAACTCCCTCTTATACGCAATAAAACATACGAATGTAGAAGTTCGTTACGTAAGTTAATTCTTAAGTTTACGTATATTTTTTACTAATGAAAATGTTCGTAAAAAAAATTAAAAGTTCTAGTTGCCTTTTTAAGTAATCAAAAAATTGGAGGGCGACTAGGCTTCCTTCCTCTCTCCTTTTTTCTCAAAATCTTCCGATTAAAACTATATCGATTAAAACTATATACCTTTTACATAGGCAGCGCTATAGCGCCTATTATGATCTTCATGTTAAGGTTTAACTCTTTTTTCTGAATACTTAAATGAATAAACGCCCTGACTTGTTAAATCAAGTGAAACGTGATAAAGAGCTTAACTTCTTTATTTCACAGTTTAGCTTTTTATTTAAATTTTTTAGTGTATATTCCAAGTTTAATTTTGTTTTCTTTTACTTTCATTTAAAAAAACACGTTTTTGAAAATACAAGCAATTGACAGACAATACTTGTCTCGTATCTTTTGTCAAACTTGACCTCATTTTAAATCCGTTTACAGGATAAGTAGTGTCTTCCTAACTTCACCGTTTTCAAGCTGGTACCAGAGCGTGAAAATACCCGCTATGATGACGCATCAGCTGTTCTTTGTGCCGCTACGTCACGGTTCTTCAGTATAATAACTAGGTTGGCAGGATTAAGGTGAAATTCGGAAATTTTGGTAAGCAAAGCCTTGAATTAGCATTACCATCAAATATATTATGTGTTTTCATGCGTTTGCTAGTATCCATTGGTTATAGATGTGCGGCTATTTGGATTTTTTACTTTACTTGTAGTTTAAGAGGCAAACTACGACAAGTATGTCAACCAATTTCATCAACTTAGCAAGTTAGATTAGGATTAGGAAATATGGCGTTGTCCAATCAATAGCCCACGTTTCTGGAAAAATTTCCTCGTTATGTTTGTGCTACTGAGGTATGCACGCATATTTAATTGCGAATGTTCAACCAGCTACATGTATCTTGTACGGCTTTTATTGCATTAGCTTCTATCGCAATCAGATAGTGATCTAGTTGAGGCATTGTGTAACCCTCTCTTACGCCTCAAATTGCCAATATGGTGAAAGCTATACGAGCCTTATGATTCCAGCTAGGCTAGTTATTTTACCGTAATGTTTTATAGTATTTAGTTTGTATAGTCAGCTGACACAAAATTATTAAACTGAAATAGACTATACAAATCTCTGCTATCGCAAATCCTATTTAGGGTTTGCGATAAAACGGCCTTTAGATTGACAACCTTGCTCTTTTTTTTTACTAGGCCTCTTAGAACTAAGAGATCTGATAAAAAAAGAAATATGCCGTTTGAATCTCCATTCACTTTTGTTTTCAAATAGTAATTACTTCCGTTGTTATTGGGCCCCAGCTCCCCCATTCCCTAACAGGGTCAGATGTAATCCTAGGGATGTACAAAAGTCGAGGGGTCACTCTCTCAGAAATCATGAACACTAGGTGGCGAGTGTCAAACGTGGCGGAATTGTGACGGCCTTTTGGGGACTGGAGCTGGACCAAGAACTTAAGGAGTAGCCCAAGCGTGGTGGAAATGTGCAGCAGGCGTGCTTTTCTGAGATATGTACCAGGTGGCAAAATTTCGCACCTTGACACAAGTTGGCAGTTTTATTTTTTTTAATTGGTTTTATTTGACACTATGAAACAATTATGTATGACAAATAGGTATGAAAGATAACTCATTAGGGAAAGGGACAGGTGCGTAATTGTGGCGGTAGCGGTTATTGTACATTTCTTTTTTTCTAAATTCTACTAACCCAAAAAAAATCAAGGAACCACGTGTCACCGTATGCTTTAGAACCCCTTTTAGGGCTCGAAATAGAACTTGTGACACTAGCAATTAGCGGCATTTGATATATTTGGAAAAAGGCGCCTCAAGAGTTTGTTCATCTTTTAGCTTACAAATTAGACCAAATAAAGAAGTTCACTCAGCAAAATTCTCACTCTTTACATTCATGAAACTTCAAATTATTGGATTTTCCGAGACACTTCCAGTCTAATTTCATTCTAGCCCCCTCCCCCCTCTAAGGCCTGGATAAAGCCCTAGGTAAAACACTAATTTTGGGAATTTGTTGGTTGTCATACTTTTCTGTGCTCATTTCTTACTTACGTCTTAATCCAAAATCTTTAACAAGCCCAGTGTTTAGGTTTTTTCCAGGTACTAGAGAGAAAGGTGGGCTGGGATACAATTAAACTGAAAGTATCTCTGAAAATCCAATAAATAGAAATTTAGAGTCTGGGCTAGGTATAATTTTCCACCAAGTGTGAACTTAGCTCATTTTTGCACAAACCATAACTTAACTACGGTTTTCGTCAAACCGGGACTTAACAGGTTTTGGACCTAATTACGCCTGCAGTTCGGACTTGGCTGGCTCTTCAATGAGTCAAGACTTAAGTCGTTTTCTTTCAGCGTCACCGGAACTTCACAGCTCGGATTTTGTCGATTCTACACTGAGTCAGGACTTATTCTATTTTTGGACCAAGTGGAGACTTACCTCGTTTGCACCAAATAAGAACCTTGTTTGTTTTGTGAAGATTCAGGGCTAAGACGCAATCAAGATTTAAGTCGTTTTCGCACTGAATCACTGAGGTTCCAGAATTTGAAATTGCATCGCTTTGATGTTAAATCAGGTCCACCTAGAGTGGACTAATCAATAACTAACTCGGTTTTTCGCCAAATCGAGACTTGTTTATCTTTCAGCACGCCTCGCAGACCTGCAGGTCCATTTTTTCCTGGGGTATTTGTAAACTCTTCGGCCCTTGTAGCTGCAAGGCTCTGTTCCCCCTTGTAGCAGGACTTTCATTCTTCCATCGTTCTAAGTGAAATAGCTATAATGCTATGGGAAGTTGTGAGCATAACCAGGGACAAAACAAAGAAAGGGAGACACCATGGTGTGTTTTCAATTACTTTTGGTCCAAAAAAGGTCGCTAGAACTTTCAGTCGATTGAGCCCCCATCTAAGCGTCTAAAACCCAGAACTATTCCTAGGTTGGCTACGCCTGGGGCAAAATAACGTGATAATTCTTCCCTTTTGATTGCTTTTATGTGAACTACAAAATGCTAAAACAATTGCCTTTAACCAAAAATTTTGGCCGTGCCGCCCCCAAGACACGGTTGACTTATTAAATGCTTTAATTTCTGCTTGGTTGAGGTTATGATATCGCTCTTTACTTTTAAATACTGTTTTCGGAAAACTCCTTTTTAATAGTTTCTATTCCTTTTTGAATTCACTTTATGTCTATTATTTGCTAATTATAGGAATATTTGTAAAGCTGTTGAAGATTTTCAGCTTGAGAAATAAAGAAACGGTCGTTTATTGCCCTGAGTAAGGACTTAGGTAATTTTCTCACTGATTCAAGACTCAGCTGCTTTTTGCCCCATGCTAGTCTACAGTTTGATATGCACCAAGTGAGGACTTAGCTCAGTATCGTAGTGAATCAGACTGAAGCTTGAATGCTGGGCCATTTATGCTGATCCAAAGCTTTATTCGTGCTTACACTAATTAAGTCTGAAGTAAGTTAGGGCTTGGCTTGTGTTTATCACGTGTCAGGACCGAACTCATTTTCTTACTGAATCCAGACTTGGCTCGCTTCTGTACCAACTCTGTCCACTAATTTGTTTTTGCACTTAGATTGAGAGTCTTTGCGAGAGTTATTATTTTGAGTCTTCAAAAGTTTCCCTGACCATCCTTTCTAAACAAGGTAGTCGGTTTTTTCTTTTAAATTATAGCCTTGAGAGAAATCGCTTCGTACTTTTTCAACGCTGCAGGCTTGGCTCTGGCATGATTTGTCTAATGTTTTTAAATTTTCAAACATTCGTTCTCCGAGAACATAATATCCGTATTACTAAGTTATTTTTTTTTAAGTCTATTGACGGTCATTGCAATTTTAACTGTGGACCTCAACTAAACTTAATAAGACTCGAGCTGATATTTCAAAAATAACAGCCGGCAAAGATCCAGGAATCTTTGCCGGCGACATCAGTGATATCAGACATCAGTGCAATAAGCCTTTTTCTTCACTTTCAATAAATCAGTCAGTGTCATTTAGGAACCAAAAAAAAGACTCCTATTTTTTGAAGGAAAGACAGGGCTATTGTGAAAATAGACACATTACTTAGGGTGGTCGCAGGGGCAATTTTAAATAGAATCCAGTCATAGTTACGTATGAACTTTCTTGAACAAATATGTGATTTCAACCGGAGAGAATGAAACATTATTCGCTGATTTTTTAGGTAACCTGCGGCAGTCAAAAGAAGGGAATAGAAGAGTGAGACTGTATTTCAATTCCCGGAGAATCTTCCAGGGGAGCATTTTTTTGGGAGGAAGATTTTCCAACAAAAATTTTCCACGAAGGGGGGGGGGGATTTACCGGCAGGACTTGAAAAACGATCAGAAATTAAATAAAAAGACAAGTTTTTTCAACTGAAAGCACGGAGTAGCATTGAAACTAACAACAACCAGGGGTTATTTTTATATAAGGAGGGCTGCAACTCCTCTACCCCTCACTCGTTACAGTAAAGTTTTTAGTGGCTAACACAAATTTTTAATTGGATGTATTTGGAAATAAGAGGGTATGGGAGTGGGCTGGTTGCCTTACGATCACTTTTGATTCTTACAAAGGTACTAGAAGCTTTAATTTCCTATCAAACGAGCCTTTCTGAAGATTCTACAACTCTTTCATACGAAGTGGCTTGGTAAAAATAAAAGTGCATTAAGTCCACTTAACTTTTTTTTAGGCAGCGCTACTGCTAACAGTCATAGAAAGATCATTATAAAGTGAAGCGCTTGTAAAAATATTGTTTAATCAATAAAAGATGCCGTAACTTAATACTTTTTTATTATGATGCACGCATTGGAAATTTTAGACCAAACGTACCTCCGCCACTGTATATGTTTTTAATAGGTATCACACGACGTGTGAATGAAAAAATAGGTTCTTTGAGCACGCCAGAAACCAGCAAATGACACTATCTGTGATTTTTTTTTTATCTATCCGTTTTTTTTCCAAATTGAGGACTACATGTGCAATTATATTTGAAAATTTCCATTTTGGACATTCTTTTCAATATACACCCTAGAATTAGATCAACTCTCGTGACTGAAATACACTAAAATAAGTACATAATACTATTTGTTAGAAATTGCAGTTTTACGACGGTTCTACACCCAGTATTTTGCATTAGTAAACCTCAAAAAGACACATCTGGTACTTTCCCATGCAAATCATTTGGGATTGCCTTCTAACTTAAAAAACTGAAAATTTATCCTATGCATAATTTGTTTTGGTGGACTCCACAACAAGCGCAGAACAAGTTTAAGTAAAAGTAAAGGTTTGAGCTTTTCAAGGGATTTGATTAAATGTTGAGATTTTGACAACTTTCCTTAGGGAGAAGAACTAGGGGGATCGGAAACGTGCCAGAAAATATGTTGTCCCTTATCAGCGTGTAAGGTACAGCAAGTAGTTCATTGGGCTAAGAGAAATGTAATATATAAAAACCAATTCAGGACACGGCCTCCCCCTCCAAAGACTAAATTCTGAAAATTTGAATTGCATTGAAAAACTTTAGGTTGATGCCTCCTCAGAGGTCTGCTGTCTACTTTGCTCCCTAGCTACGCCACTGGTTATTCATGCCTTTTTATTTATGTGTTTGAATCAACAACCTTCGCAGACATACTAGGAGAAATATTTCAAGCTATGAACATTCGCTTTTATAAATTTGCCTCTTTATTTTGATTATATAGAGCTGATATATTGCGTAGTTAATAGTATTCTCTTATTATTCTTGTCGGATGTATAAGAGTATTTTGGCATATGCTTTATCCCACTCCACCCCAGTTACTCGAGTTGTTCATTAAATTTTGCAGTAGAGATCAAATCGACTTTAAGATAGCCTCGATATTTTTGTAGACGATCTTACATAGAAGTTAAGCTGGCTAAGCGCGTATGGAGAAACTTATTTTGGGGAGGGGGATATAAGTTCGAAAAAGTAACACCAAAATTAGTGTAATCTATGGGGAAAATACAAAATTATTTCAAAAACTAATAATTCTCGAGATTTGAAGAACACGAGCCCAAAGACGCTTTGGTCTAGCTGCCAAAATATTGTGACTCTTTTCTTCTCCCAGTATGTTTTCATTTGCCCTCCACCCTCTTGACTCTAATATTTAAATAGGTATCTAAATATATATTTGTTTAACTGGCTGGAGAATGGATTGGTCCACCCGCCATCTTCTTAGCTTTTTTGCCTAACTCTGCTCTAGCTTACAAGTATATAATAGGTAGGGCTAAGAACATGAAAACACTTTTTTGATCCTTGTATATCTCTTACACAAGAAATTTCATTCATCTGTGAATATCTAAAAGCTGATCATTTCTACTTCCATTTTTTTCCTGTCATTTACAGCTCAAGTTTTCAGTATTTTACCATTTGCTGAGGAATATATACTAAAATTCAGGACTTCTCAAACAGAAAACGTTGGGTGTAGATTTTTACCCATATCAATTTTTTTAATAAACCAGTTAAAAATCAAATTTCCTTCCTTTTCTGGGGTTTATTGTTAGTTTTAATTTTATCCATTCTTAATCAAAAGAAGCATGTGATGCTCTGCATTTGCCTTTTATTTAGGAAAATGTTGACTACGGAAATCTTTTAAGACAAAGCTGACAATAACAGAGTTCACCAGTGAGTGGGACACGGGTTCACTTTCCTAGATGATACTCTCCAAAGTGATTCCTAATTCCTAAGATTGAGACGAACCAAATTATTTCTTTTGATTACAGGTGAGGTCAGTAGAATGAAACTAGCTTCGTTGTATACATCAGCCTTTGTCGTTGTGTTTGTATACCTCTACTGCTACCTTATCCAGCATGTCAGAGGTGCCGAAATACCAGAATTCCGCAAGTTCAATGTAAAGCCGTCTTTCGTGTTTCCAAATGAGGAATCCATAGGGTATGTATCTCTCAAAGACTATGATTATCTGTATTATTCGACTATTACGAAGGATATCACTTAGACAAGGTTTATATTGTCCTAATAATCTCATACGGTAATCACTTTTGTACTGCATAGGCATTAGGACTAATGGCATATAAATCATTCCACTCGTATCATGATTTTCTCCTTTTTTTTTACTGCTTCCTGACCAACGAAAACTTTTCTATTCATTGCATTGTTGCCAAAAAATGAATGGGGGTAATTCCATTGTTCTGTGCTGTCTTTCGTAGCCAGGACTCCCTGATGTCTGTGAAACCTGGAAAATTTGGAGGAGGGACATGTTGACTTGTTATACTCGAAATCTTGATACTTTTAGTGTGTTTCTCATAGTCTAATATTTTCTTTATAGTGAACCTACTTGTGTCAAGCTTTTTTAGTTATTTTTTCATTTTTTGAGACCATGATCAACTACAGTAGTTACATCTGCTTGGTCGCCATCCAATCCTGAGTTTGACAAGATATTTCGATAACATTTTCAGTTTAGCACCACCTGCTTACCATTTTCTTGTTCTGAGTGATTTCTGCTTTGCATGGGTACGTATCTTCTCTTGTAAATTTCTATCGCCTCTGAGTTTTGATTAAATAAAAAAAACAAGCTTTTTTAACCGAAAGTAAGGAGCGACATTAAAATTTAAAACGAACAGAAATTACTCCGTATATGAAAGGAGCTGTTCCCTCCTCAACGCAACGCTCTGTACGCTGAAGTTTGACTCTTTCTCTCAACTCTACTTTTTAAAACAGTAAAAAACTTTAGCGTAAAGAGCGTAAACTGCTTAAAGCAATTTATCCGACTTTTCAGCACTTTTATAAAAGCTTTCTGTTCTAATTAAACGGTCCTTGTGTTTCAGGGTATCGTTCTTAAAAAAATTTGAGCGAAAAATCAAACTTTAGCGCAAAGAGCAAGGTATTGAGGGTGGGGCAACCCCTTCATATGTGGAATAATTTCAGTTCATTTTGAGTTTTAACGTTGCTCTTTACTTTCACTTGAAAGACTTGTTTTTTTATATATTTGATTTCTGATCGTTTTGCAAATAATGCTGGTAAATCTGGCTCATCCTCCATGAAAAACTCCATCTCCTCAGGGGAAACTCATCCTTGGAAAGTTCATCCCTCGTTAAATACCCCCCCCCCGTAAATTTTCTCCGAACAATCACATCCTTGGTGACAATCCTCCCCTCCGTAAATTTTTCCTGCGGACCATTCAGCCTGAAAAATACTCCTTAGCATATTTTCATTTGAAAATGAATTTCTAATCATTTTTCCAACAACTCCGGAAATCCCCCTTCTGTGGAAATTATAGCCGAGGCAGTAGCTATAATTTTTTTTTTCTTTTAATTTTATTTCTTTGAAATCGGAAAGTTCTTTCTGGTTGATGTGCAAATGTCCAGATTCGTGAGAACCCCTCCTCTCCCCTTTATGAGCTCGATCTCAGTTGGACTTGCTTCGGTCTATTTCTGGACCTGCATCAAAAATTCCTGGAAATTTCATAAACCTGTTAATTTTAAAAACCTGTAATTCAAAAATACTAGAAATAAATGAAAGAGATCGAACCTTCGATCTCATGAATTGCAGATAATTCCATGTTTTACGCAAGTCCAGGGCCACATGAGTTCCAAGTTTATTTTCGGGGAAAAAATAATTTCGTTTTGCTTCCTGCTCAGACTATATCATATAGTAGGGCTGGGCAAAACAAATTTATAGAAAATTTGAAAATGTTAGAGAAATTTACATTCTCTGTTTCAGGATCCCTATACTGCAGATGGGTTCCGAATTTTCTGGTCTTACCATTACCAAGATACAGGCCACTGACCATAATACAAAAAAGTGCAAAAGAAATAGTACAAAAAGAAGCATTTTTCTATTTTGGGTGCTTATACGGGGCACAAAAAAGGGAGGAAAACTAGCGTATACTCTCCTGTGAGCTTCAGAGAACAGGCATAAAAAAGAAAAAAAAAACTATAGCGTTGGTTTTACTCTCCTATAACCTTTTAAAACTCATTGACTCTGATTGTATACTGAAAAATGCTCGCTATAGGTGTTGTTTGTATAACACGTTACACTGTTGTTTCCATGGCTGAACATTAACGTGGGGATGGGAGCTACGGACACTGACCAATCGCTACAATTGAGATTTGTCTCTTGTGATGCGATTTTACGACAAAACACCAGGCGTAACTTGAGCCGAAAGGACAAGCTACTTATATCATCGCATTCGTCCTTTCAGATCTATTTATTTACTGAGCCAGATTTGTGGTTTTACTGAAACTATTTCATGGAAAGCTGTTTAGACTCACTTTGAAAAGCCAATTTCTTTTCAATTTTCATCCAATCACTAACCTATTTTTCAATGTGAAAAAATGTACAGAGTAATATTAAAAATGTACGTCTTAGAGGGATAAAGCTAAATATAAGCCATCGAATATTATGAAGATGCTAGTCTTACATCAAAACATAACATCCTGCAGAAAAATAGAATACGAAACTTTGACAAGGAATATGAAACTTTGATGTTTTGAAATGTAAAATATATATCACAGGCACAAAATAAAGTAGGTGTTCAGTGATGTGCTGCAATTAATATAGGTTTTTTTTTGTCTGATAAATTATTTCAAATATGCTGAAAATGAATATTTTTTTTCAGATAGTTCAGAGTGTCACAAGATGCAGAGCTCTTCTTGAATCAATGCCAAGTGTGAACCAATTTACTATTTATTGTATATTTAAGCGCTGAAATAAAAGTATTTATTCATATTTTAGACGAGTAATTAGTGGCCCTCCACCATTGAACGCAATTCTTTCTGATGTTCGCTTGCAACCTTTGGAGTTCAGGTATCATAACTATGATGAACTAACACAATATTTACAAGAAATCAATGCGCAATATCCCCATATTACATCGTTTTATTCGATTGGAAAGTCTATTCAAGGTTAGTTATTTTGTTAAAAGAATGTTAATATAGACCGAAATGTATACTTACCGCAATTGAAATATAATAATAAGTTTGAACTATTTTTCTGACCATCCAGGGGCTTATGCAGATACATATCTGACCTTGGAGGAGGAGGATGAGAAAGCGAATTTTTTCTTGGAGAGAAGGGGGAAAACCTAAAAATAATGCATTTCTATGTTATCGCTTTTAGTTCTGAGGAAGGCACTTTAAACCAATTTCAGTGAGGATGCATGAGTGGAAGTCTACTGGCTCTTATTCTGAAACCTGTATACAGTTTTACGTCTCTCAGGCTCCTTTTTCCTTTTTTTTGAAAATATAACCACTTTTATGTCTGCAGGCAGGCATACATTTTTGCCTGGGTCTTAATTATTTGAGAACTGCGAGTGAGTCTTGCAAACGTCAAGATCAGATCAATTCAATTTTTACAATTAAATGTTTCCATTATTATTATTTTATCCTCTTTGGTGATTAATCACCTCGTTTGGTGATTCTTGCGCAGACAATGAAAATTTCCAATTGAATTTTCAATTTTGCAATGGTAAAAAACTGTATTGTCGTCTAGCGTGTCCCTATATATTTTTTCCAAGAAGAAAAGATACGGAAAATTTTTGTGGGGTGAGTGTCCAAAACAGGTCTTTCTGTAAAAAATTGTCACCATTTAACACCGTCCCTCCCGGTCCCCTTCCTCAAAAACAACATTTTTCAGAATGATGAAATTCATGAGCCAATTATTGTGCAAAAAATGATATTGATTTTCTTATCTGCTCTTTTAGGATTATAGATCAGCGGTACAAAAAAATATACATCTTAAAGAATTAAGGAAACATGGGAACTTAATTTTTAATGGAAAAAACCTCCGTATGCAGTTATATAGTTCGCTCCGCACGCTTATCGGACGTCAAGTTTGAAAATAAGGAATGTTTGTGAAAAATCTGCAGAAAATGAGTAAAAAAAAATTTATATCATGGAGCCCTACAAACTATAACTTTCCTGATTGCTCTATCAAAAGACAAACACTCCATTATTTGCCAGTTAACTGGGTAAAAAAAAAACAGTGATTAAATGATTACAATTATGTAAGAATGTAACCCTAACATCATGTTACAAAATAGGATTTGAAAAGACAATTATATATTATTGAACAGCTGAAAATCTAAGCTATGCAATAATGCGCACTATGCAATAATACTATGCAATAATTAACAGTGATTAAATGATTACAATTGTATAAGAATATAACCCTAACATCATGTTACAAAATAGGATTTGAAAAGACAATTATATATTATTGGACAGCTGAAAATCTAAGTTATGCAATAATACTTTTATTATTCATAGTAATCTATGTTTCTTTAAAAGCGAACGATTATAATTCTCTATTGATGTGTCTAATGCTCAACTATAATATGGAGGTAAATCAGGCGTTACAACCGTTCGGTTATGCTTCTTCTGTAAACAGGAAAAGATTCCAAATGTCTCATTTCACGATTCAGTGGTGCAACAATGGAGAAAACTTGAATGACGAACAAATCTCAATAATTGTGTAAAAAACAAAAGAAAAAATCGTACAAGATCCTGGTTTCCAGGTATGAATAGACCTGAGATAAAGCCTGGGAAAATATTTTCATTTTTATGTCCTTGAAACTTTAAAGCATTCGGGACAAAAAGTTAAACTTCAATGTAAAGGACTTAGAATGGGACAGACCCGTCGATATACGGAATAATTTCATTGGGTATTGTTTTTAATACCTTATCCAGCCTTACCCTAAATATAGGAAAGACTGCCGCCCCCTCAAACCCCACGCATAAAATTAAAATTCAACTGTTACAGAACAATGCTTTGAAGCATAATTTTTTAAAACAAGCTATCGTTTTCACAATAAGTGTCGACCTTTTGCATCATCAGTGACCAAAATGCACACCTCATACTGTATTCATCTAAGTATATTCTTCCAAATAAAGGGAGGTGAGACGCTAAATATGGAGTCATCCAAATATTTTTTCCAATTTATAAGAAGTATCACTCATCGATAGTTTGAGACTTGGGTCTAAAACAGTTTTTTGGGGTTTAGTACCCTCTTCCCCATTGGAGAATCTATTGAGCAGCTCCCTAACATATCATGTGTTACTATGCAGTCTCAATAGCCATGTTTTTTTGGATAAGCGGTCTTTAATAATGTTTCTTTTTTCATGGACTGCATGTATGTTTAAAGACGAATGGTATAGTGCAGGCCAGTATGGCCTCTGAGAATTCAAGAATTAAGTATGTTCACTCAAATGAACCCTCTTTCAATAATGTACGACTGCTGGCCTGATATGTTCACCGTGGGGAAAAAACGGATGCGTGACCATCTTTTTTTCTAAAAAGACAAAAAAAATTATGTGGCATGGATAGTGGTTTTAGGGTTTTCATACATGTTGAATTTTATTTATAATTTTCGTTTAAATTGTACTCCTTTGTGGGAGAGCTAAACCGTTATTTTCAAAATTATAATCTTCACTTGCTAATGCCTTTGATGAGCAACATAAAAATTAATAGATTTTGCATGTTTTAAATCAGCAAATTTTAGATTTTCTTGCTGCTTATACTGTAATCAAAACTTTGTTTTTTAAAGTTTTGGTTTCTATTGACAAGGGATGATTTTTACTTACAGTTTATTCCTACGAACTGATTAATAAAAGGTTCCTTTTATTGTGAGTAAGGCTACCACTCCCTCCTTCGACCTGCTTTTTTACCTCCAAGATTAATATTAATAAAAAAAAAAATGATTCGAGAATGAAAATAATCCCTGAGAAAGTGCACTTCTTCAAATTTTTCTCAGGACTACAATGAAAAATGAACTGTAGTGAAGAGAGATTACGAGAATAATAATAAACACCCATTAATGACTGAAACATAAATAATGACCCATAGGGTCATCATTCCTAAGATTTTAAGATGAGTTCTGGGAACAAATCTTTTTTATACGGATGTTCCCCATGGACATAGATGGTGGAGAAGAGAGTGTCAGGAGGTAATATTCCTCTGGAAACGCAAAGACACCATAAAGTCTATATAAATAGGAAAATAAAAATATTCCAGCTTAAATTCTGGTAAAAACAAAACTCCTCTTAGCTTCTCTTACCTCGCGATGTTCGTGATGCCTTTCACCCCCACCCCTTTGCTGCCGATAGGAATATTTCTAATATTTAAAGCTTTCTAAAAGGTATGATAGTCGAAATTTAGCACCATTTTCATAGAACTCTTCATATTAATACCCTCAATAACAGATATATTACCTTTTAATGCATACCGATGGCTTAGACTTATAAAGAAATATCCTTAGTTGGACAGGAAGGACAGGAATAGTGATTCTCTCCCTACATGACGATAGCAGCATTTAAAGAGAATTACTATCTTTTTTTCCTGCATTAAGTTTAAGTTTTTAAACCTAAAACCTGCATTAAGTTTTACTCTGCCTTGTTTAAATATATTTCATTTCTTGTTATTATACACATTCAAGAATTAATATCTTTATAGTTTGCAAAAATCAATCGCTGGAAAAAATCAAAATACGTATATAAGGATAGGCCTATACTTCCTTAAGCCCTTAAAATTCCCGAAATAGAAGACATCTCAAAAGATAGCTTCTAATTTTGTAAGTTATGTCTTATCGAAGGAACACTGTTTGTATTATTAATTCTATGGATCCTTGATCATTGTTTTCTTTTTACTAGATCATCGAAAGATATACCTAATTTTAAATTTTCTATTAGAGGGACAATGTGAACTAGACAGTAACAGGACATAGGAAGAAACAAGGAACTAGCGTTCTGCCTTTATAAAAAAACAACCAAAAAAACTAGAATTATAACATTGGTGTCTGTCTTTTGTCTCAAAACCTCTATCAAACCAGAAGGTTCTTCGATGTATTAATTTTATATCGAATTTGCTCATCCTGTAGAATTTAATAAGGTTCTTTCATCAATATATCTGCACAATACTTTCTATTTGTCCTCAATAAAATAAATGCATCATTATGATTATTCGCTGTCAACTCAAATGTTTGAGAATCCTGCGTATATTTCCAATAGTATCCTCAGGCTATTGTCAAATTCAAACATATGTAGGTGAAAGACAGCTCAAGTTCGGTAATTTTTAGAAATCATTAGCTTTGACATCAATATATTTTTTTTATTAAATTTCTCTCTAGGCCGAGACTTGTGGGTTCTTATGCTATCTACTGAACCAAATAAGAAAGTCGTGTTGAAGCCAAATGTTAAGTATGTTGGTGGAATTCATGGGAATGAACCAGTCGGAAGAGAATTGATGCTACATTTAATTCAGGTAGATCTTACGACGCATATTTTAATATACTTGATAGTAATGTTTATCGTTACAGTATAACACTAAGCATGAGCTTAACTAGTGTGAGGGTAAGACCATTGCCTCCTAGGAATCTCAATGCCCACCTTGAAAAATCTTCAAGAGCAAATGTTAACCCAAGTTTTAATGGAAGTCGTTAAACTAACTCCACTCACTAGCTTGTCGGATGTTCTTCTATCAAAAAGTTTTACTTACTCCGAAGCTTCTGAGGCAAACATTGTTTTAATGAATAGCATTTTATTTCTTTTGAAAAAAAGGATTTTGGAAACCGTTTTTCATAAGACCGACTATCTATTTCACTAACGGTAGTCGAAATAAACTGAAACTAAACTGAACTAAACTGAAACGAAATAAGCTGACATACTCTTCCTCTGGTTTGAGTGTCAAGCTGTGAAATTTTTGTCAAATATTTATTAAGCTGTATTTATTCACCTGCTGCGTTTATGAAAGTCTTAAAGCATACTGTTGAAAATAATTTGCACATTTGATTGATAAAAAAGGCTTAGAGCAATCCTTACAAGGCTGCCGTGTAAAAATAAAAATTAACCGCAACAAATCCTATTTATAGTTTGACATTGAACAAGTGAAATAAATAATCTAATTAAAACTACTTAACAAAATAAAATACTGGCATGTATTCAAATTTTATGTTCAAGTATTGAAAAACTGATAAAATTGCTAATTAATTTTTGTTTCCTTGAAATTGCCTGGATTAATTGATTTCAGTAGATTTGTCCTTGTCCGGTGGTGGCGCAGTGAGTTTGATCTCAGCTTGGTAATACTGGACCCAGAGTTGGAACCCAACCGTGGTATCACACTGCAGGGCCGGGGCAAGGACCTTAGTAATCAAGAAGTGTCGTTATTCGGTTACTACTATCACTACTAGGCCTTGCCTCAAATTGCATTTGATAATTGGAATTGACGGTAAACTCAAAGAAGATGCTGAAAATGAGATAACCAATCCAAGGCTTCGTGTAAAAGATCGAGGATTGTGCCAAAGAAAATCTTTGCATTTGACAAATTTTCTGTAGAAGATAGTTTTAATGGGGAAAGAAATAATCCATCAAGAATTTTGTTAATTTTGATTGAAATATTTTGTATTTCTTTCAACCTTATTACCTTCTTGTCAGAAACACCTATAAATGAAGATTTTTTGAATAGTGCATTTCAAGGGTTCCTTTCGATCCGAAAAGCACATAACAGGCCCCAAGGTCTGTAGTGTAACAACCTGTAAAAATGTGTTTTTTCAATTTAACCATTAGGATGCTAGTTAATTTTAAGAAAAGCTTGAAATTGATTTTGCGTCTTAAGTTTGATATGGGTTTTCTAGTTTCAAACATTCCTGTAAATTTACGTTTTGTTTGTTTTTTGTTGTTGTTTTTTTTTCAAGGAAGAAAACAAATCATTATGTGGGCCTTCCTTAATTGCATGTTAGTAATTTAGCATCACTTGATCCTGAATAATGTCGGGGAATTAGTTCTCTAGAAAAGAAAAGAAGACATTAATTTGCAAAAGTCGAGTATAATTGCCAAAGCTAAATATAAACCAGGTTGTTAGGCCCAACGGAAACTTTGGTCTCTAAGGGAATAATTTGTTGCCACAAGGCTCCTTGGTGACCTCCATGTCTTAAGTGCTTGTCCTGACTTGGTTTTGAAAGCAGATTTAAATGCCTTTTCTTAATCCGTGTCAAAGAAGGTGCAACCATCTATAGTTCTGCTAAAAAGTGAATAGTGAGAAGGACGAGGAGGATTCTAGAGGGGTAATGAGCCCACGACATGCCTCCAATAATACAGATTAAAAGTTATTGGGCTTGACAACGTCTTGTCAATAACTACGTGAGCTGTATTCTCAAGATGTACTCTTGTGATGCACAAGGCCGATCCGATTGACATTTTATTTAAAAAAAATAAATACTAAGTCTTAAAGTACCAAGGACAGTGAAAAATGAAATTTGATTGTTTTTTATCAAAACTCACACAGCCATGTCCTTATATCTTAAGAAGTTAAGAAAAATTTGCAACTCAATTTCCAATGTACTCTGCTTGCAGTTAAGTAGTTTTTGGTAGTAGCTGGCACCAAATTTAAAAGAAGGAGACATGGGAGATAAAAATCAGCCAAAAATAAGCTAAAAAAATATGCATCCAACAGATTAAGAAGGTGTAGCTTTCCTTTGAAGGTTTAGAAGTCTTTGGAAATCGACAGATTGTTAATTTAAAAATCCTTACGAACGAAAAATTTTGTCAAATCTAATGAATTGGTTTTGTTTATTCATTTTCACAGTTCAACGTGGTGACACTGATAGAAGTTTGCTAGCGTCCTAAAATCTCTATAATTTTGAAATAACCAAAAGAAAAATCTTAGAACATTGCGTTTTTCAAGCGTGAGTAGACCTAAGATCCGTCTAGGGGGCTAAACTGTTTATTTTGACGTTCTTGACACTTTGTGACAGATCTACCCGTAGTCTAGTCTTACATTTTTCTTTACCAACCAAATTGATGTTCTTTTCTTATATAGTTTTCTAGAAAGGAAAGCTACAAATTTGTGGTTAGGTATTTGGTTTTATTTCTTTTTTTCAACTAATATTCATTCAGTCGCTCTGAATTTAGTACTTTATAATAATTCATTTTGTTTCCTGATTATCTCGCTTGGCTTAATTATTTTTCGTTCAAGATTATGTGTTTATTGATGATAAAATTTAACCATTTATTGCGTAATTTTACATTGGGTCTCACAAGGGGGAGGGGGGCTGCACACCTTCTCAGAAGACTATTTCCATGGCCCTTGGACATTGTAGTGATGGTGACCAAATTAGCGATTTTGAATCACAAATTTATAATGTGATATGTAATTTCAAGGTCTATAAATTGCAATGTCTATATTTAGATTATAAGGTGTTTTTATTTCTGACGCAAAAAACTGATTTCCTTCAATTTCAAATGAATCTCAGGATGTGTTATCAATAGAAAGCTACATTTTTAACTGAAAAGTCTGGAAGCTGATTCTGGATGATGCCAAAGTATTGCATTTCCTGAGCATTAAAAAAAATTAACAGTCAAAACAAATTGTAGCAGTGTTTGGGTAGCCTGTATCCTTGTTTTTGTGATTTCTCTTTGATCTTTAGGACTTCAGTGAACTAATTTCAAACTTTTGGTAATAAAGTAAAAATTTATATTTTATTCAAAAACTGAATTGTTTAAGCAGTTTTATAAAAGAACAAAAACCAAAAAAAAACACGCACAAAGGTTGTAAACACTCATGATGAGAGAAATCATAAGATTTCTGTCACCATCATAAGATTTTTGTCTGGTTAACTATTTTGTTAAAGGTTTTTCTGTTTAATTCGCTGTTTCGTTATTTTACACTTTTGAATGTTAAATATACAAGGAAATAACTTCTCTAGTTCTTACTCCAGTATTACTGCCAATGTGAAAATCGGTAATTATGATTATTTATAAAAGTATTTTTGCGTTTGTGTTTGTATGGTGCATAGAAATTGCGCTTTTGATTTGTTTTGCGAATCTGTAAGTATATGCGCAGCATATATCATTTTGTAAGCATAAGTTTAAATTGTATTTTGATTATCATGTTCTTATTTTTAGTACTTAGTGGTTAACTACCAAAGCGATCCATATGTACGTTGGTTATTAGACAATACACGCGTTCACATCTTGCCTGCTATGAATCCAGATGGATTTGAAGTGGCAAAGGAAGGAGACTGCCACGGGGCTCAAGGAAGGTAATAACATAATCATATTTATTCATTGCTCCAATGCCCATTTCAAACATCTCAAAGTAGTTTTAAAACAAATAATCTCTACAATAGCTCGCTTGAAACAGTAATTTCTACAAAAAGAAATTGACACCAAGATAAAAGAGCCGAATTAAAGCTTAGAATACCTAGAAATTATTTGGTGATGAAGAGACCCCTGGGACTTAGTCTTATTCAGTTTTATGATTAAAAAAAAGATGTTTATGCTCTGTTTTGTTTAAAATACCATTTTTTTAAACAGGATAATTTATAAAAGGATTTCTCTCTTGTTGCCTTTAAATAAAAGTAAATCTATGTCTTTTTGTAAAAAAACAAGGTTTTTCAAAGGATGTATTCTTTAACTGAAATCTAAGAAGTGTTCTAACGACAAAAATTCATCTCAGTGGAGATATTTTATGCGATTATTTTATACTAAGCTGCAAATTAAATCCTTACGCTCATCTTCAGCACTAACAATTGTTCATGTTAAGACCGCTTAAAACATTAATATTGCAGAGATATCAGTCAAGAAACGGTTGTACTGGTGCTGGGAGGGATGTTTGGCTTTCTTTTGCGATATCTTCTTGCTGGTTCCAGTTTATCCGTCTCTCTTATAAAGAGGTGTCAGGGTTGCTCTGTTTGTCTCTAGACTTGCGGTACAGTCACAAAGAGAAACACGGCATTGATTCTGCTGAGTCAACGGACAGTAGGCTATAGCATGAAAAAATAAAATTGGAACCTGAAATAATTTGCATTTGTCATCTTGGATGTCGTCCCTGAGATTAATAAATTCTGTAGTAGCTTGCCATGGGAGTTACTGAAGCATTAAAAGTGAACACACTCGCTTTAAATTCTTTTATGGCAATTGTCCAAAGTCCAGGAAGCTTTTTCCAGGAATAGTCCTGTACCTCACGGCCCAGGTGCTAGCAGGAATCAAATTTACATAGTTCAAGCAATCTGCAAATTTTGAAACTTTGAGGCCTGTTACTAGATCGCTGACGTCAGCGGTCTAAAAGCTTTTTGAGAGATTTTTCTGTGAATATAGCCTTATACGCACTAAATTTCATGTGGATTTGGACAATTTCGTACTGACAGTTGGTAGAGCTTTGAAATTGTGTACATACCTGAAATTTTATATTCTCTGTTCCTTTAGCCAAAGGTACTTGTCCTATAAGTTTTAGGTTGGCCCGAGCCGAGGACGCAGAAGAACCGTACGACTTTTAAAATTAATATTCTTGTGTTCCAGTAGAACCAATTACTTGCCCCTCATACTGTCTCCCTTTAGGTATAAGATTGGTTGTGCAAGTGGGAGTAATTTTGGAGGAGCCATGGAGCCAGTTGAGGCCTCTAATCGTAAAGATTAAGAATCTTATCATGATTTCGGCTCGAACAGGCTATAATACACCTACTTTACTCCTAAAAATTTCGCAATGGTTGGAATTTTAGGGATGCTGGAGGGTACCATTGGATGAAAATCCTTTCTGGATTATGGCTTCGACGAGATATAAAATGTCTACCACTTTACTAAAAATGGTACGGTGTGCTGGGGTAGGGTCCTAGGGCCTACACTTACCTCTTTTAATGGCATTAGCCCACTCTGTCCCTTCAGTCATATAGACTCGTAATCATTGTATGTCTCCAATTTAAACTGGATACTATCTTCTACTATTCTGCTAAAAGGTGAGACAGTGTGAGTATGCGTATCTTGGATTTGGATCTTTAGATCGATTTAGGACTTCTGTCCTTTTTGTAGTGGGTCAGGACTTTACTTGTTTTGTTCTCTAACCCTAAAATTCTGACTTAGATATTTTTTGGGCCAAGTCGGGGTTCAGCTCGCTTCTGCCATTTTAGTACAGAGTCAAGACTTGGCTTCTGTTTATATCGTGTTGGCTTGTAGGTTCAACTTAGTTTGTTGTGCACTGAGTCAGAACTTAGCATATTTTTGCAGTGTTTCAACAACTTTTCTTACTAAGAATGTCCTCATTTCTGCACCGAATCAGTTCGCAGCTTGAACGTAGCTCTTTTTTTGAGCTGAGTCGGGACTTATCTCGATTGTGAACTGCAGCACCAAAACCTACAGTATGGAGCTTAGGTTGTTTTTGCATTGAGTCACGACTTGACTTGTTGTTGCGAACAATCAGGATTAGACCGTTTTTCTACTAAATTAGTTGGGAGACCTGCTGTGAAATTACACAATTTTTACTTAGTAGGCTTTCAAACAGACTTAGCCTGCTACTTTGATTTAGCCTGCTTTGCCACCAAGTCAAGATATAGCTCATGTTCGCACCAAACTTCCTCGGGCCTCCTTTTGCCTTTAAATAATACAAAATTAAAGGCAGTTCTCATTCAGCAGTCAATGAGTGAACTTGTTTGACTGCATTTAACCTAACGCAGCAAATGCTGTGTAATGTTTTTGAGTCTGTGAATACTCGTGATAGCTTGAAATAACTTTAATTGATAATTGGATAAGACGGAGTTTCCTGTATCCTGTAATTTTTGGCCAGCGATTTCTTTTTTAAGAAAGTTATTTATTTGGATGTAAGACGTGCCCCTTTAACGCATATGTACATTACACGCTGGAACTAGCCTGAGTAAATATAAATATAGTTTATATAAAGGTAGGCGAATAGTCTTGTCTTCATCCATTATTATGGGAAAGATCGGCAGCGGTAAACGTAACCGAATTGAAGCGGACTTACCGGACTCTGTGATGAATTCAACAAATAATTCTAAAGGTAGCGTTCTCACTGATTTTCAGAGAACAAATGCTGAGAATATTATTATAATTCTAGAAATGCTGCAGTCCATAAATACAAACATTGAGGCACTCCAACATAATGTCTTTGAGATAAAATCTGATATAAGTGCAGTGACCAATCGTATTACATCGATAGAAAATAAAAATAATGTGCTCGAGAATGAACTTGCAACAGTTAAATCTGAACTTCTGGTTTTCAAGAATATTGTGGAGGGCCAATCGGAGATAATTAATAAATGTAATGAGGAACTGAATTCAGTAGTCAGCCAATCTTCTATTGAAAAAAATCGCAATAAAATGTGCAACTTATTATTTTGGGGCTTAAATAAAGTACCTATTGAGGATGCTGAGTCTCTGATTTCGGATGTGTTGGTGCATGGATTGTCATTGGATAGTGGAAATTTACCATCTTTTAGTGTTGTTCAGTGTTCTAAAAAGTTTGTCAAAATTAACGTAGATAATACACAGGTTCGATTTTCTCTTTTGAAAAATGCGAAACAACTTAAAGGGAAACAGTTCAACATTTATAAGAATGTTTGTATTGGTGATGATGTTACCCCTTGTGTGCGTATTGTGCGCAAGGAACTCCTGGGTATCCGTAAATGTCTAGTTCTGCGCAAGGAACTCCTGGGTATCCGTAAATGTCTAGTGGATAATGGAGTGGAATGCTGGGTACCCCCTATCTTACCCCCTGTTATTTGTATAAAAAAATAACACTGTAACTAAAGTGCTTTGGTATAATACAAAGGGTCTGTTGATACCATAATTTGTGTATTTTGGTTGATTAAGTCTTATTGAAGTTTTGTTAATTTAGTTTTTTTTAGTGATCTTATGATGTCAGGGTTTGTGTTTAGTACTAAGTTGTTAGCCGTTCCGTTAGGAGCTTGAGCTTTTATTCATGGATGGGTTACAGGCAATATTTTCATCGCCTGTTCTTTTTCTTATTAGTGTTTTGAAGTGGATTATTCCACTTTTACTATTGACTATTTACTATTTCCAATTTTACTATTGACCTTCATGAGCTTGATATGAGTGTTTCTATGGATTTTTTGCAGCTTTGTATGTCCTATGGTATATTTCCAACTATTAATATATGCACACGAGTAACCACTTCATCATCGAAGCTTATTGATAATATTTTTTCAAATTTGGTTTTTTCAGTTCCAAGAGTTATTATTACTGATGTATCAGATCATTTTGGGATTTCAACAAGATTTGATATCTATATTCCTCAAAAGTTAGCACCAATAATTCCTAAGAGTCCAGTGCATGTGTTTAGCCAGAGTAACCTTCAAAAATTTAAGCAGGCAATTGCAGAAGTCGATTGGAATAATTTCGCCGATCTTACGGATGATATAAATACGAGTTTTCAAAGATTTTATAACAAATTGATTTTGCTGGCGACAAAAACATGTATAATGGTTCGTTCGCCATCAAGGAAAAATAATCCTAAGAAACCATGGATGTCACCTAACTTGCTGTGTTGTATTAATAAAAGAGATCAACTTTATAAGAATTCCTTAAATAACGGGAATGATCTGATTTCCTTAAGAATTTATAAAAAAAAAATTATAGGAATGCCCTGATTAAATTACTGAGAAATGTAAAAAAAAAATATTTCTTAAATAAATTCACTGAGACTTGTGGTAACCCTGCAAAAACTTGGGAAATAATTAAAAGTGTGATATCGACAGAAAACTCTATTATTCCCGATGAAAAGTAATGCAGAATGGCCTGCCAACGAAGAAGCCAGAAGAGATATGTGCTGCTGTTTCTAAACATTTTGCTAATATTGGCGTAGATTTATCTTCCCGTATTGTATCTTCTGACGATGATCCTTCCTTGGAGTTTTTTATGAAGACCCCAATTGATATTTCTATGTATATGAAACCCTTCGCTCGTGATGAAGTAGAGAAAATTATCTTCGGGAGGAAAAATGCATCGGCAGGTAGTGATTCACTCAATCTCCTGGTGTTAAAAATAGCGTTTCCTTATGTTGCTGATGTTCTTCCTTCCCTCATTAATTTGTGCTTGAAACGGGGAACGTTTCCTGATTGCTTGAAAATTGCTAAGATTACCCCTGTTTTTAAAGGCGGTAGTAAGAATGATCTTGGAAATTATCGGCCTATCTCGGTCTTACCTGTTATTTCTCGTGCGTTAGAAAAGTGTATTAACACTAGAGTTTTTGATCATTTAGAACTGCATAAGCTGTTAAATTCAATTCAATTTGGCTTCAGGAAGGGGAGAACCTCAGAGATGGCATTATCATATACAACTTCTGTAATCAATGGAGCTCTTGACAATAAGCTTAGAGTAGCTGGTCTGTTTGTTGATTTGATTAAGGCATTTGACACTGTTGACTACCTATTACTACTTCGAAAATGTGAATTTTATGGACTAAGTGGGGCTACTTTGGCTTTGCTATGTGATTACCTCAAAAATAGAGAGCAGTATGTTCACATTAATGGATTTTCTTCAAGTAAGAGTCTTGTTAAATTTGGTATCCCCCAAGGCTCTGTGTTAGGTCCTACTCTTTTTTTGATTTTTATTAATGATCGCCAAATGCTGTTGCAACTACTTCTAGAATGAGGGATCTAGTTGATCCTGCACCTTCGGGACCCAGGATCGCTACACCCTTATTTGCTGGTGATGCGACATTGATGTGTGTTGCTTCAACTGAACAACAACCTCCTTCAACAATTAATGAATCAACTATGACATGTCTTTGGTTGAAGATAAACCGGCTTGACCTCAATATAAATAAGTCAAATGTTGTTATATTTTCACGACCCCCAAATTATTATCCTTGGTTTACGGAAATAGCTTCACCGAAGGGAATTATTAAGAGGTCAAGTTGCGTTAAGTACCTTGGGATTATTATTGACGAAATTTTATCATTTAAGTACCATGTAAAAGCTATAAGTAGAATACTATCGCGGAATTTAGTTATTATCCGTAAATTAAAACCTTTTTACCTTCAAATATTTTACGGTTATTATATTTTTCTCTGATTCATCCGTATATTTTGTACTGTTCGTCTGTATGGCTTGGGACATTCCCCTCAATACTTCGCCCAATCCGTGTATTGCAGAATAATGCCATCAGATAATTTTGTGGAATAGGGAACCGTGATTCGGTCAGGTCAATTTACAGTATGATTAATATAATGCCTGCAGCCGGATTGTGTGATTTTTATACACTGGTTTTTATGTATAAGTATTATTATGGGTGTGTTCCAGAATGTTTTACAGGAATTTTTTGGGAAAGATCTGATGTTCATGGTCACAGAACTCGAACAAGTGGAGATATTGAGGTTCCTCGCCTAGTTTCAAGTAGGACTGCTTTTTCATTTATTTATAGAGGGACTAAACTGTGGAATAAGCTTGCTCCAAGTACCAAAGAATTGCCCATTAATCAATTCAAAACCGAGCTGTGTGTAGGGTTACTTCGTAGGTATACCTTTGAAATAGATTGAGATTGATGGATTTAATATTGGCAATAATTTTTATTGTTTTTTTTTTTTTTTTTTGCTTTGGGATCATGATATTATGTTGTTTTATTGTGTATGAATCATTTATTTAAGTTTTTTTTCTCGGTACACGGTTTCACCTTTCTGCTTATTATAGCTTAACTCATTGTTCTTTGTTTTTATTGGTTTTTTTTTCTTCGATTTTTTTGTTCTTTTTTGTTAGTAGCAAACCCTCGCAAGCGACGCTTTTGGTGTGCTACCGATTGATTTTGTCTCTGTTATTTCTTTTGGATAATAAATTAATACTACTACTAAAAAAAAATGATAGACCTGACAATATTCTGGTTTAAAACCCCATTTAGTTTGATTATCTTTCATTTTAAAAATCTGACGGAAGAGGAAAATGGGGAGGGGGTGGCCTGGTGTTGGAGTAACACGGTTATAATTTGTACCTCTTATCATACAGATTGAAATTCCTTGCAAGGTTCCTGCCTCTGCTGCCAGATTGACAATTTTTTGGCCTCAAATCCAAAACAACTTTTACCTTGCAATCAATCAGGTTTGCGTAAAAGAAGCCAGGGTGGCATCAATGGTTCTGCTTTTAACAAGGTTCAACAGGCCCATACTTTCCGTTAATATTTATGTACCAGGCCATTTGTTTGTTTTCCGGGAGCTGGCATTTTTTTCACTAGTCTGAATTCGTCTTTTTCACTGAGTCTGAATTCGTCAGCGTCATGTGAGTCCACTGTTTGGCTTGGGGTCATCTTGAGTAAGGATTTCTGAATCCTAAACTGGTTTTATCTTTCGGCAAGATCGACTAATTTGTGGACGGGTCTTCACCGGGTCATATCAGTCTGCACTATCAAAATCTATAACACCGAATTATGAATTGAATTCGAAATAAATAACTTGTATCGACAAAAATATGTGTAAACCTGAAGCATTATCATTATTGTCGTGCTATTTCAATAGTATGTTAATGGCATCTGGGTGGTTAATTTAAACATATATCCCCCCTCATTGCCTATTATCGCCAAAAGTTTAACTTTTATTCTAATTCCTCTATTTCTAACGCAAGACCAATGAGATAAACTGCTTTTTCGACAAGGTTTCAAGAATGGGAGGGCTTTTCGATGTGCATTTCTTTTAGACGTAACTATTATCCGTTAGGATATTCAATTTAATTTGGCCTCCAATTTGGTAATTGAGCTAACCTCGCTTTTTAAAGCAATTCTTATCTTTTATTACTACCTTAGAAACTTAATACAGCTCAAGCTTCCAAGATTTTTTTTTATGTCAATATATTTGTACCAATCCGTTTAATTTTATTTATCTAGTATGAGACATATTTTCATCAGTGGTCTCTTCCTTTTAAATCCATTCCCTTCAGTGTATATACAATCAATTGGCTATATTGAAGTTACGCTTTAAGCTATTTAATTTTTTCAGTAGAGAACAAATGGCCTTTCGATTGGTTTAAGGGGTTGCAACAGCACCCTTATTTAAGATAAAATGTATTGAAGTAAAATGTTTATTAAAATTATTTTTTTACTGTTTAAAGCTGTAGTTTTTGCTGTTTAGATTGTGATCGTGCGATCTGGTTATATCCTGAAGTTGTGGTTTTAGACATTATGCTTAATAGTTTTGGTAGCATTAAACTCATATTCTTCTTAAAGATACAACATTCGTGGATATGATCTCAATAGAAACTTTCCAGACTACTTCCGTCAAAACACTCGTCAAATTCAGCCCGAAGCAGAAGCAATTCAGAATTGGCTAAAGCAGACACATTTTGTCGTCTCTGGTGGCTTACATGGAGGAGCTTTGGTTGCTTCCTATCCCTTTGATAACAAACCTGCGCAAGGTACTATTTTTGTCTATAAATATGTGGTTGTATTGCATTCATATTGTCAGGACTAATTTTTCTCTCTTTTTTTCTTATATATCCCTTTTATTGTCTGTTTTCAGTTTAGCCATGAAAAAAATTACCGAAAAGCTCTAAATCGAAATCAAAATTGAAACCCATTTCCTATTAGAAATAATTCTCGAAGTCATTGCAGTTTCGAGCTACTGGGTTGCACCGACAATTATGGCAGATGTTATATTTCTAACAAGGTTTAAAAAAGAAGGATATATATTGTGATTGACAAACCGATACGAAACGATAGAGCAGATCTTATAACCACATGTAATTTAACTAAACCAAAGTTCTTTTTGAGATGGGACGAATTTTGATTTTGGACAGCCGAGCTAGGTTGGCAACTTACCTTTTCCTGGGAAATCTAATCGTATACTTGCATCCTTACATGACATGTGTACATTTACACTGAAGCGATGCTGCCAAGCACTGGCCGTTTCCAACTGACGTAATGCGGACTTTGATACGGTGTAATGTTGTCTCACTTTGATCTAAGGCTTCTTCCGTTGAACTATAAATTTGATACGTTCCTTTTAACCATAAATTTCCAGATTGGAAAAAAATCTTGCTTCCTTTTACGAAGATACTAGCGTATTATTAGCACTTAACTGAGAATCCTTTTAAAACAATATAAAAAAGACGGAGCTATGAAGAAAAATAAAAACATTAATTTATTGGTGAAAACTCTGCTGCCTTCCGTCATGTGGAAAAGAAAAGAAGAATTTCTGGATTGGGGCTTTCCAAGACATAAAAACCACGCTGAAACTTTATATTTTCGTTACAGGTTGAACTACCATCGGAAAAAAAAATGAAAAACTTAATCTTGCTTCCTTTTACGAAGATACTAGCGTATTATTAGCACTTATCTGAGAATCCTTTTAAAACAATATAAAAAAGACGGAGCTATGAAGAAAAATAAAAACATTAATTTATTGGTGAAAACTCTGCTGCCTTCCGTCATGTGGAAAAGAAAAGAAGAATTTCTGGATTGGGGCTTTCCAAGACATAAAAACCACGCTGAAACTTTATATTTTCGTTACAGGTTGAACTACCATCGGAAAAAAAAATGAAAAACTTAATCCTTGAACATATTAGGCGTAATAAAGATAAAATAGTTTATTAATAAAATAATTGTCAACCAAGTATTGTGGATTATTTCTAAGATCATTCCCAAAGCGGCCCAGTAATGTCCCATCCATTAAATAGGACTGTCACTAGAGTGAGAAGGCATTAGCTTTCCTTTAATATAAGATTTTATTTATGGTGATTTCTGTGAAAGCAAAATCTTAAATTTCTTGAGGTTTGTGTTAGAAATAGATATTAATCTTGCAATAAAGGCTTAAATTGGTTTAATAAAACTCGAACCTGCAAAAAAGACGGTGCCCCCTCTTTTTCTCTTTAACCATCTGAATTTTCCTTCAAAATCATTCATACTGACAAATATAACCATCTGCCTTCTTGATTTTGTGCTTTTTATCTGAAATCCTAGAACAATTAAAATAATTAATTTATGTTCAAGCGTAACAACTTCTTCTTATATTATTAAAATAAGTGACTTCTCAGGAAGATTCTGCACTTACCCATAATTTTCAATTTTGAAGTCCTCTGTACAACGAGAAGGATAGTATTTTTGCTCTTGGTCTCAAGTGTGATTGTCTAGACTTTTCTCAGGAATAGCAATTAATAGTAGAGTTAATAACGAACCAAATATTTTATAGTTCCATCATATTGTTAGCATATAACTTCTAAAATTTTGGCTTAGTTACTTGGAGAACATTCTTTTTTTTTCCACTAAAATGTTTCAAGTTCACTTATCCAGAACAAGATAAGACTATTAGTGATGGGTTTTTAAGTAAGAATTTAAAATTGTATCTTAAGTTTGAAATGAATTTAAACAAACCAATTAGCTAAATTTATGAGTTTAAACAAACCAAATTGATGATTTTTCAGCCCTTGAAGCCTTCAGTTCGTATTCGTCATCTCTGACGTCTGACAATGACATATTTGAACATCTAGCCACGACCTTCAGTTTTAATCATCGTACTATGCACTTGGGTAAAGCTTGTCGAGGTGATAGGAAAGGTTTCACCAATGGAACAACCAATGGAGCAGAATGGTATTATCTTACTGGTAAGCCACCGATATTGTTTACTTTTCTAGGCTTGCAGGATTTTTTCTTGAAGACTAATAGTTCAGACCCTGATGCAGGCGGCTCATTGTCTATTATCTTCTTCTTCTTCTTCTTCGGAAAATAGCACTTGGAGTCTAAAAACAGTCTCCTTTCGGCTTCTATGAAAAAAATTTCTGCTGGTTTATTTGCTTCAAATAATCTTATTCCTCTTTCCAAATATACTTGCAATTAGTCAAATTAAAGCAGGTTTCAGGGTCACGTCAACCATGCTAAACTATATCATTCTAGCTTAAAGAATGAATAATCTGCCGAAATAGTATTCTTTCATCGTTTCCTGGGTGCTTGATGTTTGGTAGCTCACTTGTATTGGGCTTTATTGTAAGTCTTGGAACAATATTTCTTATTTATTTTCTGACTTTGCAATACTATTACTACCAAAGATGAGGTGCTGTGAAGTCTCAGTGACTAAAGAACAAAATATATAAATGGTCCCCTTCTTTTTTTCCAGTCATATTCTTCTTTTCTCAGGGTCAATGTACCACTTCGAATTCGGAAGTATAGGGCATTTTCTTCACGCGAGGGGAAAATGACTTTATAGGAAAATAGGAAATAGGAAAATCTCGAACAATGAAAAGTTTCTGTTTTTGAAACTTGCATTTCGAAACGTTCCATTGCTCATGTTTTTCGAAATCAACTGAGGTAAGAATAAAAACCGTATAGAAGGATAGAGCATGTTTTTTCACCACAATAGCTTTAAGCTAACAGGATCACGTTAATCAGTGTAATACTCAATCTCTGTTATTGGAAGCATAAAGTAAACTCTCGGTCTCACCGGAGCCCCTCGCTTCTCCTATTAGCAACTCTTTAGTAGAAAGATTGGCAAATTTTTCTGAGTTTGTCCCTTAACCCTTTATGTATGTTAATATTGTAAATTTTTAATTTTACTTAGCAATATTAATCAAACAATTGGTAAGGATTCATTATTTTCTTTCCTGCCGTTTTTAATCTTCTTCAATTATTTGCTTTATGAGTTCAATGGGTCAACCATTACAGACTAAAATGTCTTTTATGTAGTTTAGTTTATAAATTATTTTACTATCGGAGCAAACTTTCATAACTCGACCAAGAGATTACCCCGCCTCTTTTCACAGATATGGGTTGTGTGAAGAGAAATAAAACACGATCATTATGGGTGGAATTCCTATAGGTACAAAATTCAAGATTGGGAACATTTTTCTCAGAATAAGGACAACCAAGAAAGAAGCTTTCTTGAATCTTCAACCTTCAACGTATATTAAAAACTTTTGTCAAAAGCATTCAAATGTACCGAAAAAATCATTCTGAGAATAATGACCGTGATCCTAAACGGACAGAAAATCATTACCAAAACCGGTCCAGAAAGAATGTTCCACTGGAAAACTATCTAAAGTGGAATTTTTGCTGAAATTTATATAGAAACTTGTAAAGTAAGGAGATAAAACTGTTCCCATTACCAAACCCATAATTTGAAAAAAGAATTCTCCTGGAACCTAAAATATAGAAAAAAAAAATATCAGACGTATTGACTCTTTCTCTCAAGTCTACCTTTTAAAACAGTGGAAACTTTAGCGTAAAGAGCGGGGCGTTGAGGAGGGAACAGCTCCTTTCATATACGGAGTAATTTCTGTTCGTTTTAAGTTTTAATGTCGCTCCTTACTTTCAGTTAAAAAAACGTGTTTCTTTATTTAATTTTTGAACGTTTTTGAATTAATGCATGTTTTGATTTTGGCTCTCCGCAAATGAATACTTAGAACGAAATATACATATTTTTTTGGGGGGAGAGGCTAAATGGCTTTTTCTTAGTTTTGATCGGACGATTTTGAGAAAAAAGGATTGGTGGAGGAGGCTTAGTTGCCCTTCAATCTTTTGGTTACTTGAAAAGGCAACTAGAACTTTTAATTTCTTACAAATGTTTTTATTCATAAAAAATATACGTAACTTCCGAATTAACTTTCGTAACGAACTTCTATATTCGTATATTTTCATTACGTATATGAGGGGTTTGCCCCTCTTTAATACCTTGCTCTTTACACTAAAACTTAAATTTTGTCCCAGTTCTTTAAGAATGACCCCTGAATCACAAAGACCCCTGAATCGCCGTAGAAAAAATAGTTGAAACTACTAAAAATACTTTAGCGTAAAGAGCAGGTATATAGGAGGAGATGAACCCCTCATAGGCTTAACAATTTCTGTTCGTTTTGTTTTAATGCTGCTCCTTACTTTCAGTTGAAAAAACTTTTTCTATTTATCTTTTCATTGTTTTTTTTTGTTTTATGTAATATTAGAAAATCCTGCGAGAGAGAAATTCTCTCCTCCCATGACAAATTCATCCATGGAAAGATCTTCCCATGTACCCCCCCCCCTCAACCCCCTGCATATCCAAGAATAAAACTCTCCTGAAAACGTCTTTACACTTCCTAATAACCATTACTGTATGTAAACACTGGTCAAAGTTTGTAGCTTGTAGCCCCTCCCTTGTGGACTGTGAGGGAGTAAGTTGTCCCCAAAGACATAGTTATTAGGTTTTTCGACTATGCTGAACAAAATCACTATCTCAGAATTTTGACCCGTTGACTTTGGGAAGGAATGAGCGTGGAAGGGGGTTTAGGTGCCCTCGAATATTTTTGGCCAATACGAAATTTCATATTTTTGTAGATAGGAGCAATATTTTTGGCCAATACGAAATTCCACATTTTTGTAGATAGGAGCTTGAAAATTTTATAGTATGGTTCTCTGATCTGTCTTCTGGCAAAAAAAACGAAATTCCACATTTTTGTAGATAGGAGCTTGAAATTTTTTGCTATAGGGTTCTCTGATACGCTGAATGCGATGGTGTGAAGATTCTATGACTTTTAGGGGGTGTTTTCTCCTATTTTCCAAAATAAGGCAAATTGTCTCAGGCTCGTAACTTTTGATAAGTAATACTAAATTTGATGAGACTTATATATTTTAAATCAGCATAAAAATGCGATTCTTTTGATGTATCTATTAGTATCAAAATCCCATTTTTGAAGTTTCGTTTACTATTGAGCCGGATCGCTCTTTACTACAGTTCGTTACCACGAACTGTTTGATAAAAATATTGAAACAAAAAGTGTTTACGATTCTCCAATGTTTCTTATATATCGTATTTTTACTTTTTTATTTTATTTTTCGTACTTTTCCTCTCACACATGCAAAAAAGTCTAGCTTACGTTTTTGGCCGCAACCTAAGCCATCCGAGGTTGAAGGGTCTAAAATGTGTTTTAAAATGACTAATAGGTTCTTTAATAATTCTGATCTACTAAGTAACTCACTGGATTTAAATTTATTAGGACTTTGCTCAAGGAAGCATGAAAGTATTAAAAATAAATTGAAGAAAGAAGCCGCTCTTTTTAGCCCCGTGCTTGTAAAAATGTGTTTTATTTTTATAGCCCATTGCTTATTGGGATACAAATTTTCAATTCATCGAATCAAACGAACCGGTTGATTTTCTTTTAGTGGATCACATAGTTTTCTTAGACAAAAAAGGTCTACAATTTGTCGAAAGGTCAAAGTGTTAATGCACACTCTGAATACACAAGAAGAGAGGGACTTTCCAACTCTCAGTATTTATACAACTTTCGCAGATATATTAGCGGATTATTAAAGGTTGCATCCACAGGGTCATATCTACGTAACGGGAGGTAGGTGGGAATCAGCATTGACTGGTGCAAGAAATGCTTCCGAAGATCTCTTAAGACTAGAAAGCATAGTTTTATGAACTGTTCTTCAAATTGTTTTCTCCCTGTGAGAGAAATTGGGTGCCCCGCCCCTTCTGTATTTTAACTTATTCTTGAAATACAATTAATTTTTACTGTGAATCAATTATAGACATTGATTACAAAAACAAATGTTAAGCATTGACATATCCAGAAAGCACATAAAGCAAGTAAATTTACTGAAAATTATTAAATACCAAAAATAAGCACTTTAGTTAGGTTAGGGTCATTTGTTTGTGTTTCCTAGCTACGCCACCGCCAAAATAAAGTCTAATTTTCTGATCGCCTGATCATATTTTGAATTTATCATTTTTATGTTTCAGTTCTGTTTAGTTGTTTTTTCTTCGTTTAATAGTTTTTAAGCCTGAAATTCGAATAAAGCAAATTATCAATAGTAAACTGTCACATTACAAAAATTCCTAAAATGTACTTGATTAGATGATATTCCTTAAAGCTTTATAAATTTTATTGATACCATAAAAAAAGAAGAAAATAAGCAGTGCTGGAATTGGGGATTGTATTAGAATCGAGACATCAAGGAAGAATAGGGATTAGAAGTGGAATAGACAAAAATTCCGGCATCATTCCATTACTAAATTTTACCAAAAATATCAAATATATCGGACGTGATGCTGGGAAACTGAGGGCGTTTTCGAGGTCAGCATGCTAAATAGTATAGAACTCAGAAAAAATGTATTTAGCATTTTTCAAGTTTTTAATTTCGCAGGTCTGTTTTATTTTATGGGAGCCATTGCAAACCATCCAACACTGTTCAATAATTGCACATGGAGCAACATGATTGAATTCTGTTGCAATAATGTGTGTAACTTGTGCATGTGACGACAGCGTGTTTCTTTGGTGCTACTATTTGTATTCGTATTCTCACTTGAACTAGTAATTAATAGTTTTCAGTTCACAGAGACTGTTCAGTTGTAGTTATAGTTCACTAATATACGATTTATGTTTTGGTCATAAGAAGCAGTGAAATCTATCCTTATTTTAGGTGGGATGCAAGATTTCAACTACATTTGGCATGGTGTTTTAGAAGTAACGTTCGAGCTTTCCTGCTGCAAATATCCACCTGCCAGTCAGCTGGAATCTTTTTGGGAAGATAATAAAAAGGTAGCATTTATATTACACCAATATCCAACTATATATTCAGGAAGGAGGAGGGCTCACGCCCCTCCCCATTCAAGATTTTAACATTTCCTAAGGTTTTTTTTTATTCTTTCATAAAATGTTTTAGACGCTTTTAGGTTCTAAACTATCTTTTTATGTTTAGAAGTTTTTGCTTGTTAATGGGCCTCTTATATCTAAATCTCTTTTTTTCGTAATTTCATTGGAAAGTACCTTTTTTTACTTTCATCGGAAAACTGTAGAAAAATGCCTCTTCCCTAGATTTTGAAAAATATATTTTGTGATCGCCCCCCTAAATTTTGTGGATTGAATCCTCCGATTATTTCTAGGTCCTACTCATTACTAGCTGAGCCTGTTGTTGTATTACGATAGATGAAGCTAGTCTTAATATTATATTAGCTATAGGCTTCCTGATCACTTGGTTAAGCCTATGTTGGTTAATTACTAAATTATCGTTATGATTAAATAATCACTAAGTTTTTAAATTTGTCCAATTTAAGTCACTTTAACTGTTCATCTATTCATTTAATGTTCAAAAGGCTCTAAAGACGGATCTACTCCGTCTTTGTTCTTACCTGATGGCTAGAATTACCTAGAACAAACCCCCTGTCTCATTAGGAACTATCTGCACCGCTTCTTACCCTATGTAATAATTGTCAGAGCTTTTCTTGTTCCAGCGACTGGCTTAGGTTAGTCCGAACTAGCACTAATCTAACCATAAATTAATTTTTTGAAATTCCAGTTAACATATAGCTGTTGCTTATCGCCTTCGTTCTTAAACATGACGTGTTAGCGTTTTCACTCAGCATAATACCTACATCATAAGTGTAAGTTTTATAATACTTAAGGTCATAATTTTTGTATCATTAGCCTTTCTGAAATCCAATAATCACTATGTATAACACGTTTACAAGTTAGAATCTTTAGCCCATAGCCTACTGTCAAAATGCTACAGTTTAAAAATTAGTTTATATATTTATAAAGTTTCAAAGTGTGTGCATTAAAAATCATGCAGAAGTCATGAACTCATGAGTTGGTAATGGAATTTAGATTCCATCATCTAGTTGGGCTCCAGCTGGACGGCTTGGATTACCTCGCAATTCAATGAATTTCTCATGCTCAACGGCTGAACTGACGGATGATCACTTCTCAGATGAAGTTAACTCCCGACACGTTATGGTGGTCATGTCGGGGTCAGGCTGTAGGCTAGTTTTCCTGTATCGATCTGCCATTCCTGCACAAATTCACTTTAAAATTTGTTCAAGATCTGCTATAGCAACGCTAGAGGACATTCTCATAAGCAACTTGAAGGCTTCAAGAACAAATTTGGGTTTTCTCAGGTCATTTTTCATTTGTAAGCACGCTTAAATAAATCCCGAATGCATTGATAGGGCAGGGGTATCTTCCTTTATTTACCTTTATGCGACGCTCTATTTCACTTTCTAACTATGTTAATCTTTTCTTAAAATTTTTTTAGGCGTTGTTGCAATACCTTGGAGAGGCTCATCGAGGCATACGTGGTATTATAAGTGATGAAAATGGACAACCCATTCCGAAGACTTCTGTAAAAGTGAGTATATATATATTTTTAAATACATTATTTCTATTTATTTTCTTCTGAGAGTTTTTGCAATGTGAAAGCACATTAGCTTTTCAGCACTATCTTACTTCTGTTTCATTGTTTCAAAATTATTAGTAGTATTACCATCATAGCTACTACATTTTCTTACACAAAATGTACTTAAGCTGTTATAGAAAGGTTATAAAAAGTGCTATAGAGAGGGACAATACTGTGTTGCATAAAAAAGGCCACTAATCCGGTAATTTTGTATCTATGCTATCGTTCAAGCACTACAGAAAAATCCCTATAAATCCCTTTGTGTTAGCTATATTCATTGGTTTTGTAACCACTCTATTTTGTCTTTTTCGTGTTTTATTGATCCTTCACAAGCAAGAGATCAGCGTACTTTGCGCATTTGATTTTCGGTTCTTAAATTATGACGTTTTCGTTATCTCTTCGTTTTAAAGTCCAGCCCCTACATTTTTCTCCACTCTTTGTCTTGAATTATTTTCTTGATACATCTTCTAAAGTAAATGTTAAAATGCATCTGTGATATATAGAGTATATCCCGATTCCTTTAAATCAGTTTCAGTTTTAAAACTTAACAGTTTGATGAAACATCTGTTGTATCGGTTTTGGAAATGGAATTTGTCAATTGAACATACTTCATTTCTTTGAAGTAATGATAACGTAACAACACTACTTTCAGGGAAGCCATTGTAGTATCCCTTGTGCGAGGAAGGAGGGGAAAGATTCTATAATTTCTTTTTGTCTAACCATTGAACAAATTAACCATATGTTTTATTATATTTTCAAGAATCAATATTTATGAAACTTTCGAATCTCGAGAGATTCAAACATCTTCAAAAATCTAAAATTTATATGATACATAAATTTAAAATTATGAAATTGCTGACTTGTAATTGTGCTTGTAATTTGCTTTTGTATTTTTTAGTAATATTTAATTTATTAAAAGTAATTCATTTCTTAAAATTTGCTTTACAGAATTTTTACATTTATTCCGTGAAGACTAATTCGTATGAAAATGCCGAAAATAATCCTTGAAGAGTCTATAGCTTTAACGTATTTTAATCTTTACAGGTATCAGGTCGAGACGTAGGAATGCAGACAACGCCTCTTGGTGAATATTGGAGGGTGCTGCTCCCTGGAAACTATCTTCTCGAAGTAAGTGTTACATTCTTTTTTATATTTGGGAATAGCTTCTAATGTCAAGACACTAGAAAAAAAAATTATATATGTGAAAATAAAAAAAAATATATGGTTAAAATAAAATTGGTCGTTCATCGTAGTGTTGATGCCCTTGCGATCTAAAGTTGAGAAAATAGCTCGCTAATTTGGATACCCTATATAATAAATAAACTGATAATCATATGACAGTATTTTCAAATATATACTAACTCCTGCCTTACGTGCCTGCTTTCTGATTTCATAGTTAATGGTTTAATCCGGTATTTTAGTAAAACTAAATTCAGTAACGTAAATTGAGGAAAACCGGGGACATATCTTCTTGGAGATATTACTCTCCAAAGGAGAACCCGACCATTAGATAATTTGATTCAGTTCGAGAGGTAAGCGCGAATAAACACAAACCACTATCCAAATTTGGATTGATATTTCCCACATTCACTATTTGAATTTGTTTGTAAACAAAACAGTTACACAAACATAATATCAGCCACTCCGAATGGACAAAATTAACTAGAAATGTATTGAAGTTTTATTGTTTGAAAATTTTATTGATACCTAATTGCTTGGAATGGTTTTAGTTTTTGTTTGGAATTCCACATACTCAAGCCACGGATCTCCCAACATTACTCTATATTCTGAAAAATGATTGATCGAGATCAGTATATATATATATTCAGTATATATATATATATATTTGAAGCATAAATTATATGCTTCAAATATATATATATATATATATATATATATATATATATATATATATATATATATATATATATATATTATGTTTTTTCGACTTATTTCGCATGTGAATGTAAATGTTTTCAAATTGGGGAGTAGAAAAAATTCTTTAATTGAATCCAGCTCTAGCAAAGTTATGTGACTTTCCAAGGGAAAACATTATCATTGATCAAAAATGTGCCAAAAAATTCTTCACTCAGTCGTAATTTTAAAAGAGTAAGATCTGCGGACACAACCTTGATCTAAGCCTATAAAAATCACAAAGCTGACCCAACAATGTTGTCCAGTAGTTTTAATATTACTAGACGTAACTTGACCCTTACTTTATAAAGTAACTTAAACAGAATATAAATCATGTATAGAAAAGATAAAAAGCGAATTGATTTTATTAACTTTTTATTAGAATAGTTTTTAAGGTTTCAACTGTTTTACTTTGTCCTGTGGTCTTTTATTTGTGTTTTTACAGCGAAAAATTTCATTTTGTCATTCTTAGCCAGAGTGGTCTCGGAAATTATTGAATCAAAGTCTAAATTCCCCATCCTTACTACCCGAATAAATTGATTTATTATTGCCTAATTTTATATTTTTTAGCCTCGAAACATGTCCATATCAGAAATGTTTAACTTCGTCTATCCAAATGTCAATACAGCAATGTCCAGCTCAGTAACTGTCACAATTTTTTTATCCTCTTATTTTTCAAAGCAATAACGCCTTTAGTCATAGTGTTTGTTTATAATTACCTTTTATATAACCTTATTATTACCTTTATTATTACCCCATCTTTACCTTCATATTATTACCCTTAATGCCAATTTTTACAAATCTTAAAGACTTAAACGAGGGGTTCTGTCGATTTGTTCCTATAACTGTAAGCAAAATTTATGCGAATCACTACTGTCTTTGTCAGTCGGTTCGACAGAGGTATGTCACTATGACTGATCTTCTGATGTTTCTCTTGATTTAGTCTCCAACTATAATTCTATTCTTGACTCCCTGTCTAAATTTTCCCTTCTTTTTACCTTAATAAATTGAATATGTATAGCATAATTTATGTTCCCTATCAAAACATCAAATTTCATAAGTTAAAAGGCAATACGGAATTTTCTTTCCTCATCATCACATTCTGTGTAGTGATTTTTGTATTATTTAGGGTGCTGGGACCTCAAGAAAAGTCCCATCAGTGCATGCTAGGGATCAGTAATTCCTTAAATCTGCACAGCGCTTAAACCAGCTTATGACAAGAGAACAAGAAGTTCCCGGGACCTCCAGTCATCAAAATTCCCGTGTATTGCTATGTCGCTAACTAATCTATAATTTACTCCACTTTTTAAGGTTATCCTGTTATACTGTTTATAGTCATGGCTCTAGTTAGGTGAGCTTATGAAAAAACCGCTCGATGCCGCTGTGAGGCCACGCAGATAAGATATCTATGGTGGAAATAGTGATAGGAAAAAGATCTTATATGGGACCGCAAACCCATAACACCAAAAAAGACCTAGCAATTTTTTTCTTTTTGTGTCAATCTTTCATGCTTTCATTTTTTTTCAGGTTTATAAAGAAGGATTTGAGCCAAGAGAAATACCTTTTGCAATTCAAGAGGGTATTCCAGCCGTTTTAAACGTCACTCTAAGACGCGACCGTTCGGTAAGTTGCATTCATTGATTCTTTATTTTACCAGGCTTGATTTTTTCGATTTATTCGTTTTTACTTCGTTTTAACTTTAAGCAAGAAATCGACGAAATAACGTTGAATTTTGTGAAAAGTAGTTTAATTTACATTAATAACAGGACATCTAAAAAGTTTTGATTAAAAAAAAAAAGTTTCGTAAATGTATTGTAGTAAAAAAAACATAGCGAATTTTTTAAATAGTCAGTGTAGGCTTTTTTCTTTTATTAGAAATGGCACTAAATTTTATTGATATGGAGTATACTTATTGCTTAGAAACATGCTAACTTCCACATAATAGAAGAAAAAGCTATTTAGCATTTACCTATAACGTGCTAGATGTTGTAACGTCTTCGTGGCCGACTTAATATTACAGATATCACTTTACTTTTTTATTAAATTGCTTGCTTATTTTGTATTCATACCGGCTGGTGAGTGAAGAGAACGTCACTAACTACCTCCAGGAAAACCAATTTACGCATGAAATGTACTTTGTACAGCATTTTTTGGGAATATTTTGTGTCACATTTAAGAGATTAATTACTCGTCCTAGAGAAAGATTAAATAAAAAAACAAGTTTTTCTTAACTAAAAGTAAGGAGCGACATTAAAACTTAAAACGAACAGAAGTTACTTCGTATATGAAAGGGGCTGCTTCTTCATCAACGCCCCGCTCTTTACAATAAAGTTTGACTCTTTCTCCCAACTCTTCTTTTTAAAACAGTAAAAAACTTTAGTGTAAAGAGCGGGGCGTTGATCAAAAATTTTGATACCAATAGCTACATCAAAAGAATCGCATTTTAATGCTGATTTTGATGTTACTATTAGTGTCAAAATTCAATTTTTTAGAGTTTTGGTTACTATTGAGCCGGGTCGCTTCTTACTACAGTTCGTTACCAAGAACTGTTTGATGAGTAGTTTCAACTAAAAATTGCATCTTCATCACTCGTTTTTCAGTTTCTTGCTAGGTCTGAAATGCTTCCAGAATATACTGGATGTCTGCAATTCTCAACACAATAGAATTTAGCCAACATAATATAACAAATAGAATTTAGCAAAAAGAAGGACTTAAGATTCTCATCGTTGTTTTATGGCTGACGGAGGTTCCAGCTGCGGTTAATTGCCTTAGCAGAGTCTCTCGTGAATCCTGTTATCAATTCATCTTCAGCATTCCTATATGAACCTGAGGTAGAAGAAGCGGATTTTGACTTAATCAGAATCTTTTTAGTCATGTAGGTTATGTCTTTGAAAAATAGTTTGACAACTATAAATTTAGTGTTGTTCAAGTTTGTTGAGAGACTTGTCTTGCTACAGCCGTGGTGATTTTAAAACCTGAAACGATCGGAAGTAAAGAAATAAAGCAATATAAAAAGCGAAACTGAAAATGAAAAAAATACTATGAATGAATAAATTAAATTTAAGACTTATAGAAATGAAAAAGAATAATTGATTCAATCTTAAAAATAGTAGGTATTACTGTAAATGAATAAATGAAACCCGAAACGAACATGAACAAAAGGGGATAATCAAGTCAAACTTAAAACAAACAGATATTACCGCCAATAAGAGTGGGTTACCCTACGCTTCAGCTCGTACAGGATGCAGCCGCCTAGTCAAGTGCCTAGCTAGTGAGCCCCCCCCCCACGTCTGTCAGGGCTTAATTTTTTATTGCAACAAGCCACTCTGCAACTGTATTGTGTTTCTCACCTCAGTTGTGGTTTTACAAGGTTTTCAAAATACTATTCATTCATGAAGTTATTTAGTTACAAAATGGAAAAATAGTGAAATTTACAGGTTGCTTTAAAGCCATGAGTGCAATACTTTAAATTTAGCCCTAAAAGCAACAAGCTACTAGTACTTTTAAAGAACATCTATGGAAATATTCTATACGTTTTACCATTATTAGTGGGTAAAAGGCAATTAATATCATAGATCAATAAAAATGAAACCAGACAAAGTTACTTGAAAATTAAATAATAGGAGAGCATGTAAACATTTATTTCCGGAAAATGAAATTCTGAAAATTGGAAGTAAATTTAGTGTTGGTGATATATTTCAGGGGTGGTAAAACTAAAAGTGATTTTGACCAAATTATCTACGACATTATGTAACTTATTTTTTTTTCAAATTATAGATTTAGTCAACTTAATAATCAAATAATTATGGAAAAGTAGTTATTAGTGTTTTCTTTTTATAAGAGTAATTATCAAAATGAAATCCTTGATAGGCTCTTACTATACAAAATGGATGTGAATGAATAAAATACATTACTCAGTGATATTATTTAAAGTTTTAAAAGTGATCGCCTAATAGTTCATTAAGCTACTGTAGAATAAGTGAAATTTCTTGGATATATTGAAGAGATGAGTATGTCATTGTTCTCAATCAGGGGGAAGAGGAATTCTTATAGTATTAAGGACAGTGAAAATGAAGTTTTATTGTTTGAAGTGACTAAGTGAAAATGTTCCACAACTATGTATATCTTTCAAAACTGAAAAATTTGGGATTCAATTTTTAATAAAAAATACCTTCATATATAATAATGCAGATTTCGAAAGTAGTGGGCACCAGATCTAAAAAAGAAAAGAAAAAATGTGTATTAAAAATCAGCCATAAATCAGCTAAAAATATGTGCACGGAACAACTTAAGAAGCTGTAGCTGTCCTTTCAAGGTCTTGTTGTCTCTTAGAATCAACAGGTTGTTAATTTTGAAATTTTGATGTGACAAAAAGTGTTTTAGTAAAAAAAAACACAAATTTAAATAATTAGTTCTCCTGATTTATTATTACGGTTCAACGTGGAAACACCGACGAAAATGTTATGCATGTAATGTTAAAAAGAGATAGTAGTTTTCAGATATGAATAGACCTAAATTAATCTGAGAGTGAATTTTTTTTCTGATGTCCTTGTTACTTTAAGCAATTATTAAGAAAATGAAGGATCAGAACACTCCCCTGTCCCTACTTTTTGTTTGGAAAACCCAAGATATATTGATGAAACCTTCAGAAGATTGGCATTTATTTATGCATTTCAGGCATTATGAAAAGTCAATTTTCATTTTTCTACATTTGATCACAATAAGCTTAACCATGTTTTGATATGGAGTAACGTAAGAACTATACTGAACTATAATTTCACAAGAATATAGCTGTTGTATTTATCAAAATTGATTCTTGTTCTTTACAGCGAATATGAATTTTCATCCTGCTTTCGATTAAACTCCATAGTTGTATAATTCAATTCTTGGTTGTTTTTTTTTTTTTTTTTCAGACAAAATTAAGAAGCCAATGAAGTTGCACATAGTAAAACTGTTAAACTTTCTTTGCCATTTTAAAACTGTTTGAAAATAGCTTTAGGTGGTTCCTTCACTTAGACATCGTTTTTTTGTATTTAATAAAAGTAAAGTTGTTAAGTCGAAGAAAAAATAAAGCTTCTTATTTCACGGTTACTTTTAGATGTTTAGTATTAAGAAATTACGAATTAGGACCAACTCAAAGAATCCCTCTTGGTTTTATTCTATTGATAAGACTTCAAGGTCTTCATTTTCACTGATTTTCTTCTAAAATGCTATAAATTCAAATTTTGTGGAAGAATTCTGAATTTCCATCTCCAATGCAAATTGGTAAGGTATTTAATGTTGAACATTGTAGAAGCTCCATTCTGTAAATTAAATTGCAGGCAAAAAAAAATGCTTGCTTCCGAAACTAATTTCTTCTGTTGATTCCCTCCACGTCAAATTTCAACGAAAGCGTTGGGGGATATCTTTTTCAACTACGATTTTTATTTCTGATTTTGCTCCATTTTATTTGAAGTACACCTTTGACTCTCCTGCCTCCGTTCCGACTCTGTTCTCTAGTACTTGGTGTTTGCGTTGAAACAAAAAATCTTAACTCTTTAAACTTAACAATGCTCTTAAATTAAAGTTTCATTTTAGGTGGGCTCTCCTTCAGCAGTTCAAAAATTGTCTTCAATTCAGCCCCAAGAACCTCATCAAAGTGGAAATGGGTTTTTCAATCGATTCTTCAGCTTCTTCGGGTAAATGCTCTGTATATAGTGATTTTTATTTTAGTTATCGATGCGACAAGTATTATTACTTATCAAGTATGATTACTTATTAACCAAGTACGATTATTTAGTTTCTCAAAATGGATGCGGGTCATGCCTGACAAGTATGGTGTCGTGTAAAGTTTAAAACATAAATCTTATTTTTTATATGTTTTTTAGTTTTATCCACCACAATATAGGTTGCGCCAAGGGAGGGAGAGGGAACGTGTCAATCGAACTTACCGTTTAATTGACAATGTCTTGGCAATCTTACTCAGAAGTTGACTAAACCCTCCAAAGAAGTGAGTATTTCTTCAGTAGTCTTGAAATTAAACGGAAGCTGGTTTAAGTAGAATTAAACAAAATATTTAAAACCAAATAAAAATCAGCAATTAAATGTACAAGTGAGTCATTCAAACTTTAACATGGGTGAAATGGAAATTTAAAAATGATTACTGTCAATGGTTTTGGACTGCTATTCAGCAAAAATAGAAACAATTCAAAATTAGCTTGAATTAAGCTTAACTTTAACATCTTAAAATTTATATTTTAATTAATCATCTTAGTGGTTTTTTGGCCAACCAGAAATTCAAAAAACTTAGTCAATCTTCTTTTTTTTTCAAACTCTTTTCCTGTTTTGTAAACTGTCGAGGCTTGGCTAGTTTTAAAACGTAGATTGATTGCAAAAATTTGCACAAACGTACCTATTAGGCTCTTCTAGAAAAAGTAGGAATTTTTTCTTCTGTCCGATGTAAAGCAAAATTTTAAATAAAGCTAAGTAAAATAATTATAATCAAAATTTTTATCCTTTCGTTTACGATTAATAAATTTTAGACAACGCTGCCCTTCAATTTGTAAATAAAATCAAAATATTCGAATATATATGACGGTCAAAACTTTTTGAGTTTAAAAAAATGGTTTTATTAAAAAAAATTCCTGTTATTCATGTATCTTTTTACTTTGTTTCTTACATTGAGTTTTATGCTTTTGCTGGGTAGTGTCAGATGGCGCTGGTTATTTGTTTTTCTTTGAGGGGAACTGGTGTTTCCTTTCTTAGTAGTATTCCTTGGTTTTTGGAGCAGACTGCATCGGCACATTTCTAAATAGTAAAAGAAAAACGTAGATTGAACTGTGTATCTAGAGTGGAGAGCCAAAGATTGGTCCAAACTCTTGAGTTGGGAATAATCCTCGCTTGCCGCTCATGGTGTTCATTGCTATTTCTCTCCAAAACATATGGTGTGAAACCTGTCATACATTGTGTACTGGAAAATAATTATAGAAAAGTTTCATTTGTACTTTGAAATGACATATTTTGAGTAAGGTTTTTGAAAACGATTAATTTTTTTCTTGGCGATTGGGCTTTCGCTTTCAAAGAGAATGAAAACTCCCGAAGTTTGTTAAATGATCTAGTTGTCTGAGATTTTTATTTTGGTTTCCTCATTTTAACCCTTTTGAACTTTTTGTTTCTACATTTGTGCAGTTCAATTGGTCGAACGGGGGCAAAATCTAGTTTATTTGTTGAGATTTTTAGATAGTATTTACATCTGTTTATTTATATACTTTGCTTATTTATATTATCATATTTGATTTACAATAAATGTGTGCTAATTTTATAGTCTATATTTTTGACAATTTAGAATATATCTAAATATGGCGGCATCCACATATATTCAGGCGGTGGTATAATTCCGTAATCTAATACTTTATTGGATTGGATATGCATTGGAATATTTGAACATAGCTATTCGCCTGTACTTGTTTCAATTGCTAATATATATATATATATATATATATATATATATATATATATATATATATATATATATATATATATATATGTGATTTGGATCGGCTTAGAAGTAAATGACTGAAGGAATTCGGCTGTGTTAAGGGGAGGGGGATAATTTGCCCTCCGATCATTTTCAACTAATAAAATGGGCACTAGTCCTCAATTTCCAATCATATGAGCTTTTTTGAAGTTTCTGCGACAACACTTTCTATAAAAATCCTTAGATGCCCCAAGGGCATAACTTACAACCCTTGTCCTGAGAGCTGTGGGGGAGTGTCACCTTCAAATACATAATTTCCAGACCTTTCAGCACGTTGAAAAAAATGGCTACATCAAAATTTTGATTGGAAGTGTTTGGAGAGATGATGGGCGTGGGGGCATTCGCCCTCCGATTACTTTTGACTATTAAAAAGGGCAATATCCCTCTCAATTTCTAAATGAATAAGCCTTTTTTGAAGTTTCTACGACAACACTTTCTATAAATATCTTATATGCCCCAGTGAATAACTTACAGCCTACACCTTGAGGGCTGTTGGGGGGGGGGGGGGGACATCCTCAAAGACATTATTTCCGGACCTTTCAACTACGTTGAAAATCTCTCTCTCTCTCTCTCTCTCTCTCTCTCTCTCTCTCTCTCTCTCTCTCTTTCTCTTTCTCTCTCTCTCTCTCTCCTCTCTTTACATATATACACTCTATTTCCCTATTCTAGCTTGTCTAGCTATTCTATTGGATATTGGATATCCAAGCTGTCCTAGCTATTGGATAGCTATTCTAGTTGTCTAGTTCCCGTCTCGTGGTTACCAAGACTTTGGTCTTGCTGGAATTGATCTCCATCCCGAACGTGGTATTGTGGAGCTTATCAGCTTGTGCCTGTGGTTCTTGTGTAGAGTTGACTGATCAGTATTATCAGCGTAGCAAGATTACTATTAGCAGCCCTCCTATTGCTGTGCCATATTCCGGCCGTATCAGTGACAGAGCGGCATTTAGAAAGAGATTGAAGAGATGTGGTGATAAGATGCAACCCTGGAGTACTTCTGACGAAGTTGTGAACTCTTCTCACAGCCCATCAGCGGTTATTACTTGGCCTCGGAACTGATCATACAGACTCTTGATTATTTGGACTATCAAACGGCTCGTGGTAACGAACTGTAGTAAGGAGCGACCCGGCTCAATAGTAACCGAAACTCTAAAAAATGGAATTTTGATACCAATAGTTACATCAAAAGAATCGCATTTTAATGCTGATTTTAAATATATAAGTTTCATCAAGATCAGTTATACCCATCAAAAGTTACGAGCCTGAGTAAATTTGCCTCATTTTAAAAAATAGGGGGAAACACCCCCTAAAAGTCAATCTTAAATCACGCCATCAGAAAATCACACCATCAGATTCAGCGTATTAGAGAACCTTGTTGTAGAAGTTTCAAGTTCCTATCTACAAAAATGTGGAATTTCGCATTTTTTGCCAGAAGACAAATCACGGATGCGTGTTTATGTTTGTTTTTTTTGTTTTTTGTTGTTGTTTTTTTTTTACCAGGTATGATCGTATCGACTGAGTGGTCCTAGAATGTCGCAAAAGGGCTCATTCTAACGGAAATTAAAAGTTCTAGTGCCCTTTTTAAGTGACCAAAAAAATTGGAGGGCACCTAGGCCCCCTCCCACGCTCATTTTCCCCAAAAGTCACCGGATCAAAATTCTGAGATAGTCATTTTATTCACCATAGTCGAAAAACCTAATAACTATGTCCTTAGGGACGACTTACTCCCCCGCAGTCCCAGTGGGAGGGGCTGCAAGTTACAAACTTTGACCTGTGTTTACATATAGTAATGGTTACTGGGAAGTGTACAGGCGTTTACAGGGGGATTTTTTTGATTTAGGGAGGAGATTTGAGGGGGGGTACGTGGGAGGATGTTTCCATGGAGAAAATTCTCATGGAGGAAGATAATTTCAATGAAGGGGGCGCAGGATTTTCTAGCATAATTTGAAAAAGCAATGGAAAAATAAATATGAAAAGTTTTTTCTACTGAAAGTAAGGAGCAGCATTAAAACTTAAACGAATAAAAATTATTACGCATATGAGGGGCTTACCTCCTCGTTATACCTCACTCTTTACGCTAACGTATTTTTAGTAATTTCAACTATTTATTCTACGGCCTTTGTGATTCAGAGGTCATTCTTAAGGACTTGGGACAAAATCTAAGCTTTAGAGTAAAGAGCGAGGTATCGACGAGGTTTGAACCCCTCATATGCGCAATAAAAACATACAAATACAGAAGGTCTTTGCGTAAGTTAATTCGTAAGTTACGTATATTTTTTACCAATGAAAATGTTTGTAAAAAATTAAAAGTTCTAGTTGCTTTTTACAGTAATCAAAAACTTGGAGGGCAACTAGGCCTCCTCCCTCGCTCCTTTTTTCTCAAAATCTTCCAATTGATTGCAATTAATGAATATGCAAATTTCGTTTTAATTATTTATGTGCGGAGAGCCAAGATCAAAACATGCATTAATTCAAAAACGCCCAGAAATTAAATACAAAAAACAAGTTTTTTTTTAATGAAAGTAAGGAGCAACATTAAAACTTAAAACGAACAGAAATTACTCCGTATATGAAAGGGGCTTTTCCTCCTCAACGTCCCGCTCTTTACGATAAAGTTTCTTACTGTTTTAAAAATAGAGTTAAGAGAAAGAGTCAAACTTTAGCGTAAAGAGCGACGCGTTGAGGAGGAAAAGCCCCTTTCATATACGGAGTAATTTCTGTTCGTTTTAAGTTTTAATGTTGCTCCTTACTTTAATTTAAAAAAATTTGGTTTTTAAACCTAATTTAAATTCATTTGGTTTTCACTTAATACCAAATATAACTAACGTTTCTCATTATGAACTTTCATAAGAGGACTGTGGCTTGAAATCTCTTTTAACATTTTTTTTCGAGTCAAAAAAAGAAAAAACCACTTAACGAAGCTCCAAATTTGCCCTCAATATTTCCTAAAAAAGAATATTGTGCTATTTTGAAGTTGCAACACAATCTTTATTTATTTATTTATTTATTAACTGAAAACCCGCCTACAAAAACATGAAAAGGATGAAGCAAAATATGAAAAAGAAACTAAATAAATGAAAACAGTAGTGCGAGACAAATATCGACAAAACCAATAAAAATCAAATAAGAACGCCAAATTATAAATAAATCAAGGACAAACTAAGAATAAAGCAAAATGAAAACCAAGGACAAATAAGAACAGAATCAAACGAAGCAAAAGCAAATTCATACATTCGCTTATTAATTAATGTAGAGATTGCAAGTTCAGGGTCAGCAAGTCCATACTTTCCGACCATGGAGAATTTCAATGCAAAGGCGGTAACTGAAGCAGATACTTGGCGAACCGAAAGACCGTACTTTCAGACAATCAGTTCTAGTAAACAGCTTCCAGAACGGAGCAATATGCAAGATGTGAGGGAGAGCTACAGGATTGAAAAAGCTAGCTAATCGTAGGCGGTTGAATCGAACTTTTGCTGCAACAATCGAGCCATAAGAAGCAGATATATGTCGTACAAGATGGTCTAGGAGAAGTGATCGGGTACGGCATCGTGACGAACCAATGGGAAGAGGACGAACCAAGCGCTATAGAGGATGGTGGCTCACCTTTCCCATTAAAAAGCGCTATTTCTGACTTATCAGTATTGGAACGAAAGTCAAATTTAAGATACTCGTGTTGAAGTGTAACACAGACCTTATTCATCCTTTGGAGGGGATAACTGAGATTTAAAACGTCTTCTGCATAACAAACTAGAGACAGATTCAATGAAAATAGTACTTGTTACCTGTAGTTTACTTGCTGCAGTATCAACCGTAAACGCCTCACCCAGCATCTACAACACTCCTTATGGTTCATTCCAAGTTGTCACGATCTCGTGCCGGCTCTTTAGCAAACCGGAGCCAGCAGCTCTTCCACTTTCTGCGAAACTTCCGAAGTCCACTAGTCGTATCGAGGTCGTTTCTGACAGTTGCCCAAAAATTGTTCAATTGACTGCCCAGGCATCATCTTTGACTGAGGAGCAGCTAGGAAGCACTTGCTCGATGATGCGGTCATTGGGCCTTCTCAGAACATGGCCAAGCCAACGCAGTCTTCTCTGTTTGACATTCTCCTCAGGATTCGGTATCAATTAGTGCATTAACTACAACTGTAAGGGCATAAGCACAGCCTATTCCGGGCTTGGACCCTATCAACCAATGTTATGACTGTTCCGTTTTTACTGAAACTGAGCGACATTAACGAAAATTCAAATATCTATCAGTATTAGTTGTTTTTCAATAGATTGAAAAAGAAAGTCATTATAAGTAAGCATAATGTATAAGAGTGATTACAAACAAAAAATGAAAGCCATTATCTCAAATGGGGTTACTTATGAAAACTGGGTTTTGATCCGACGGAAAAATACACGAAAGAAACACAACATGAATCTGCAGAGCTCAAAAGGAACTTCCAAATAACCCCTTAATTTTGTAATAAATTTTTCCCTATAGGTCATTCAGCGCCAAAAATTTATTGTATCAACTATTCATTTAAATTAAGAAAATGGTTGGCAACAGCATTTCGTTCACTTTCGTTACATCTTAGCATTTCGAATCAAATATCTAATTTTAAAAAAAATCGCATAGCCACATTCGTGACGAAAGACATCTACGTGAAAAATATGAAACGTCACGCTTTTGTAGGTAAGAGTTTCAAACATCTGCAGTGAAATTTCAGACAGTTATAGGTTGAATTCATGATGTAATTTCCTCCAAAATCGTACTTCTATTTAAGGGCACACCCTGTCTTTTTACTAAAATTACGGGAAAGAGGCGCATTTTTTTCTAATTAACGACCGTTTTCACCCTTCTCTGCTGTTTCAATGACGATTGATTCTTCATATGATGCCAGATGAGAGAAATAATCGAGAATACAAGGAATATACTTCCCTTTTTTCAGGTCAACAAATTACGTCAAAGCCGATTTCAAAGCGATAAATCGGCAACTCAAAGCTGACTTCTTCATTAGGGGAAATTTACTTCTAATTTAAGTTAACTTAGTTCAACTTTTAGTTATAAATCTTTAAATTTCATTTAGAATTATCTTAACATATTTGATATGGTTAGAGAAAGGCCTTGAAATGTCCTACGTAACTTCATATCCATTTCATTATCACAATAAACCACAACATTCTCGAAAATGAAATGATGATTTCACTCTTTACTTTCACTTTCTCTTTAGTTGCCGCTTCGGTAAGTTTGTTACTCCTTCTATCGGCTAGCAAAACTACAGATAGAACGAAAGAGACAAACTAAAAGGACAACCAAAGGAACAGAAACTAGGATAGAGACAAATATTTAAATCCAAGTGACAAACTAATCAATATGATGATTTAGCTGCAGATTCAAGTATAGCCCGCTAATGTCTATTCATCATTTCTAAGGTAATAGGGAAGGTATCACACTTGAAATTCCCAAGCTCTAGAGGCAAAAGTTATTATCAGTAGGATTATAGACAGTACATCAGCATTTGCTTTGTAAAAACGACGTTTCTTCCATATTGTTTTCTTTTTTAAATTACGTTAAAACCGGGGGAATGGCTCATTCGACCGCTAATTCTTAGAGTAGCTTTTAGTACTATTTTAAGGCTATAAGTGATTGGAGTACAGCCTTTTAGCCCTCCAATCCCCACGTGCCCTCTTGTGGCACCTCAACCCCATGTAGTCTCAGATAAATTTCAAGAGTCATTTTAGTAAGAAAGAACAAATGTCACAAAAGATATCTCTGGGGAATACACAATAAGTGGATATCCAGAGGTCAAGGTAAATCCTTCGAATACCCAGCATAAAACAAAAGGTTCACACATACATCTCAACCGACAGTTGAACATGTTTATAATTATTGAAATCTTAGTCATGCAAGGATTTTCAACATGTATGATTGAAAGGTTGAAATCAAAACCTTATTGCCTGCTCTGCTTTTGACTCCTCCAAACTAAAATTTTCTAATATGAACGTGTTTTTCACGATTATTTTCATTCGTTATCATTATTCCATTTAACTCACGATCATTTGGCGACCCTTAGGTCATTGTTCGTTATGCTCCGTCGTTGTGCGCACGACCAGCCTTCAACGCCTTCAGTTGGGGGTTATGGTGACAAACTCCTCGTGGCTCCCTAAAGGCAGCAGGCACAAATACCGTCCTACCCAATGTGGAAAAAAGGAAAAACGTATTTTGCAGAATAAGCTTCTGATATTGGATGGATTGAAGCCAGTAATGGCTGCCAAAATGCTGCTAGAGAGATAAATCTTCTGAAAATATAGAGTGCCGATCATGGCGCAAGGTGATACTGCTTGAGGAGAAATTTGCCATTGACACTACCATAGAAGGCTTTTCTATAAAACAAGAGAAGATATAGGTAATTTGTGTCTCAAAATACAACGTCTGAGGTAGTACCGATACTCCTTTGGCTATTCTTTCCGTTTTTTTTTTTTTGGGGGGGGGGGGGAGTGGAGGTGACAAGGTTTTGTCTACCGAGCTTTGGTTTAGTTTCGTTACTCCTTCCATAGAATTAATACTAATAACCCCTTTAGGTCACCAATCCGCATGATCTGTCTAAAAACCCTTTTGGTAAACAGTGCGTACGCTCCGTCTCTAGCCCTACATTATCATCCAGCCACATTGTAGCCAGTTAGGCTGTGTGTCCTCCTCCTCTATCCTAATCAAATGCACCCTCCCAAGAAGTTCTAGCTTTCATTAAAGTCTTCCTTAAGGCCTCTTCCCATCCCATTTGGGGTCGACCTGCTTTTCGTTTGGTCCTAGATAATTCACCAACAAGAACAATCTTCGGCAATCTATCATACTTCGTCTGCAGAACATTACCAAGCCATCACAATCTTTCTCTCACAATAGCACAAGAAAGTGAGATAGAACCAATATTCTCCATACTATCTGAAATAAGGTCAGACAAACGAGGCACCCAAAACGTCCGTTATTCTTAGTTTAAGTGACTTTGTTTTCTTGATGCTAATTTTCATTAACGGTGAGAGAAAAGTTGAGATGGCAAGGGTACGTTTTGGATGAAGGACGACATATTGCCGAAGATTTTCCTTTGCGGCCAACCACCTAGGGCTAAGCATAAAACAGGTCGTCCACGGTTGGGGTGGAGGAGGTCACAAAGAAAGATTTAAGGGAAATGGAATTTTCTTGAGAGGGTGTAAAGAGGGATGCTATAAATAAATTAGGATGGAGGAGGAGTGTTCGTAGCTGTGTTGGCTTCTGGTGGCTTGGTGCTGCGGTAAGTTTTTGGTGGTAGTAGTAAATTATCAGCATAATCGAAGTTTAGGAGAGTTATATTTCCCACTTGATCCCATGATCTCTTATAGCCTTTGCCCAATTCCATAGGTCAAAGCCTATAAAAAAAAAGTCCGTATAAATGAGGTAGAACGCAACCCTACTTATTTCTTGATTCAATACGAAAAAAGCTACTAACCCTATTCCCTATCGTAGCTCCAGCAATGTCGTTCCCATGCACAGTACTAATCAATTTATGCAGCCTATTTATCACGTATCAAACAGATCGTGGTAACGAACTGCAATAAAGAGCGACCCGGCTCAATAGTAAACGAAACTCTAAACACCTGAATTTTGATACTAACAGATACATCAAAAGAATCGGACGTTTATGCTGATTCTAAATATATAAATTTCATCAAATTTAGTCTTTATCATCAAAAGTTACAAGCCTGAGAAAATTTGCCTTATTTTGGAAAATAGGAGGAAAAACCCCCTAAAAGTCATAGAATCTTAACCAAAATCACATTATCTCATTCAGTGTATCAGAAAACCCTATTGCAAAAATTTAAAGCTCCTATCCACAAAAATGTGGAATTTCGTAATTTTTTGCCAGAAGACAGATCACGGGTGCGTGTTTATTTATTTTTTTTCCAGGGGTCATCGTATCGACCAAGTGGTCCTAGAATGTCGCAAGAGGGCGCATTTAACGGAAATGAAAAGTTCTGGTGCCCTTTTTAAGTGACAAAAAAATTGGAGGGCCAATCTCAAAAATCTCAAAAATCTCTGGCTATCTCAAAAATTTTGAGATAGCCAGTTTGTTCAGCATAGTCGAAAACCATTATAATTATGTCTTTGAGGATGATTTACTCCTCCACAGTCCCCGGGGGAGAGGCTGCAAGTTACAAACTTTGACCAGTGTTTACATACAATAATGGTTATTGGGAAGTGTACAGACGTTTTCATGGGGATTTTTTTAGTTGGGGGGGGGGGGGGTTGAGAGACGAGGGCTATTTGGGAGGATCTTTCCTTGGAGGAATATGTCATGGGGTAAGATAAATTCAATGAAAAGGGCGCAGGATTTTCTAGCATTACTATAAAAAAAAACACAATGAAAAAATAAACATGAAAAAGTTTTTTTCAATTGAAAGTAAGGAGTAGCATTAAAAATTAAAACGAACAGCGATTATTACGCATATGAGGGGTTCTTCTCCTAAATACCTTGCTCTTTATGCTAAAGTATCTTTAGTAATTTCAACTATTTATTCTACGGCCTTTCTGATTCAGGGGTCATTCTTATAGAATTGGGACAAAACATAAGCTTTAGTGTAAACAGCGAGGTATTAACGAGGGGACAAACCCCCTCATATACATAATAAAAATATGAGAATATAGAATTTTGTTGCGTAAGTTAATTCTTAAGTTACGTATACTTTTTACTAATAAAAACGTTCGTTAAAAATTAAAAGTTCTAGTTGCCTTTTAAGTAACCGAAAAATTGGAGGGCAACTAGGCCCCCTTTCCCACCCCTTATTTCTCAAAATCGTCTGATTAAAACTAAGAGAAAACCATTTAGCCAAAAAAGAATTGATATGCAAATTTCATTTTAATAATTTATGTGCGGAGAGCCGAAATCAAACATGCATTAATTCAAAAATGTTCAGAAATTAAATAAAAAAACTAGTTTTTTTTAACCGAAACTAAGTAGAGCGACATTAAAACTTAAAACGAACAGAAATTACTCCGTGTATGAAAGGTTATGTTCCCTTCTTAACGCCCCGCTCTTTACGCTTAAGGTTTTTACTGTTTAATAAAGTAGAATTGAGAGAAAGAGTCAAACTTTAGCGTAAAGAGCGGGGCGTTGAAAAGGGAACAGCCCCTTTCATACACGGAGTAATTTCTGTTCGTTTTAAGTTTTAGTGTCGCTCCTTACTTTCAGTTAAAAAAAACTAGTTTTTTTTATTTAATACCATACAAGGATAAGACCTTCAGTAAAGGTCTTTTATCGGCTGAATCAAACACTCATAAGTCTAAACAACTGATGACTAAAAAGGTCTGATACCTCATGCACTTTTCTTGGTAAAAGCATCCTCTCTCCTTCCTAAAACCACATGGTTCTTCCCTTAAAAACTTATCTCAAGCATCTCCTAGTCTACAAATTATTATCAAACTAAGGAATCTAGCCAAACAATCTAGTTCGTGGTAACGAACTGTAGTAAGGAGAAAAGATTCGAATTTTAATGCTGATTTTAAATACATAAGTTTCATCAAGTTTGGTCTTACGCATCAAAAGCTATGAGCCTGAGAAAATTTGTGTTATTTTAGAAACTAGGGGAAAACATCCCCTAAAAGTCATAGAATCTTAACGAAAATCACGCCATCAGGTTTAGCCTATCAGAGAACCCTACTCTAGAAGTTTCGTGCTCCTCCATTTCGGATGAGTGTTATTTGTTTGTTTGTTTTTTTCCAGGGGTGATCGTATCGATCCAGTTGTCCTAGAAAGTTGCAAGAGGGCTCATTCTAACGGAAATAAAAGCTCTAGTGCCCTTTTTAAGTGACGAAAAAAATTGGAGGGCAGCTAGGCCCCTCCAACGTACACTTTTTTTCCAAAGTCACCGGATCAAAATTTTGAGATAGCCATTCTGTTTAGCTTAGTCGAAAACAGACGTTTTCAGGGGGACTGTTTCACGTTGGGGTGGGGGTGGTGGGGGAGGGGGCTACGTGGAGGAATTTATCACGAGGGAAGAGAATTTTCATGAAGGGGGCGCACGATTTTTCTAGCATTATTAAAAAAAAACAATGAGAAAATAAGTGATTTTTTTTCCAACTGGAAGTAATGAACAGCATTAAAACTTAAAACGAACATAGATATTACGTATATAAGGGGATTCGTCTCCTCCACAATTCCTTGCTCTACGCTAAAGTATTTTTACTAATTTCAACTATTTATTCAACGGCCTTTGTGTTTCAGGGGTCATTCTTAAAGATTTGGGACGCAATTCAAGCTTTAGAGTAAAGAGCGAGGTATTGACGAGGAGTTGAACCCCCTCATATATACGTAATAAAAATACACAAATATAGAAGCTTGTTACGTAATTTAATTCATAAGCTACGCATGTTTATTAATTACTAACAAAAACTTTCGTAAAAAAATCTAGTAGCATTTTTAAGTAACCGAAAATTAGAGGGCAACTAGGCCTCCTCGCTTTTTATCAAAATCTTCCGATCAAAACTATGAGAAAGCCATTTAGCAACAAAAAAAAATAATATGCAAATTTCTTTTTAATTATTCTTGTGCAGTGAGCCAAAATCAAAACATCCATTAATTCAAAAACGTTCAGAAATTAAATAAAAAAACAAGTTTTTTTAAGTGCAAGTAAGGAGCGACATTAAAACTTAAAACGAACAGAAATTATTCCGTATATTAAAGGGGTTATCCCCTCGTCAACACCTCGCTCTTTACTTTTTAACAACACCTCGCTATTTTTTTAAAACAAAAAAACAACTTTATCGTAAAGAGCGGGGTGTTTAGGAGGGGACAGCCCCTTTAATATACGGAATAATTTCTGTTCTTTTAAGTATTAATATCGCTCCTTACTTGCAGTTAAAAAGACTTGTTTTCTTTTATTTAATTCCTACAAAAACCAAGAAACTAAGCTGGTGCTTCTATACTTACCACTCTCACTTTTATCACCTTTTTATGAGGGAGTTTAATTAGTTTTCCTAAAGTCGCTAAGTATTTCCTCTTTTTTTAAAAGTCCTATTCATAAGCTTCAGTAATTTAGCTCCAACTTCAAAACCACCATTTTTTGAAAACTCATTTACCACCCTATCAGGACCTAAGGTTGTATTGTTTTTAACCCTTTTAGTAATGTCTCTAACCCCTCCCTCTAAATAAACCTTCCTCCACTTCCAAACTGTCACAAACTTTTTCATTCTTCACTATACCATTTCCCGTAACATTATCGAAGTTTAATATACTCTTGAAATGTTCCGCCCATGTTTCTTTAATACTGTCCTTATTACTAATTGAGACACCGTTCCTATTTTTTATTGGAACAAGTCCACATTGATTACTCCCTCTCAATTTTTAACATGCCAATACAATATGTTACTATTACGTCGTCCGGCTGCATCTTCTAGATCTTTGGTAATTTTATCCCTGACCTCCGCTTCACACCTCCTTTATTTATATTTTAATGTTTTCTCTATTTTATTTGCCTTCATCTTATTCTAATATAATATATTACTCCGACGTTTTTGTACAAACCCCTCCACTCTTCTACGAAGCTTAAAGCATTTTCAGTATCATTCCTAGCTGCATTTTAACTTTCCTCCATAAGATACCATCTGCTACTTCACAAAGTATTTCCCAAATGATTTCATTCATTTTAGGTCAAATTTTAGACTCTCCAGTTTCATACTTACCTATTCCCGGATAGTTTCTCTAAAATTCCTATGTTGGAATCTACCAGCGTCACAGTTTCCTGGAAGATAATTACCCTTCCTAAATTTCAGCTTTGGGTTAACTCTAGACACTACTGGAAGGTGATCTACTTTTAACAGCAATAATAGCACATACTTTCCTTCAGGATGCCGTTCCTCAAAGTCACCCTGCAGTGCTGTTTTCAGTTACGGTTCTGGCTAAGTAGACTCGTGAAAGGTCGACCCTGACGCCATTCTGAGGCCATGCAAGCAGGGTTTAGTTTTCAGTGATAGGGACGAAGGAAGGAGCTTATAACAGATTAGAGGCACCCCCAAGCCATTTCACACCACCGGAACGGCTCAAACCTTTTATACCAAGCCTATGTTTGTCATTGCATAGGATAAATGAATATACAATAATGCTTCCTATTTATGGGCTGCATTTAGGCTTAGGGACGAATGGTATACTGCATTTTCGTCTTGACCCTGAAACTTAGAGGCTGCATATTCCACCAGTTATCAAATTTTTTGCACGATAGCATTTTGACACTATTTGGGCCAAAATACAATAATGGGGTATTTCCTTGTGGCGTGAACTTTTTGTTTTTAAAAAGGAGACTAGTATTCATTCAAATCTGTGGCGTGACCCTTTCAAACATCTACAAGTGCAGATTATGGTCGGTCACATACGCCTGTGGAAATTCTTGGCAGGAAACATACAGAGACTTCATATTTTGTCCACAGATCTAGTTCATGTTTAATTTCATTGCAAGTTTTCGTCAAGGTCGCACCCTTTTTCGGGAATCAAAATCTTTTTCCAACGTTATACACATTTTCATGTGCTAATAGGTTCCGTGGGCAACTGTAGTTAGTACAACTTGCAGAGAATTAGCAGAAGTAACATATTTTATTGCTGCATATTTGAGACAAAATTTCACTTATTAGAGTTTCGGTTTCTATTAACAGGGCTTGTTTTTCACTTACTGTTTGTTAATACAAATAATTTGATCCAAGACTCTTCCTCCTATTTACATTCAAGTTTAACATTCGTTAAATAATGTTTCAAGAATGAGAATCATTCTTGAAAAAAACACACTCTTCCCAATTGAAATCTCAAAAATAACTTAGGAGGGTTGCAATTTCTATGGGTTCCAAGGTGATTTTTTCGAACAAATCTTTTTTTATAGGGATTTCCTCTATGGACACCGGCAAGGGCGCTAGGAAGCAATGCCCTTCGGGAAACAAGAAGATATTAAAAAGCCTATAAAACAGAAAATGATAAATATCCTCATTTAAATCTCAGCATAAATAAAGATCTTCTTACACAAAAAGAATATCTCCAGTAAGAGGAGTCCTATCACCCCATAATACCCATATTATTGTCCGAGAATGATCCTGAAAATGAAGGGAAATTAGAGACTCATTTCTATCCCACCCCTTCCACCCCCAAAACCTCCTTCCATATGCATCTTAAGGCTCGCAAAGTTTAAAAATAAAAAAACATTGGGATAAATTCTCGACCATCTTTCCTCCCTAGTCCCCCGCTACGGATTTGGACCCTGTATAAAGTATATAGCATTATTACAGCGAAGACTGGAGTTAGCTATCATTGTACACATTCTAAATGGCATTCTTTTCAAAATCAAAAGACTTCATTAAAGAAACCAAGGTAGTTTCTTTAGGCTAAAGTTTCAATGTCGTGAGAAATTAATGCAATTGTTCTTTATATAGGTTTTTATGTAAGTTACCATAGCTACGTCAAATATTTGTGGCAGATACTTGCGTTTTAAAGAATAAATGTCTTTACAGTTTTCGTCATAGATGAAACTCTTAAAATCTACTGGAAAGTAATTCATAAATTGTAGAAATCCCATCTGTTATATTCCTTATATATTTGATCGCATCATCTGTGTCTAAAAAATTGACACCTCTGAAAGAGTGAAAGTAGAGCTCAGTTTTTGACGGATTTTAAAGCAATTATGTAAACAGTCAAGCTAAGACAGTGAAAAGAAGCGCATGCAGAGTTAAAATGAATTCACGGAGCACTATAGCTCTGTCCTTGTCCATTATTCAATATGTGTGACTGGCCTCAAAATAAAGGCTTCGGTTACAACTAGTTTCACAAAATGATTCGTGTACTTTGGATATTTTATATAATAAATTGTGTCAGATCAACTATCATACCCCCTCTTTGGGCAGACCCACAAATAAATCCATGCGCAGACTACTCTTGGCAATATTTATTTTGGCCTGAAGATGGCCAGTGTTATCCAATTTTCCGACGTGGACCTTGTCCCGAAACCTTAGAACTAGCTTTTGACTCTCATAATAAGCGTTCGTACTGCAGATGCCCAAGAGGTCTTGTATTATGGCAAGATGGTAAGTGCCATGAGCCATATGTAAGTGGGCCTTGTGACCCAGACCAGTATTTGCACCCAGGGGTTTTTCATCGTGAGCTCAACTCAATAAGAAAATTGCAAAGCTCCACTGACATACCTTTTCGACGTATCCTGGCAGATCCTATTAGTGATACTACAGAACTTGAACAAGTGAAGTGTGTCGATAAAGGAAGATGTCCATCCGGTTGGACATACTGGCCTCGAGATGGGGCTTGCTTTGAACTGTATACAATAGGTCCATGTCCAAAAGGAGATTTACTTGTACTAAACCCACAAAATGGAGAGCCAAAATGCGACTGTGACGAAGTATCATTAAAGGTAAATTTTTGGCCTCCAAATGGAGGTTGTTATGAATTATTCACTAAAGGACCTTGTGAGCGTGGTACTGTATTTTTTTATAATGAAGCTAAAAATGCCACTCAATGTGGCTGTTCACCGGAACTTCCAAATTTTCATATCGAAAGTGGAAAGTGTTTTGAATTATTTTCTGACGGACCGTGTAACGCAGGTCAGTGGTTTGTCCCTAGTTTCGATGAAAAATCGCAATCTGAGAAAACAAATGAAAATAAGAAATTACTTACCTTTCCTGTATGCGAGTGTCGTCCTGATCATGTAGCCTGGGATGATGGCTCTTGTTACCGTAAATTTACTAGAGGACCTTGTCCTATAGGCTTTTTCGTCATGTCATCAAGTAATGGAACTGGTTTTTGCTTCAAAAGTTTTTGCAATAGAGGGCAATTATATTTTCCTTCCAAGCAGAGCTGTTACAAAGTGGCTACGCTTGGACCATGTTCCGAGGGGGAAATTGTGGTTTTTGAAGAATACAGAGGTGTAAGCTATCAAGGAGTTTGTGGATGCTCTAAGGGCTACACTCAAAATTATTTCAAAGGGAAATGCTATGAACTGGGCCATAAAGGACCATGTAAAGATACTTTCGCCTTCGTATTAAATAAGCGATCCGGAAAACCAAATTGTTCATGCGATGAAGACGAAGGATTTATATTTCACAATCAAACCAAGAAATGTTTTAAGTTATTTACTCAAGGGCCATGTTCAATCAATGAATGGCTTACTCCTGATATTGAAGAAGACAGTGAAGAAGCATATACTACTTTTGATAGAACGTATAAATGCCAATGCAAGCCAGGCTTCCGCTATAGTAAGTCCAGAATTTGTAGACCTTCATCTGATACTATCTTAACCGAGTTAACGCGAAAGAAACGGAAAGACAAAAGAGTACAGAAAAAAATATACAGATCCTGACAACCCAAAATTCTTGATTGTTCTTATAGCCTAAAAATTATTTTAGTGAGTTAGAGACGAGTGCTATATAATGTGCTACTGTAATTTCCTAATATGACACAGATTAGGTTAGATGATCTCAATGTTAATAAGTACTTCAGAATTTAAATATTATATTTTTATCATATAAATGAAGTTTCTCGTTTTTCTAATTTATTTAGTAATTTGAAGTAGAGCTGCTGGGATAATACAGAAGTCTTTTTGTTGCAAAATATCATGTTTGCAGGAGAGGCAGAAACGAAATATTATTAATAAATAAAATTAAAACCCACAATGAAAAGAAAGCTTCATTTTATAACTCCCTCTGAAATTAGAGTAAAGAGACCACTAAAAATAATAAAATAAAAAAGAATGATATAAAAAAAATCTGAACAACCAAAAGAGACATAAGGTTCTGGCTAGGTTTCAGCACCATCATTCAAGAGAAGCTGCCATCTTTTCAAGATATTTGGGGGAAGGGAACGATACCATAAAAAAAGATTTATCACACTAATTTCAGGCAATATTTAATATAGAAACAAGTTAAATTTTGAGCCTTGTGTGGGAGGCTTGTTCAAAATAACCCTCCGTCAAAGAGTATCCCTTGTTTAAGGTAGTATGCAAAGAATATGTAGGGAGAAGTGTTAGGATCGCAAAAAACTGATGTATTTGGTATAAGATAAGATGTATTCATCATGAAATACACATAAAAAATTATATTTTACTATTCCCCCGAAGGCTCTTTGGTCATTAAAGAAGGGGGAAGACAAACGAGTCACTTACTCAGAGAAGAAAAAAAAAATCAAAATAATCACTTACACAGAGAAGGGCAAAAAGAAGAAAAGAAAATATAAATAAAATAAAAACTTTAGAAAACAAAACTAAACCGATTGAATAGACCAAATTAATTAATTAGATCAGTAGATCAAATAGACTTCGATGAAATAATGATAAACATATATATACATATATATATATATATATATATATATATATATATATATATATATATATATATATATATATATATATATATTATATATATATATTATATATTATATATATGTATATATATATATATGTATATATATATATATATATATATATATATATATATATATATATATATATATATATATATATATATATATATATATATATATATATACATATACATATATATAAATTAATTAATTAGATCAGTAGATCAAATAGACTTCGATGAAATAATGATATATATATATATATATATATATATATATATATATATATATATATATATATATATATATATATATATATATATATATATATAAATAATTCAAATAATTTCTTAGACCACACTGCTTTTCCATTTACGAAACAAATAATTGAAGAAAAAACGGGTTTAATTTTTTTAAATAAAGCAGTGACAACAAAATAAAATAAAAACTACACTTTAACTAACAAAAAATAAAAATACTCCGAATATTTCGGCCCCACCTCCGGGAGCCTTTCTCAACGGAAAAAAAAACAAAAAGGGAGAAAATTACAACAATTTAAGACTACTTTTAAGACATTTTAAAAATGCCACAACTAAACCAAACTAAAAATATAAACAATCAAATATAAAAGAAACAAGAACTCACATTTTTAAAACAAACACTCCCGCACTTGACTGTAACTTTAGAAAAAACTGCAATAATTGTTTCTATTGGCACTTTCCTCTGCCACAATCGCTGTATAAATGGGGATCTATCAAAAATGAAAAATATAAATACTTGTAACAATACAAAAAAGAGGTCACCCAACCCCCAAATCCAATCAAAATCTTACAGGTTAATGAAGCACAATTATGAATTATAAATTGAATGGATTTTTTCATTTGCTATTTTAGCTGCCGTCCGTTGACTTCTTACAGCATTGACCATGCTTTGACCTCCGTTCGCAAGGTTATTACTTGTTTCAGGACAATTATGCAAACCAATACTCATTGAAGTTTTTGACTGGTCTTTAATTAAACTATTATAAATTGAATTTATTTTAAATTCCCCCTCATCTCTATTGATACTAATAATAACTTCAATGAGTATTGGTTTGCATAATTGTCCTGAAACAAGTAATAACCTTGCGAACGGAGGTCAAAGCATGGTCAATGCTGTAAGAAGTCAACGGACGGCAGCTAAAATAGCAAATGAAAATATATATATATATATATATATATATATATATATATATATATATATATATATATATATATATATATATATATATATATATTTCATTCGAGTCCTAACCCCCCCCCTCGCCTCCAAAAAAAAGACCAGATTTTTGAGTTTTACCAATATTTTCCACACATCTTCTGGGGGCTTGAACACCCCCACCCCCTTCTCACTCCTAAAAATGAAACTATGTACATGCCCTTTGTGTTATCGTCAAAATAGATTGCATCGTTCACTTCAAAAGAACGAAAAAAGGGGTAACAAACCTGTTTATTTAGCCCTGTATAACTGTTCTAATTTTTTATCTTAAAAATAAGTAAAAGTATTACTTTCACTCGCATTTGAAAAATTTGAAATTATCAAACGACCAGATATGTGCTATCTTATTAAAAACCTTGTTGGTTCAAAAAATAGTAGAAATCCACAATTTAGTATTTAGTGTCAGGCACGTACCCAGGAGTTTTTTTTGGGGGGGCCCAAAACCTTCAAAAAAGCAGATATAAAGTAGCACTTTTTTTATTTAGTAATGCAAAAAGCATGTATATCGGAAAATACAGATTAACTTTAATCTGTAGTATTGTAGCGGATGGGAGGAAGAAGACTGAAGCCTCAAAAGTACGTTTTAAACTCAGGTTGTGTTCATAGTGATTTAGAACCAGTGATTAATCTATTATATCCCACTGAAAGGGAAATTTTAGGGTTGACAGTGGAATATGGGTGCTGTGGGGGGTAGTTCTTCTATTGCAAAAACGTAGATTTTAATGAGAAATGATAATGTTTCCAAAACTGATCCATTAAAAGTCGTACTTTATCCTGAAAAGGGGGGATAAACGCCCTAATATCAAGGATAATTCTGTTTTACTGTGGAAAGCAAAAAAATAATAATAACAGTACAGCTGCTACTTACTTCAAAGAGGGTAACAAGTTGGACAGAAAATGGGTTAATAATTGGGCAGTGACTTGACCGGATTATTGCATGCAGTAAAATCCCCCAAAAAAGGCTTCACACATGTATCTAGATTCTTAATAAATGTCTTACTTTTGCCAGAAACCAAACCACCAAATAACCAAACCACCTAAGACCAACACAGTTATCTTTCTTTACATCGTCCCACTCGATTCCGAGGAAATCTGCTTTTCGTTTGGTCCTAGACGGTTGACCGATAACAACAATCTTGGACAATCTATCATCCTTTGTCGTGTCCTAGCCAACTCAACCTTTTTCTCATTACAGCCATTTAAAGCAAGACTGACCCAATTTCTTTATACAGCTTACAGTTTGAGGTACAGTCAGTCGGGTACCCAAAAGAATCCGTAGGCAATTTCATTAGAAAACATCAAGCAAATCTTTGCTTGAAAAATAATTGTTAGGAAACATCTACTTCAAAACCTAGCTCTTTGCATTTGCTATCGATGTGTTTAATAGTGAGATAGATTAATTCCTGACTATTACCAAAGGATTGTCACATAAACACATTAAGCATAGTTGAATATATGCGTCAATTGCGTAGCATTTTTTAACCGTTGTCAAGTCACTAGCATGAAGACATTTGCCCAGGATAAATGTATTTGAAATGAAATAAAGTTTGTTCAAATAGCATTAACATTCTTGCTAGTAAGTCACTTTCCAGAACTGAAGAGAAATCTCCGGACAATAAAACCTTGAATCTGCTACCATCAGGGCTGTAAAGGAAAGGTTTAAAATCTTTTGATTAAGTCTCAGAGCCAGAAGGTACTAGGCAGCCATTATTCCAATTAAAACCAAACACTTTAGTGCTGAAGGTAGGTGGGCCTCAGAAGCTGCGTATGCCTCTGAAACTCAATCTCTTCTGTCTCTTTAGCACAGCAGTATTTGCTCCATAAGTTTTAAGCTAATTAGGACATCATCACTCAAAATTCAAAGAAGTCAAAGAACGCCTCTGAAAATGATCTCATGTCTGTGGGCATCTCATGTTCTATTAAAGATAAATTATCCTCCCGTGACTTTTAAAGGGGAGGGGCAATCTATTGTTTGCCCCTGACCAGCTTTTCCAGTATTCTCCAGCGATGTGATCGAAATATATATGCTAGATGTATTTTTAAGTGCGATTAATTTTTAGGCTTGACGATCTTTGCTGCGATATTTCGTTATCTCCCTCCTATTGCTCTGTCTTCTTCCTCTGCCCATAACCTAATTCTATTACTAGCCTAATTCATAGACTAATTAGTGACCATAGACTTTAGGAATTGGATTACTAATGAAAATTGGCTTAATATTATCAGTTAAAGGCAGAACATCTTCCACCGTATTTTTTTAAAAATCCATTGTAAGCTCTAAGGATCAGTCTTGTTCCACACGTTTACCTGCATGTTATAAATGAAAAAACGAAGCTGTGTGGGCACAAAGCTCAACGTAGATCCAATAAGAAAAAAACTACGAAAAGAAAACACAATTATAGTAAATAAATCATTTATTTCCATTCGTATTAAATAAAATCTCAACGCCTTAAACGCGACTAGAATAGGCACAAATTCAAGAACGTAGATTACACAAAACAAAATCATTAGACACTAAGAGTTGTAACTGAGAAATTTATTACACTATTAGATACTACATTTCCTTCGAAAAGAAAATCCTACATCACTTTTGCAAATGGCTAAAAAGGCTTATACATATAAAGCAAATTAATAGGATGAAAATGAAATTGCCAAACCATCAACATTTAATCCTATTCAAAAACACAAAGCTTTAAAAAATGAAAAGAAAAAAAGGGACATAGGCACGACCTTTCGAGGTCCATTCCTTGAAATAAAAAAAAAAAATCGAGAACAGAAGAATTAGGATAAATTTTGCATGGATATCCACTTCTTTTTTTTTCCAAAACACACAATACGGTTCGTTTTTGTTTTGTAGGTACCTATGTATTATTGCGATCTCACTCCAGAATTGAAGTTAGGTCAATCCTAATGAAATATACTTAAATATCATGAAAATATAATACTTTAGTAACAAATTATGTAAACTGCAACAAAAAACTAAGAAAAGCAGGCCGTTCAGAACGTGTTGTATTAAATACCTAACCAAATCAAAATCTATATATCAAATGTTTAATTAAAATATACCTATACTGTAGTTTATCTCACTGTGCCTAAGCTAATTATCTCCGAATGCAGACAGACTCAGATCTAACTTCTTGAGTGGGGTCGCTTTAATACATACGTGCCGTTTTGTTTTTTATTTAAATAAAGGAAGGATACAGCTTCGTAACCAAGTGACTCGTCTATACAAGTACAACCGTTATTATGCTCAAAATTAAGCAAAATGAATCTCTGTATATAATGACATGATCAGACACTTGCTTGAGGGAGGAGGGGTAGTCCCTCAGTGTCGTGACTCTTGATTTCTCCAAACAGCTTCAACTCGTCTATTTTTGATATTTTTCGCAAAATGCGCTCGTCCTCCCCCAAACCCGGATGAAGATCTGCGCAAGTGCCCATTATCACATAATTTATTGTTTAAAAAATATTTAAAAAATAACATTAATGCAGCTGCCACAAGAAATCGTGATAAGAGAAATTACCTAACACACTAAAAAATTAGACTACTTTTGCATAGCCATTAATAAACGTCAGCTACTTTACGTAAACCGAGTTACTAAATAATAACTGACTTTATTCCAGATTAGTTTCGTCATTTTGATTAATAACTATTAGCCACCCCTACCTTTTGTCAACCTTAAGATCGGTTACATTATTCTCACGATCAGCGAGAAATTGTTGTATGAAACTTAAAAAAGTGGTGTTTCCCAAAAAACAGCTCTAGCTTTTTACAGAACCGTTAATTGGAGGGGGGGATTTCACGTGCCCCTACTCTTTGAAAAACCCTTTTTCAGTATATTTACTAAACAAATTTTTTTTTGTATTTTCATTGAAAAGATCGAAAAAAAAAATTTGAAAAAATACCCTTTGCCCCCACCCTTTAGTTTCTGTGGATTTACGTCACTGAATGGGTTATATGTCTTGTAGGGATGTTTTGTCCAAAGAGGAATAGAAAGTAAAAAAAAACCTTGATAACTAAAATAAAACTTTCGCATGAAGAAAGTTAAAAAAATACATGAGTCAAGGGATTAAAAACCTTTTCACTGGGGCACCTTTTGATGTAGTGATGCATGAAAGCATTAAATAGCACAAACTAGCACCATCATATAGTAAAACTTCTTTTTTTCTCAATGGCAATATAAACAATTTGGCGTCGCATAATGATAAACACCAGCCATTTTAACCAGTAGTGCTTTAGCTGTTATTTAAAAAAGGAAGAAGAGACTTTCAGAGTCCGCCAACTCATATGAGGATTTTTTCCATCCAGTAAGTAGCATAAGGGTATGAAAGAATTCATGACAAAGGTGTAGGAAGATAATTCTCTGAACTTCAGAGGCAGAGTCATACTTGTGTTGCCAGCCCCAATATAGAAGGTTACTGGATAACAACGACCTTCAGCCTTTTGGGTGCCAAAGGCTGGATGTTAAGAGCAAGACAAGCATGAGTGAATTTGGAATTTTTTTCACATAAATGCATTTCTGTGTGAATTCTGAAGCTACTCATGGCAAGTGGAACTTACTACAGCTAGAGTCGAGTTTACCGAAGGACATGACTTCACCAAGGATTATGTCATGTCCAACTCTTGTTTTTTGTGTCTAAAAACTATCATGTACAGATAAGAAATCCTCTCGATTCAAAGATGGTAAAAGCTAATCTCACATGGTAACTAAAATAGTAACTATGTCACATGATAACTGAAGTTAAACATGATGTTTTGATCAAGACGAATTTTTACGAAAAGTCTCCAAACTGCAAGGGACCAATAAAATATCCTCTCATGCTCCAAAGGAGTTTCAGAGCATGAATTGATCCCTACCGCCTAAGATCGATTTTGCTTGGGATGGAATGATTGCTAGGGTTCCAGAAAGCACCATGAAAGTGATTGCACTAAGTGGGATGAAAAGGAGTCCAAAAATAAAGAGGAAGAAAAATAAAGCAGAAATCTAGAGAAGGAAAATAGAACAAAGATAATGGCAGAGAAGGGAACCACCTTACAACTTGGAAAGATATGGTTCAAAAGAAGTCAATTACAAAGGAGAAGACGAGAGTAGAAGAAACACTCAAGAAGCTAATGAGAAGCCATAAATTCTGAAGACTATGTAGTAATATGACCGCAATTCCTTAAAATGGACAAAGAAGAAAAGGGAGAAGGAGAGTCAAGGAGTGAAAGTTGTCACTGAATAGTGTAATTCAAGTGTTAAGACACACAAAATCTGGAATACATTAACACTGTAAATTTGGGGGTTGTTTATCTTGTGTTTCCAAGAAAGACGACAAGACAGACTTAATCTTTCTATATTCAACGACTAAGCATATAGCAACTAAAACAGTAAACATAAAGTCAGAAATAAAAATGTCCAATAATCTCACCGTGAGAATTTCCAAATGGGAAGGATGGATATGACCCTCGTGAGTTAAGAAAAAAATTCCAGATTTTTTTTTTAAAGGGACATCAAGGAGGGAAATCAGCAGTCTTACAACATCCCCAATATCAAAATTCTTACCCCCCCCCTCCTCGTCTAGAGCTAAGTCTGCCCCCGTAAGGTAAAATATGATTAATGGAAATTCAAGGTTAAATTCACACTTACGGGTGTCTTTTCGACAGGCCCCACTGATCACTAATAAAAACTTACAACTGAAAGAGGGTAGAAATATTTCAGAAAATAGAATTTCTGTTGACATTATAATACTATTTTCCAATACATATAATAGATACACATGAAAGAGGATTAGCAATTGGAGTTAATAAAGCTAGACGGGTATGTAAAAAAGCTATCGTAAAATGAATATAAAAACGGGCCTATAAAAATACTGGTACGAGAACTAGTCTACGCGGCATCAATTGAGATGTTTTGCGCCATTAATCTGAATAATCACCAAGGTCATCTTCCCAATCTTCAGGTGCTTCAGGACTTACGACGATGACTAGTGTATTCTATATAAAAAAAGAAGAAAACATATAGTGAATAACTGAATAATTCAGCTCCGTGTCTTAAATGAGCATTCCAATTTTTGCCACCACAGAAAAAAAATTTCTTGCATTGGTAAACTTGGCAGCAGAAACAGAATAGTTCAGCCATCCGTAACAAACATTTGTATGTAAAAATTTGAGCAATTACATCTTCAAATTGCTAGGAAGTAAGAGAAACTGTTTCGAATTCTGTATTCTTATTGAGGATACATATAGTAGCAAAAATACTTAGCACTTTCACAGACATCACCAATCAATGTCACAGGACTGATAGCCATACACTCTACCCAACGCAAAATCTGTCTTAAATTTGTGTAGGGAATGTACTTCGATATTGGACGGCCGAATGTTTTTTTTTTCTATGTTATGAAGAAACAGACAAAACATAGGGAAAAGTAAAAAACAAGGCCAAAAACAAACATTTGTTCATTTAGTGTCCAAAAATTTTGGCTTTCGTTCATATTTTATTATATGTTTCATTTTGTCACATTTTCTTCAAGACCCACAGATACTGAAAAAAAAAAGTTTTTGCAAAAACACTGCAGTTGAAACCGAAGGCAATATGAAAGAAGAATCCATAAGCCCTCTTTATTGTTCTCCAAGACAAATCGAAGCGTAAAAGAGAAAACTCCCCCCGTCTTTTCTCGGCACAAAATTCAAAGTCTTGTCCCCGTTCCTCGATAAAATATACCTGAACGTTTCAATTCAATCCCTTGCGATAAGACAAAAGAGGGCGAACTTACGAAACTTTACCAATTGAAATACTTATACGAATAGAGATTTGTGTACTTATATCAGAGATGGAGTAACTGTTTTTATAAAATTATATTGGTTTATATTATTCGATAAACATTTGGTTTTGTTGATAAAAATTCGTGCTTTCACTTATTTTATTAGACTTGACGTCAGGGGCAAATCTCCAGCATTTTCATTGGGATGGGGGGCAAGAGGAGTTCAAATCCTGATAGCAAAGGGGCTTGGGATGCATAATTTTTTTCAAATTATTCGGAGGGGCAACTGCCCCCTTCCACCACCCCCTCCCCCCCAAATGACACCCAACTTGACATTAATATAGAAGTTGATTAAAAAATTGAGGTTAATTTAGCATTTATATACGAATGATCACAGTTAACTGAGAAGGATTTATTGAGTGCATATGAGTTAGCAGCACTAACTGTAACCTATTAAAGGTCAAACAGCAGCCCATGGCTCTCTCCCAAACTTTAGACAAGTTTTTAAAAAAGCCTAAAGAAAAAAAGTAGTCATTTGAAGCTAGTTGAGGCACATCAACTGTTACTTAGATTTATCTCAATAATCAAAGCTCATTGTGAAAAAGTTTGTGCAAGTTTGCATGAGCTCAAAACTCCTTAAAATGGCAGTAGATCAAAATGAAAAGTACGGCATCGGAATCATCACGGTTAAAAATTCTTGACTGGAGGTTTATAGAGCCGTTCCCTCTGTTTGAAAACTTAAGAAAGCTATATTTGAGCCTCTATATGCTATATGACGTACAACTATGTGGCAGGGCATCATGCTAAAACGTGTACATATACAATAAATAATTTCAAAATCATATCTTTAAAGACGATAGTTTCAAAAAACATAGCTATCATTGGCACTTTACTACAGCTAAAAAAACAAGAGCTAAGAGCTCATATGGCACTTGTGACGAGGTCGGAAGAGCCGAGAGCTCATATGGTACGAGGTCGGAAGAGCCAAGAGCTCATTTGGACGAGGTCGGAAGAGCCAAGAGCCAAGAGCTCATTTGGCACTTGTGAGAAGGTCAGAACCTAAAGTTAAACTTTATAGCACAAGATCCTTCTAAATATCAAATTTCATTAAGATCTGGTCACCCTTTCGTAAGTTACAAATACCTCAATTTTCAAAATTACCTCCCCCCTCCCAATTCCACCAAAGAGAGCAGATCCGGTCCAGTTATGTCAGTCACGCATCTTAGACAGGTTTCTATTCTTCCCATCCAGTTTCATCCTGATCTCACCGCTTTAAGTATTTTCTAAGATTTCCGGTCCCCCCAACTGCCCCCCCCCAATTACGTTTGATCCGGTTGAGATTTAAAATAAGATATCAGAGTTACGAGGTCCTTCTAAATATGAAGTTTCATGAAGATCCGATCACTCCTTCGTAAGTTAAAAATACGTTATTTTTCTTATTTTTCAGAATTACCCCCCCCCCCCCGCAATTGAGCGGATCCGTTCCAATTATGTAAATTACGTATGCAAGACTTTTGCTTATTTTTCCAACCAAGTTTCATCCCAATCCTTCCAATCTAAGGGTTTCCCATCATTTTAGGTCTCCCCACCCCAAACTTCCCCCAATGTCACCAGATCCGGTCAGGATTTAAAATAAGAGCTTTGAGCCACGATATCCTTCTAAAAATCAAATTTCATGGAGATCCAATCACCCATTCGTAAGTTAAAAATACCTCATTTTTTCTAATTTTTCAGAATTAACCCCCCCCCCCAACTACCCAAAAGAGAGCGGATCCGTTCCGTTTATGTCAATCATCTATCTAGGACTTGTGTTTATTTTTCCCACCATGTTTCATCCCGATCCCTCCACTCTAAGTGTTTTCCAAGTTTTAGGTTTCCCCCTCCCAACTCCCCGCCCCCATCACCAGATCCGGTCGGGATTTAAAATAAGAGCTCTAAGACACGATATCCTTCTAAACATCAAATTTCATTGAGATCCGATCACCCGTTCGTAAGTTGAAAATACCTCATTTTTCTAATTTTTAAGACTTACTCCCCCCCCCCCTCCCAACTACCCCAAAGAGAGCAAATAAGTTCCGATTATACCAATCATGTATCTGGGACTTGCGCTTATTTTTCCCATCAAGTTTCATCCCGATCCCTCTACTCTAAGTGTTTTCCAAGATTTTAGGTTTCCCCCCTCCAACTCCCCCCAATGTCATCAGACCCAGTCGGGATTTAAAATAAGAGCTCTGAGACACAATATCATTCCAAACATCAAATTTCATTAAGATCCAATCACCCGCTCATAAGTTAAAAATACTTCATTTTTTCTATTTTTCCGAATTTACTGGCCCCTTCTCCCCCCCCCAGATGGTCAAATCGGGAAAACGACTATTTCTAATTTAATCTGGTCTGGTCCCTGATACGCTTGCCAAATTTCATCGTCCTAGCTTACCTGGAAGTGCCTAAAGTAGCAAAACCGGGACTTTAGGTTTTCCCCCTCCAACTCCCCCCAATGTCATCAGATCCGGTCGGGATTAAAAATAAGAGCTCTAAGACACAATATCATTCCAAACATCAAATTTCATTAAGATCCAAATACCCGCTGATAAGTTAAAAATACTTCATTTTTTCTATTTTTTGCGAATTAACCGGGCCCCCACTCCCCCCCAGATGGTCAAATCGGGAAAACGACTATTTCTAATTTAATCTGGTCCGGTCCCTGATACGCTTGCCAAATTTCATCGTCCTAGCTTACCTGGAAGTGCCTAAAGTAGCAAAACCGGGACCGACAGACCGACAGACAGACCGACAGACCGACAGACAGACCGACAGAATTGGCGACTGCTATATGTCACTTGGTTAATACCAAGTGCCATAAAAAGCAAATGGCTTTTCCTGTGTTAAATTTGTTAGTACAAACAATGCGTGTAAAGCTAACAACAAGATCAAAGAGCTCATATTGCACTTGTGATCGGAATAGCCAAGAGCCTTCAGCCGCCTAGATGGTCGAATCGGGGAAAACGACTGCTATCAAGTCAATTTGTGCAGGTCCCTGACATGCCTACCATTTTTCATCGTCATAGCACGTCCAGAATCACCAAACTCGCCAAAGCACAAGAACCCCCTCCTCCAAACTCCCCCAAAGAGAGGATCTGGTCCGGTTATGTCACATGCATCTAGAGCTTGTGCTTGTTCTCGAACTCGCCAAAGCCCTAGAAATCCCCCCAACTCCACCAAAGAGACTGGATCTGGTCCAGTTATGTCAACAAAGTATCTAGAACTTATGCTTATTCTCCCATCAAGTTTCATCCCAATCTCTCCACTCTAAGCGTTTTCCAAGATTTCCGTTTCCCCCCTCCACCCCCAATGTATCCGGATCCGATCCTAATTGAAACTGGAGCATCTGAGACATGACATCTTTCTACATATCAAGTTTCATTAAAATTCGAACCCATTCGTGAGATAAACATACCTTATTTTTCATGATTTCCCTCCCTCAAGCCCCCCTCTCAGATGGCCAAATCAGGAAAACGACTGTTATCAAGCCAATTTCTGAAGCTCCCTGACACGCCTACCAATTTTCATCGTCCCTACACGTGCAGAAGCACCAAATTCGCCATCTTCCTACCAAGTTTGATCCCAATCCCTCCACTCTAAGCGTTTTCCAAGATTTCCGGTTTCCCCCTCCAACTCCCCCCAATTTCACCGGACCCGGTCGGGATTTAAAATAAGAGCTCTGAGAAACATGGTCCTTGTAAATATCAAATTTCATTAAGATCCGATAACCCGTTCGTAAGTTAAAAATACCTCGTTTTTTCTAATTTTTCCTTATCAACCGTCCTTCCACTCCCCCCACCCAGATGGTCGACTCGAGGAAGCGACTATTTCTAATTTAATTTAGTCCGGTCCCTGATACGCCTGCCAACTTTCATCGTCATAGCTTATCTGGAAGTGCCCGAACTTGCAAAACCGAGACCGACAGACAGACATAAATGGCAATTGCTATATGTCATTTGGTAAATACCAAGTGCCATAATAACTGTCAACATATTTATTCATTTGAGTCTTGATAAAATTACATATAATGGTAGATAACTTCGAAGACCACACTGCCTTTCCATGACGAAAGTAAAACAGTTCAAAATAGGGATGATACCTTTTTATTGACAGTGAAATATAAAATTATTTAACTGGATATTTCGAACACATATACAGTGTTCATCATCAGCAGTAAAACTCTATCATCAGCAGTTTTACTGCTGATGATGAACACTGTATATGTGTTCGAAATATCCAGTTAAATAATTTTATATTTCACTGTCAATAAAAAGATATCATCCCTATTTTGAACTGTTTTACTTACATATAATGGTGTATAATTTTGCACTAATCATTATGGAGGAGGATCAGAGGATTTTTGTGTAGGTAGGGGAGACGTACTTTTATTCTCAAAAACATTACTTTTATGCCAAAATTTTTTATTCCTCGGTAAAGCTTAAGATATTTAAAGAAGATTTGCGAGGGGGCAGAGCCGTCCCTAGGGCTGGTAGCACCTGGAGAAAAATTAATTACAGCACCCCCCCCCCCTCCTGACTCAAATATAAACAAAGAAGGCCGAAGCAAAGTGAAGATCACATCGAAGTAGGCAATTTCCAAGTCGCAGCCCCTTCCAAGCTACGGCGCCCGCGGCAACTGCCCCCCCCCCTAAGTAACAGATCTGGGGAGGGGGATTACATTTCATGATGAAAGCTTGCATTCAGAAATCCACGGGCACAAAGATGGAGAGGTGGAGGGGGCATCGTAAGCAACGCCGCAAAAATCCTTAGCTGTGGGGAGAGAGGGTGGCAAGTGCTACTAGGACACTTGTTTTCATTCAGATTTAAATGGTAATATTTTTCATTTTCCAGTTTACATACATCATTTATGTATACTTGTTCCCCAGGGGGCATTGCCTCTTACTAGTATTCATAGGGAATATCATATAAAAAAGGTTTATATCATATAAAAAAGTTGGTTTGAGGAATCCCCCTTGAAATCCGAGGAAATAACGACCACATGATTAGATTTTGATATGTAAGTCCTCCTCCTGATTAATAATTTAAAAGGGTTCATTTTTTCAGGGATGATCATCATTTTCGAAGTATTTTTTCTTATGAATATTAAACAACGCATTCCTTTAGGCATTTTAACCCCTCCCAATGACCTACCACCCCTCCTTAACAACATGTCACCATAATGTGAAACAAATCACTTTATTTGAATAAAACATTAAAATAAACACCAGAAACTAAGGATGCTGTCAGCCTGCAGCAACCTTGTGGACATTACCCACATTCTTCCACGGAAAAATCTTGCCAGACAATTTGATTCCCACTGAAAATTTCCCCCGCACAATCCTCGCCTAACATTCTCTCCATATGCGAAATTGTGCATCCAAAGAGAAAAAAAGAAAAATTTAAATAAAACTGTAAATGAATTCAGAGAAATTCTTACCAGAAAATTTACTCTCCACTGAAAATTTACTCTCTACTGAGAATTTTCCCCAAGAAATCCCCCCCGCAGAAAAAACCTTCGCAAAAAATGTCCGCATTTTTCCCAACTATAAATACTACCTGTGAACAGTGGAAAAATGTTTAAACTTACAACCCTTTCTCAAGGGTTTGTGGTCGGTCATGTCATCTCAAGAAACAAATTTATTGGATCTTTCAATTATGATAGACCAAATGTCTATCTAAAAATTTCATTCTGATATCTTCTGGGGAAAAAGGGACATGAGAAGGGGGCTAGTTGCCCTCCATTCTGTTTGGTCACTTGAAAGGGCACTTCAACTTTTAATTTTTGTTGGAATAAACTCTCTCCCGATCTCACAGAACTTTTGGTTCGATACGATCATCACTGAAAAAAAAAAAACAACAACAAAAAAACATTCATGATCTTTCTTTAGCAAAAAATACACAATTCCGAATTTCTGTAGATGAGAGCTTGAAACTTCTACAGTTGGATTCTCTGATCGTTTTGTAGTTCGGGGGAAGGCAGATGCCTCAAAGGGTGCATTTTAATGCCAAAACATCCTCAGTGTCATTGAGCCTTCAGATAAATACACTTAAATCTAAGGAAGGGGAAGAGTGGGGGTTGAAATTGCTATATAATCTTTCCTGATTTCCGGGACTATTTCTGATGTAGGCTGTTATCATGAAAGTAAATAGTAACATTAAGCCCCAAATGAGTAAAATTTATTCAGTATAGGAGAGGGCTACCCCTGCCTCATCCCCAACCTCCTCCTCTTGGTCGTAGAAAGTTAGGAGGATGCTGATTTGATTGAAAATTGAGAGTTCTAGTCCTTCATTTAAGATGAGAGTGATTGGAGACCAACCAGCCCCTGTTCTAGAACTGTTTTAGATTTCTGGTCCTTTTGCTTTCCCTTAGGACATCTGATCGACCTTTTAAGGTATCTATTTTGTACTTCGTCTATGGCTGCTAAATTTTGCGTGTGGGAGAATTTTCCATGGGGGGGATTATCCGGGGAGAATTTTCCGCAGGAGGGATTTCCGGGAGGAAAACACTAGTCCCCTACTATTAAGATTACCCGCTGCAACATTACCACAAAGGTATCTACGGCGAATTTAAAGTTGCGACTTAGGAATTATACCTACTTTCCAGGTAGTTATGATTTTGATAAGACTCTAGAATAATATTTGAGAGGAACTGTCCAAGAGTAGCTGAATATGAGACTGGAGATTTATAGAATATCATAATGTAGGAGATGGACAAAATGGGAGAAAAGATGCCTTAGGGAGGTAATTTAAAAAGGCAGCTAGAAATATTAGCGGAAAGGCTTTAAGCTTGGTAGAAGAGAGAAAGATTCTGTATAGGTAATTTTCTCTGTGATAAGCCTTACGAGGCTAAGGATAAAATAAGGGAAGTAGAGATGGCATTAAAGTGTAAATTAATGGGTTTTTGAATACGGATAAAAATGCAGAGGATCTAGAAGATACACTCAGACAATATCTTGTTGAACAAATATTGACCATATATATCTTTTTAGACATATACACATATACACCCCCCCCCCCCACCGTCCGGAAAAGAAGAAGTTAAAAACTCCTACCGCTGGTTTGTCTAAGATATTCTTCCGACATTGCCGTGTCAATGGATTCTCGGTTAGGTTTACTTTTTGCAAACTTTCAATACCTGAGAGTCTTTCAACTTCCACATCTGTAAAAAAAAAATAAATAAATATACAGATAAAACAATTGCAAAGGTAGTGGCGAAAATCACGCAACAATCGTGGAAATCGGTAGTAAAATACACCCAAAGCCTATGAACCTCTCCCTACAAAGAAAGATAATCAAGTCAGATTGCAAAATTGCCTGAACAAATTCAAATTTTGCACATAGCTGTTTTAACAAAGTAATAAAACTTGAAAAAGTAATGATACTGAAGCTTTAACATCTTAATTTAAAATTTTCGATTAGTTATTGCTAAGATAAACATGACTGCCCTAGGTTAGTATTAGTTTTTCTTTGATAAGATGATGCCAAACAGTATTCTGAGGAGGGGGACCAAAACCTCATTTTTACCCCAGTTAGGGATATTCTTAGCACTTTAAACCCACTTTTTATTAATTTTAGAATCTTGTGAAGAAGGCTTTCTCCTTAAACTCCCACAAATGATGTCCGAGACTAATATTTTTGGAAACAAGATTTGCAATTCCAAATTGCTAATATTGTTTTAACGAATAACCTAAAGCGAGAATCTAGTCTTCAAAGGTTTTCGAAACGTTTGAATTGTTTCTGTGTCATTTGTTTTATTTTCTTTGGTAATATCGAATAAAAGGATTAAAGCTTTGAAGTTTAATCTCATTTTTACAATTAAACCAGATGGTACTAAGGTTTTCAAAATAACTTTTTGCAAGTTTTTTTCTATCTCTGTTCTTTTTGAGCAGCCTTGTGTGATGATGATGATGAAAAAATTAGGTACAACCTTTTCTTGTAATTTTGAACTCGCATTCATGATATTTACCGAAAGATTCGGCAATTTCTCAAAACTCAAAATTAAGAGGCATATAGCACTGTATTCCGATTGGAATGCCATCTATGTTACTACCGGGGGTATTTTCCGACCACCAAAAAAAAAGCCTTTCATCTAAAAGTGATTCCTGTACTTGCAAAACTTACTGTCTTAGAAATCCAATTCGTTTTATCACTCTACAAACAGACACATCCTGCATCTTTTCCAGGAATTTGTTGAATTTAGGAAGCGAACCCCAGTTGGTAGTGGAAGTGAAACCAAGTTGGTAGTGAACGTGGCTAATGCCATCTTGGTTTTCAGAGAAAAATTCGCTTCCATTAATCCTCGAGCTCGATACTTTCATCAGCATAAGACATTGCTAAAGTCCTGGAATCGGCGTCTTTTCAATGATTTTCATTATAGATGAGTGAATATATTGTATATTTTGAGAATTTTGAAACGACAAAGCCTACTGAACTTGTGAATCAACTGATTTATGCGAAACGCAAATGGAAAATTGAAGCCTTTTTATCGTTTATGATAATGGCGTCATGAGACGAGTTATTGATTACGTCATTACTAATGTGAAAAATGGCTGAGTGGCAATTTGACGATCTTCTGCTGAAAAGCTGCAATCCACGAAAAAAGAATTTGCAAGAAAAGATTTTACTCTAAAATGGCTCTCAGTAGCTATAAACAAACCGAATTCTTCTTCTGCGTAAAAAACAAACAACTAAGTCAACCAACAAAAACAACGAAGAGCACGGAAATGAAATTGAGTATCAAATAAAAATAAAACAGCACAGACCACATATAATAGCAACCGAATTATGACAAACAAGGCTAAAGGAACAGAAAACTACCCCAAAGAGAACAAATAAAAAGAAAAGTTTATTCTCTCAGTAAGTTTATTCTCTCAGTAAGTAAAACTTCTCCGGTTTTTTGCACTGAGCGTTTCCAATATAATAGGACCTTTGAATAGGTTAAAAGACGAACGCGAAGCTAAGCATGATTGTAAATATCAGATAAAGTGGATTGGGAAGAGTGGATTGGCTAGTCAATGAGGACTTGGCAATACTGTCTCTTAGATCTTTTAGGATACTGAAGTATGCGGTTCTATGGAGGAAAGAATATGCGATTTCACTCTTATTATACGTATGAGAGAACACTAAAAGCTTACTGACTAGAGATCCTTTGAAAGTAACTAGAAAGGTTTATTTTTATTTTGTTACCATTATATGGAGATTCAACTGTCGTATCGTAAAAAAAAAAAAAAAAAAAAAAAAAAAAAAAAAAAAAATGTAGCAGAAGCGGTTTAATTGATTTTCTTATGAATTGCAAAATTCGAAATAGTTTTTATTTTGAAAAAAAACATGTAGCAGAAGCGGTTTAATTGATTTTCTTATGAATTGCAAAATTCGAAATAGTTCAACTTTAACGATCAAGATACTATCTGTGATCAATGAGTTCAGGACCCTTTTAGAGGGAAACAAAAACAATGTTTGGTTGAACATTGTATCCCTCAAGGCTCCTAAGGCAAGTGTCTGTTAAATACACATGAAATGAGTGGTCGACAGACGGCACAGGTTAGGTTACCAGATTGCGTGAGTCTAATATTTTGAGAAATTTTAATTAATTTGACCGTTAGAAAGTGGATAGAAATACCCCAAGTCTGATTTGGTGCAAGCTACTCTTTGCTTCGTTTTTTTTTTTTTGCCTGATGTTCTAAAAATTATAAAATTGTACTTTCAAAATATAAGATAGAAAGTCAATTTTTCAAAAAAAAAGTCCCTTTTTGATTAATGATTCATTCTTGGGATACAAATAAAAGTGAATGGAGAGATACTCCGTGATGGTTGATTATCTCCTTTAAGGCTCTAAAAATGTGTACATTTGAAAAGAAAACATCCTTTATAAACATTATTTTCAGCTCAATGTAAGATAAAAATGGATGATAAGTGCAATTATCATTTGTACTTACAGATTTAACTTTGTAATTTCCAGGGTAAACCTTGTGCTTAACTGACAGATTACCCCCCCCCCTCCACCACACTCTTTTAGCATCATCAGCGATTGTACAACTTTGAAAGTTTGGTAACCAGTGATGACAGTGATTAAACTGGGGGGGGGGGCAGGAATGAATCCGCGTGAGGGTAGTTGACCGAGAGATGGTCAGTTGAAATCCTGGCTACGGTTTTAAATTAGGGCAGGAAATCGGAAATGGCATTTTTAATGAATCATGGATATGATCGTTTAAAATATACTCTGGTTATCAACTAGGATAGCCAAGAGGTAGTTCCCAGGAGTTACGCAGGAATCCTCCTTTGGATGAGATGAAAAAATGGGAAACAAAATAAAAATTTTGCGAATATATTTTGCAAACCTGAGCCTTAAAGAGATGAGCACATTTTTCTTTAACAGAAATTGAGCAATTTGGACGCTGCAAGCTTCTCCACAACCGAACTTCGGAGGTCACACATGTCTCTAGAACAAAAACAGGTCACGTGTGACTTTGTTCTTGTCTAAATATATAACGCCCACAAGCCAGAATCCAATGCCAAATCATTTCATTTGCTAAGCAAGCACGAGCGTCAAACAACAGTTATGATTCGAGAAAACAAAATTGCTTGGCAGTGAAACAATCTTTTCGTGCGACTAGCTTTGCCCATCGCCTGCCAAAACTACGTCTTTAAATCGAAAGAATTTTCAGGATTTCTATGTTTTTAGGTTTTTTATTTTAGATCATTCTACATCGCATAATACCTTAAACTAAAATAAATGAACAAAAATAAAGACGGTATTCACCACCCTCAATCCCTCCGAAAAGATATGACATAACTGAAAAATAAAAAGACTGCTTTGATTGGATCTTTTACTTAGCCAATTGTTTCTTTCTATAAAAAAAAAAAAAAAAAAAAAAAAAACAGATTTAAAAAGAAGAAAACGGCGACAAATTTTTTTTTCAAGCAACATCACTAATCGCGGGTTAAAATCTTTTACATCAAGAAATGTTCACCCAAATAAGTGAGATGTCGCCACCTCTCAAATTTCTCGTATGGCTCTGGTGAAAGCACAATTTGGGCAATTGATTTTCTATACAATTGACTGGAATGCATGCAAAAAGAAGAGATCAGTGACATGAAAACTTATTATGCATTAGACAAATAGATCTAAGTTGTTACTTATATATACAATAAGATCGAAAAAACAAATTCCTGGAACAGTTTTTAGTTTTTAATGTTATAATCTAAAAAAGAAAAATGTAAAAAACACATTAAGTTTTTTGCAAAGCGCACCAAATGACGCTCTAGACATCTGGAGGATATGAGGGGCGGCAAAAACACCCTTATTTTAGGTAATTAATGTTTTAATGAAGTTTAGCTTCCCTCTTCACTTTAATTTAGATTTACTTCAGGTTTCATTTCTTCGGTTGTTTTAGGTTTTATACCTTATATAATAATAATAATTTTATTCTTCATGCCTTTCAATACAGAATTTCCACATAACTGACACCTTATTAAAAGAAAATGTTATGGCAGGGCGAAGAGCCGATCGACTGCGGCACTATTGCCATTTAAAGTCGTCTTACGTTGAAAGTCTCGAGATATGGTATGTTTATGTTTAGGCTATTGGAGAAGGCTTCCAGTGATTTCATCTTTTCAACTGGGAATGGCAGTTTGTTCCAGATCCTGATGACCCGGGGTATGAACGAATGATGGTAAGAATTAGATCTTGCAACCTTCATCTTCACAGACTCCAGTTGCAGACTTTGCGATCTTGTGTATTTCTTTGGGGAGTTATTTGAACAAGCTTGTCTTTTTCGTTCCAAAGTTCTCGTGCACTATCTTGAAGAGGGTTTTTAAGTCTAAGATCGTTCTTCTTGTATCAAGTTTACGGAGAGTGAGCCTTTTTAGAGTTTCGTCATAGGGAAGGTTTCTGAATCCTTAAAGTCCTTTTACAAAGCGTTTCTGGACTCGTTCAATTCTGTCAATATCCTTTTTGAGATATGGCGACCAGATGACAGTGGCGTATTCAAGCTTTGGCCTGACGTAGCTTGTGTATGCTGAGATCTTTGAGTGAATGCCAAGGTATCGTAGGGAGTGAGTGAGTAGCCAGAGAGTATTTGATGCTTTACGCACAACCAGGCCGACATGCTTTTCTGGTTTGAGGTCCAAGCTCAGAATTACACCTAGGTCCAAGTTCAGAATAACACCTAGGTCCTTTTCGCAGGTAGATTTTACCAGGTCGATACCTTTCATTTTGTATGAGTACTTCGGACTTTTGGCGGCCAAGATGGACGACAGACATAAATCACTTATACGAAACCGTTTATTCTTATACATTGGTTTATAGAGAATGTTTCCGGGAAAAATTTTTCAATGAAAAATGAAAAACAGATATTAATCACCAAATGAGCAGAAATATGTTCATATAGTAACCCAAACTCAGAAACAAACCGAAATCACTATGAATGGATAAATGAAATCTGAAACAAAACGATATTACAGTGGAAATTAAAGTAAAAACGAACATAAATAACCGCAAATAAAAATGAAGCTACTGTCTCTGTGTTAAGTGAGTGAAGAAAGTTAAAATTTAATTCAGGAAAGTTAAAAGTTAAAAGAGGAAAGTTAAAACTTAAGTGAGAAAAGCTCATTTAAGCGTAAAACTTGTTCTCAAGCCTCTATTTTAATTGGGCTATTTTGGTAAAATTTGGGACCCTTACCTCAAGCATGCTCTTATGTCACACCAGAGGCAATTTTTACGTTTTGGTCTTGATATTTTTGATCAGTGCCATACGACATTTTTGATCAGTCCCATGAGGCACCGGGGTGCTTGAGGGAAATGGCGCGTCGAAGATATAAAGGTGTAGACCCTAAAATGGCACTGAAACTTTTAATTTCTGACAACATTTTTCGTAGAAGTTCAATAAAATCTTTTTTTCTGAATCTATCCTATTTGTGATCTTATTTTCACCTGGGATCTTGTCTATTGTGCAATATTTTTCCCTTTCAATTTGAGATGTGACAATACTTGTCACTTTACTAGACCAGAGATCTCACCCCTCCTCCCCCACCACATTGACAGAAGACACAAAATACAAATAATTTGACAAAATATTGCAGCATTTAAAAAAAAATTACTTTCAGGTACGAAGTGTTTTTTTCAGACATTCACTACCCTTTCCGAATTTTAATACACCTTACCGCCCCTTCTTGGATGTATTTCTGCTGACGACTCGAGAACAAATAGTGGCTTAGTGTTTTGCTCAGATTGCAGAAGTAGGCTACTGCTTTCAGAGAAAAAAAGAGAAGCAGACATAATTTCCTATTTTAGCTGAACATTAAGAACTGTTTACTATCACTTTATTCTTCCTTGAACATCACTGGTTTTTGAAATGTTAATACAAATGTCCTTTGATTAGGATAAAACTGTCACACACTTCTTTCGCCCCCCTCTCCGATGTGAGGCCAAAAATATACGTAGGTGAAATGACACACCATTGTATCATCTAGAAATAATAGCTTCCAGGCCAAAAAAGTATGTTTTCCAAACCTTCACTAGTTCCTTCCCGAAAATTTCTACTCTCCTAGAAAAATGTCTGCTGACCAGTGTTGCCAACGCGGTACAATTGCACCGTTTTTGGTACGATTTAGAGGTCCGTGTAGTCGGCACATTTAGAAATTTTCAGGAACAATACAAAGTTACCTGCATATTTTAGTTTTATTTGCTCCTTTCTGACTTGGATATCTGTTTAACTTTTATTTTTTGAATAAGTTCTTTCTGGGTCGGCAAATTTTTAGCCTGCTGTTTACGCGGTACAAATTAATCCCTTGTGGCACAGTTTTAGTCCGGAAAACTGATACAGTTTATTTTGAAGCATTCGCAACGTTGCTGCTGATACCCATGTTCCAGATCAACATGTTGTTGTTACGATCTTCCACAGCTTTGAAGTCGCTAGGTGCAATGACATTAAACTTTTTTTATTTCACAAAAAAATGAAGTTGTATTTTACTTGTTATAATCAACAAACAAATTATACAAAATGTCACCGAATTCTTTTTTTGGCAAAAATAGCAACATATGTTCCATACCTGAGATTTGGTTCTGTTCTGCATTCACCTGGACAATTTTGGTGAGCCCAAACACCACATAGGGGAAGTTCGAGAATGAGTTATGCGAAATGTCCAATCGTAAAAGATTGGTCAGCTGAGCAATTTGATCTGGTAGCTTTGTCATTCGATTGTGTGATATATTTAAGTCTGAAATAAACACAGAAAATATAAATTTCCTTCCGCAAGTGACTTGGCTGCTAGTTACATGACATATACTAGACAAAAGTAGGAAAACAAAAAAAATTGTCGCTTTTGTTGTTTTCTTTTTTTACTCTGATCAAGGGCCATCTTTTTACCATGAATTCTTTTTTAGTTATTTAAGGTACAATTAAACGACTTTGATAGCAAATACTTAATTTTTCAACTTTTTATGCGAGTGGTAGAAGATGAAATAGCGCATTTGAATAACAACAAAAATGATGAATGAAAACTTTCTTTTAAAAGGCCAATGGAGGCACCACTCCACTCGCACCGATATTTTCTGGGTCAGTGAGACAAAGAAAAAACAACAACAATGACATGCTTCAGAACTGCAAATTTCACAGGCATTAATATAGAATGAAACGCATTGTGAGACTGTTCGTTGCATTATCTTCAATATCTACATTTGTACGTTTCTAATTAAGTTCACTGGCGTTATAATTGTAGAGTTAGTTACCCATATGCTGCGACTGGGGACTTTAACGCCAAAATCCCGCGAGTATCGAACAACTGGATGGGGCAACTAGAAAACTAAGAGCCTAGTGTAGCTGTAAATCCGTGCTAAATCAATCAGATTAGTTTTGACAAAAAAGTTTTATAAATATCTTAATAGTCTTATTAGCTTAAAATAACAGAGACAGATCGACAAGGTTGCATAATAGGAAGACCGCTAGTGAAGAGTGAATAGAACGCCTAAAATTTCATTTTTCAACTAAAATTTACGACTCAAACTCTTATTTTATTTCATATCATTAACAGGTTGCTTATACAAAATGCTCTATTGCTCCGGGAAAAGGGCGAGGGTATGACAACGTGTGGACCAATCAAGGTTTATTATGGGGAAAAAGTCCAAGTAGGTAACGAAAGAAGAAGGAAAAAAGGAATCCTATCATTTAATGCTATTCTTCCAAAAACATTTGTCGTGTAATTTTAAGAATGAAAGTATTCCGCTATAGTCCATTGTCAATACAAAGCAAGTGATTTAGTTGTGGTGACAGCCCTCTCGTGGTGCCCCTGAGAGTTGTACATAAATACGACATATTACTGCACATTTCTGTCATCTTCCAGCTCCTGGCCGTCCTTTCCAGTGTCTGACCTCTTGGCAAGATATTTTGTGGGATACGCTGCCGAAACTGGAGAGACTTAAGGCAATAATGACAGCCAAAATCGCGCTGGGGGGGCAAATCCCCGTTTACATATGGAGCACCGAGAGTGGGGCAAACAAATGCCTCTTAAGGAGCGATATGAGGTGGGGAAAGAACTTCTCTAGCTAGTACCGGTTCTGAGCTAGTTTGAGGGACGAGTGTCGCCGGTCTAAAGCTTACGGACTGGGTTCTCGGATAAGGGAAAGCAAAGTTGGAAAAAAGGATAGGCAAGTCCTATTCCAAAATAACACGCCTGGGGGGGGGGCACAATAGCCCAGCGGCCATCGCTGCTATAATTTTTGGAGATTTGGAGGCAACGGGCCTGTATGACCTAAGCCTCGAATCAGTTTGAGGCAAGCAGTTGAGGAATTCTATCCTGGTTTAACTGTAAAAAACCAAATGACAATTTTAAGCTTTAAAATTTAGATATTGATTTGTCAGAGTTTTCAAACCACATGGGTAAGAAGAAGAAAAGTTCAGTCCAGAGTCCGTAGCTGAAATCATGAAAATCTTTGAAAATAAAATAAGAATCGCACTAGAAATAAAAATGCGATGTAGTGATCGTCCTGATTTGTTTTTTCGTTCACTTTTCCAGCGTAGATATTTTGCACAAATCCAGAGCGCAGACATTTTCAGAGTCATCTAGCCCATCTTGTTTTGAGTGATCTAACATGAGCTAGATGACGTACAAGTACCTTGCAACGAAAGTAACGGCTACCTTGCTTTCACTTTGACTTGATTGAATAAAGAGGGTTTCGGTCGAGTCGTCCCTCCCCTTTCAAAGGTGCTCTGCTCGATTTCCGTAAAAGCACAAATATTCAACCCTTTCCACTCTCTTAGATAGATAGATAGATAGATAGTGTATTTCAAAAACCCGTGGGCCATATACACACAAAAATATAAATAAATAACAAACAACCAAGGAAATTAACAACAGTACAAACACGCACAAAAAAAAAACAGAATTCAACGCAAAAAGTACCTAATCTAACTACAAAAGAAATTAATCATATAAAACTTTTTCTTCTTATTAAAGATTTATCTATATATACTCCCACTCGAAATATTGTGGTCGGGTTACTATTTTGTAGAATACCCGGAAGCATCAAATTAATTCCATGCAAATAAATTTCCCGTAAATCCAAGAGCACCGGGCATTTCTGGAGAAAATGATCCAAGTCTTCATCATCAACTTTACAAAGGGGACAAACATACCGCCTATCAGGACCAACTGTCATTTTATTTTTGTCGAACGTTTTTTGCCTGTTCTGGATTGGAAGACAATTTGCCCTAAGCTGAATCCAACGACGTAGAATCATAGCCGATAAATTAAATTTAAAATATACTTCCTCCCCAAAACTAGGTTTTGCCTGATTATAATGTTGTAGGGTTGTAGAATTAAAAACCAGCCCTTGCCAATGCTGAATTTCCTGACTCTCTAATATAAATCGTACCTGGCTTTCTAAATTTGTTGGTACATCATGAGAGCAAAGACCATTATTCCATAAATAAGGCATTCCTACTTTTTCTAGTAATGATTTAATTTGGGATGGCCACGAGGTTTTTAAACCATATTTCAACATCTCTTCATATGCCACTCTTACTAGTCTATCTTCATCCATAGTCTATCTTTCCACTCTCTTAGAATAAACTGACATGGGGAAAAAACATGACTAAACCAAAGTACTACTCTCTAAGCGCAAAAGGGGGGGGGGAATTCCCGAAGTATATGAAATTTGTGATTAGAGTGCAGAACGGGAGTAGTAAGTGCAGACTAAACGGGAGCAGTAAGTGCAGACTTGAAATATAAGCAAGAATCCGGCAATTCTGCTCCCTTTCTCAAGATTATTGAGATTTCCACGATTTCTCCCTTTTTGCAATCCACATAATCCACCTATATTCCCAGTTTTTTTTTTTATTTAATGTCCCGCCAAACAAAAGTTAGTGTACAAATTTGGAGCAAATCCCTGTCTCCCTGCTTGCATATATTCAAGATTCCCATTCACTGTATGAATTAGTGCTATGTCTACTCTGTATTTTAGGGTTCCTCTCAGCACAAGCAGGCTAGTATATTTTGTGTATATTAATGGTGGTCATAATAAAAATAGCTTTCTATAAATGAAAATTATCATTTTTCATTATATCGAACTAAATCCTTTTTATAAATTCTGTTCCAAAGATTTCCAAGCTTCGCAGTTTAGTCCTCTCAGTTTGAACTTGTGTAACCGCGATTTCTAAAAAGTGACTTTCTTCTGGATCAATGATCCAACAAAATATTGAAAAAGATTTTAAGAAATTACCTGTGAGAGTCACAAAATTGGTTGCCAATTTGGCTGGAATTTTCGTCATAGAGTTGAAAGACAGATCGCATTTTGATAAGTCCGTTTGACGCATTAAGTGAAAAACAGCATCTGGTACTTGCGCCAATTCACAGTCTGACAAATCTTAAAAAAAAATTAAATATACAGTAAAAGTAGACAGAAAATGAAAAACTAGAGTATATTTATTTTAAAACCCACATTTTCATTTTTACTCCTGATATTTCCGCATGTCTAAAAGAGAGAACTCAGATTTAACGTTTTCATCAGATTCTTTTCAAGCAAGAATTTTTTAACCATGAAACTACTCTTAAATTGGCCAATTTTTATCAACAAACATCTTCAGCCTTTCAGAACAAAGATAGAAAGATTGAAAGAGAGTAAAAGAAGATGGGGCAAGAATTTTTCTTGTATGAAAGCATGAAAAAGAGAGGAGAAGAGTCACATGAGTTCTGTTGCATCACAAAATAAATAGAATAGAATTGAAGGAGAAACAAAAAAAAAATGTTTCTCCTTCCTCACAAACAAAAATATTGAAGGAGAGTAAGAGAAGATGGGACAAGAATTTTTCTTGCATGAATGCATGAAAAAGAGAGGAGAAAAGTCACATGAGTTCTGTTACATCATAAAATAAATAGAATAGAATTGAAGGAGAAACAAAAAAAATTGTTTCTCCATCACAAACAAAAATATTGAAGGAGAGAAAGAGAGGATGGGACAAGAATTTTTCTTGCATGAATGCATGAAAAAGAGAGGAGAAGAGTCACATGAGTTCTGTTGCATCACAAAATAAATAGAATAGAATTGAAGGAGAAACAAAAAAAAATTGTTTCTCCTTCATCACAAACAAAAATATTGAAGGAGAGTAAGAGAAGATGGGACAAGAATTTTCTTGCATGAATGCATGAAAAAGAGAGGAGAAGAGTCACATGAGTTCTGTTGCATCACAAAAGAAACAGAATAGAATTGAAGGAGAAACAAAAAAAATTGTTCATCCTTCATCACAAACAAAAATACTGAAGGAGAGTAAGAGAAGATGGGACAAGAATTTTTCTTGCATAAATGCAAAAAAAGAGAGGAGAGGAATCGCGTGAGTTCTGTCAAATAATGCGATCACTCCTTGGTAACGAACTGTAGTAAGGAGCGACCCGGCTCAATAGTAACCAAAACTCAAAAAAATAGAATTTTAATACTGATAGCTACATCAAAAGAATCGCATTTTAATGCTGATTTTAAATATATAAGTTTCATCAAGTTTAGTCTTATCCACCAAAAGTTACGAGCATGAGAAAATTTGCCTTATTTTAGAAAATAGGGGGAAACAACCCATAAAAGTTACAGAATCTTAACGAAAATCACACCATCAGATTCAGCTTATCAGAGAACCCTATTGTAGATACAAAAATGTGGAATTTTGTATTTTTTGCCAGAAGGCAGATCACGGGTGCGTGTGCACCTAGGCCCCCTCCCACGCTAATTAAAGTCAACGGATCGAAATTCTGAGATAGCCATTTTATTCAGCGTAGTCGATAAACCTTATAACTATGTCTTTGGGGACCACTTACTCCTCCACAGTCCCCGTGGGAGGGGCTATAAGTTACAAACTTTGACCAGTGCTTACATATAGTAATGGTTATTGGGAAGTGTACAGACGTTTTTAGGGGGATTTTTTTGTTGGGGGGAGGGGTTGAGAAGAGAGGGATATGTTTGGGGAACTTTCCATCGAGGAATTTGTCATGGGGAAGAAAATTTCCATGAAGGGAGCGCATGAATTTCTAGCATTATTTAAAAAAAACAATGAAAAAATAAATATGAAAAAGTTTTTTCAACTGGAAGTAAGGAGCAGTATTAAAACTTAAAACAAACAGAAATTATTACGCATATGAGGGGCTCACCTCCTCCTAATACCTCGCTCTTTATGCTAAAGTATTTTTAGTAGTTTCAACTATTTATTCTACGGCTTTTGTGATTCAGGGGTCATTCTTAATGAATTGGGACAAAATTTAAGCTTTAGTGTAAAGAGCGAGGTACTGACGAGGAGGTTAACCCCCTCATATATGTAATAAAAACATAAGAATACAAAAGTTCGTTGCGTAAGCTAATTTATAACTTACGTATATCTTTTACTGATAAAAAAATTCGCAAAAAATTTAAAGTTCTAGTTTTTTAAGTTAAAAAATCGGAGGGCAACTAGGCTTCCTCCCCCACTCCTTTTTTCTCAAAATCATTCGATCAAAACTATGAAAAAGCCATTTAGCCAAAAAAAAACTTCGTATATGAAAGGGGCTGCTTCCTCATCAACGTCCTGCTCTTTACGCTAAAGTTTTTTACTGTTTGAAAAAGTAGAGTTGAGAGAAAGAGCCAGACTTTAGCGTAAAGAGCGGGGTTGAGGAGGAAGGAGCCCCTTTCATATACGAAGCAATTTCTGTTCGTTTTAAGTTTTAATGTCGCTCCTTACTTTCAATTAAAAAAACTTGTTTTTTATTTAATTACTTACAAAACAAATAGAATAGAATCGATGGAGAAACAAAAAACTGAGCAAGTAGCGACAACAAACTTTGGATTTTGAGTATGTCGTGAAAATGCTGAAGAAACTTGGCAAGAATGTCAGGGGTCAAAGCGTCGAGTTATCGGAAATAGAGTCCCCTAGATTCGACAGTCTTTTGGATACTAAAGGAAAAATACATGACCCAGGTCAACATGAAAATTCGGTCTGCATCCCTGAACCTCTTGCAGGTACCAGTAGCAGTCAAGAATCTCTCTAAAATATCTCTAGAATGCTTTACGACAACAACTAAATTTATCCTGAAAGACACCCAGTTTCCACTTCTAACAGAGGGAAATTCAATAGGCATTGCTTTAACTTATGAATGGATTGAATACTCAAAGAAAATGAAACTTATGAAAATGAAACAGACTAAAGTATGTCCCGGGAAGGTATTTTGAAGCAACTACCTTCACTCCTTCTCCCTCTAGAGGGCCCTGACCTTTGATGACCTTTAAAAATATGTGTGTTATAAAAGTGAAACCTTGCAAAATAAATCTTCTGCTTAATTGAAGTATAACAAAATTGTTTTCAGCTTCATAACTTTTCTCAATTCCATTTTATAAGGTTTTAAAGAAATGCAAATACATTTCCGAAATTTTGAAAATAATCAAATAACAGGAATTGCATTTTCAGAGCTAAAGGCAGAGAAAAGGCAACTAGTAACTGAAAATTAAGGTAAAATGTTGTTTTGTCAAAATTTCAATAGGTAGTTAAAAACCTGTCATGTAGGCAAATTTCAGGGCCCTCTAGAGGGAGAAGGAGTGGATGTGGGTACTTTAAAATACCTTCCCGGGACATACTTTAGCCTGTAGACCCATCCCTGAAAGTTTCATTTTCCTAACCTAAACCCTTTCTGAGATAGCAAGAAGTCGATTAACTAGAATTTTACTGCTGCTTGTACTCGGAGAGAATTAGCTTCGGCTCAGTGGAAAGTACGTTGTAGCTATATTTTAATTAAATATTTAGTTGGTATTATGTTAGGTTAGGTTACATTTTGCATGCAGGCCCGCTATACTTAACCCCCCCCCTAATGTGCAAATATACAGCCCAAATTATATATATTTAATCTATGCCCCGAGCGTCTCAGTTGTTTCAATACGTCTCAGTTGAACCAAATTGGGTGTTTTTTTGAATATAATAATGGACAACAACCCAAACTTATGTGCTTTGTTTAGATCCTGCTAGTTATCTTAATATTTCCATATCGTCCATCGCATGTGCTATTTTGTTATAATCTGCACTTACACAGACAATTAGTCCTCGGAACAAGCTGAATAAACAATTCTTCGAGCCTCATAGATAAAACAACCTACGTAATGAGGGAGTCTGGAATTTTAAATCATTTACCTGCATTCATTTATATAATTCTTTTATTACTGTTGGTGGTACTTGTCAGTTATTGGAAACACGCCCAAAAAGTGAAGTTAGGTTAATTCTAATGAAAAATAACTAAACATAATGATAAAATAATACTTTAGAAACAAAATTATGGAAACCTACCCTAACCCAACCTAACGTAACCTAAACTAGTACCCATTCCTAATACGCAAATATATAGCCCAAATATACAAGTCCAATGCATTCAGTCTAAGTCCAATGCATTCAGTCTAAGTCCAATGCATTGTATCATTCATTGCTTGTTTTTGTAGCAATGAAACTAGTTTTCTAAGATGTAACCTAAGCATAATTCTTAAATGTGTTTCCAATAATGTGACAAGTACCCTGCTGGCTTTTAGAAGGTATGCAATTCGACGTAACTTTTTTTGTCCCTTGAGCAAAGCTGAATATATTCAATCAATAACATTACTGCGCAAAATCTGGTCACAAATCTAACAATGCGCGCCTTATTACGTCTACCAAATTGGCGGCGCCAGGTTCAACGTAAATGAAAAAAAAAACGTACGCGTTGCTTAATGCAGTCTTTGAACTTTTGCCAATACACGCAAAACTGGGCCATTTGAGACGTACCAAGACACCAAACGTACCATTTCTTGTTTTTCTATTCCTCCGTTTTTCTTCTTTTTTTTGTGGGCGACCGGGCGAAAATAAACTCATTGTCATCACAATTTTTACATACCGTCAACGGAAAATATTCAAATTTAAAGCTAATGTAACTTACTATGACTGAATAGATAAAACATGAAACGAACAAAAATTAGAATGAACTGTCAAATCACACCTTAAGCGGGACAGAAATAACCAAAAATAAAGAGTGGGTCTACCCTTCAAAAGAAAGAGCATCATTTGTGCTTTACTGAAAACGTCATACATTTCCAAACAACCTGTTATCATTTATCTTAGCATAAAAAAATCAAGATGCTAATCAAGGTTACGAGAAAGAAAAGAACAATTTCTTTAAAAAAAAACAATTGGAACATTCAAATTGATTTTAACATTTAAAAACACACATTTAGTCTATTTCTCTTATCGATTCTATTTAATTCGAAAGTAGCCTATAGAAAATTGATAAATTATACCTAAGGCTTTTGGATCAATAATTGTTAATTTTTGAAGCAATCTGTTTAATGTGCTGTAGCAATCTTTCCAGTTGGTGAGTCATCAATTCATAGGCCAATTTATTTTATCTACACTTGAAAGTGATCTGATTTTAAAGGAAGAAAATACTGACGAGAATTTATAGCGTTTTGTAGTTATGAATATAGGCTGGACTAATTGCCTGAAATATACTCACAAAAAAACAATTCCTGGAAGTTTGAGTATTGTTTAGTTTTATATTTAATATTTCAGAAGAAAATAGCCTAATTCTTATTTGGGATTTATTTTCCAGATTATGGGGGAGTTATTGGCTTTATTTAGTTTTAGAGGCCAGCAAGGGTGGTAAAATAACAATCTGTGTCAGGTGGACCCCAAAATTCAACATAGCAAAAAAAGCATCAAGATAAACATTGACCTTGTTCAAATTCTAATCTGCTCAGACGCCAAAATTTGGCAAGACTTGTTTACCACACTAACTGCGATGAAGTTAAACAGGAAATAGATTACATAATATGAATTCCCCGAGCACAAGTAACAGAATATCCGAAGGATAAAGAACAAATGATAAAAATAAACATAGGACCAGACCTAAAATATCGTTTTCTTTGGCATCTTCACATCGATTAACTATTTTCGCAACACTACTAGCCATGATTATTTCATTTCTAAGCACAAATATTAATGACAGCTCATAATAGCCTATGTAGAAACGCCTGTCTTTTGAAACTTGGCTACAGGTCAAAGAGAATAGTCATCGCATGCCAATTTACTGATGATTCACTCTCAGACAACAAAAGAATAATAACATGGGGAAAACCTAAATGATTTAAAGTAAAGGCAACAAACAACTAAGCGCAGCATTGTTTAACGCTAAGAAAACAAATGATAAAAAAAAAACTATAAACGTAAATTTATTTAGATTTGGACCAGAATGTAAGCAAGAACTCTTGATCACCTGATCCTGAAATTTTACTATCAATTCTAATCCTCTAAAATATAGCCCACGTTCTATGTACCTTATTGCAATCATGTAATTGATTTTCATCGATGATAGCAAATTCAAAACCGTTTTCTTTAAAAGCGATGGCTTCTGTGACGAAAATCAATGGCAATCGATTGTAAGTAAACAATATTGAACAAGAGGCTGATTTTCTGCTGGCAAAGTTTGGTTCATAATCAAATAACACGATATTAACGCAGATTATGTGAGGCTCTTTAGCATTCAGTTAATTTTTTTTTTCCATTTCTTAACTAACTCCTTTAAAGTCATGTACATTATTAAAAGCAAAACTAAAGTAGGTACAGGATGTAGCCTGTCATTCCTGGAGATTCCTCAAGAATAGAAACCATCATTAGATATTGTAATTTAGAATAATATCTCAGTTTACCTAGATCTCTACTATCCTGAGCATCTCGACATCTTCCAACAACTCGAGTAACAGCAACTCCTGCTCGTTTTGTCCTCATCATCAATTCATCTAATTGTCCAATTGGTGGCGAAACTGCAATTTCTGAAGCTTCTTCGAATCTCATTTCTTCCTTTAAACTATTTCAATAGCTTGATACAAATGTTAAGAGCACACTAACTGCTTGATTCGCTCCGAGACCTTAATTTTACTGACGCTTGCCACGGAGCTGCGTCGTATATATTACGCAACCGATAAATGATAACAAAATCTGAACCACGTGTTTCTATTATGATTCATCATTTTATTTAATTATATTTTTATCCTTATATGGAAAATATTTTTCACACTGAATAGTTTTTTTGCCTAGGATGGGGAGATATTTGGGGAGGATTTGCCTCCATATTATTTAGTGTCATGGAATAAGATATTGCCAAAGTGAGAACAACGCGCATTATTTCGAGTCGAATCTGGATTTTTTGAAACTGCGTAATTTTTAAGCAAACGAAGGACAACAATTACTTTCCATTGCCAGTAAATAATTCTGTCGATCAAATAACCTTTCAATTATGCAATTGAAAAATGAAGCACAGCAAGTAATGAAATAAGGCAAAGAGAATTCACAATTTCAAATGGGAGGACATTAAGAGCTTGAGCCCCTTCCTCTATTTTTTCTTTTTAAGAACATGTAACAAATATGCCAAAATTCTAATTTTTGGAAAAATAGAATAAATTTCTGGAAACCAATAATATTTTTTAAACCTTTGTGCTCTCGGAAAATGTTTTCACGCTTGTCCCTCACCATCCCACCCTACCCCTGGAAAAATGTCGACTGATGTGCTTGAATGGAGCTGGGAAAAGAAACTCAATTTGAAATAAGCAGCAAAACTGACCCTTATTTCTGCTCTACTTGCCTGTTTTCTATCTATTCTGTTTCTGTTTTTTGGTAAAAACAGAGCCCCAAAAAATATTTTCGCAAAAGCAGCTTTATTCTGTCTACTTTTCTTCGTAGTTGACACAACAGCGCAGTTCTTAGAATGGTCATTTGTCTAACATGCTTTATTTTCATGTGGCGTCGTATATAACCGACGGTCGTAGAAATTTAGTGGGGTTTCATTTGCTTACAAATTAAATGTTCTAAAGCTAATTTCCTTACTGAAATTGCAGATGGTCGTAGAAATTTTAGTGAGGTTTCATTTTCAGAAAGCTCTTTTGGTCAAAAGAGGGTCAAAAACCCTCTTGACCTTTTTTCAGTTTCTTCTGCTTCTACTTTCAGTAAAAATAGAACAGAACAAAGTATCTGTTTTTGTATTATCTTTTTTATTATGCTTTTTCTTCTATTTTCAGCATATCTGTTTTGAGTTATTTATTTTTTACATATGTTTTTTATCCAGGCTCATATAGAGCACGGTCGTAGAAGTTTGGAGAAATGTTTATATATTAAAAGCTGAAAGTTCTTGTGTCCTTTTAAAGGGCTGAAAGCAATCAGACTCCCATCTGACGCCACTTTAAAGCTCCATGACCCCTAATCGCCTGATCACGGACCTGTTTCTGTTTTTAACCTTCTAGTTTTTAGTAAAACATATTCATTTCATCGCGAATTCTGAGCTTAAATGCTCTTCTGAGGTCCAATGCCGATAAGGCAGCCTTTCAGTACCCAGTGAGCCACCATGGAACCCCCCCCCCAAACCTAAACCCAACCGCATATGGCATCAGGGCAAAATTTCATGAGTGCTATTTTGATTGGAACGGTCAAAATATTTAAAAAAAGCTGCATTTCTGGGGTGTCATGATATATGCATCCCAGGGAGAAGTGTCAAAAACTGTGTGAATATCCTATACACAATAGAGGCTCCCAGGATAAGTTTAGATTTAAAAGTGTACATGGTTACATCGTTTTTAAATTTGGGTCTAGTCCCCAAAGTTGTGCCAGAAATAGGCGGCCCGTCACCAAAAATATTTCAACACCCAACCATCGCAAGCGCTTTGGTGCGCCATTGTCATGGTTGGCAGCGGCAGGCAGCTGGCAATACAAAGCATCGAGTGACTTTCTTATATTATTCATTCAACTGAGAGGCAAATATAAGGTGAAATCCACTATTTAATGGTCCATGCAAAAATTTTGGATTCCCTTCAAAATGTTTCTAAATTTACTAGTCTGCTACGAAAGTATCCTGGGTGGAGGTTAAAAGGTAGAGGTTAGTTGCCCTACAATTCTTTGGTTGCTTAAAAATGACACTAGAGCTTTTAATTTTATTTAAGAACGTTTTTATTAGTAATAAATATTCATAACTTACGAATTAACCCCCTGGAAACACCCCCAGCGAAAAACAACCCCCCGTTACGAAAATACACCCCCCACTGCATAAAATTTCGCTGGAAAATTCTCCCTCCCTTCGGAAATTCCCCCCCGTGGAAAACACACTCTCAAAAAAATACCCCCCGGTACATAAATTTGGGCACTCTCCGTGGAAAATGAGGCTTTCGAAATTTGAGATTTTTATTTGATTTTGTCTTTTTATTTTCCGTATGGAGAAGGAATTTTGGTACTTATTTATTATGCGCCCCTCACTCAAGTTTACGCTGCGTAAAACTCGTTAACAAACTGGTTTCTTCGCAAGACAAGACAAAGACAAGTGACAGAATAGATGGGAAATTTGGGCTATATATATATATATATATATATATATATATATATATATATATAGCCTATATATATATATATATATATATATATATATATATATATATATATATATATATATATATATATATATATATATATATATATATATATATATATATATATATATATATATATACGGATCAAAATCTTGAGATAGCCATTTTGTTCCGCATAGTCGAAAACCATAATAACTATGTTTTGGGGATGATTTACTCCCCCCACAGTGCCTGGGGGAGGGGCTGCTAGTTACAAACTTAGACCAGTGTTTACATGCAGTAATGGTTATTGGGAAGTGTACAGATGTTTTCAGGGGGATTTTTTTGGTTTGGGGGTGGGGCTGAGAGGAGGGGGCTATGTGGGAGGATCTTTCCTTGGAGGAACATGTCATGGGGGAGGAGAAATTCCATGAGAAGGGCGCGGGATTTTCTAGCATTACTATGAAAAAACAATGAAAAAATAAACATGAGAAGTTTTTTCAATTGAAAGTAAGGAGAAGCATTAAAACTTAAAACTAACAGAGATTATTACGCATATGAGGGGTTCTAAAAATACTTTAGCATAAAGAGCGAGGTATTTAGGAGGAGATGAATACCTCGCTCTTTATGCTAAAGTATTTTTAGTAATTTCAACTATTTATACGGCCTTTCTGATTCAGGGGTCGTTCTTAAAGAATTGGGACAAAACTTAAGATTTAGTGTAAAGAGCGAGGTATTAACGAGGGGACAAACCCCCTCATGTGCATAATAAAAAAAAACAAGAATATAAAAGTTTGTTACATAAGTTAATTCTTAAGTTACGTATATTTTTTACTAATAAAAACGTTCGTTAAAAATTAGAAGTTCTAGTTGCCTTTTTAAGTAACCGAAAAATTGGAGGGCAACTAGGCCTCCTTCCCCATCCCTTATTTCTTAAAATCGTCTGATCAAAACTAAGGGAAAGCCATTTAGCAAAAAAAAAAATTAATATGCAAATTTCATTTTCATAATTTATGTGCGGAGAGCCAAAATCAAACATGCATTAATTAAAAGACGTTCAGAAATTAAATTTAAAAAAAACAATTTTTTTTAACTGAAAGTAAGGAGCGACATTAAAACTTAAAACCAACTGAAATTACTCCGTATATGAAATGGGTTTCCCCTCCGCAATCCCTCGCTCTTTACGCTGAAGTTTTTAATTGTTTTAAAAATTAGAATTGTGGCAAAGAGTCAAACTTTAGCGTAAAGAGCGAGGGATTGCGGAGGGGAAAACCCATTTCATATACGGAGTAATTTCTGTTCGTTTTAAGTTTTAATGTCGCTCTTTTCAGTTAAAAAAAAAAAAACAATTTTTTTTATTTAATTTTTTAAGGAATTAACTAAGTTGTAATCTGGTACTCCAGTTTTTTTTTTCCGGAAGGGATTGCTTTACATTCTCTTGTAGAGGGGTCAATAGTTAATATAAAAATGGTATCTATTGAAGAATGATTATAATATTGTGAAGAAGTGTATAAGGCTGCAAAACGCTTCAGTTTAGAGAAGCAATGGCTTAGAAGAGAAATAGGAATTGTAAGGGCTTTCGCAAATTATGGGAAAAGATAAACAGAACACGATGAGGAACCGTCATAATTGGCATGACGTAAAAAAAGGATAAAGTATTAGATATATATAAATTGGTAGGGGGTACAAAGATAGAGTAATAGGTTGGACTTGCAGAGTAGAGGGTGAAAGTGAAGAATTGATTAACTGTTCGGGAAAGTGGCAAAAACATTTACGCTTCCAGAGAGCGTAATAAAATCAAATGTTAGGTATGTTATAATTAGGTAATGAAAATTCAGTTCGAGAACCTTGGAGATTTCGGGAGTTTTTGGGAAATTTGAGTATGGTGTGGAATTGGGATAAAGAGGTGTATGTTCTTATAGAGAATTTGAAGATTCTTGGATTTTCTGTTTCTTCCCAAAGAATCAGCCCTCTAGGAATAACTGTTCGGAATACCTCTAGGAATAAGCTTGTTACCATACGTACGATGTCCAAAAAAAAAAATGTCACTAAATTACGCAGTTTTTTTTTATAGCATGTTTTATCTACATTTTCGAAATTAATTTATCCGTTAAATAAGTTATTGATAAAGGGGTGCTAAGTTTAAGTGGGGTCAAAAATAAGATAAATTTTGTCTAAAATTGGAAAAAAAGGGAATTTAGCAATACAAAAACCATTGTTGTTTTATGTTGCTGTTGATGTTAACTCAACTGATTTGTGGTGCATTGTTAAAAGAAATGCGTAATAAGGAAAGGCTCCAACTGATCTCAACTTTCAGTAAAGTTTATCTGTGAATTTTATAAATGAATAATATGCTCCCAGAGCTTTACGGTGTTGTAGAAGTGGCGAAGAATTTGGAGTCGAAACAGGGTCGAGACTAACCTTCAAGAAAGAGGCAGAGGTTGTAGTGATTGATGCAGTGGCTGAAATAGATTATCAGCGATTAGGATTACCAAAGCTACATTTCAGAGAGGAAACCCTGAATTTGAGAATTATTGATTTTTTTTAGCGAAAGAATTAACGTGATAATTCTTTGAAGGACATTCACGTGAAGAATGGGTGGTGGTGGGACAAGTGAAGGGGCGAACGATATTCGACCAAGGAACCAGCTCGCAGGTTATGAAAAACCCGGGGGAAGTGTAATTCAGCGTGGCGCTGGGATGGGTGAAGGGGCGGACATTAGTCGACTGAGGAACCCGCTCGCAGGTTATGAGAAACCTGGGGGAAGTGTAATTCAGCGTGGTGCTGGGACTGATGAAGGGGTGGACGACAGTCGACCGAAAAACCAGCTCGCAGGTTACAAGGAGTAATCTGGGAAAAGTGTAGTTCAGGGGATCCTGGATCAGGAAGGCCAGAACTTGGCAAGGAAATGGATAGGCGGTGAATCATCGAGCCCTAGAAACCCTACAGGTAGCGGGCCTAGCGAGAGTATGATGAATTTACAGAGAGATATGCAAATTTGGGTGACAGCGAGTTTCTTTTACTTCTTTTAATTTTTGATGTTTTTTTCCTGTTATTGGGTAGGAGGCGTTGGCAATGAAAAAGGGTACCTTAAACATCTAAAATTCTCATGCCAAGCGTCATAGTGAATTCTGAAATAAAGTTATTGCGTAAAGATTTAATTATTGGTGGATGGATATTATGTCAGTTGGGAAGACAGTGAGTTAATCGAATATTTGGTTTTGATAAAATTAATTTGGATATTCAGAGGTTTTGTGAGAATTCTATTGTGCGTATGCGTAGGAAGGAAATTTTTTTCAAATAATTAAATCAATCTTTGGTCAAAGTTAAGGTCCGAAGTACCCCTTTTGCGCCTATTCATTGGATTCGGCCGGTCCGATGGGAAGTGTTTTAGAAAGAAAAATTTACATATTTTGGTTGGTTTATCAAGCCTAGTCTTAATATAGCAGAGAGAAAAAGAGAGAGCCGAGAGAAAGAGAAACTGACTAATGATGCAATGACATGTGATGAACGAGTTATGATTAAATTTGAATTAAAACAAAAAAGTAGTTCTTAAGTCAGGAAGCCAAAAGCCAAATACTGTAGAACTTCTAGACCTAGTATGCCTAGGGAGAGAAGGAAGCCAATGAAGTTGAGAGGTTTTCACAAAGGGTATCAATAAATTAAATTTTCTTTTACATTTTCTTCAGTTTGCAGTCAGTTAAAATCTTTGTTGTTTTATTTTATTTTAATGGAAAATGCGGAAGGTTGATTTTAAGATTGGTTAAAGTTTGTTATAAAAGAATTGAATTGGAAAATTAGTGTGAAAAATGCCTTGATTTGATCATCGAAATATTTGAAAAATCCTTATTTTTTTATTTTTTTAAGAGAATTATTTTGTTCACAGATACATTTTTACTGTAATGAATCTTTTGTTCTCTTCGATGTCCGTGTTTTTTTTTTCTTTTTTTTTCTTTTTTTTTAAGAAGAACTGTGCGTTTGTTACTTAGGTGTAGGGAGTGCAAATTCTCTGCAAACAAGATTGCAAACTTGACCAAGAAAGTGATATTTGAGTGATTTTGACAATTGCATTAAAATTTATATAAGTGATGAGTGAACAAACACTTCCATTGGAAATCATAAAAGAAATATAAGAAAATATCTGAAAAAATCTACAATTTGGATCAATCCTGCAAGACCTGTGAAGTGACCGATGACATGACATTCTGTGTGGATATTTTGTTTTCCAGATTTAAAGTAGGCTAGAAGAGAACAGTTTGGACGTTTTGAACAACTTAAACCTAATTCTACGTGCAAACAAAATGAACAAAGACAGTGTAAGTTTTGTGTATAAATACTTTAAGCTCGTTTTCGAACGCTGCATATCTGGGCTGCAGTGTTTTTACGGAGTTGAGGATGTAAAAAACAAAAGCATTCCAGAAAGAGCATCTGTTTTTGCTGAAAAACGCTTGAAATGTGTGTTTCCTCTTATAATTGATCAATTTAAACAGTACTTCACTATTACTATGAATTTTGCGTCGTGCGAAAGACCTTTGTCTCGCTTTCGATAGTTGAAGACGTACTGCCGCAACACCACGGGGCAAGAAAGATCATCTTCATTTGCACTGTTGGCAATTGAGAGAGAAAACATAGACGACTACAATTTTCGTAACAAGTCTGTGTGTATTGTAGGTTTGGTTTATATAAACATTCGTCTGGTTTTGAAGTATCATAAGATTCGCGTTGCAATGTAATATTAGACTTGGAATTATATGTAATAGAACTTGGAATTATCCTGTACCTTTTTTAACTATACTGCTGTGGCCTGCAGCAACTCACTGCTGATAATCTTAGTAAAAGCTTGATAACCAGTACTTAATATTATGTTTATTTATTGTGTGTTTATTGTTTATTATGTATTGTGTAATATTTTGAATTTAACCTAGTAGTGTCTTCGGTAAATGGTAACTTTTCTTCAGTAGCGCTCAAATAAAAATTTTGCCTCCTCCCCCCCCCCCAATAAAATGCTGGCGCTATGCCCTGACTGGTATTACTGCAGCTACGCGAAATAAAATTATCGACATGTGAACTGACAAAGCTTTTGATGAAATCTTTCATAGAGCAAAAGGAGGTTTCTCGTGACTGTTACCTGACTGAAGACCTTTTGCAAAATTTTCAAAATTCTGATTTTTCATATAAAAGACCAAAGTGTGCACAGGAAGTAGCTTCCTGCTTTCTTGATTTTTTAACCATGTTGACTTTGGGAAAAAGTGATCTTGCTGAAATGAAAGAATCAACTAAGGATGCTTTCAGAAGTGATTATTTTCTTGAGATTGACGGATTGTGCTGTGAGTTTGAAAGCCGCTTCATGAATGATCTTCCACTGTTAGAGTCAATCTCTGCATTAGATGTTGATTCGCCGCACTTTCTTGGTACTATCTAACTAACTAGATTGAAAGCGTATTACAAAGAAGCTTACATTGACAACGAATCTACATTACATTTAGCAAACGGATCTTGTGAGAAGATATATCGACTCTTTAGCCAATAGACCAAAGATCTCTTTAAACTCTATGATTGTGTGAAGGCGACGTCGATAGCGTATTCAGAAGTTTTGAAAATTTTAAAAATCTTCATTACTCTACCTATCATAACGGCTATTAATGAGGGATTCTTTTCTACACTGAGGCTGATTAAAACCTATTTGTGATCAACAATGGGTGATGAAAGGCTTACATTGACGTTTAGTGAAAAAACTTGTGAAATTGTTGGATTTCGAGGCTATGGTTGGTATTTTTTAAAAAATGAGACCTCGTCGATTCCCAGTGTTGCAAAAAAAACTGTGAATTACTTTCTAAATTAAGGTTTCTGTATTCATTAAACACTTTTAAATTGCTTCTTACTATTATTAGCTGATTTAGGGAGAGGCCTGTGCTAATCACTGTGAAGAAATGTTGATCTTAAGCAACTGTGAGCCAGCCACTTTCGGGGCCCACAGAAGCCGCTTAGCCCCCCTTATCTCATAATGAAATGACGCTACTGCTATAATTTTGATTGATAAGTCCTGGGAAAATGTCAAATCTACCTCCCCACGTAACTGCTTAAGAAAAAGTGGGTTTTCTAAGAAAAAAGAAAACCCTGCACGGCTATCAGAGTCACAAGATTTAATGTGTTTTCATAGACACAAAGTGGTTAGTACTACTCAACGGTGATGAGTTTACCTTTGAGAACTTGTTCACATGAATGACGAAATTACTGTCCATGGTGCATTAACCGATGCCGATTTGTTGACTTTTCAAGATTAGGAGGATAAAAAAGGAGAGACCCTTACTCCAGTCACATTAAGCAAGTGAAGATTATCCATCAACACCTTACGTTCCTAGCTCTCAGAACAGAAGCAAGTGATAATCTTTTTACAGCTCTCATTACTATTGAAAATGAATTGGACATTGCAAGATAGAAGTTGCTTCATAAAAAATTACTGATCAATTTGCAAAATCTTTTTTCGCCCACATGGTTTTTTCCTTACAGATGTGATTAAGAAAATACGACGGTATTAGACCCTTAAGGTCTAAACCGACGGTGCTGATCTCCGTTTTGTGGCCCTTCAGCCAGGAAGTGTAATGGGGGTTTGGGGGTCAACCATCCTGTGCTTTCGCACACCCTTACTGCTTATCTTTCTCAAATTTCTTCAGGCACCTATTTAGAGGTAGGTTGACTTTAACAGAGTGACGCCACTGACTCCCGTCCAAAGTCCGGCCACACCTGGGACTGAACCCATGCCTTATAGACAAAGGATTGTCAAACCAGCGTTCCAACCACTTAGGCAGGACAGCTCAAATTTGGTCTGCCGCAAGAATCTCTCTTGCGCTAACTGCTTTAGAAACGTCCCCTAAATACGTGATTAAGAAGTCAAATAAAAGAGTTTATATGTATGTATGTGCATATATGTGCTGTGTGTTTTAAATAAAGCCCTTGTATTTTTGAAATTCTCCCTTGTTCCTTTTTAATTATTTAAATTCTTGTTATTTTTAACATGCTGGTAATATGAGTTTTTCCTCTGGTCCCTTGAGTTTCAAATTACCGAGTCGATATGTATTTTTTCTTGCATCTATACTTCAGGGCCATCTATTTAGATCTAAACTTAAGATAAGAAGTAAGCTGTAATTCCAACGGTCATTTTTCAAATAAGATTAAACCAATCATACTGGGAAGTGGGATATTTTAATGTCTTATAGAATGTTGGAAAAATCTCTATTTTAATAGTTGGTAAGAAGCCTTCTAGGTAAAATTCTAGTTAATTGACTTCTTGCTATCTCAGAAAGGGGTTTAGGTTAGGAAAATGAAACTTTCAGGGATGAATCTGCAGACTAAGTAGGTCCTGGGAAGGTATTTTGAAGCAACTACCTCCACTCCTTCCCCCTCTAGAGGGCCCTGACCTTTGATGACCTTTAGAAATATGTGTGTTATAAAAGTGAAACCTTGCAGAATAGATCTGCCTAATTGAAGTACAACAAAATTGTTTTCAGCTTCATAACTTTTCTCAATTCCATTTTATAAGGTTTTAAAGATAGGCTATGCAAATACATTTCCTAAATTGTGAAAAAAACTTTGATATGGCTCAAAATTCTACTCAAATGACAGGAATTGCATTTTCAGAACTAAAGGGAGAGAAAAAGCAACTAGTGACTGAAAATTAAGGTAAAATGTTGTTTTGTCAAAATTTCAATAGGTCAATTTCAAATTTCAATAGGTTTCAATAGTTTCAATTTGTCAAAATAGACCTGTCATGTGGGCAAATTTCAGGGCACTCTAGAGGGAGAAGGAGTGGAGGTGGGTACTTTAAAATACCTTCCCAGGACATACTTTAGCCTGTAGACCCATCCCTGAAAGTTTCATTTTCCTAACCTAAACCCTTTCTGAGATAGCAAGAAGTCAATTAACTAGAATTTTACTGCCTTCTATATTGATCTTTAATTCAGTAGGATAATAACCAGGCTTAAGCTATAGTCTAGGTCTAAGTTTGGCTAGGCCTATCATATAGCCTACCACAGCACTGTGGTGCAGGATATTGTTTGGGTCATGACTTTCCACTGAATTCTTAAACCACCTGTTAACTTGTAGCCAAGATAGAAAGTTTTTGCCTTTTATGAAAGTAGCCTAGGCTAGTTGAAGAAGGTGAGTATAACTATCTAGAACAAATCAAAAGAGTCAATGATCCCCTGGAAGGTATTTTGAAGTTCCTACCATTGCCCTATCCCCCTACAAAGGGTGACCTTTGATAACTTTGGTAAAATTCCAGACAAGCTACTTTTTGCTATCTTGGAAAGTAAGCTAGTTAGATTAGGAAAATGAAACTTTCAAGGATAGATCTACAGATTAAGGTCAATGTTGGTTTTACCTGAACAACTGTTTTGAGTCATGAAACTATTGTTAATAAATGCATTTTGACTTTTGGAACATCTTTTCTCTCTTGCAAAACTACCACAAACTGTTTTTGTTGATTGGATATCTGAAATTGCAAATCTGTAATAGTTTAGAAACAAATTTGGCTTTATCTTTGCACATTAGGGGGTTGAGGGTAAAGCATAGCATATATTAAATACATAAACTAACCATTGCTGTATTTAATATATGCTATGCTTTACCCCCCCCCCCCCCCTAATGTGCAAATATATAACAACTCCATAATGACGAGTTTGTGGTGGTTTTGCAAGAGAGAAGAGATGTTCAAAAAGTCAAAATGAATCTATTAACAATAGTTTCATGACCCAAAACAATTGTTCAGGTAATACCAACATTGACCCAGATTAATTACCTTAATTTGCACTTCTGAGTAATAAGGTCCAATGGATCTGTGTTGCTCCATGAGTGATGATGACTGATCTGAATCATGTCAGCAGTATTTCCAGTTCCTGCATGACCACTTGTTATCCAGTGACTTCTTGAAAGTTACAGATGAAGCTGCTGACACTGTAGACTTGGAGAGGGAATTCTTGTTGTTGGCAACTCTTTTGGAGGAGAAGTTTTGATGCATTCTTGTGTTCATATGGCATTTAGAAAGTATCTTTAAATGGCCTCTTGTATGGGAGTTGTAAGGCTTATTCAGGTTGAGCAGACTAGATGTGTCATTAGAGAGTTTATGGGTAAGCAGCATGTTACCTTGTCTGCAGCAGTACACCAGAGTAGGTAGTTCTGGTTTTTTAGTCTTTCATTGTAGGGGAGGCCTTTCAGGGGTTTGCTTATTAGGATCCCACATTGAGTACAATGCATTTTCATTCTTTGGTCCAAAGTGCAAGACACAGCATTTGCTGATGTTGAATGACAGTAGCTACTTTTCAGTCTACTCATTGATATGGTTGAGACTGGCTTGGATGTTTGTGCTGTGTGCCAGACCAAAAAGCTTAGAATCATCAGCAAATAGTGTGATATTGTTGCTGACACTGGTGACTAAATCATTGATGTAAATCAAGAACTGTACCTTGTGGGACAACACTGATGATATTACAAGGTTTGGAGTATATCTTCTGATCACCTGACCCAAACAATCTGACCCTTTGTGTGTGTTTAATGAGAAAACACAAGCCAATTGACCATTGTCTGGTTCAGGCCTGCAGAGAGAAGCTTTATGCAGAGCCTTCTGTAGGGGACCTTATCAGGTGCTTTGGCTAGATCAAGGAGAATCAGGTCAACAAGTATACTATAATCAAGGAGCTTGGTGATGATATTATAAGTTTCAAGTAGATTGGTTTCCACTAACTTTTTGTGATGGAATCCATGTTGGTTATTAGAAAGTATCATGTGGGTTGTAAGATGGTTGTGGATTGCATCATTCACAATCCTCTTAAGAAGCTTGGCAATGGCAGATGTTTGGCTGATTCGTTTGTGGTTCTCTACTCTGGATTTGTCCCCTTTCTTGAAAATGGGAGCCACATGTGCCTCTTTCCAATCAGATGGAATAATGCTGGAGTCAAGCAAAGACTGGAAGATGTTTTTAAGGGGTGCAGCAATGATGCTTGCAACTTCTAGTATGTCTTGGAAGGTATTTTGATGTAGCCTACCTGCCTTCACTACTTCTCCCTTCAGCAGTCACTGACCGTTGATGACTTTTAAAATCTTTGTTTTATAAAAGTCAAACATTGAAAAATGGCCTAGATCTTCTGCTTAAATGAAGTCAAGGAAAGGATTTTCAGCTTCACATCTTTGATCAACCTCAATTTGCAAGGTTTCAAATACCTGCAAATACATTTCCTAAACTTTGAAAAACATCATTGATAAGTCTACAGCTTAAAATTCTACTCAAATAGCAGAAATTGCATTTAAAAACCAAAACCAGAGATAAAGAAACCATAACTGAAAATTAAGGTATAATGCTGTTTTGTTAAAATTTCGGTAAATTTTTTGCAGTTCATATAATTGACTTACCAATAAAGTGAACATACCACTTTCTTCACTATTTATTATGAAGATTTGCAGTCAAATGCAATTTTGGTCCTGTACTGTAGAAATGCCATCTCTTTGAAATTGTATTTTATACAGTGGGAATTTTTGAATGCAGTCAAATTCTTCTTTTGATTTCAATCATAGTTGTGCTTTTGTATATAGGATCCTTGTTTCTTTCAAATTTATATCACACTAAAACCAAAAGTTTTGATTGATTTACATGTAACAACTTGAATTTTGCAGCAGAACTGGAAAAAAATAACATTCCAAATTTGTCACAATTAATCACTGGGCAGAGGCAATATTAGCAGCAAAGACACCCAATCATTTTTAATATTTTGTGACACCAAGAACAAGCACATATTCAAACAAATATAAGGGGATGGTTCTCATCAGCTGTTGGATTTCTAATGACAATGCAGATTTTGTGATAAGTTGCCAAGATACTGCCATTTTTGAAAATTTGTGTTGTATGTATTATTGACTTTTGCATGTAGCTAAAATTGACTCTTCATATGCCATTGCAGTCAGCTTTTGAAATACAGAGATCTTGTTTCTTTGAAAAATATGCCACAAGGAAACAGAAAATTAGAAGCAATAAAATTACAGGATTTGAATACAAATTATGCCTGATTTGGGGATAGCCACTGTAAAAGCTCAACATGGGTGCAATGAACTTTTACAAAAATGACTGCATTTGTTCAGTTATGTCCAAAAATTGAATTGTGTCTGAGAAGATGTTAAGAAAATCAGTATAAAATAAAACTAAACTTGCCAAAATATGTCCTTGTGTTTTAAAACATGGTTGCAATGATTTTTGTCATGAACAATGCTTAAAATTCCTTTATTAATCCCTTTGTTGCCTTGAAAACTAAAAACAAAATGACCCATTATACATTTTAACCATTCTAAATAATTTAGCAATTTATTTTGATATACTGGTGAATGATTAAAATTTGAGATCAACTTACTACATTTTTGGGATTGGAGCTAGGTGGTTTGCCAATGGTATCTACTTGGAGTCAATAAAAATTGGATGGTGGTATTGTTTATACAGAAATTACAGACTTCTGAAACACCCTCTGTATGCAGTCTACAATGGTGTACACATCTTAAATTTTTCTGTAGACTGTAAGTCAAACTATGTCTACCTAAAGTCAAAACTGTGTCTTTACCTGCAGTTACCTGGTACATTACCATATATGAATTAAAATTTCAGAGAAGAATCCATAATAATTACCTTAAATTACCTAAAGTTGCAGTTACCAGCAATAGGATGATCCTGTAGTTGCTGGTCAGTGAAGATAGTGTGCTGACTGATCAGGTGAGTCCCAAACTGTTTGCCAGAGCTTATTGCTCCATTCTTTCTCAACTGATGATTTGAATAACTCAAAACTGGCAGAAGAGACTGTATCCTGGTGTAACAAGTTCCAGAGACTTGCTAGTTGGAAAAATTTTGCTATGCAACCTTTTTGGCATGCTTCTTGAAAAAATTTTGATTATGTCTTTTCATTCTTGAAGAATTATCCAGTTATAGATGTTTGGGATAAGCTCTTCATGATTGAGCAACTTTAGTATCTTTCCTTAGAATAAAGGTCTGGGAATGTATGTTCAAGCACTTCCAGGATTTAAGCCAAAAATTACTGTTTTCCTAGAATCTTCCAAAACTTACAAGATCCATTTCTGAAAGTTTCATTCAACTGGCTAATAGCTTTCCAAAGCAATGAAAAGCTGCTTAACCAAAACTACTACAATTTGGCTTGAAACATAAGCTATAAAAGCTATCAATCGTTTTTTGGCACAAGGCTGTTCAGTGACTGCTTGTTCATTTGATGTTTTTTTTTTTTACTTATGTATGTGAATGGTAATCTCAGAATTTTGTCTCTGACTGAAACTAGGTTCAGGAATGAATATTTAAGTTTTTACCTTCATTCCTTCCCCACTTGTATTGTAGGGTTTGAAGAATCCTTTGAACACAAATCTTAGCCTTGCTAGAGAACTAGCAATTTATTTGTCTATTTGGTCCATAGAGAAAGAGTAGTTGAACTTCTTTTTTCTGTAAGGATTGGAGACAGAAGCAGTAAAACTGTAGAATTTCGGACTGTTTATTATCTTGGCAAATCATTGTTATTGGAGACTGAACCTTTCAGGAATGTGGAAAAAAATAAGGGTCTGGCAGGGTGTTTCCAAGGACCAGCTTCACTCCATCCCCTACTCCAGGCCACTGACTTTTTATGAACATAGAAAAATTTGCAAAGACTATGTCGAACTTGGATAATTTTATGAGTTAGGGCGGAGTTAGACCTTTCTTCTCTGAATCTGTGCTGTCTTATAAGTAGGAAAGAACCATGGCGTTAACATACTTAATTAGCATTTGCAGATTCCATAATTTATAGTTTAAATCTATGTTGAAAGTTTTTTTTCTCATAGAACAAAACTTTCTGAGTTTCTGAAAAAATTTTACTCTGTAATATTACCTAAATAATTTATGACATGGTACCATTTAGTGATGAGATGATAGATCAGTTTTGGGTTATCCCTAGAATTAGAATCAGAAAAATTGTCATAATACTCTAAGTGATTCTACAATCAATTTTTTTCTAAAAAAAAAAATGTATTCTAGGTTTCCATGCATTATTTAGATTTAAGCTTTATTTTTGAAGATATGCTAATTTTCTTACATTATTACCAATTAATTGCTTCTTTTCTATTAACGAAGTCAATCCTATCTAGATTGTCATATTTTTATGCATTTCTAAGCTCATTTAGTGCACATAAACTCAGGATTATAATGTTGCTGAAAGTGCATTGCCAAATTGATCAGTTCTCTTAGGAGTTGATGCTCTTTTTATATCTGAACCTACCTGTTTTATAATAAGATTTCAATTGATAACAGCTAGGAAATTTTAACTTTCAAAACTACTAGCAAAAGTAGAAATTATGTTATCTACTTAGATTTGTCTAGATGCTTGATAAATGTTGAATTTCATTATTATAGAAAGATGTATATAATCCTCTTCCCGTAAATTTATTTTGAGCAAAGCAGTAAGTTTCTCAAAGCTCCAGAAAAAAGTTGAACTAAAAGAAAATGGGAAGAACTTAATCCTTTTCTGACAACCCATGCTTGTAACAGTCCTCTCTATACATGCCATTATGCCACCATTTTGAAGTAAGTGAGATAAAATCAGCTAGTCCACTCATTTACAACCTTTAACTTTAAGCAAAAATTTGCCTAAGTATGTAAAACAACCTCCTACATACAACATATTTTCACCAAGCATTATGTCTACCTCAGTAGCTTGAAATTTGATTGTCAAGGATTCTATCTCACTTTGGAACTCCATCCCAACCAGTACCAACTCAAATTATTCTTTGGCGTTCTCCGAGTCTCTCAAGTTTTTTATGGCACTTGGTATAAACCAAGTGACATATAGCAATCGCCAATTCTGTCGGTCCCGGTTTTGCTACTTTAGGCACTTCCAGGTAAGCTAGGACGATGAAATTTGGCAGGCGTACCAGGGACATGACCATCTTAAATTAGAAATAGTCGTTTTCCCAATTTGACCATCTGGGGGGGGGAGTGGGGGGCCGGTTAATTTGTAAAAAAAGAAAAAATGAAGTATTTTTTACTTATGAGCGGGTGATGGGATCTTAATGAAATTTGATGTTTGGAATGATATTGTGTCTCAGAGCTCTTATTTTAAATCCCGACTGGATCTGATGACATTGGGGGGAGTTGGAGGGGGGGAAACCTAAAATCTTGGAAAACACTTAGAGTGGAGGGATCGGGATGAAACTTGATGGGAAAAATAAGCACGTGTCCCAGATACATGATTGACATAATCGGAACGGATCCGCTCTCTTTGGGGTAGTTGGGGGGGGGGCTGATTATGAAAAATTAGGAAAAATGAGGTATCTTTAACTTACGAACGGATGATCGGATCTCAATGAAATTTGATGTTTAGAAGGATATCGTGTCTCAGAGCTCTTATTTTAAAGCTTGACCGGATCTGGTGACATTGGGGGGGGGGAGTTGGTAGGGGGAAACCTAAAATTGGAGAACACTTAGAGTGGAGGGATCGGGATGAAACTTGGTGGGAAAAATAAGCACAAGTCCTGGATACATGATTGACATAAACGGAACGGATCCCCTCTCTTTGGGGTAGTTGGGGGAGGGGTTAATTGTGAAAAATTAGAAAAAATTAGGTATTTTTAACTTACGAACGGGAGATCGGATCTCAATGAAATTTGATATTTAGAAGGATATCGTGTCTCAAAGCAATTATTTTAAATCCTGACCGGATCTGGTGACATTGGGGGAAGTTTGGGGCGGGGGAACCTAAAATCATGGAAACCGCTTAGATTGGAGGGATCGGGATGAAACTTCGTGGGGAAAATAATCAGAAGTCTTACATACGTGATTTACATAATTGGAACCGATCCGCTCTATTGGGGGGGGGGGGTTAATTCTGAAAAATAAGAAAAAATGACGTATTTTTAACTTATGAAGGAGTGATCGGATCTTCATGAAACTTCATATTTAGAAGGACCTCGTAACTCAGATCTCTTATTTTAAATCTCAACCGGATCAAGCGTAATTAGGGGGGGGGCAGTTGGGGGGGACCGGAAATCTTAGAAAATACTTGAAGCAGTGAGATCAGGATGAAACTGGATGGGAAGGATAGAAACCTGTCTGAGATACGTGACTGACATAACCGGACCGGATCTGCTCTCTTTGGTGGAATTGGGGGGGGGGGGTAATTTTGAAAATTGAGGTATTTGTAACTTACAAAAAGGGTGACCAGATCTTAATGAAATTTGATATTTAGAAGGATCTTGTGCTTTAAAGTTCTAATTTAAATTCCGACCAGATCCTGTGACATTGGGGGCAGTTGGAGGGGGAAACCGGAATTTTTGGAAAACGTGAAAATTGGGGTATTTTTATTTTACGAATAGATGATCAGATCTTAATGAAATTTGATTTTTAGAAGGAATTCATTTCTCAGAGCTCTTATTTCAAATCCCGACCAGATCTTTTGACATTGGGGGGAGTTGGGGGGGAATCTTGGAAAAACACTTGGAGTGGAGGAATCGGGATGAAGCTATGTGGATAGAATAAACAAATGTCCTTGATACGTGATTGACAGAATCGTACTGGATTCGCTCTCTTTGGGGGAGTTGGGGGGAGGGGTTCAATGATTTGGTGAGTTTGGTGCTTCTGGACGTGCTAGGACGATGAAAATTGGTAGGCGTGTCAGGGAGCTGCACAATTTGACTTGATAAAGTCGTTTTCCCAGATTCGACCATCTGGGGGGCTAAAGGGAGAGGAAAATTTAGAAAAAATTAGGTATTTATAACTTACGAGTGGGTGATCGGATCTTAATGAATTTTGATATTTAGAAGGACGTCTTGACTCAGAGCTCTTATTTTAAATCCTGACCGGCATTAAGCCTCTTATTTTCCTTTTTAAATCAATCTATTGATTCATAGAATTTTGTTAGAGCTCATACCAAATGATCTCTTGGCTCTTAGCTCTTCTCGCCTTGTCACAAGTGCCATATGAGCTCTTAGCTCTTGTTTTCTTCTAAATTCTGTTTTTCAAGCTTAACCTGGCTGTGATGACTTGGTAAGTTTTACATTTTCTCCTGTTATCCCCCTCCTCCACTCTCTCCTGTAATTTCTTCCTGTCCTATTATTTTCTCTTGCTGTATTTTTTTTAATTTAATAAGATAAAAGGTTTCTGTGTTTCAACTTCCAATTGCTACAAGAGAAGATTGATTGTGATTAAGCATGTAAGTATTAAAATGGTTAAAAAGGAAAATTCAAAGTGTGACCAAAATTTGAAGAGAAAGTGAAAATTTCAGCTGTATATTCTTTCTGGTAAAGATAAAAAAAATTTATAAACTTTAAAATGGTGAAGAGTTTAGCCTTTACTACAGGGGAGGTGGGCTGTATCACACCTTAGTCCTCCCCAGTAAGTGTAATTACGAATAAAATGATGACATACCCCACTCAAGTAGGCTAAGAATTGGGAATTGTGTTGGAATTTGGAATCGGGACTATGAGGGTGAATTGCAATAGGAATAGGTTTTGGAATCGTTCCATCACTTTTACCATTTACCCACTTGACAATACTTCTTGGCTTAAAGTTATAACTATTCTCATACATTTACATCTCAGACTATTTATATTTTAGAAAACAAATGGAATTTTCAGCGTGCTTCTTTAAGGTTAAGAAAAACATTCCAGTTCCACTGTATTTAAAATATTAGCCTTTTATGGCACTTAGTATTAACCAAGTGACATATAGCGATCGCAAATTCTGTCGGTCCTGGTTTTGCTACTTTAGGCACTTCCAGGTAAGCTAGGACGATGAAATTTGGCAGGCGTATCAGGGACCGGACCAGATTAAATTATAAATGGTCTTTTTTTTCGATTTGACCATCTGGGGGAGGGGAGTGGGGAGTCGGTTAATTTGGAAAAAAATAGAAAAAATGAAGTATTTTTAACTTACGAATGGGTGATGGGATCTTAATGAAATTTCATGTTTGGAAGGATATCGTGTCTGAGAGCTCTTATTTTAAATCCCGACGAGATCCGGTGACATTCGGGGGGGGGGGGCGTTGGGAGGGGAACCTAAAATCTTGAAAAACGATTAGAATGGAGGGATTGGGATGAAACTTGGTGGGAAAAATAAGCAGAAGTCCTAGATACGTGATTGCCATAACCGGAATGGATCTGCTCTTTTTGGGGGAGTTGGGGGGGGGGGTTAATTCTGAAAATTAGAAAAAAGAGGTATTTTTAACTTACAAAGGAGTGATTGGATCTTAATGAAATTTGAAGTTTGGAAGAATGTCGTGTCTCAGAGCTCTTATTTTAAATCCCGACTGAATCCGGTGACATTGGGGGGAATTGAGGGTGGGGGGAACCTAAAATCGCGGAAAACGCTTAAAGTGGAGGGATCGGGATGAAACTTGGTGGGAAAAATAAACACAAGTCCTAGATACGGGATTGATATAATCGGAAAGGATCCTCTCTCTTTTGGGGGAGTTGGGGGAGGGTTAATTCTGAAAAATTTGAAAAAATGAGGTATTTTTAACTTATGAAGGAGTGATATGATCTTAATGAAATTTGATTTTTGGCAAGGATATCGTGTCTCAGAGCTTTTATTTTAAATCCCGACTGGAACCGGTGACATTGGGGGGGAGTTGGGAGGGGGGACCTAAAATCTCGGAAAACGCTTAGAGTGGAGGCATCGGGATGAAAATTGGTGGTAAAAATAATCACAAGTCCTAGATACATGATTGACTTAACCGGGACGGATCCTCTCTCTTTGGAGGAGTTGGGGGATTAGGGTTAATTCTAAAAAATAAAAAAATTAGGTATTTTTAACTTACGAAGAGTAATCGGATCTTAATGAAATTTAATGTTTAGAAGGATATCGTGTCTCAGAGCTCTTATTTTAAATCCCGACGGGATCCGATGAAGGAGAAGTTGGGGGGGGGGCGGAACCTAAAATCTTTGAAAACACTTAGAGTGGAGGGATCGGGATGAAACTTGGTGGGAAAAATAAACACAAGTCCTAGATACGGGATTGATATAACCGGAACTAATCTGCTCTCTTTGGGGGGAGTCGGGGAGAGGAGGAGGATTAATTCTAAAAAATAAAAAATGAGGTATTTTTGACTTACGAAAGAATGATCGTGTCTTAATGAAATTTCACATTTAGAAGGGCCTCGAAACTCAGATCTCTTATTTTAAATCCCGACCGGATCCAGTGTCATTAGGGGAGGGGGATCTTGGAAAACGCTTAAAGCGGAGAGATCAGGACGAAACTTGGTGGAAAGAATAAGCACAAGTCCAAAATAGGTGACTGACATAACCGGACCGGATCCGCTCTCTTTGGTGGAGTTGGAGGGGGGTATATCGGAAAAATTAGAAATAATGAGGTATTTGTAAATTACGAACGGGTGATCAGATCTTAATGAAATTTGATATCTAGAAGGATCTTGTGCTTTAAAACTCTCATTTTAAATATCGACCAGATCCGGTGACATTGAAGGGAGTTGGAGGGGGAAACCCGGAATTCTTGGAAAACGTGAAAATCGAGGTATCCGACGAATGGGTGATCGGATCTTAATGAAACTTGATATATACAAGAATCTTATATGTCAGATGCTGTATTTTCAATTCGAATCGGATCCGGGGACATAGAGGGTTGGAGGGGGAAAGCAGAAATCTTGGAAACCGGAAATTTTGTAAAACCCTTAGAGTGGAGTGATCGGGATGAAACTTGATGGGAAAAATAAGCACAAGTCATAGATACGAGATTGACATAATTGGTACGGATCCGTTCTCTTTGAGGGACTGGGGGTTGATAACTTGGAAAAATCAGAAAAATTGAGGTATTTTGAACTTAAGAACGGGTGACCGGATCTTGATGAAATTTGATATTTAGAAGGAACTCATGTCTCAGAGCTCTTATTTCAAATCCCGACCAGATCTTTTGAAATTGGGGGGAGTTGGAGGGGGAAACCGGAAATCTTGGAAAACGCTCATAAATGTCATAGATACGTGATTGACGTAACCTGACTGGATCCGTTCTCTTTGGTGGAGTTAGGTGGTGGGGTTCAGTGCTTTGGCGAGTTTGGTGCTTCTGGACGTGCTAGGACGATGAAAATTGGTAGGCGTGATAGGGAGCTGCACAAATAGACTTGATAAAGTCGTTTTCCCCGATTCGACCATCTAGGGGGCTGAAGGGAGAGGAAAAATTAGGAAAATTGAGGTATTTTTATTTTACCAGTGGGTGATCGGATCTTAATAAATTTTGATATTTAGAAGGACCTCGTGACTCAGAGCTCTTATTTTAAATCCCGACCGGCATTAAGCCTCTGATTTTCCTTTTAAAGCAAACTATTGATTCTTAGAATTTTGCTAGAGCTCATAACATATGAGTTTTTTGGCTCTTGGCTCTTCCGACCTCGTCACAAGTGCCATATGAGCTCTAAGTATGATGTTTTTCAACTGGGAAGAGGGGAGGGGAGCAATCTTTTATTTTGTAAAAAGACAACATACTGTCCACCAATGTAAATTGAAGACTTTATTGGCCTAAATTTAGCTACTGAATTCAGACGAAACATAACAATGATCTGCTGTGTCAAAACGGGCAAAATCAAAAGGCTTTTAGTGCAGAACAGTATCTTTTCACTAGTATAAAAATCGTTGCCTCTCCCAAATAATACTTTCAGAAATACTTTTATTGCATAAGCTAGTCGTAGTAGGTATTTTCTAACTCCTAACCGCATCCTTTTGCTATGTGTTAGTCCTCAAACATTCTATAAAGGCATTCACGTCTATAAAAACTAGGTTATACGTTGTAGCCATACAAGCAAAAACGGAGAAAATGAAGAAAAAAGGGGAACATTACCACCTAATAAATGCATGCTTACAAGTCAAAACAACGATGAAGGATTCTCAGTCAACCTGCAACTTACTCCAGCCTAGTAAGAGAAAATGAGGTTGCAAGTGAGAGCAATCCAAAATTTCCCTAGTACACATTCTTGTTTTACCAGTTTTTGGGAGGCACTAGACACAGATGCATTTGTTTAAGAATGGGACTTAAACTGATCCTTTACCAGTCTGCCCAGGTCTTTCTCTACGTTGTTGCTGAGAGTATTCCTTCCAATTCTTGATCTTTCATATTTCAAGCTTTGTTCAGAGTTTGCTTCTTGTGGACAGTGAGACTTTACGATATTGGCTCCCAGGATTTGACCTGGACAATAGGCCGAATATATTTTCTTTCAAATGAATGAATCGTTCTTATTTGTTGTGCTATGTGAGTGAAGCTTCCAAGAAGGTATCTACTATCAAAAGTAGGGCCTGGAGAGATGTTTTAAGCTCCTATTTCTACTGCTCCCCCCTCAGAAGTAAGTTTTCTAAAACATGGACAAATTTTGTGCTTGTTGAACAGTTAAAGCCTTAAAAGTTGGAAATGACAATATGAACTTATTAGCACCTTCCAGGGCCTTATTTGGATTGTAGACACATTCCTGAAATTGTTGTTCATATACAGAAACATTCTCAGAGCTAAATAAAAAGTAGTACCTTTGTAATTTTATCTATTAGTTTTGTTCTTTGACATTACCTAGTCTTTAGCAGAGGGCGGGGGGACGGCAGCTCAAAAGGAATTCATACCGTGAAAGGGGTCAAAAACAGAGTGTATTGTAGGTTACGGTTTTTCTGGGGAGGGAACAGGGGCTGAATGAATGTATATTAAGAAATGCACTGTCTTTTCGAACTGTTCATGGTAATTAACAGTTAATAATGAGTAATCCCTTGTGAACCTGAACTGAAACTCCAAAAACTAGACTGTCAAAAACTGGGTATGCTTGTCAAAAATTAAGTTTTTCTGCTGATTCCAAATACGTTACCCCCTTTTTGAATATTAGGATTATTACTGACACCTTCAAATCAAACGGAAGGTCTTCTTTTTCCATATCAGATTAAAGAAAGGTTCTTATTTTTCTGCTACAACTTTTGTTGAGAACCTGTAGATCTCAGGAGTGAGACCATCTTCGCTAGGCGGTTTTTCTGTTTTTTAGAAGTTTTGTCGCGTTGGGTATCTCTGAATCTGAATGCAGAACATCTTGCCCACTTGTATTTGGTTTAATCAGGTGTTTTAAGTGGCTTCTCAAATGTTCAAGTTTGCCTTATAGTTCAGGGATCGCGTTTCTTTGAGTCTTCTAAGGGACCAGCGACAGGTGAATTTTTTCTGGTTATTTCTTTGAGGGTTCTGTACACGCTTCTCGTGTCATTATTTCTGGATGGCTTTTCTTCTTCCCAATATTGTTGGTGGTCCCCGAGTAAGCTCGTATTACCCTGTTTGAAGAGCTTTTTTGATGAACGGTATTGACCATGTAAGAACAGGTTTCTGCGCGGGGTGGCCAATCATATAGCCGACTTCATGGTCGCTAGATCCATCAGACGTATCAGAGTTGAGGAGTAAGTACAGTTGTCGGAATCCCTGGCTCTTGTAGTGTCTTTTTACGCTCCGTTCAATCTTGTCTCTGACAGTAAAGCACGTCTGCTTAGTAAAGATTCTTTTCCATCGCCATCACTAGTGTTGTTGATTCCTGCTTCACCGATCTTACCTTCCATCTATAAACTCGGAATTCACCCTTCTGTAGATTTATTTCAGAGGGACTAGCTCGCCCAATTGTTGGTCTTGCCGCTATTCTTGGGAGCGAGATTGCATCGCTTGAAACCGGGGACGGCGTAACAGGCAAAACATTTCTGGGATTACTCAAATCACCATAGATGTTTCACGGGAATTTATTTAACTGACGGTTCCCCTTCCATATCAGGCCCTCTTCCATTGTCAATGGGGACCTGAGACTGACAAAGTGAGGTGTGACTTCGATGAAATTGCAGCATCAAATTGAACATTTCGAACACTTTAAAATTGAGGTTTTAACCATTTATATAGATTTAACCTTCATGAAATTTTATATTTTCAGTAAAAGTACAATCAGTGAACCGTGTGCTTCGTATACGTACATATATTCTTGCAAAGTTTAAACCTAGCTTTTAAGCAGGGTTGTGGTCCGGAAGTATTATTGTTTGGGGAGGGGAATCAAATGGTATGCTTTAATGCCCAAGTTTTCCAGCGTTTCAAAAGAGGTCCTTCAGATCAATAAAAAGATGTGGGGTACATCTTACCCCTAATTTCACTTCATTTAAAGGAATGTGTCCAGATTAAGCGTTAAAAACGTCCGATGAGGGGCTAGTACATCTGTTATTTTTGCGGAATTATTTTGACCTTAAGTTGAAATTAAATTCACTTATTTAACTGCACAAAAAGGGATGAGGATTACTTCTGTATAAAGATTGTCCAAAGAACTCCCATCCCCTTTAACATTTGTAACATTATAATCTGAAAAGTTATATTTGTTTGGCATTTCACTCTTCCCCCATTTTTTGAGGGTTCATTTTTTTGGTGCATGGGAGATTTTATCAAACCAGGGATCGTAGTAAAGCAGACTGTAAGCTCGGCCAGAGTTGACTCAGCTCTAAATGGGTACCTGGAGAAATCTGGGGAAGGTAAGGAGGAAGGGCGTGAAAAAACCAAAGGATGGCTGGCCTCCAAGCCCCCATTGCACTTTCTGGCTGAAGAGCCTTGAAACAGGGATCAGCACTGCCGGTTTGGACTTCAAGGGTCTAATGTCTACTTCACAGTCTACTTAAAGGGTTTAGAGAGAATGCTTGTTTGAAGTAGTTTTGAAGCTTTTTTTTTACCATCTAACAAAAGCTTTTTAGGGCCGTTCCCTGGCCCATTTGGTCAACAGTGCGTAAGTCCTGCATCAGACCCCCTTTGATCAAGAGTATCAACGCTTCGTCTTCAAATCCTTTTAGTTGGGATTTTGTTGATTATAGATTGGAGTCTACTATTGAAGCATGGAAGCATGGAAGTTCGGAGTAAAAACACACTAAGTAAATATTTTGTTCAGTGTCTGATTTTCACTAAAGCTTGCGTTTAGGCATTTTTTTTTCTCGTTGTTGATGGCACATTCGAAGCTAATAATGTAAAATATAATTTCAAAATCAAAAGAACTTCTGAGGTTTGTATTACAAGTTTTTGGCCGAAACCTTTAAATTGATTTCCAAAGTTAAAACATTAAGTGCCTACTACACAAATGGTGGTTCATTTTGCAACAGTTGGTACTTTAGCATTTTTGAGCCTACACTAAGACTAATATACCAATATAGACGTGCAAAGTGAAGAAATATTAATGAATAATTCATAAAGATTATTTGGTTTCCTCAATGTAGTTTACATGATCCGTTGTACAGGAATTTTAAGCCTATGAAAAGTAAGCACAGTCATCTCGACAATAATGTTGTTTTATAACCTGTTGTATGTTTTCTTCAACGGATCTTTCCAGTGGTTAACATAACAGATTATTGTACAAAAATTGTAAGTGATTTGAAATTCAGATTGCATATTGGTATTTTCAGTGAAATTTATATTGCCATCTAAGATTTTTGTTCATTACCGAAAAACTTATATTTAAGAATTTGAAACATTCCCGCGATTAGTTCAAAATAAAAGTATGTAATTAAAAAAAAAACAAAACAAAAACAGCGGAAATTAAATTACCAAAAATATTAAAAAAATAGTGTTTTGCAGAGAATAAAAAAAAATAATATTTTTACTTGGAACATGTAGAATATTTTCATTGTAGCCTAATTCAAAATTAATATATTTTTATAATAACATAAAATAGGAAAAAAATACTATGACCGAGTGAGGGTTATATACATTTTAATTTTCTGAGAGAATATACATTTTAAAATATTAGGCTCTGAATCGCCGTAAGAATTGGCTTTCCCCGACTTTTAGACATAATGGTGAGCCAAGTCACACAAGAAGGGTGATGGATTTTTAACACAGCCAGTAATAAGTACCACATGCCAAAAAGTGCCCCGTGTTTATGAAAAGAACAGAATGATCACGAAAGAAAAAAACTATTACATCCCATAAAATACATACCATAAATGGTGCATTAGCACCGAGAACGTATCCAGGATTTTTTTTTTTGGGGGGGGGCGTTAGGTTAAAAAACTTTAAAAAACGCATCAAAAATTAGTTTATATTCATTTTTGTTACGCTTCTACGAGTCAGACAAACATTTATGGGGGGGTAAATCTCCTTCCCCTGCCTGAGAAACAGCCTTGATTAGTATCATAGGTGCCCTGATTTTACTTCTTTGATTGTCGCAAATTGAAACACTCGAGTTCGAATCACCAAGTTCCTTTACTCTGGCACAGGAACACACCCAGGGTGGCCTCGCCCCCGAATTTTTTTCTGGGCACTTGTTGTTCAAATTGTCAAGATAAATTTGTCCTTTATTAATAACGGTAATAATACCGATATTTCAGTTATCATAGGGAATATCGTCTAATACTATTTGAGGAATGAACTCGGAATTAGAACTTGAATCATTAGCATTTGCAAAATAAAATTTTAAAAAAGTGGTTAGCTTCGCAATGTCATTTACAGAGGCTTTTCTCCAGTTTTTTCTGCCTCTGCGTCTGTAAATATTAATGGTAATGATAAAGGGTTTTTCTTTTGTTCCGCAAAGCTTAGACGACATAAACCGCTAGCTAAGTCTATGATAAGTAAAACGTCATCGATATGATGATGCTGGTGTGGTTACACCAGGATTAATGCTCCTTTATTTTGAAAAATTTGCCGGACCAGTTGCTTGATCACTCCTTTGTGTTCCCTTGTTAAGTGAAGATCTCGCTGTCAGTGAATATTTCCTGAAGCCTTCTAATATTATTGTGGATCAAAAACGGATATGGAAAGGTAATTGGCACTGTTGTCATGATGATTTATTTGTTTTTTTTTTTATTGTGTCTTTAGTTAATAATAATGATTTGTCCTCCAAAGAATCCTGTATTTTATATTGGGGTAGATTTCTATATAATGCGCTGGGCTCTGCTATCTTGAAAAACAGTTGATAGGAGAGTGAAACTTTGAGGAATGGACCAGGGGCATAAAGCTTGCCCCAAATAGGAGTTCTTAAGTGAACTTAATTCCTTTCACCTCAAAGGGCACTGACTTTTGATAAACTTAGGCAAACATTTTGTTGTAAAAAATGAAGCTGTCAGAAATAGACCAATAGCACAAATAATGCATAGGGAAAGTGTCTTGAGCTTTATACCTTAGGATGTACTAGCCTATAAGATTCTAGAAGTATTGAAAAATTAAAATAATAGGCTATAAGGTGGGTTCAATCTCTGCTCTCAAATTATTTTGCCTCTAACAATGACTGGTGGTAGTTTTCGTACTGACTCTTCAAGTTAAGAAGGAGTTGAGGACCTTAAAGCTTCATGAGTAGGGGTCAGACTTGGAGTCAATATATTGAATTTGTCTGAAGTTGGAGCCGGAGTCGGTGTAAATTATAACCGGGGTAAAATTCTAGTTAATTGACTTCTTCCTATCTCAGAAAGGGTTTAGGTTAGGAAAATGAAACTTTCAGGGATGGGTCTATAGGCTTTGTGTTACTGTATCGCAAAAATTCTCTAATTTCGTGATAGTTCAGCGTTCTAGTGAGGAAAAAGGGCGAGGTTGGATCTGGAAAACGGTAAAATTCTAGTTAATTAACTTCTTGCTATCTCGGAAAGGGTTTAGGTTAGGAAAATGAAACTTTCGGGGACGGGTCTACAGGCCAAAGTATGTCCCGGGAAGGTATTTTAAATTACCCACCTCCACTCCTTCTCCCCCTAGAGGGCCCTGAAATTTGCCTACATGACAGGTCTATACCTATTGAAATTTTGACAAAACGATATTTTACCTTAATTTTCAGTTACTAGTTGCTTTTTCTCCGCCTTTAGTTCTGAAAAATGCAATTCCTGTTATTTGAGTAGAATTTTGAGCCATATCTATGTTTTTTCTTCTTCAAAATTTAAGAAATGTATTTGCATATCTTTAAAACTTTATAAAATGGAATTGAGCAAAGTTATGAAGCTGAAAACAATTTTGTTGTACTTCAATTAACCAGAAGATCTATTTTGCAAGGTTTCACTTTTGTAACACACATATTTTTAAAGATCATCAAAGGTCAGGGCCCTCTAGAGGGAGAAAGAGTAGAGGTGGTTGCTTCAAAATACCTTCCCGAGATACACTTTAGTCTGTAGATTCATCCCTGAAAGTTTTGCCTACATGACCTATTGAAATTTTGACAAAACAACATTTTACCTTAATTTTCAGTTACTAGTTGCCTTTTCTCTGCCTTTAGTTCTGAAAATGCAATTCCTGTTATTTGAGTAGAATTCTGAGCCATATCAATGTTTTTTTTTAATTTAGGAAATTTATTTGCATATCTTTAAAACCTTATAAATTGGGATTGAGCAAAGTTGTGAAGCTGAAAACGATTTTGTTGTACTTCATTCAAGCAGAAGATCAATTTTACAAGGTTTCACTTTTATAACACACATACTTTTAAAGGTCAGGGTCCTCTAGAGGGAAAAGGAGTGGAGGTGGGTGCTTCAAAAATACTGTCCCGGGACATACTTTAGTCTTTAGACTCATCCCTCGAAGTTTCATTTTCCTAACCTAACCCCTTTCCGAGATAGCCAAAAGTCAATCAACTAGAATTTTACCGTGAAAATAAAGCATTCTTGTTTCGTTTTAAATTTTCAGTGCAAGCTGTAGTTTTGTATAGTCGTACAAACATTGAGAAATATCATCGGTCGACTTATTTGCATTGGGCTTATAGAGATATGTCGTATAGGCTGTAAAGCAATAATTTTTGTTTGTTTTAACTTCGCTCGTAACTTCACTTCAATAAAAATCGTTCTGCTCGGATATTTATTTCTCCACTTCTGCAACTCTGGAGCTTTAAATAGATTATTCTGTTTTCTAAACACTCAATCATGGGATCGATACCTTTTTATTTTGGATAACCCATGTACTAATGATAATTTAGTGCTTATTATTTAATTCAGATTATTTTTGCGTACTAGCCGTAGGAATTGTTGAGGTAACCGTTAACCCACCCAGTTGGGTAAACCAACACCGCCTTATAATATAGATTGTTTGCGTCTCTTTTGGCCGTCTGAGGGATGTTTCCCTTTTCGCTGATGATTCCGGCTGGCTTTGAGGCTAATGGCCTTTACGTCATTCTCTCTCCCTGTGTTGTTGACTCCGGACTCGATTTGAAATGTATTCGTAATGAAACATCATTTTCGTTTATTTTCTCTAGTTTCCAAGTCAAAAGAAAGAAGCATTGGCATTAGAATAATTTCAAAGAAAAAAGCAGAACAGCTAACCTTGGATTATTTTTTATGTACGAATGAACAGTTATATGGAGAGGGAATACTGTTTTTTTTTTCAAGTGAGAAATCAATTATAGTCAGTTCTTCCCAATATCACCGAATTCTCATGAAATATGATTGGTTCCCTCTCAAATATCTCGGAAAATTCACGTTTAAGAATAGTAGCGATTTATAGTTGGGGTCAAAGTTTGGGTGTATACGAACGTTCACTTTGGGGGAAATTTGGAGATTTTTGACTAAGCTCAATCATTTGCATCATAACCATATCATGATATCCTACAGTGTAATCATAAAAAGCATAAACACTATGATGTTAATCTTTTACAACGAATCCGAAGTCGCAATCATATTTGTCCAAAAAAAATTAGTGTGGCAGGTTAGCTAAATAGAGAAGGGGTCCTGCCCCTCAAAAATATCGAGATTTGTATAATTTAATCCCTTTCCCACCACAATAAATTGGTGCTGAAGTGATTAAATAAAGTCAGTGCCGATTGCTTTTGAATTGGATTCATAATTCTAAGGATGTTTTGTGACAATACTCATTAGATGGTCTTATCCCACTGGGGAAATGTTTGAAATGTGAGCTTTGGGTCACAGATTTGTTTTTTAGACATCTTAGATACGGGAGAAGCCTTTCTTGAACCAACATCATTAGTTATTAGTAATAGTCGAAACATTCCTGACGCTTTATATTTGACAGTATACTCAACCGGATCAAAAGGATCGGGAAATTAGAGTCAGAACATACCGGAGGATTTAAATATTCTAAATAATTGTTCTTTGCTCTGGAAGTGCTTGTAACAAGTTCGCAAAATAAATACTATATGTTTGGAAAATATAAATTTACTTTGGCGCATGCAATTAAGACCTCATTTGAATCATTGAACAACACTAAAATGCTAAAGACCTAGAGAAGGATACATTAATTAGAATAATTCAGTGATAAAATCTAGAAGGATATACTGTTACATTCACAGATGTAAAACCACTTCAGGAAAACAACAAATAGAGAGCTAATTAAGTTGCGCTGTAAAACCAGTTATGCGAATATAATTTTAGCTGTCTGGTGGTTGCTATGCCAGACATAGGTTTTAAAGCAGTAAAGAATCCGGGTTGCTTCATTCCAGATTAATATATCTATTGGTTAAATTTCCTACTAGACGAAGAGCACAAGTGGTCTGCTTGGTCGCGAGTGTCATATTTCTTTCTCTTTTCTTTCATTGGATATGTCTGCTTTTTTCTTCGAAATGTATGCGATTTTGGGTTAATGGTTAGTAACATTCGGTATTCGTTCGAAAAAATGGTTCCTGGTTCTCGCATGAACCGGTAGGCTAATGAAAACCTTTCAAATAGTGTGAGGAAGTGAACTGAAATTAAACAGCGATCCGTGCCAAAAGTAACCAATACCAAGAAAAAATAATCTTCATAGCCTAACAATACCTGCCACAAAAATTTGCTTTTCATTAATGATGAAAATTTGTTTCTCGTGAAATTGAACTCGTTTAACTGAACTCTCATGCAACTCAACTCCTGCTTAACTCAAACCCCGTTCAACACAACCCTCAAGTCAGCTCAACCTCTGTTTAACAACCCTCATTTTATTCAATCCCATTCAACTCAACCCCATTCGAATCAACCTCCGTTTAACTCGACCCACGTTAAACGCAATCCCCACGCAATTCAACCATCATTTAACTCAGCCCTCGTGCAGCCCAACCTTCATTTAACCTGATCCTATTTGTCTCAACCCATTCAGCTCAACCCTCCTTAAATCAACAACATACCTAGAAAATGCAACAATATACCTAGAAAATGCAATTCGGCCTGTTATGTCGGAAGTGATAAAGGTTGATTCGAATTAATTCCCTTTACTCATTGGTTAATTCTTATGTTAGTGTTGAGTCAAATAAAGATGGGTTAAATATAGGGCTGTTAAACGGTTGGGTCAAATATAGGGTTGTGTTGTATGAGCAGGGTTGTGTTGTATGAGGAGGGTTGAATTGCTCAGGCGTTGAGTCGAGTGGAGGTTGAGGTAAACGGGAGTTGATTGGCATTTGGTTGAGTTAAACGAGGGTTAAATTACACATGAGTTGAGTCAAATGAGGGTTGTATTGCACGAGGGCTGAGATGAATGAGGGTTAAGTTGCATGGAGGCGGATTTCAATGTGGTTAAGTTGAATGGGGATTGAGTTGAACGGGGTTGAATCAAACAGATGTTTAGTTGAACGAGGTTCAGTTCGATGGATTGAGCTGAACGGGGTTCAGTTACACGCACACTTCAAAATTCATTTTTTTTTACATCTGGCCGTATTTAGTTTTTAGCTGTAACATGTCTCCGATTTGTGAAATATGTCCATATAGTATTTAGAGTTAAGACTTCAATATTGCAAAAATAGTCTCAGAAACATGATCAACGATCTTAGAAAGTCTTAAGTACCACCTTTTGTAAAAATCAAGTAGTATTTGTGAAATAGGCATTTAGCAACATAATATATCTATTTCTCAAAAAGATATACAGGAACATTGTATTAGAGTATTGACAAAAATAAAGAAAAGAAAATACACCCACGCATGCAATGCAGCACATGATCTGTTGAAAAAGAGGAAAAAATAAAATTTAGTGATTCAACAGTGTGCCAAACCATGAAATAATGGGAATAATGAAGCACGTTCAGATTAAAACTTTGTGTCAGCTCAAGATTGGAGCTACTGGGTCAGCAATTCAATAAAAATAAACAAGAAGCCTGTTCTTCCTCCAACAATGGAAGATTTAGCAGAAACTTGATGGAGCAAAAACATACTGGCTTAATAAATTATTGACTTACAGTTTCAATAAAAACAGTCCAGAATGACGGGAGTGGATGAACTTATGATATAGCGAAGATATTAGAAACTGGCAAGGATCAAATGTACCAGGCTTTAGGCTGCAAAATACAAGTATGCAAAAAGCTCAATGCATTTCTGATTTGGATGGTGTCTTAAAGAGTGATGGGTGCATTTTTTATTTGCAATAAATAAACTGGGATGTCTTATACTTGGGAATTCCCCGGTCTGTCTCCTTGGCTCTATATTTTCGGCATTAGCACTGAGACAACCAAAAACGAAATTAATACTTCTATTATCAATAAGAAAAAGTCCGATTTTGATATATTCAACACTTGACCTAAAATAGTGTCTTCAACAGAGGATACGGGCCTACTCGGATTCAGAAAGTTATTTGTGTAATTCAAGAAATGTAGATCAAAACCAATGTAAATAAAATCTGACAACTTTATTTTGAGCTTCAATAACGTTAGTAGGTAAAGTTCTAAATGATGGTGTTTTCGCTATCTTGGATATTGGTCGAGTCGGTTGAAAGGAACTCAGGAATGGATCAGGAGCCTAATTTGTGCCTTTGGACGGTCCTCTGAAGTATCTATATCTGCCCTTCCCCCCTCTAAAGTGTATTGGCCTTTAGGAAATTTTTTGTTAGGAAAGTAAAACTTCCAGAAATTGATCTATAAGAAAGATTCGGTCCCAGGGTAATGTTTTGAGCGTCATACCTTTGGTAATTCCTGGTTTATAAAGTTTATGAAGAGTTTGTAAAAATGTCTTAAAATTTGATAGAAATTCCCAATATGGCTTAAAATACTATTCAAACCCTTGTAATTGTGTTTTCAAAACCCATGATAAAAGAGAATTTGACTTGTACCATAAATTATGGAGAACATTTTTTCTTGGCCAAATTAAGACATTTCTACTATGCAATCTTATAAGCTTTAGAAACAAGGAAACAGTAAAAATAGAAGCTTGAAGACACATTCCCAGGATGAAATTTAGGCTTTGGATCATTCCCTGAAATTTTCATGCATATTGTAGTTATCAAAATAGCAAATGGGCCATCATCTAGATTTGTATCAAGGAAGGGACGTCCTACAGCCTGTCGAATATTTTTCTAAACACGGATCGTTGTTTGAATATAACATAACCATTACATGTAGGTACTTTAACAGCAACACATAGCCTCGAACAAAAGTGTTTAAACACACGTTTTTGGTTTAGCTAAGGGCGTAGCCAGGATTCTTGTTCGAGGTGGGGGCTACAATTTTTTTGTGGGGGGGGGCAATTTTTTTAGGCACGTGAAAAATTTGTGTAAATGCATTTTTATTACGTTTTCATGAGTTCGACGCTCTCTCTCTCTCTCTCTCTCCTATATATATATATATATATATATATATATATATATATATATATATATATATATATATATATATATATATATATATCTATATATTCTCTCTCTCTCTCTCTCTCTCTCTCTCTTTGTGTGTGTGTGTCTGTGTTTGGGTGAGGGTTCAAGACCGGTACCCCCCCTCCCCTGATGTGCTATTGGGTTTAGGATATTCATACTGTGATCTTGATGACCTCAAATGATTGGCATTTAATCAAGAAGGAACATTTTCCCAATAGTCCCTGAACGATGATGAATTGAAAAAAAATTGTAAAACTTCCCTCAAGGAAATTAAGTTGATTTCCCTGAATAAAATCATCTTAGTTCTTTATTCCTGACAGCCAATCATTGTTGTTATTTTCGAAATGCTCTGTATAAACTGATTTTGTATTACTTGCCTCGACAAATAAAATCTAACCCAATCTCTGTTGTTATTTCTGAAAATGTAGTATGTGCAAGCTAAGGCTACGTTACTCTGCCTCAAGATAGAACATCTGCGTATTTATTTTTTTTTCCGAAGTATTTGGCGATAAGAAAAGTACGATTCTTTGTGTATCCCGGAGTGATTACCACATGAATACTTTATTAGTAATTGTGAAATTACACCATTGCTTTTGGATTATTACTTAAATCGTTATGTAAAATCTTGAAGGAATACTACTACTACTAAAAGTTCATTCCAGCACCAAGCCGCCTGAAACCAACAGCTACGCACGCTCCTCCTCCATCCCTACCTATTCAAAGCCTTCCTCTTTATATCCTCCCAAGAAGTTCTTATTTTCTCAGATCTTTCTTTGCATTCCCTCGCCCCCTTCAGGGATGACCTGCTTTTTGCTTGGCCCTAGATGGTTGCCCGACAAAGACGATCTTGGACAATCTATCATCTTTCATCCGCAGAACGTGTCCTAGCCATCTCAACCTTTCTCTCATTATAGCCCTTGAAAGCTGGTCGACACACATTTTTAGTGTTTGAGATACGGTCAGTGATTCTGGTACCCGAAGCAATCCGTAGATAATTTCTCTGGGAAACATCTAGTAAATCCTCTTCCGTTTGTGGAGCGCCCACGCTTCAGAACCGTACCTAACCACTTTCGTCACTGTAGCTTCCAATATTCTAATCTTGGTGCATATCCTATCTTCCTATTCTTCCAAACTTTTTTCATTTGTGAAAAAATACCCTTGACCTTGACTATTCTACTTCTAACATCTTCACTTGACCCGTTGTCTTTATGATACTACCTAAGTTAGTGAAGCTGTCTACTTGATCAATGTTCTCGTTGCCCAACATCACCTCTTCACCTTCACATACTCCCAGTCATAGCTTAGTCTTGGTCTTCTTAACAATAATTTTCAAATCTGTTCTTGTACCCTGAACTAGCAAAATCTCTAAAAATTCATTTATTCTGCTCATTTTTCATCTAGGATACTTAAATTATCAGCATAACCTGAGTCTTGGAGAGTTTTACCCCAATTCATTCCGTGTTTTCCTGTTACTTTTGTTGTGCCCTTTAAGACAAAGTCCATCAAAATGATCCATATAAATGGGGATAGGACGCAACCCTGCTTAACTCCTGGTTTAATATAAAACAGCCACTGACCTCATTTCCTACCTTAACTACTTCAGTGTTATTCTCGTACATAGCACTTATCACTTTAATGTATTGATCTGTTATACCATACAAGTATAGGACCTTCACTAAAGTTCTTCTATCAGCTAAACCAAACGCTTGCTCATAATCTATAAAACCTAGGACTAGAGGCGTTTGATGACTTAGGCACTTCTCAGTTTATTTACCTGAAGTTTTTAACCTTTTTTTTTTCAAATATTTACTTATTTAGCTATTCTGTGGATTTTTCTTTAGTCCTCTTGGGACTTACTGTTAAGTCTACCCTGGGGAAAAAGGACCTATCATAAGGTAGTTGGCTTTAAACTAAGGGCCTATTGAAGGTTGTTTTATTCCTATTTTATGGCATTTGGTATTAACCAAGTGACATATAGCAATCGCAAATTCTGTCGGTCTGTCGGTCTCTTTGTCTGTCGGTCCCGGTTTTGCTACTTGAGGCACTTCCAGGTAATCTAGGACGATTAGATTTGGCAGACATATCAGGGACCGGACCAGATTAAATTAGAAATAGTCGTATCCCGATTTGACCATCTGGGGGGGGAGTGGGGGGCCCGTTAATTCGGAAAAATAGAAAAATAGAAGTATTTTTTAACTTACGAACGGGTGATCGGATCTCAATGAAATTTAATTTTTGGAAGGATATCGTGTCTCAGAGCTCTTATTTTAAATCCCGACCGGATCTGGTGACATTGGGGAGAGTTGGGAGGGGGACCTAAAATCTTTGAAAACGCTTAGAGTGGAGGGATCGGGATGAAACTTGATGGGAAATATAATCGCAAGTCCTAGATACGTTATTGACATAACCGGAACGGATCCGCTCTCTTTGGAGGAGTTGGGGGGGGGGCGGTTAATCCTGAACAAATTAGAAAAATGAGATATTTTTAACTTACGAAAGAGTGATCGGATCTTAATGAAATTTGAAGTTTGGAAGGATATCGTGTCTCAGAGCTCTTATCTTGAATTCTGACTGGATCCGGTGACATTGGGGATTTGAGGGGGGGGGGACCTAAAATCTTGGAAAACGCTTAGAGTGGAGGGATTGGTATGAAACTTGGTGGGAAAAATAAGCACAAGTCCTAGATACGTCATTGAAATAACCGGGACGGGTCCGCTCTCTTTGGGGGAGTGGGGGGGAGGGTTAACTCTGAAAAATTAGAAAAAATGAGGTATTTTTAACTTACGAAGGAGTGATCGGATCTGAATGAAATTGGATGTTTGGAAGGATATCATGTCTCAGAGCTCTTATATTAAATTTCAACCTTATCCGGTGAAGGGGATGTTGGGGGGGGGGGAACCTAAACTCTTGGAAAATTCTTAGAGTGGAGGGATTGGGATGAAACTTGGTGGGAAAAATTAACACAAGTCCTAGATACGGGATTGACATAACCGGAACGGATCAGCTCTCTTTGAGTGAGTTGGGAGAGGGTCAATTCTATAAAATTAGAAAAATCCGGTATTTTTGACTTACGAAAGAGTGATCGTATCTTAATGAAATTTCATATTTAGTAGGACCTCGAAACTCAGACCTCTTATCTGAAATCCCGACCGGATCCAGTGTCATTAGGGGGGGGGGAGCGGATATCTTGGAAAACGCTTAAAGCGGAGAGATCAGGATGAAACTTGGTGGAAAGAATAAGCACAAGTCCAATATAGGTGACTCACATAACCGGACCGGATCCGCTCTCTTTGGTGGAGTTGGGGGGGGGGGAGTAATTTGGAAAAATTAGAAAAAATGAGGTATTTGTGACTTACGGACGGGTGATCAGATTTTAATGAAATTTGATATCTAGAAGGATCTTGTGCTTTAGAACTCTGATTTTAAATCTCGACCAGATCCGGTGACATTGAAGGGAAGATTATATTTTTTAGTTTTTGTAGATTAATTTTTGTAGTATTTGTTTCCATAATGATTTTTTTACTAGTCTTCATTATCAATTATCTTCAAGTGACCACATAAGAATAGTAGGCTGCTCTTTACCTCTTTAAATGACAATTTAACTACCTTTGAGGCTCTTGCTTTCCTTTTAACATCATCGTCAGTATCATTTCTCCGTTCGTCCTAGTTCTACTTTCTTCTAGACGTGCATAGTTGGGAAGGCGAGGTAAAAAAGAAATACTGGTGGGATGGATTCCTTTACCTAGAGCCCTAGACCTAAATAGCCAAGCCGAAGAATTTTTTTATTCCAGTAATGGGCTGCTCAAAGAGCAACAAAAACGAACACTTTGAGAGTACTTTCATAAAGCTCCGTAGCTCGACATACGAAAATTTCGAAATATATGTGCCATTATTTGCTCTAAGGAGAGATTAACATAGATACCTCCCAGCTACTTTATTGATCTCTCCAATGTGAGAAAAAACGACCAAGAGGTTTTATTAAAATAAAAGGCAAAGAGAAAATTTCATACGAGCCCTTTTTAGTAACTATAAAAGATATCAATGTCGTAAACCTAGGGTCCGCCATCTCTTCATTATCACTATGTTTTTCAGCGACTTTTCCTATAATTTCGAATGTTTTTTTTCCACTTCTTGCCTTTTTTTATTATGCTCCCACTCCGGAAGAAATTCCTACCTAGGTGCCTGTAAGGATCATTGCAATATTTCGCCTTCATTCAGTAAAAGGGACTTGCACCTAATTTAACAAAAATGTCGAAGCTACTAGGACATCGGGCTCTAGGATACGAGTAGCTAGTGTTTCAATTTAAATTGTCTATTTTCGTTTTTTTTTTGTATGTTTATGGGAAGTAACTTTTAGTTGTAAGCTGTCTATAATTTTGAGTTTTCGGTTTAGAAATGCAAGTTTTTTTCGCTCCATCTGGGATTAGTTTGAAAGAATGTGTAATCAGCCGATCACACCTGAACAAGTGAAGGAGTATTGCTTTAACACACTAAATGATAGCTCACAAAACTGCGAAAGACAAAAGAGGGCGTAATTAAAGTTTAATTTGGCGTTATTTAAAATATTTTATTTAAAACACTGCTGATTCCAATTGACGCTCATCAGGGAATCTTCATTTACATTCTCCGAATACCAAATATCAACAACTTTGTTTCGTTTGTATGATTATTAAGAACAGGATTGCCAAGCGTGTCACAACTTTGGGGTGGGGCCAAATCCTTTTTTATATAACAAGATTCGTTGCAACAGGAAAAACACTGATAAGCTGCTAATCTCTGAATAAGAAATTCTCCAAAGACAACGTTGCTTCATAAAACAAAAAAGGCCAATGATGCTTAACCCGAGCAAGAATGGTGAGTAACTCTCGAGAGGGTATAGGGTAGACACCTTGTGGCACATACCACACTTAAGCCCTACGACCCTCCTTTATTTAGAGAGTTGAATTAGTACCCTTCACAAGATAGCTTCTGGGGTATTTTTATTCATGTTCTTTTAATTATTGTTTATAGTTATTTTAATGTAATAAGCTGATTGACTGTATACAGGTTACTTCTACTGTCAATCTTCGAGTAGAAATAAGTTTTAGTATGACATTCTTTGCCGAGAGAACATCTTATTCTTTCACAAGACCTCTTATGTTCAATCTATTGTTCAATTTTATTAATAAAAAAACAAACGAAAACAAAACATTTTTCCAGAAAGAAGTGTTTCAAAGAAAAGTAAAGAACCATATTTAAACCTGAGACGATCAGAAATAAGGTCTTAAAATGATTCAAACTTTAAACGAAAAAAACTACTATTAATGAATGAGCCAACTTTCATGAATTAATAAATATGTGCCACTGCTTAGTTTATCTGATTTCGATCTCCTAATTAAATTATAGAAAAATATGCTGTAATATATAACCTTGAGAAGGCATTTAGCTTTCCAGTCTCCATTCATTTTTCTTCAGTGTTCACATAGTTTAGAAATGGATCCTCTATGCAGAAAAAATGAGTAATTTCCAAGATTAAAAGGGATTTCTCTGGCCATCTTTTCTATGAGTAGTGTATTTGATTATTTTTTTTTTCAGATTTACCAGACGAATTAATGAAATATGGCTTATTCCGAATCCATATTTGCACGCCAGAAGTGTTTTCAACAAGTTTTCCAAGGGAAAGCTACTAGTTTGCTTGCAACTACGAACTATTCACCAAAAGAGGTTCTCTTGGACATATTGGTCACTTTTTATGACAACTTAAAAGGCAAGAATGAAAAACATGACAAATTTGTCTCAGGATTTTTGGAGAAATGTAAGTTTTTTTTATAGTTACATTAAAAACAGTAGTCTGTTTCTCTACCCATGTCATTGTAATTTTTTAACCCATTTTTGTGTTTAGTCATGGATTTTCTCATGTTTAGTATTTGAACTCAAGGAACAGTCTTCCTTTTGTTGTTGTCGGGTAGGAGATATTGAAGTGGAGCTCGAAATTGATCAGCAAAAAGTAACACATCTCTGATGGTAAATTTAATCTCAGAATGAATACATTGCCATAAATGATGAAGTCATTTCAGTAGAATGATAATTTTTATTTATATGAATTTGATTTATATTTGCTCTGAGAATCCTCATCCCAGATATTCAGCTCTGTGTTACAAGGAAAAACATGCCTATCATTCTGCTAAAAAAACCAACAACAAAAAACTGGTGAAGGGTATAGGACCCTGGAGGGACCAAAGGACCGTATATTGCTTCTCTTAATACAGATGGAAATCTTTGCCAGTTCCACTAAAACAAGGCGCAACATACATAACTCTGCTAAAGGTTGGCGTTGGTATGGTTCGTTAAAGGGACTCTTGGCCCACTTGTTACCTCTAATTATACAGATTGAAATCATGTGCGATTTTGATTCAAACAATGAAATATGCCTACTTTTCTACTTAAAAGCTGAAAGCCACAAGTCGGGGGACTGTGAGGTGTTCGTTGTAACTTGGACCTAGTTGGCTTTTACACTATGCCCACATAGTTCCCTTTTCCGCTGAGCCAAGCTTTTTTTTAAGTCAAGACGATGCTCGGTTTTACACCGAACATAAACTTTTCTCGCTGTTACAGTGAACGGATGTTTAGCTTGTTTGTTTACGTTATCATTGCCATGTTTTTTTTTCTCAATATGTACACAGCAGTGAATCTGCCAATCCATCGAAGCCTCCACAATGGAAAAACAAACACTAAAAATATACATATCAGGATTGGTTGAAAAACTGATTGTGTTGGCGCAGGCCAGCTTTTTAATATCATTGCTTAGAAAAAAGCTGAGGGTTTTCTACAATATTTTTTTGGCAGTAAGAGAATTATTAAAGTTACATGTGATGTCATTCCTCTTCCCCAATCCGAAACGCAGAAAATTAAACAATAGACTAATCCGAAATCACAAACAGAAATGACTAGTAATATTAGATGGCATTACTTTTTCTGGGAAAATGGTCCTTTTTCGGCTTCTATTCCAGAGAAGAAACATGTATTGAAGAATTGAAAGCTTGACGGAACAGCTTCAGTTAGTCTTTTCCGACACACAATATAAGTTCCATTTTAACTGGTACACTTTAAGCTATTATTCAAAGACAAACGAAAAATAATGCTTTGGGGCCTGAGGCTTGAATTATAGTCAACTTTCAAAAATTGAATTTCCTATTCATTAAGGTTCACATTTTTCACAAAAACTGCAAAGACTAGACTCGCACCGCTATCTTGCGATGCATCAAAACGGGTGGCATAGAAAACAAGGACAAAATCAAAGCGGCGCTGCCACAAGAGGCAAGACGTAAGACATAAAAGTTATATAATTTCCCCAAGGTTTAACATGATAATATTTTGCTAGTGCCAAAGGGACCAACAACTAGTGTTGCATAGTGCCAAAATATCCTTTTAAGTACCAAGGACAGCGTAAATGAAATATTATTGAATTGTTTAAGAAGAACTTACATAGCCATACATATCTTTAGATTTAGGCAAACTTGAAAATTCAGTTTTTATTAAGATGAACTCTAGTTGCGATCATTAAATTTTGACAGTTGTGGTTGCCAAAAAAATTAAATAAAAATAAATGAGGTTGAAAATAAGCTTAAAAAATATGGTACATTATAGATTCATAAGGTACTCCCTTGTAGGTATAGTTCTCTCTGGAAGTCAACAGATTGTTAAAGTTTGAATTTTTGTGGGCGAAAAATGTTTTAAAGCTTAATCACTTTAGCCTAATTATTTTCATGGTTCAACAGTGTGTCACTGACGAAAATGTGGTACTGCCTCAACAATCTCGTAATTTTGGAACAACCAAAAGGAAAACCTTAGAAAATCACGATTTTCAGTTATGGATGGACCTAAGATGGGTTCAGAGGGGGGGAGGGGGGTAAACAGTTTTTATTTGATGTCATTGATACTTCAAGGGGGTTCAACCCTAATGAATTGCGTTGTTAATGGGGGTATAGCCTAGCTTGGATTGTTTAAAGGAATTGTTATTGAGTGCATACTTTTTAAGGCAGAAACATAACCGATGCTGAATCCATATGTGCATTAAACATAAAAATTTTGTAATAAGCCAAGTTATTTGTCCTAGATATCCTTGCTTTAGAGCCCTCGATTTTTTTGTACCAATTCATTTCTGGTTTCGTTTATATTTCGGTCAAGCTTGTTCAGTATTTCGATTATTTTTCAGTCGAGCCCTTCGTTGCACATATTAAAAATCTACGAGTAACCATCGATGACTTCAATATTGAACGGATCATTGGACGTGGTCACTTTGGCTTGGTTAAGCTTGTTCGAGAAAAATCAAGCGGAGATGTTTATGCAATGAAAGTCCTAAAAAAAGACGATATTTTGGCATCACAAGACGTAGGTGCATTTTTTTTTAATTTCTTTACATTTTTACATTTTCTTTTATATATTTTATCTTGCTATCTTTCCAGACAATGGGTAAGTAAACAAAAGAAACCAGAGATTACTCTTCATATAGCCTGTTAAGTTCAGTTACCCTTAAGTTTTTCACGAATGAAGTGGGATCCTTTTCTATGTCTTTAAAGACTATTGGCTAACAGGCTTGTGGTTTCCTGGTTCATAAGTAACAAATTGATAGGTTCTAATACCTCCACGAAAGATTGAAAATTAAAAAAATCCTATCCGGATAGACCAAAAATGTTTTTTTTTACTTTTTCATATACTGGCTTTATTTTTTTTCTAATTATTTTTATTTGAATATGCTAATGTTCTAAAAATTTCATGAAGCTCCATTTTTTTGTTTAATGGAAAACTAGGCTGGTGTAAAGCAATTTGAATTTAGGGGCCCAATATTCGAATTTTTTTGTCAGTAATTACAGTGAAAGAACAGAAAAGGAACAATCAAAGATTTTTTTTTTAATACGTTGAATACTGTAGTGTTGAATACTGTGTGTTGAATCTCAAACTGTAGGTGTGCTTTTTTAACAAACCCTTATTCCAGTTAATTAATTACTGTCTATTTTATTAGGCAATGGTTTTACCTTGAATGAACTAAAGAGGAAAAGACAAAATTTTCTTGTTTTATTAAGGAATGATTCTTTTCCTATTAATCCAAGATCAGGAATAAGAACTTGATTTCTTCGTAACTGAGGTTAATTCGTTTTTGGTTAACTAAAGCCATTCCTTAATAAAACGTAGAAAGTGATGAATTTTAATTTATTACTTTCCTAATAAAGTAAAATTAATCTTTACGCATCTTTTTTTGAACAGTAGTGTGCATATTTTTTCGATTGCCATTTTTCTTTTAAAGAAACATTAGGCCTGCAAGCAATTTGCAGTTCTAGTTTCATATCTGCGATTTTTTTGGTCAATAGTTACAGTCAAAAGACAGAAAATTGAAGACGATACAAATTTGTCTTTTTTTTTATCTCTGATTTCTTTTCTCTCAAACATGGTTTACTGCAATTACAGTAATTAAGGAGCTGTAAAAATGCTAACTTAGAAAAAAGTTTTTTCTGGAAAACAAGTCTATGAATTTAAAACTTAAAACAATCAGAAACTAGCCTATGTAAGTTACTAATGGGTGAAAATGACTATCAACGAGAAGATGAAACTCAAAATGAACAGCAATCAAAATAAACAATGAAGCCGGAACTTGAAACGGACATGAAACAATGAATTATAAAAAAGACATGAATTACATAAATTGAATTGAGGGTAATCCCACTACATAAAAGGGATTGTCCTGGGAGCCAGCCGATTTATATTGTATCAGATCTTTCTCAAACACTTACAGAAGCCATTTATAAATTATTGTATGATTTCTTGGATCTGTCGGATTTTTTTTTCAATTTACCAATTTGATTTCAGATCTTGGCATTACACTGTACACACTATGATTGTTCTTATTCAATATGATCATAAATGTCTGTATAACGGAGAGGGGAATTTCATTGAATATTTATCTGGATTTTAAAATAGTTTTTGATTCAGAATCTCACTAGATCTCTTTTTTGAAAGTTGGAAATCTGTAATATACATGGGTACGCATTGAACCTGATTAAATATTATCTAGACAAGATAATATTAGATAAGATGGCCAATACAGCTACGCACGCTCCTTTTCCATCCCAATCTATTCAAAGCCTCTCTCTTTACAACCTCCCATGAAGTGCGCACTTCCCTTACGACATCTTCTCACCCCATTTGGGGAAGACCCGTTTTCGCTTGACCCTAGACAGTTGGCCTACAAGGATAATCTTTGGCGATCTGTCATCCTTCGTCCGCAGTTTCAATAACACTGTTTTTAAATTCTATTTGTAAAGCAAGATAAGATGGGGATTGTGTCCTATCTTCAGCATTGCCTTAATCTTCATAGGTCGGGATGCAGGACTCTTTCATCTCGTCCTCTATTTTTCTAATTTTTATAAATGATCTCTTGGCTTTTTCCGTTTCTTGGCTTTTTTGAAGCTTTGTAATTGTGTTTTTCGTTTGAGAAACTGAGATCGGGCACCTATTGCTACAATGATTATGTCAATTACGCCAGTAACACTAATTTTACCTTAGTTGTACAGAAAAAATGCCAAGAAACGCCAAATGCTAGGTGGTGCTGGAGTTTTTTTTTCGACACTAGCGCGAGTTTCCAGTCTTGTAAGTTACCCCAACTCTTTGGATGGTATGGCAACTTTAATCTCTGAGAAAAAGGACGAGTAGCTTGTTGGGAACACATTTTCTAATGTTCATGATTAGTGCTCGCCGAATTGTATTAATTGGTATTGTATAAAATTAATTTTATAATTTACAGTAGAAAGTCAAATATGAGGAATTGTATTCGCCAAGTTTACTTTTTCAAAATATTCTTTATCAGTTTCCATCGTGGATATTGTGAAGCATCTCGGACTCATAATTGATAAAAGCTTATCTTTCAAAACACCCACTCAAAAATAAATTATGTTTATAGATTTCAAGATATGTTGGTTTAATGCAAAAGTTGAAACATTATTTCCCATATGCTGCTTTGTATATTATACTTTGTTCTGATTCATTCTAATATCAGTTTTTGCCCTTTAGCTTAGTTACCAATATGTGAAAGCTTTAGTGAACCATTTCGGGTTTTATGAAGTGAAGCGCTAAGAGTCTTGAAAGTATCCCTTTACCAGTTGCAAATTCAAAATACGACTTCTACAGTGTTCTATATATATACATATTTGGCGTACTTCCAATTTTCTACGAATTTACTTTTCGAGTAGTTATTTGCTGCTCAGTTTCTGCTCAAGTGCTGGGATGCTCATAGGAGCTTAGGGTGGGTGGGCCCAAGGGATTCACTTTGGGGTCTTCAATCATACTTTTTGAAAATCGTTGCATGATTGATTTCAACAAGGTGTAACGTATCCAGCTTCCTTTCAGTAAATTTGTTCTATAAAGCCCCTATTTTGTCCCCTATAACTCCCCTTTTACACTCATCGCTCTTTACGTTGTCAACGATTTTGCATGCGCATGATGCAAATACTGTTGCAAGAAATTTTTTTTGAATGAATTAGAACACCGGTATAGCTGTTTTAATTCTCGTTTCAATATTCGATGTATTTATTGTCAATAGTTATAGTGAAAGGGCGTAAAAGTTAACGAAAGAACAGAAGAAATAATGAAAGATACCACGAGTAGTATAAATAGAAAATAATTAAGACCCTATGCAAGGTCTGGGCTGATCCTTATCAGAAGACATAATTAGTTTAGCATAAGAACAATGCCTCGCTCTTTATGCTAAAACTTGACTTTGGCACAACTCTACTTTTTAAAACTATAGAAAACCTTACCGTAAAGAGCGAGGCGTTGAGGAGGGGACAATCCCTTTCATATACGGAATAATTTCTGTTTGTTTTAAGTTTTAGTGTCGCTCCTTACATTCAGTTTAAAAAAAATCAGTTTTTTTTTTAATTTCTGAACATTTTTCAACCAATACAGGTTTAAATTTATTCATTGTACATGGAGAATAAAAAAATAGTATATTAATTTTGGCAAAGTTTCCTCCTGTGTAAAATTTCTTCTGGGAAGCTCACTGATTCTAGGCTCTGTAATCCCCCCTCCCTGTAAAATTTCTTGCGGACGATTCGGCCTGAAAAATTCTTCTTAGCATCCTTTCATTTGAATAAGATTTTAATCTCTAATTGGTTTCTTGATTACTCCAGAAGTACCCCCTTCCGTGGATTATATCTTGGAAATCAAAACACGCGGAAAATAACCTCCGGATAATTCCCCCGGAACATCTCCGCATGAAAAATTTGGCAAAGAGAATGTAAGACAATTAAAAAGAATTTCGTATAGTAATTATGTCAAATCCCCCCAGTGTAACATTTCCCCTGAAAATTCAACCCCCAGAAATTTTCCTCTCCAAGGAGATTTCTCCCGATAGAAATACATCCCAAGTATACCCCCCCCCCCTCCTCGAAAACTGTCTGTATACTTTCCAATAACAAATACTATACGTAAACATTGGGCAAATTTCATAACTTACAGGCCTCTCCCCACGGACTGTGGGGGGGGGGTCATTTTACACCTAAAGTCATAGTTATTAGATCTTTCAACTGTTGTGAACAGAATGCCTATCTCAAAATTTTTGTCATATAACTTTGAGGAAAAAAATGGGCGTGGGACGGTTTTCAGTTGAAATTCATGTCTCAAAACAATGAAAAGAACTACGATCACCCCTGAAAAACAAAACAATAACAACAAATAAACATGCTTGTAACTTTTAATGGGTAAGGCTAAACTTGATGAATCTTATATATTTGGAATCAGCATAATAAGTTAATCCTTTTGATGTATCTATTGATATTAAAATTCTGTTTTCTAGAGTTTCGATTACTATTGAGCCGAGTCGCTCCTTACTTATAGTTCGTTACCATGAGCTGTTTTATGAGACTTGTATTGTTGTACAGTACAGTCCCTTTTACCTGCCCATATTTTCTATTCTTATTTAAAACCTAAGTTATCATCGTGTCACTGTATCTTAGTTACGAGTTACTAGCAAACGAATCCGAGTTAAGTTTAGAATTTAGAATCGAACACGTGGTTCATTCTAAAGGCTCTTTATTTGTGAAGCAGTTTTTCTTGTGTTTCTTTTCATATTGTCCGGAAGTATCCTGAAAATAGTTCATGAAACTATAGATCCGTCTATGATGAAAGTGAAGACTGATAAATTCCCGCCATATCTTGTTTTGAGTTTCTCTAAAAAGATTTGGGTAGACCATGCACGTAGATCATGTTTTAAATATTTGGTGACGCAGGATCTACACCAACTGTACTAGTTTAGTTTTATTTGTGATATTTACTTTAAATTGTGTTGAACAAAGTCTTCAAGAGGCTGAAATTATCGCCTTAGTCGCTAAGCCTTGAGGAAGTTGGTTTGGTTGTTTATTCAGCTTTACAAGTAGAATTTAAAAGCAGTGTTATTGAAACTGCGGACGAAGGATGACAGATCGCCAAAGATTATCCTTGTAGGCCAACTGTCTAGGGTCAAGCGAAAACGGGTCTTCCCCAAATGGGGTGAGAAGATGTCGTAAGGGAAGTGCGCACTTCATGGGAGGGTGTAAAGAGAGAGGCTTTGAATAGATTGGGATGTAAAAGGAGCGTGCGTAGCTGTATTGGCCTCCGGCGGCTTGGTGCTGCATTGAGTTGTTGATAGTAGTAATTGTAGAAATGTAAGCTTTTTACTCCTGTAGTTTATAGAGACCCATGAAGTTTGCATAGATCGTTTCTCAAATAAAAACAAGAAGATTTACCGCCTTTGGTAACACCCCTGCTACTAATGAACGACATTTGAGAATGTCAAGCCTTCAATTTCAAATTACCTTGATTCTCCTAAGAATATTAGATGCTTGTTCATACATAAGTAAGGTGTGTGCTTTTGGGAGATTTCTCAATCTCCCAAAAGGAAGTCAGAATCAAATTATCTGTGTCGGGCCACCTCAGATTGGACAGGCCACTACGGCCTCTCCAGGCCCAAAGCTCACCCCTCCCTCAAACCAATTTTTACAACGTAACCTCAATTTCTAAATCTTCCACAATAGAAATGAAGTAAAAGTTATTCTAATCAACTTCCAAGAAGGTTGTGTTAATTTTTGTATTAGTACAATTTTGTAGAACCTATGAAAAAGCATCGAAACCGTTATGCTTATGGCTTGTGGTTAATGTCACCTTGACAATTATGACACAGTTTTGGCAATTGTGTCTTAGAACAAACTGAAATTAGCTGCAAGTTGAGATGAGTATGATGACCCTCTGCAACAGACGTGAAATTCTCTATTATTCGCTAATTTATCTTTTTCACTGCTGTCACAGGGCACTTTTGTTTAAAAGGTTCGTGTGCTTATTTGTCGTTTTATAAATTTGTTCATGTCATTATTTTCTTGCAAAATTTAGTTACCAGCAACATTTTTTTTGTATATATTTAGGTTAACAGTGTTGTCATAGGTGTTTGCATAAAAGTTTGCCGACAATCCTTCCTTCTGCTTCTCCCAGGAATACCTTCTTTCTATGCCCAGACCTAAGAATGTTATTTGCTCGAAATAACGGTATTTGAAGCGGTTTCTATGGGTGTTTTTATGGGCATAATACAATTTATATAGCCAATTCTGCTTTTATATTTATACGGTTTATAGGCAGTGCATATGACCTTATACCCCTGCAGTATATACTACCCTACTTCATAATACTCATATATTAGGTTGACAAAAGTTCGGTTGTGTAATAATATAATATTGAGAAGCCACATCAGCAACATATAAATTGTATTAGATGGTATTTAGGACAAAGGTAGATCATCAGGTTTTAGGGTTAGGGGGGTCTTGGCAAGGTTAAGAAGTAGGAGTAGCAACAGCTAAGACATTTAATGAAATTTTGACGAGATTAGTACACGGACCAACAGCTTAGTAATTAGGGACATTTAGGCCAATTTTTTTCTGATAATAGCACTGGGCTATTTGAATTTAAAAAAGAGGGAATAGTTGTGGGAAAAGTCAAAGTCATGGCCAATTGTAGAAAAAAGCCAAGATAGATTGTTGAATTAAGTGGGCAGCCCAGTCAAGGGTTAATTGTATCCCTTTGATTGCCGTTGTTACTGTCTCCCATTTATGCTACACCTTTCCGTGCATGTGTGTCCCTTCACAAATGCCGAACTAGAGTCGTACCTGTTGGAGGTTCTCGCTGGGGAACACACGCAGGTTGACTACGGGTTGACTTACTTGAAAAATTTTCCTCTCATGGCTATCACTCGACAATGCTGAACTAGAGTCAACCCTCTCATGCTAATTCACGGTGGGTTAGGGTTCAACCTGTTGGAGGTTCTCTCTCAGGTTAATTCACGGTCGAGGAAGGGGGAAGCAGCATATTGACAAATTTGGCAATCTGTTTACAACTGATTACCCCGCCAAAGAAATGAATATGAATGGAAATAACGAGTCCAATTCAAGGCCTACAAGGGCCTCCTGCAATCTGCCTCGACTCTTATGCAAGTGAACTTGCAATTATAAGCCAAGGGATTTGGGCCAGAAACAAAAATTTCAACTGGACTGTTTTAATTAAAATGTTCATGCATTGGCGGAAAATACTTAGATTACCACGAACAAGGACTGAAATTAGAATCTGGAGATATTTGTGGATTAGACTGTAGTTACTCAGTCTTAATAGATTAATTTAGAGAGTTGTGGTCTGAGAAAGCAATGGAACGACGATAAAGATTTAGACGTAGAAAATGGTTGTATTTAAAAAAAAAACTTGATTCCATTTTATAAAACGAAGAAAGTTGGATTTTGAATATCTGTGGACCAAAGAGACTATATCAAACCAATTGCCCTAGAATTTTGGGAAAAGGCTCGCTTGAACGGAAATTGAAATTTGTAGTGCCGTTTTTAAGTAGCAAAAGATTTTTACCATTACAAGGTGACTTTTTTTGACATTTTGTGCCACAAAACGATGACTTTGGTCCAACAATTAACGACGAAATGTCGTGAGATCTAAAATGTCGATTTAAAATATCAAAAGTCTATTTGAGCTTCCCGCTTTCAGAGGTAGCAATGCCGTGCTGTGGCGCATTCTTTCCAAAAGATTGGTATTCTGTTGCTTGGTCAAGTTGATATATAAGTAAGATTACACACCATTCATGTTAAAAAACCGTAAATCTCGAAATCGGCTAACATGTAGTTGTAAAATTCTAAAAGATAAATTAATATGAAATGTATAAGTTAAATCAACTTCCTTATACAACTGGTTTAAATTTTTTCCACCAGATAATTCTTACATTAAAATCGAAACTAGAGGCGAACTGTATCTTTCAATTATTTCTGCAGTTTTTTTCATGGACTTGGTCATCTGACCTCTTAACGAGCCACTTCAGTGTAAGACAAGATTATGCCAACTCCATGATATTTATTGTCAGATCCAGCCTGAATCCAGTATTGAATACTGGAGTACCAAAACAGATTATTTACAATATGGTGGTGTTATTATTGTGTTATGGCCCAAATTATTATGTAGCCTCTGCTTTGCAAATCTATTTTTAGAATTTTCGGTTGAACTTTTATGCCAAACTCTTACTTTCAATTTAGAATAACAAATTATCTTGGAAATTATTTCCCAAACAATTCTTTTTTTTAAATATTCCTGAAAGACAGAATTGGGCTAAAACTACGGCTTATATCTTGTAATAATATGAACGGTTGTTCAAAGCCATGATAAAAGCCACTAAAAAATGTTATTAATAGTTATATTTATATCATATCGTATTTCTAGTTAGCGTTTTTAATTATTCTAGTTGACTTTCTATGAGGAAGAGAGGAATATCATGGCTCAAGCTGCGTCATCGTGGATTACACGCTTGCATTATGCCTTTCAAGACTCTCAGCATTTATGTCTTGTAATGGACTATCATCCTGGTGGAGATTTGCTTGGACTTTTAGAAAAATGTGACAGAGCGTTAGGAGAGGATTTGACTCGTTTCTATATGGCTGAACTTACCTTGGCTATTGATAGTCTCCATAAGATGGGATTTGCGCATAGGTAAAGATCTACTATTCTTAAAAAATGCAGAGAATTTGTAGAATATATACAATATATATCATCCATTGTCCACCCTTATTTGATTTACTGTTGTTCGGTGTAGTCATCTACTTTTTACACATTTGAAATTACGTGCTTTTCAAAATTCGGCGATTCGGGTTCTTATTAATTTTGATAATCGGATGTCAGTAAGAGATAGCTATAAAAAATTAATATTTTACCAGTTTCAGGTCTTTTTAATTTTTATAAGGCTCTTTTTATGTTTGATAGGTTACATAAAAATGCATCTGAATGTTTGATTGATGTGTTAGTGAGATCAGCCTGAATGTGAGACAAGGAATTTGTCATTAATTAGAAAACCGGTTAGGAGGTCTACAAGGTCTGCATTTTCCATTTGCCATCTTCTTACTTTTATATGGGAGTCTGTTTCTTATGATATAAACTCAAGAGGAAGATAGGCCGACTTTTTTTTTGGTCGGTTTTTTTTTTTTTTTTTTTTTTTTTTTTAGTGGGGAATAATGTACAATAATATTGTTATATTAGAATAGTATAGTACAGGGCCGCAAGTGTGGCTTATTTTTTTCTTTTCCTTTAGGGAAATCCATTGATGAGTGATATTTTTTTTGTAGTTGGAGTAGGGCCACACAAGCCATAAGGCTTATTGGCAAATATTTTTTTTTGTATTGTTCTTTGTTTATTTGTTAAATAAATTCTCTCTCTTTCAAATATTGGCATATCGTCTACAAAATTGCTAAAGGAGGCAAAATAGAGAAAGAAGGAGGGGTAATGGTGAAGTGCAAACAGTTTGACGGAGTGATATAAGAGATAAGGAAATAAATAATTAAAAGAAAAGTAATTATTCTGCAGGCTTTGTTTTTTTTCTTGATTCATTTGATTATTTTAATCCTTAGTAGGATTTAATAAATCGTTATAAGAGATTCAGTCTATGATCTCCCTGATTGAAGTCCCGAATCGTTGTAAAAACGAAGTGAGTTAACTCTTACTACAAAAACGAGCTGAATCAAAACTCAGTACAAAACCGAACTTGAATTGGTGTGAATTCGAAATCCAAGCAGCAGAATTTTTAATGACCCGTGTTGCGAAAATGAGTTATACCAGGACTGCTTGGTAAAAATAGGCGAAGTCCAAGTTGTGGACGAGTCCTCTAAAACAATAACCGAGGTTGAATTTTTCTCGGTTTAGTAGAAAGTTTTCTTGCGTTTAATCTTAAAATACGGTCTTTATTAGTCTAAAAAAAGGATAATGTTAAGAGTTTTTGTTTTAATCAGTAAAAATCTTAAGTTTTCTGGCCGATTCTAAGGCCATTTTTTTTTTTTTTAACTTCAGAGTTGTCAGTTAGAAACCATCTGTTTTACACAATGTCTTGTGAAAGGGGGATTAGACGAAAAATCTTTCATGTACAAAAATTTAAAGTCGTAAGCCCACAATTATTAAAACATACATACTTGGAACCAGCATTATTAGATTTTCCGTTCGTAAGAAAAAAAGTTACTCATTGCTATATTTGCTCTATGATTTTAGAGACTAAAACAAAATTGAATAAGCTTTTATGTGCAATATCTTTAAACTGACAAAAAGGGCTTCAAATATTTTTGTTGCCTCTTTTTTAGATTTAATATATGTCTATCATTTAAGGTTAATTTTATCTTTTTTATCTGTTTATCACTTTGCTTGGAGTTTCCTTTTTTTGTCTCGCTCTTATTTAATTTAAAGAATAAAATTATCTTGCCTAAAAATGTTCAATTATTTTAGTATTCCTGGCACTTTATGCATCCTAATTTGATCCCATGAAATATCCAAGAGTAATATCTTCGCTATTTTAGGGATATCAAACCAGAAAATATCCTTTTTGATCGATTTGGTCACCTTAAATTGGCTGATTTTGGGTCAGCAGCTCGCATCAACCAAGACGGAAGCATAACTAGCTCAATGCCCGTTGGCACTCTCTATTATATAGCGCCAGAAGTACTTCAATGCACTGAAAGTTTCATTGGAGCAGAACAATCGAAAGGATACCAGGTAAGATATTTTTTGGATTAAAGACTTGACTTTAATCCAACTTTAATTCGAGTCTGTTTGGATTAAAGACTGACTCGCTACTGTCTTTAAGAAGACAGAACTTAGTGTGTTCTGACGAGACATTGTTGATCAACAATTGTGTTTTAGTGGCCAACAAAGCTTTTTTTGAGCAACATAGTGAATGAAAACGATCCAAAACTGAAATCGTTGTTTGTCAGTTCGTTTTGTCAAACTTAAGCAGGAAATTTCAAGGATGAATATCATGAGAGCGCATTGTTTTTGTTCTTACAATTTTAGATGAAAAAGACAGTTAGATTGTCATAAAGGTTGTTATATTTATTGTTAACCACATCTCTTACCTAAAATAAGTCATGAGAATGTACTAACCTTAGAATTACCTACCGCTTTTCCCTCCAAAGGCACTGAAGAAATTTTGCTCTTTTTAATGGAAATTTTCAGAATTTGATTAACAGTGAAAAGATTTATAAACACTAAAAATTACAGGAGTAAACATGAGTTTGATTGAAAACCGTAAAACAATGTTCAATTATTTTGAAAATATTGTTGCTTACTTCCAACAACAAGAACAATTTGTGTTCTTGCGGAAGTTATTGCGAATCCACAATTATTACTAATTTGTTCTCGCAATTGTTGATCAACAACTGGTAGGCCAGAAAAGGCCTTATTGTGGGACTTTCAAGCCTGCTCAGTTTACTCAGATTAAAAATTTACTGGTATTCAATGGTGTGTTAACAAAACCACGGTTAAAATCAATTACTTTTGTTTTATTGACAATGTCAGGAGAGGTAAACGTTGGATATATGTATCCATCAAAGTTCAATATATGTAAAATAGAATTACAGTCAGGGAATTTCTTTTAAAATAGGATATAAAGTTACCCCATTCTTCTCCCCTCAAAAATATCAATATTAAAAATTTATAAATAAAAAAAAAATTTTTATTTTAAAAGTAAATTTCTTTTAAAATAGGATATAAAGTTACCCCATCCTTCTCCCCCCAAAAATATCGATATTAAAAATTTAAAAATAAAAAATTTGTTTTTATAAAATTTTTTATTTTGAAAGTAAATTTCTTTTAAGATAGGATATAAAGTTACCCACCCTTCTTCCCCCCAAAAAATTGATATTAAAAATTTATAAATTAAAAAAACTTATTTATTAGTATTTTTTATTGTAAAAGTAAATTTCTTTTAAAATAAGATATAAAGATACCTCATTCTTCTTCCCCCCAAAATATCGATATTAAAAATTTATAAATTAAAAAATTTTATTTATAAATATTTTGTATTTTAAAAGTAAATTTCTTTTAAAATAAGATATAAAGTTACCCCATCCTTCTCCTCCAAAAAATATCGATAAATATTTCACCTTGCGCTTTTAAATTGGACCCTAGACGAACCGTTACGAAATGACAGTGTATATCAAGCTTTCATAATGTTGCACGAAAGTGGAAATATGCTTTCGAAGCTTTTCCTAAAAAAAAAGAAAAATTCAGGATTTGCGCTAACCAGTAAGAATGTCAAAGTAAAACCGCAGAAGTTTTGCACAGTTATGTTTTACTGTGTATTAATATGTGCTTTTACTGTGTATTTGCACATCCCCCCATTTACTGGGTTTGAATATTCAATCCGACTTGTCAATTTATCCTAAAACTTAGGTAAAAAGACTTTCTTTTAAAACACTAAGGAATATTTATCTGGCTCGTAAATTAGTCTTAAAATGCAAATTAAAGAAAATCCCTTCGTTTGTTCCTCTAGATTTTTTGCCTCCCTTCTCTCTATATTTTACAACATACAATTTTTTGGAGGATTTTCATTGAAAAATGCTTTCTTTTGTATTTCTATCGAAGAAATTGAAGAAAAAAGATGGAATTATCCCTTTAGGTTTTTAAAAATACGTTGCCCCCCCCACACATTTTCGTGAATTGGCACCTTTGCTTAGCACAAATCATAAACCGTGAAAATGTAAAACATAAATATCTTTGCTTTGCTTTAAAGTTTTCACATTTTAAACAGCTTGTAAGTTTGTTAAAATAAAAAATTAGTTTTGTTCAACCAAATCAGTGGGGGTTAATTTGCAAAACCGTTGTGAGTATTTTATTTTACATATGAACCTTAAGAAGCTTGAACATAACAAATGAAACTTATTATTGTTACTTTTTGCCATAAAGCTGCAACAGTTTAAGCTGAAAAATTCGATTGTATTGCTAATGGTGAGGTAGTATGTCTGCAAGGCAATAGCTGCAAATGACACTGGTCTACTATAATCTCATGTTTGATTATTTTGAATGATTTATGTTTGAACAAGATTGGCATCGGATCATCTTGAGCAATTACAACTACCTTTTCAATATTTACTTTACTAGAAAACAATGAACGACAAATTAATCGGTAGCAAATAACAAGTAGACGTTAATGATTTGCGAAATCGAAGAATTAATCATATGTTTATAGATAATAAAGTACTAATATGTATGATTCTCCATCAATATTTTTATAAAAGGTTTAATTTTCTGATTTTTTTTTACTTACATTTTCTTAAAAGAACAAATTTATTTAAAAAAGGTAACACTTATTAATTTTTACATTTCTCTTCAAATATTTTCTAATCAATTCGAAGATCATTTTTTCGAAACACCTGTGTTTTTTTCTTAAATCTACTCTTTTGTTAAAATTTGCAAAAGAGCTTTTACTTGCTTCATTGGTTTTTGTATTTTCTACTGTTTTAAAACGAATAAAAAAAGAAAAGAGAACTTACTTATGAGTAAGGATAATTTGTATTTGGAAAATACTCCCTATTTCAGTTTTATCTAACTGAAATAATATGCTAGCTATTTAGTATTCTGCTTTTTTTCGGTTGAGTTCGTTCTTGTACTTGTCAAAACAGGGTTGAATATTAACCGGCTGTATAATTAAGGAACAGGGTCATAGATGGGTGTGCACTTTTAGCCAGTACTAATGATAAAGGTTAATTTTTTTTAATGAATTAAAATATTTTTAATTATATTTTAATTGTATATCTACCCTTCGATTCCTATCTTAGTGACTTCGGCCATAGTTGTTCTTTAAGGAAAGTGAGAAAACTATTGAGTTGCTGTTTTCCGCTTGACAGTCTTCATTTTTTCAAGAAGGAAGGGTTAACCTAGGCCTTCAATCAGGAATGATGTGTCAGCTGGTACAAAGATTCCCATCTGGGAGATTTTAGTCGGTAACATCTGTACGAGGTTTTAAGTTGTTAGTGTGTGTTTTTTGGCGAGTTGCTGGTGTTGGATAAGTAAGTAAGTAAGTAAGACGGCACTAGACCCTTAAGGTCCAAACTGGCGGTGCTGATCTCTGTTTCATGGCCCTTCAGCCAGGAAGTGCAATGGGGGGCTGGGGGCCAACCATCCTGTGCTTTCACACACCCCTCCTGCTTACCTTCCCCAGATTTTTCCTGGTACCCATTTAGAGCTGGGTCGACTCTGGATGAGCTTGCAGAGTCACGCCACTGACCCCCGTCCCAAACTAAATAACTGATCACAACCGGGATTTAACCCATGCCCCTCGGACACAGAATTCCCAAGCCAGTGCGCCAACCACTCAGCCAGGACGGTGTTGGATAGCCTGTAAGATTAAATGTTCCACTTGGGCTAATAGCTCGGAAACTTTTAGGTGGATGGGAGACCTGGGAGAACTTTTAGGTGGCTCCTGGGGCTGCTCGCGTTAAGTTGACCCTGGAGGCATACTTATTCGACCTTCCAACGTTTCTCATCACAATGATCATCGAAATTTATATTTCATATTGGGGGCCGAGTAGTAGAAGAGAACACATAAGGATGGCTGTCCCCCCTTAAATAACAATTGGTCCTTATAAAAACACAAGAACTTAATTTCCAATTGTATGAGCTCTCGAAAGTTTTTTATAATCACCCTCTTATGAGAAGTTGCTGGAAGAAAAAGTTTCCATCTTTTGTGGCCGGTTTTTTTTTTTTGGGGGGGGGTATCTGTTTTATATTTTACTTTTTCTTTCGGGATCCCCATAACCCAAGGAATTAAAGATACGGGTTTCGAGCCGATCTGGCAAAAAAATTTGTTGCCCTTTTCCAGACCCATATTTTGGAGGGTCCGTGCCAGGAAGTTTATTTTTCGTACAGTAGGTGCCTCTTGGCTGAAGAACTTACGGCTGTAAGTTTCTACTGGTCAGTGACTAAGTTTTTGGCCTATTTCCTGGCCCCTTACCCCCTTGATAAAAAGTTTGATCAGTTTTACCCAGAAAACGATCCCTGGAAGTTCCGAGCCAATCGTACACTTAACATCAAACAAGCCCTAGGTTTAAACAATTGGCAATTTAAATTGTTTACGGTCGTTGCCCCTGGGCCTATGGGGATCATATTATCCCTGGAGGCACGTATATTGGACCTTTTGAACAATTTGCACAAAGTGGCTATCTCAAAATTTTGATCTGACGTTTGGGGGCTACAGAGTGAATAGGTTAAAAAAAATAAGGCGGGGGTGGGGTTCTGGTTGCTTTGCAATCAGTTTCGACTCTTTAAAAGGGCATTAAACTTTCAGTTACCAGTCGAACAAATCCCCCCCCCTCAAGTTACGGTGACCTCCCTTCCATAGGAAGCGGTCCTTGCTCTTGATGGTTAATAGCTCTTTACTAGAGCTTTGCCTCTGAAAACGATGTATCGAGTTTGAAGAGGTACCGAAATCTGAATTTTGAAGAGCTGTTCGCACGAACAGAGTCAACAAAATATACCAGCACGTGACCACTCTCTTCGAGAAAAGCTGAAATGATTTCGTGATTAAAAAATAATGAAAGAAAAGTAGTCATACGCTTGGAAACAGAACAGTCAATTCCATACACTTTTTTTTCAATGGTTGGGGTATAAGTTTTAAATATGCAAAAAATTTTATATATATCATTTTGCGTTGCTGTGGCCGAGTTCTGGTTCCTTTTGTCTACCTCTGCTGCACCCCGGCTAGTTTAATCACAAATTTTAAACTATCTATTGTTTGTATTTTTTTTTAAGGCAAGTTGCGATTATTGGTCCCTTGGCATAGTTGGTTATGAGATGCTTTATGGATGTACGCCTTTTGACTCGGAATCCAAAGTTGGTCAAATCAGTAAAATTATGAACCACAGAGAGAACCTGGTTTTTCCCGAAGATGATAATGTTTCAGATCATTTTAAGAATCTTTTGAAATGCCTTCTATGCGATGCAAATGTCAGGTACGGAAGAAAGGAAATCGAGACGCATCCATTCTTTCTATCAATCCAATGGGATAATATTCAGAATAGTAAGTCGGTCCTTTTTTCTCTGTCTCATTGATATTACCCGGTGTAGAAGCCATAATATTCGAACTAATACTTTGAGTGGTCAATTTGCAAATCGATTAACTGCATACAACAAACTTGGCTAAACCGACATAAAAGAAGATAAATTTTCAGATGTCATATTTTACTTTGTTATCATTGGATGTAGAAAATGTGTTTTAAGTACATTTAAGTTTTAGTTGGTTTAAAATTAAAAATGCTTTAGCACTCAATGGTTTTTTCTCTTATCCTTTTGGCTTAGCTTTAATCTTTATTTTTGATAAATTTTCATCTTATGAATATTGCCAAGTCCTAAGTCGATCAAGTCCTCGGGCTTGGCCTAAAGATCTCTAAATTCCAAAAATGAAGTTAGTTTGATATGAATTCCCGTCAGCTTATCCGTTGCTATGCATATTGTTTTTCATATTTAAAACCATACTTAAATTTGGCTCATTTTTAGCTTTTATCCCATTTTCTTCAAAATATAGGAATACTTTGGCTTGACACGTCTAATAACGCCAGCAAGTTAAAGGTTTCCTTTAAGGCCTAGCCAAAGTCCAAAAATTTAACTCCCTTGTCAATTTTTTTTCTTAGGCGGCAAGTCGGTCAAATACAAAGGTATCAGTTTTCTTCGTCGCTTCAACTAAACAAACATAAGAGGGTCGAACTTAAAGGGTATCTCACTCAAAATTACGCTAAGGTGTAGGTTATTCTTAGCAATTCTTCTTGTAATTATTGTATACAATATAATTTTTTATATGTATTAATTAACCGGCAGTTAGATGTCTGCACGCTACTTATTCTCTAGACTCTGTTTAAACAGGCTAAAACCAACTAATTCTTGACTGAATCGCTCCTGAACAATCCGAGTGGTTAGTCCCCTGGTGTAATTTATGCATTCTCACCCGCTCCGATTACAGCTGAATCTTAGTCTAGACTTCGGAACACAAATATGTAAAGTATTTGAAGGGACTGCAGCCAGGAAATATATATTATAGAAATAAGTTTCTGATTGCTGAATAGAAAATTTTTTGCTCGATTTTTTGATACCCCACAACAACAGTGTCAAGTATATCAATCTAGAATGAAAACCCGAAACAGGTTTTATAATTATTTTGGAGTTATAAAAAAAATAATTGTCGGCTTTCAGATTTGATTAGATCAAAATATTCACCAGATTTTTTTTTTATTTCTATTGACATAAAAACCGCCAAAATCACTAATTCAGGAACGTCAGGCAAACTCCAAATGTTTAACATGAGAGGTATAGGAAGATTCCTTGAGAGTGCGTCCTGCCTTAGAGCTGACTTCTTTTTAGTTTCAAAGGAAAAAAGATGTTGGATCATTTGACAAGCTGTAGGTTTTAACAGTCATTAATTATGCAAAACACATTTATTGTTAATCCAAAGGTAATAATATAAGCCGCTATAAGCCACGCTCGTCCTTAAAGTAGTAATAAATTATGGCGATAATTCAAAGTGATTTATTTCATCTAGACTAGTCCCATATTAATAACAAAATCATTAAATGATTTTAAACGCTTTCAATGTTTTCAAACGTTAATAAAAGGACTGTCTAAAAATTTCTTTCGGATGCATCTCAGGAAAACATGACGTGTTTTTGTGTGTGTGTGTGTGTGTTTGTGGGGAGGGGGGAGATGTGCTCTTATCACTTTCTCTTAATAAGGGTACTAGACCTTCTGATTAACAATCCAATGAGCCCCCTCCATAGCATATACGACCACCCTTTCTATAAGAACCTTATATGCCTTCAAGGGATAACTTACAACCCTTGCCCTGAGAGCTGTAGGGGGCTGTCTTCCTCACAGAAAAAATTTCTGGACCCTTCAACTACGATGAACAAAATTGTTATCTCCAAATTCTGAATGGAGATATTAAGGGAAATGATGGACGTGGAGGGGGGGGGGGTAGCTGCTCTCAAATCACCTTGACTCTTAAAAAGGGCACTATAACTTCCAATATCAAATCAAATGAGCCCTATTTGAAGTTTATATGACCACCCATTTCATAAAAATCTTGACTTACAACCCTATCCCCTGGGTTCGGGGGGGGGGGGGCGTATCAACCCTAGAGGCATTGTTATATGTTCTTTAGACTATTTTGAGTAAAATCGCTATCCCACAATTTTAATAACATTCATTTGGTGAAGAGGGGTAGTCGGGGAGGGCGGAGCTAGCCGTCCTCTATCACCTTTGACTCTTAAAAGGGAATTAGAACTTACAATTATCAACCAAATGAGCCTCCTTTTAAGTTTATACAACCATCCTTTCCCTAAAAACCTTAAATGCCCCCGGGGGTAATTTACAACCCTTACCGTAAGGCTCAGGGAGTTTGTTTCAACCCCAAAAGCCTTGTTATACGATATTTGGACTATTTTGAATAAAATGTCTATCTCAAAATTTCTATTAGATGTATTTCGGGACAATATGATGCGTGTGTGCGGGAGGGGGGTAGCTGTCTTCTGATCACTTTCACTCTTAAAAAGGGCACTACTGCTTCTGATTACCAATCCAAGGAGCCCCCTCTGAAGTTTGTACGAGCACGCTTTCTATGAAAACCTTATATGCCCCCAGGACATAACTTACAACCCTTGCCCTGAGGGCTGGGAGGGGGGTTTCATCCTCAGACATAATTTCCGGACCTTTCAACTACCTTGAACAAAATGGCTATCTCAAAATGTTGATTGGAAGTGTTTGAGGAAGGAGGGGCATTTTCCCTCCGATTACTTTCGACTAATAAAAAGGGCATTAGTGGTCTCAATTTCTAATCGAATGAGTCCTTTTTCAAGTTTCTACGACAGCGCTTTCTATAAGAAACCTTATATGCCCCAGGGGATATTTTACAACCCTTGCCCTGAGGGCTGTTGGGGTTGTCAACGTCAAAGGCATAATTTCCGGACCTTTCAACTACGCTGAACAAAATGGCTATCTCAAAATTTCGATTTTATGTGTTTCGGGAAGTGATGGGCGTGAAAGTTGGGTTAGTTGCCCTCCATTCACTTGTGACTTTTAAAAAGGCCACTAGGCCTTTCAATTTCCAATCGAATGAGCCCTTTTCGAAGTTTCTACGACAAATCTTTTGACGCGAAGTGCCCTGGTCTAAAACCAACCAAAGAAAAAAAATAATACATTTTGCCAACATCGTTCTTTACTTAGGCAGCGCAATAGCGTTGCCTATAATGAGCCATGCATTCTAAAGGATCAAGTGTAACATGTGAGCTAATATTGGAAAAATATTAACAGAAATTTTCAGCAATACTACTTTTTCCTTCAGCTCAGTACCACTTTGATTTATAATCAGTTCTTAGTGTGTTGTTTTATTTTTCGTTCCAATTTTTCTTTTTATCAAATTCCAAGTAGTTTGAGGTGAGTTCGGTTTCATCAATGAATTTTCGTAATAGATTTTTTCATTTATTTTGAGAATATTAGATAGCACATTTTTATAGATTTTGAAACGCTCTATATTATGATTTGAAGGGTACCTCATTCTTATCTTGTAGACTCAATTTTTATGTGGCACTTGGTAAATACCAAGTGGCATATAGTGATCGCAAATTCTGTCTGTCGGTCCGTCGGTCCCGGTTTTACTAGTTTAGGCACTTCCAGATAAGCTAGGACGATGAAATTTGGCAGGCATACTAGACCATCAGGGACCAGACCAGATTAAATTAGAAATAGTCGTTTCACCGATTCCATCATCTAGGGATGGGGGGGGAGTGGGGGACGGTTAATTCGAAAAAATATAGAAAAACTGAGGTATTTTTAAACTTACGAACAGGTGATGGGATCTTAATGAAATTTGATATTTAGAAGGATATTGTGTCTCAGAAATCTCGTTTTAAATCCCGACCGGATCCGGTCACATTGGGGGGATTTGGGGGGTGGGGGACCTAAAATCTTGGAAAACGCTTAGAGTAGAGGGATCGAGATGAAACATGGTGGGAAAAATATGCACAAGTCCTAGATACTTAATTGACATACCCGGAACGGATTCGCTCTCTTTGGAGGAGTTGAGGGGAGGGTTAATTCTGAAAAATTAGAAAAAATGAGGTATTTTTAACTTACGAAGGAGTGATCGGATCTTAATAAAATTTCATATTTAGAAGGACCTCGTAACTCAGATCTTTTATTTTAAATCCCGACCGGATCCAGTGTCATTGGGGGGAGTTTGGGGGGGGGGACCGGAAATCTTGGAAAATGCTTAGAGTGGAGAGATCAGGATGAAACTTCGTGGGAAGAATATGCACAAGTCCTACATACGTGATTGACATAACTTGACTGAATCTGCTCTCTGTGGGGGAGTTGGAGGGAGTGTTAAGTCCGAAAAACTAAAAAAATTGACGTATTTTTACTTAAGAACGGGTGACCGTTCGTGTGGTATTTTTAAATTTGTTATTTAGAAGGAACTCATGTCTCAGAGCTCTTATTTTAAGCCCCGACCAGATCTGGTGACATAGGGGTGGAGTTGGAGGGGAAACCGGAAATCTTGGAAAACGCTTAGAGTGAAGAGATGCGGATGAAACTTGGTGGGTAGAATAAGCAAATGTTGTAGATACGGGATTGATGTAACCGGAATGGATTTACTCTCTCTGAGGGAGTTAGTTCAGTGCTTTGAGAGTTCGGTGCTTCTGGACGTGCTAGGACGATGAAAATTGGTAGGCGTGTCAGGGACCTGCATAAATTGACTTGATAAAGTCGTTCTCCCCGATTTGACCATCTGGGGGGGGGGGCTGAAGGGAGAGGAAGAATTAGAGAAACTGAGGTATACTTACGAGTGGGTGATTGGTTCTTAAGGAATTTTGATATTTAGAAGGACCTCGTGTCTCAGAGCTATTATTTTAAATCCCGACCGGCATTAAGCCTCTGATTTTCCTTTGAAATTAATCTATTGGTTCCTAGAATTTTGCTAGAGCTCATGCCGTATTAGCTCTTGGCTCTTGGCTCTTCCGACCCCGTCACAAGTGCCTTATGAGCTCTTAGCTCTTGTTCATGATTAGATTTTAATAGTGAGGTTTTATACTTGGTATTTGAGTCAACGTCATTTCCAGCGCAAAGTTTTCTAAGTATAGCAAAGATTCAACTTTACGTTGAATATCCTTCAAAATGCATCTAAACCATTATTTGGATCTTTCTCTTTAATAACTTCATTATAGTCCATGTCTTTAAGTTATGAATTTAACCTTGTTATATTTGTCTGTGAGTAAATTCTTCTTTTTGTAAAGTTACTTCTAGAGATTATCCTTTATGTTTTGAAATTGGACATTATAATACAATGATCAGACGAATCTATAATAACCACGTAAGTGGCTTCACATGGATGAGATGCAAAAATGTTGTCAATTAGAAAAGAAGAGGATTCAGACACTCCAGTCGGAATAAAACATACAGGGTTTACACCGTCTGGTAGATTTCACTCTTAAGAAATGCAGCAGATGCCTATCAACTCTCAAAGCCAAATTCATCGATGTAGCACTACACAGGAGGAATTACTGGAGGAATCCAAGCTTCAGAACCTTTCTGTTTAAGTTCGTTTTTCTTCTTTATAAGAGATGATCGAATATCTTTAACTGATTTGCTGACATCATCTGCTAAATATTCCTTTGAGAAAACTGGGTACTTCTTAATATTGACTTCTTTTCTAAAAGCTTGGTCTCCCAAGTTTTTTATTTGCTTGCAAAACCATGAATTTGTCATTTATATTGCTAAGTTAGAACTTGGTAAATTTTCCATTTTGTTCCGTGATCTGAAATTCACATCGGACGTGTTAGTTCAGCAATAGATCATTAATTTTATTAAAACTCCTTCTTGAGTCTAGAATTGTCAACAGACTTAGCGGATTATAGTTATTTAACCTCCTCTTTTTGCTTTGTAATAGCATCAACATGAGCTCGACTTGAGCATTCCAAGTTGAGGGTCCTGGAGGATACACTACTTATCTCAGGTCTAATTTCTGTTATTTTATTCCTTAGACTTTTCACTTTATCTTAAATAATTTAAATGGTTAATAAAATCTGTTAGACAATTGCTGCAAAATTTTGAATAAATTTGTGTATGGTCATAGATTTAGTTGAGTCGATTCCAAGTCAATTTGTCTTTTCTTACTTTTTCATCGACAATTTCGCAAGCACCAGCAAAGAAGATAGTCAAAATAAATTGATTGCCACACACAGCTGTATGGTTCACTTAAATTATTTTATTGGATCGTGCAATAATATGTTATCCGATTGAGGGCATTTTATGAACTGATGGACAAAAAAAAAATATTTTGTTAGCATTTAAACGGCTTGATTTTTCCTGACAGGCCATACTCTTTTTGCTTTTGGAACGAGAGTTATGGAGCAAAATTTGTGGTAGCACGGAGCAATTCTGTCTATAATTAAGTGACAAATCCCATAAATCGTATTCTCTGGATTTCCTTCTGAGCTCTTAAGCGTTGAAACGACATAGAATAATTATTCGCCCGAGTAATCTGACGTGTCTGTCGACGATTTTGGCCTTTCGGGATGAGCGTTGATTTCATTTTATCTCTCGAGTTGTAAAGGCCCAAGAACCATTTTTTGCGTTACTTTGGGCCAGAAGCAATTTCTCATAAGGCTTGAATGACTTTGAAAGTCTCCGTAGAAAGTAATGTAACAGTTGTGTTTTATAATACCTAGGTATTTCTATGTATGTTTTTCTTTTGTAGTGACTCCAGAATACATTCCTGTGGTTAGTAGTCGAGATGACACTTCCAATTTTGAACATTTCGATAGTGAAGCCCGTATAGAAGGAAGGTTCGGCAAGAAAGACTCTAAAGATACATTGGAAAAGAATCTGCCGTTTATTGGATTTACTTTCACTAGGAACGAAGGGTAAATAATCACCAGTCAATTTTTCATAGCATAAAATATCTTAGTTTTGCTAGAATGTCGGGTTGACTTCACTTGTCGACCAATTATAATAGTGAAAAATTTTGGTGTCCTTGTTTTGGACAGATTTAGTTTCTCTGTTTGATACTAGGTTGGTTGTTGTTTTCTAGTCTTGTCTGTTAATGCAGTAACTTCCGTCGTCACCTGCTCTGGTCTACCCATGTGTGCCGGAGACTGGATGAATCTTTGGTGAAAAAGACACTCCGCTGCAAGTCCCTCCCATACTGGAAATTCCACCGGGACGGAAAAACAAAGACATGGATGAACGCTGTCAAAAAGACCACGAGTCCATTGCAGGTTTTCTCCGACAGGGCCGCCAGTGGGGCCCAGACTGGTTACTAATAGTTATGCCACCAACCCACGACTGCGCCAAAGTGTGTATATCACTATCGGTTTTGGTCTCGTGACAGGGAGAGCTCCTCTCCCTCGGTGTCCTAACTTTATTACTCGTAAGAAAGTGCTAAAAATAATTTTCGTGTGCAAGCTTCAAATGTTACTGAATAATCTATTTAGTGTATGGACCTCTATAAATACATGACCCTGCTACTTTCAAGGAGAATTAAATTTGAAGTTTTCAAAAGTGAGCCATATGAAGGTAAAACCCTGAGGTTCCAGTGTTCAATGCATGACAGATAAGGCCTAGCCGAAGTCCAAGCATTTTACTCTCTTGTCAATTCTTTTTCTGAGGCGGCAGCTCGGTCAAAGACAAAGGCGTCAGTTTTCTTCGTCGCTTCAACTAAACAAACATGAGAAAGTTGAAGTTAAGGAGTTTCTCACTCAAAATTACTATTAGGCGCAGGTTATCCTTAGCAATTCTTCTTGTAATTATTTATTCAATATAATTTTTTTTCATATATACTTATTAACCGGTAGTTTGGTGTCTGCACGCTACTTGTTCTCCAGATTCTGTTTAAACCGGTTACAACTAACTAATACTTCACTGAATCGCTCAAGAACAATCCGAGTGGTTATTCCCTTGGTGTAATTTATGCATTCTCACCCGCTCCGATTACAGCTGCATCTAGTCTTTTGAGAGGAATCTCGACTTCGGAACACAAATATGTAAAGTATTTGAAGGCACTGCAGCCAGAAAGTATATATTGTAGAAACTAGTTTCTGATTCTTGAATAAAATATTTTTCCTCTATTTTTTGATATCCCACAACAACAGTGTCAAGTGTAGCAATCTAGAATACAAACCCAAAACAGGTTTTATAGTTATTTTGGAATAAAAAAAAAAAAAAAAAATGTCGGATTTAAGATTTGGTTAGATCAAAATTTTCACGAGATTTTTTTTTTATATCTGTTAAAATAAAAACCGCCAAATTCACTAATTCAGGAACGTCAGACAAACTCCATATGTTTAACGTGGGAGGCATACAAAGATTCCTTGAGAGCCCGTCCTGCCATAAGAAAAGAAAACATTATTACTACTTCATTTAAGAAAAAAGAAGAAAATAAAGTCACTACTCGATTAAACCCTTGTCCTTCTTTATTTAAACATAGAATTGAGAAGATACACAGGAGAGTGAATGTAATGGTTCATTACCTTTGTAACCTGTCATGTTACCAGATATCAAGGCTTCAAATCCTTTCCCTTCTTTAGTTTGAGTGATGTACTGATATAATTAATATGTATCAAATTATCAAGGGCATTGGTGATATTGAATTTTGTCGTCTAATTTTGGCCATGATCTCGTTGATTGTTGATATTATTACTGTATTTATATAAAAAAAAGAAAAATTGGCCTACATTAATTTGTTATAGGGTAGTTTTTATGGGGATTAGTCTGGCTAAAAGGCAGCAGTTGCTGCAGTTGAATATGCTCATCTTCAAATATTAAAGTGTACAGTTGTTTATGAACCGTTTTCTCTAATCATTACTGTTTGATCCTATTCTTGTAGTATCCTATAACACAATATGGTTTTCCATCCTTCTATATTTCGATTTTTATATTTCACCTATTACCTATATATTTCTATATTGCACCTTTAGTTGTACTTCCTATTTAGAACAGAAACGGAATTTCTCTAAACTTTGCAATTAAATGGATCTGTTTTTTTTGTTAACTCGCTACTTTTGTCATAATTATATGGATCTCTTTAACCAATTATAAAAAGGAATTGTTGCTAAAGTTATCTTTATTTTGAAGTAATTTTTCTTTTTTGCTTTTAGAAGTTTGAATGACGTTCTAAGTCCTGCAAAACTGAAAGAAAACGTCAAGCCCAGGAGAAAGACATTAGTTGCAGTGAATGTTCAAGTGGAAAGGTAAATTTGTTGATTTACTACTTGAGTTAGAAACTAATTTCAATAATATTCTGGTGTCCATGGAGTCTTGCAACAAACCTAAAGCAAAATACGATTTGTAGATATTTTTTGCTGCTATAACCTAACTAAACATTTCTTTTTTATTAGCTATTGAGTTATTAGTCTAATACCAAGTTGTATTTATTATATTTTGAAATGTGCCTGTGTATTTATTTACTCTCACTTTAATTTATGCGGTTTAAATAATTTATGAGAACCCAAGTTGTAAAGTTTTTATAAACTTAAAAAGAAGATCATTTCTAATTGGAGTGTGGCGCATCTGTTATGACCCTCAACTACAAATTAGAGTTGGCCAACACTACCAAAAGACAGGGTAAGATCCCTTGAGAACAATTTCATACATGAGTTTGAATGTGAGAAGGTCCCATGTAAAAACAGAATCTAAAAAAGGATGTAGCACTTCAAGAAGTTGGGGGCTTGTAAAAAACATTGTGAAAAAAATCCGTTTGATATGTCTATTCAGACAAACTTCAGTTCCAAGACGTGACTGTTGTTGAAAAAATCACTTGTTCGTATAATAAAATGGTAGTTTTTCTTAAAACCTTTTCTATTCTTAATGCTACTTTTAAACAATAGTTTTTGGAATCCTCTCAATTATTTCTCAAGTTTGGCCGATATATGACAAAATGTTTTAGGCCTTGCGGTGAAATATTAACGAAGTTCGAAGATAAAATCCAGCTAAATTTAATTTATCTAAATCATAGACGCTAAATGAAGCATAGAATGTAATTTGAAATTTGATATCTTTAAGTGAAGCACAGTTGCTCGTTTTGCTAACAGCATAGCGGTTGAACGGTGTCCACTGGGATTTTTTTTTGTAATTTTCCGCATTCTATGGGACATCGAGCTACCTTAGAACCTTGCGTCATGAATCTCGACAAAAAAGTAACTAGCTATATAATAACAAATCTGTATGTATATAGAAACTCGAATGTATATGTGTGTGTCTCTGTGTCTTCTATGCATTACTAAATTGTTCATCCCATCGGCAAAAATTTTTTAAGAGGCTGTTGAGTACACTCTTGTGAAGGTATTGGGTATAAAATCCTTTCACCCTTCCCCTCCCTTCCCCAAGCCCCTCTCAATTGTTTTCGCGCGTACTGAAATTAGAGATCCCTCAGCACAAAAATGGTCAGTTCTTTTTGGTCAAATTATTCACATTTTCTGTATATCAATTTGTGGGTTAGTTAATTATGATTTCTGTCATCCAACACACGTTCGGAATTATAAAATTTGTTTTACAGTAATCTTTTTGAATTTGGTATTGGACAATACTTTCCAAATTTAAAAATAGTATACTTTATTTCACATTTGGGGGGAATTTTCCGCGGGGATGAGGATGAAGGGGAAGGAGGAGGGGAATTTTCCACGTTAAAATCAATTTGACTTGTATGTCTTTATGCCTTTTTGTATATGTAATAATCAAAATAAATTAATTGGTTACTTCACATTAATGTAGGGTAAAAGACAATTTTATTCAATCTGGGATTAAATCTATTGTGAAAATCATGACGTTCGGAAAAAATCAGTTTTTGAAAAAGTCCTGGAATTTTCAATATTAAAATGAATTTGATTAGCACATCTTTCCCGGCTTAACGGTGTCAAGATGCGAGGAGAATCGTCCACGGGAAGGATTTTTTTGGGGGAAATTTAAAAATACTTTTGAAATTTAACAATGCAATTGTTGTTAAAACACGGGGGAAATTTTCCGCAAGGAAGGGGGGAATTGTTTGTGGGAGAATCAACCGTAGGGAAGAATTTTTTTGGAGGCGATATTCTCTGGGGGGGGGGGGGAGATTTTTTTTAAGTTTGTTTGCTTTAAGATTATAGCAACGTGCGACGGGTAGACTAGTAAATAATAGTCTAAGCGATTATTGGTCATAGCAAAATCAAACCGCGGCAAATTCAACAGCACATTAGCCTCTTCAGTTGTCAGACCTTCCAAATATTTTATTTTCCTCTTCGCTTTCTTTTCTGTGTCTCGTTTGTTCTTTGCCTTGTTGCTCGCAACTTTGCCTTGTTGTTTGAAGATCCTATCAAGGTTTCTGCCAACGAAAAATTTGAACTTGTTTTAGTGAAAGTACAGAGAAGACTCCAAATTCAAATGCCGTTGATTATGCGAGCAGAATAAGCGCTGAAGTAAGGAAGTCTCGACAAAAAGATGAAGAAATAAAAAAACTACGACAAAAGAATTCAGAGCTAGAAAAACAGCGTCGGGAGGCTTCTATTGAAATGCAGGTTTGTCTCTTCTTTTTATTTTTATTGCTAATGTGCCATAAGAGTAAGGATAATAACACAACTTCTGAATGGTCCATATTTCCTTTCAGATGGTACTAGTGACCGAGTCCATGTTATAAAGGCCAACACTCCTAGATTGGTCCATCCTTTGAATCCCATGAAAAAGCTTTTTTACCCTAAAAATCCCCCCTCCCCACACCACACACAAGGGGTTATCACGGGAAACTGATATTTGTGTTGATACCCCCTGTAAAAATTAAGTATTTAGAATATACCAGGACAAAGAAATAATTTTTGTATGAAGAGTTTTAAAAAGCTGCCTGATATTTGTCCTAAGCCTCTAAAATTGACTTTAAAGAAGTAAATAAAGACGTTACTAATTAAAGCGAATATGAATTATACAGTATATGATAGGAGGGGTCTGCCTATCCTGTTTCAATTCTTCAGTTATGGGTGATACTTGTTGTAGGATTGTAGTCATACTAAATGTATGACTATATCTGTAACTAAGTATAACTAAATGAACCCAAAGTTAAAAGTATTATGATACAACTTTTCATCTTTATCATGTTGCTCATGTGTTAGAACATTAACCCTTGAAGTATTATCTATACCGAAAAGAGAAAATGGAGGGGGGGGGGGTAAGAAATTGGAATGAGTGCCCCTCTCTCGTTTTGTATTTAGAATGATTTTGACTGTTTAAATCTTAACGTTTGCTCTTTGCTATTTTCATAAACCTTGTTTTTGCTGTACATTCAATTTTGGTGCGTTTTTAATATCGTATTCAGGTTACCTGATTTATGAAAGAGCTATCACTATATAAACCCTCGCCTTTATGCTTATTTTTAAGTATTTTTGGTAACTCTTGTTGACGCATTGGTTTTAAAGAATAAGATAGAAATAATCTTCAGTATAATGGATGCTGACCCCCTCCGGCAGTTTCTACTCTTTGAGCTAAAGCTTTTCTGTCATATTGCTTCGATTTATAAAAGAAAAGAAAAAACGAAAAAGAAACTAAAACCGATGGAACATTAAGATTACTGTTACTGTTTCCAGTCCTATTGAGTTTCTATTTTTCTTTAATTTAACACATTCGAATTTTGAAAATTCCACGTTCATTTGAACTGTAATTTTATCTTATAGAGACTTGCAAGCGCATTGGAAAGGGAGCAGCTGGATAGAGCCGCTAATGAATCTTTATCCCTTGAGAAGATCCGTGATTTGAAAGACCACCTTTCAAAAATATATTCTGGTAAAGTCAAGGAAGCCATCGAAAATTATGAGGTACAATGATCACTGACTCTTATTTCTCAATTTGTCTCTTGTATATCCTATGTGACCACCTCAAAAAATAAAGTACCTGTATAACACACTTTGTGACTGACGATCCCTCGGGTTTATTTTTCAATTGGTCTATTAAATATCTTAAACGACCAACCAATAATAAAAGTACGTATAATATACACTATCACTGAAAGGCTCACTGACCACACTATTTTAGAAAGAGTTGCTTAATTTTAGTAGTTGAATTTGGCTGGAAGAATAAAGTCCACCCCCAAATCATGAAAGTGCAAATAGTATTATTTTAGTATCTGATTATTGAAATTTGGTCAAGTTAAATTCACGAACCCCAACAAAACTGCCACTGATAGAGTTGGTGGCCACGGGCCTTCTTTGGACTGTTGATCACATAGATTGGAATCCTTCCATGACCTCGGTTCAAATAAGCTGCAGCGGTGCCAAAAATTATGAGGGAGAATGATTGCTTATTTTTGTTTCTCAATTTATCTGTTAAATATGCTGGGTGAACACCCAAAAATAAAACTACGTATATGACGTATTTTGTCACTGGTGATAACTCATTTTATTTTTATTTTTCAATTTGTCTGTTAGATATCCTAGACGACTAACCAAAAATAAAATTCGTATAAAACATGTTTTGTCCCTGAAGGGCTTACTGTACACACTATATAAAAAAGAGTGCTGAATGTAAATATTCAAATTTTTGTTAGGAGACTGAAGCCCCCTATAAAAAGTATGGAATTGCTGAACAGTGTCATAAACGTATACTTATAGCAATTATTCATTGATATTTGATTAAAGTAAGATCATTAGCACCAAACAAAGTCGCCACTGACACTTGGTCACTAGGAGAGTCCGTAACCAGGGACCTTCTTTGGCCCCCTTATCATACAGATTGAAATTGTTCCGTGGTTCCGGCTCAAATATGCTGCAGGACCACCGAAAAAAAAAAGATCACTCTTCTTTATATCACAATTTGTCTGTTGAATGCCCTAGGTGGTCACACAACGATAAAAGAACGTATATAATTACATTTTGTGACTGAAGGATCTATAGTATATCACATTTCACTTTATCAAAAAGACTAACTGAATGAAATGTAGCCTCCAAAACGGATGCAGCATAAATTTAGCAATGGATATAAAGTGTGGGTAAAGTACATATACAATTCATCGGTGTGCCCTTTGAAGGAGAAAAAACAAAAACAAAAACACTTGTGGCAGAAGAAAATCCTGGAATATTCGAAAACTCGATTTTGCTCATTAATTAAATGATTGACTTACAATAGTTAGTGTTCGTGATATTGTCAGCAGGGTGCTAAGTGACGGGAGAGACTGATATCAGAAAATGTTTATAATGTATAGAAGGCATCTAGCTTTTGTAATATCATAGAAGAACGTTTAGATTTACAGATACCATTAGTGGTTGATTTTTGTTGATTCTGAACTGGCTTTTGGCTCAGCAGATAGACAATTCCTTCCTCTATATGGGATTCTAGATAATTATTTACTAGATAAGAGATTGTTGAGGAACTTTGGAACTTGGCCGTCAACTTCGGTGAAGGAAAGGTTGAAGAAGAATAAATTTCTTTACTCCTGTTGCGCTATGCCTCAAGTGTGGAGGTTGTATAAAAAATGTAGAAAATGGTGACGTAAGCTCAGTGGCATCCCTGCTGAATATATGAGCGAATGATGTTGATGTTACGGAAAGATCTAATAATAGTGTTCGTATGAAAGATATAAAAAGTATATTACAACGTTATGTTGTTATTGCTTAATTTAGGAGTGTGCCAGAGACGGAAGGCTTTTGTTAAAATCCAAAAATTCTTTATCTGAAGCGACAGTGATGAGTGCAGCTAATTACGACACAGAATCTTGGACACTAGAGAATTAACTGCAAGATATGCTAGACATTTTCAGAGAAGTGCTAGTCATATCTATTGGAAATGAGGTGTCACATGTCATTTCTTAGGAACATAGTGATCCAGTTACATTCAGTTATGTAGGATGAACTAGCTGGCTCGTTCTTATCCCTTGGGTTGACCAAAACGGTGAAACTTCAGTAACACTAAATTACCCACACATTGATAAGAGAAAGGTTTGTCACTCCATCTTTAGCCTGGGAATTCTTCGAAGAAAGAGTTTCTTTTTCATCCTCTTATCTTGTTTGTCCGTTTTTCAGTTCCTCCTTTTCTTTCTTTCTTCGTCGTGCAAAAACTACTTCGTTTCCGATCGTTTGTTAGTGATACATATAGTGTACATACGTGGTTAACATTTATTGGTATATTTTTATATTTGCATTAGGATCTAGTTATGTAAGGTTATTATTATTTTTTTTTAACAGCTGGTTTAAGTTTGTTTTACATTAAAGTAATATCCGATTTGATTCTTGAAAAGGAAGATTCAAGTTTATAAAGCCTGTTATTGCAATGATCTAAAGACTTAGACCCCTTTGTTTATAGCAAAATTGAAGCCTGTGCTTACACTTTTGATTATTCCTTATTATCTCTATATCAGGTTGACCCACCACTTTAAAATGTAGTTATCGTTGCTCTCTTTGGATTTATCAAGAGGTATGGTATAAGAGTGGTGATGTTAGCCTCTCTAGACTCTTTTAATATAGATTTAGTTCTATTTTTTAGTTTTCTCCTGGAAAGATTCAGCTAGGTGGATGTATTTCTGTTTTATCATATTGAATTGAGTAACATTACTAAAAACTTGGTATGTAATGGACTCTTTGTCACTGAGCACCAGGGTGACTGTTGTTTTAGCTTTCATTTTGGGCAATGATCAACCATTCAGTTCAAAGCAATCCGCAGCAGGGACTGGCGACAGGGTTGCAACCTGTAGCACTATAGTGCTAATTGTAGCACTATTTTTGCCTATGTAGCACCGTAGCACGATCAGGGTAAAATGTAGCACTATTTCGGAAAGTCTGGAAAAATGTAGCACCTTAGTGCTACAATTTTCGGGAAAAAAAATATTAGGACCAGTGTCAGCAAATGAGGGGATTTAAAAAGACTGGAGGAGGATCTTCTGCTGAGCTTTCTAGTTTGATAAGTTCTCTTCAGTGGGAATTTCAACTTCTGTTGAAGCAGCTTGATTTTTCCTCAGGAAAAGAAAACTCGCTTGGCGCCAATTTCAAATTGTGCTTGAGGTGTGGATTTTAATGGAGGTAGACAGGTGAGACTTACTGACAGCTTACTGCAATAATTTAAGTTTTGTTGGTTCTAATTTATGCAGTATGAAAGGATTTAGACCCTCACAATGCCTCTAGTGCATTAGAATAACTTCACAAAAATAGGGGGATGGGACACAATGTAGGCTACCTATAAAAATTTAAGAGATAATTTTATTTGTTTTATTTTATAGAAAACCATGGAGACCAAATTTTTCAGTAAAATTTCCCCTCCCAAAAGAGTTTCCCAAATCTTGGAGGGGGAAGTCCCATACCCCTTGCTCATTGACACTTCTCATAACTTGTTAAGATACCACTTGGAGTGGGACACCATCTATATTAAATTTTTCTTCATGTAGAAAAGGTCTATTCAACCTAATTTCTTTACAAACTCCTTTTTTTTATTAAAAAAAAACCCTGAAGAATAGAAATGATATGGAGGGGAAGGAGTAACTTCAGACACATTAGATATAAGTATCACTATTATTACAATCAAAGTACTTTAGTTTTAACAGCTCATTATTTCAGGTAAATAAATGATAAGAATACAATTAATAAAAAGATAAGTAGAAATACAATGAGAATAAACTACATAAAAACTACAGAAATTTCAAAATGCTTAAAATTTGTTTGTCATTCAGTACAGCCATTTCACCTGCTCAATTTCTGAATTAACTAAAAATATAGATAACCTCGCAACTCTGTCCTGTGAGTTTACCAGCTTATTTAAATCCAAAAAATGACAATAATAAGAAAAAATGTATACTAATTTTGGAACTGGAAGATTCCAAAATTTGGAATCTTCCAAATTTTCCAAAATACAAAAGTATTCGTAGAAATGCTGTAATCTTTGTGTGATCGAAAACGCGACTAAAAGTTTTAATTGATCAACACCAAGCAGGATTACGCGAAAGTTGCATATTTAGCAAAAATTTTGTGTAGCACTTATGTAGCACCCTGTTCTCCAGAAAAATAGTACACATTGAACAGGAGCAGGTGGCAACCCTGACTGGCGACACTTGACAACTATTACAAACTTGGTGGTAGCGTTAATTGCGCAGAATCATTTCCTTAAAAGAGGACATGGCAGGACCCTTGCTCAATAATCCAGACTGCAAACATAAGCATGTTACAGCTGTATTTTACTTTTGCACAAGGTTAAAAATCCTTGAATTTGAATCTAAAGAGTTATATTATCGTCAAAACACATCTTAATACAAGATATGTGAAATAAAATAATCGGACGCCACCTGACTTGACCCAAATACTGCGTGTTCCAGTCCACAGCGTAACTTCAGTTGAAACCAAGTCTAAATACCTAATTCGGTTTCTCATAGGAAGGCGATCGACACCGTCTAGCAATTTTTATAATGATTTCTCGTGACAAACATGTCTTAGTTGTATTTGAATTATTGTACATTAGCGTAGATTTCCATATTACCTCTTTTATTAACGATCTTAAAAATCTGCTTAAAAAGTGATTAGAATGCAAATCTGCGTGTTCTCTCCGATTGAAATTCCACATTCTATATCACTTTTGTCTTTAGTCTTTATCAATCTCGACTCGTTTTAAGCACGTATTGTTATCAAGTTAAATTATGTCTGTTTAAAAGTCTTGTTTTGGATTTATTGTTTAATACAAGTCACTCTTTTTGTAAGCTCCCTAAAATCCTGCTAACACAACCCAAAACGATCCCAAATAGGGGTAACGTCTGTTATACTATCTCCTGAGTCCTGACCATCAAATAGCACTAAACCTTGAAATTAATGCTACAAGTGCAAAAAAGTGAATGAAGAATTATCACAAAAATGACACAAATATGATTTTGGGAATGAGTGATACCCCCGCACATCCTAGTGTTAAAGTAAAATAAACAAAAGAAAAGTTTCGAATTTATAAACTAATCTCTAATAGACTTGTTTTGAAATTAAATCGACAACTAAAGTTTTTGTCTTTTGAATAAATTTTAATCTATCATCAACAAGTAGGACTCAGCAACTCATTGCCAAGTCAAGCTCTCTGTGTTGCCATATGTGATAGACCTCAATGAACAACTGTATAATCAATGTGATACATGGTCTAGTTAGTTTTGGATAACCATATCAATGAATCTACTGTTGTACTTGAGAAGAACCATCTCCATGCCACTGAAAGATTCCTAAGATAATCAATCTCTAAAATACTCAACTGAAGAATGATTGTTCAATTTTCTTTGTTAATATTTCCTCTTGGGCTTGCAGATAGAACTGTACAAAAAATACAACTATCCTGTGGGTACAGTGGTATTTTCAATTGTTTTAAACTAAATATTTGATTGTGATAGGGACCAAGTAAACTGAGTTCTAATATGCATTCCACGAAACTTTCAACATTTTAGGCATTCTGCTGCGTGAGGTTACACTAGTGAGGCGAGCCCCATCACCCCGCCCGTTCATGAAGTTAATCTTGCTTTTTGTGAGTTATGAATGTAGCTACACATTTTAGCTTGGTTCCAATAAAATTTCTTAAGATAAATCAAATACGCAGAACAGTTCAAGGTCAAGGGTCAAGTCTCCGGCTTGACCCTTTTTTTTATATTGTGTGTGTTGTACAGAAGTTTAAAAAAAATCTCTTGAATCTTGAGTTTATTCATAAGCACACCGTAGAACCTAATTACACTGTGTAACAAATAGTAAGAAAACTGTAGTTTATAGAAAGACTCCTGGTATATACTTTAATTCACCGTTAAAATGTGTATTTGAAATACAATTAATTTCCTAGCTGTCTTGTTTAAAAATTAGCGAATCCAGACATCGGGTATCTGGCGAAAAGTGGTCGTAGAAAATCTTTTGTTAAATTGGAATGGACAGAGCTGGAGCTGGGACTGAATTCTAATCACGTATTTGAAATTACAAAAAAAAAAAAAAAAAAAAAAAAAAAAAAATACCGACACACGTTTGAGCAGGGCCGCATTATTTGAAAAAAGACAAAAAAGAGTTTAACTGTGCTGATCAGTATAATTAATTTGCACGTCCTTTTTTCATAATTAAAAATCTAGCTTACTATTATTTTTTTTACGTGAACAAATACCTTACTATTATTTGTTCCTTTGCTTTATTATCTATCAAATTAAAAATTTCGTAAAAGATGTATGTTTATTTTAGCAGACTGCCGCTGTTGTTGTCCATGTATGTTGGGATTTTTTTTGGGGCTGAAGAAAGGACTGTCAGAATTTTTGCTATAATTCTGTGGGCACTCTGGATTTTCCCAGGTATCAACACCAATTTCTGTTCACGGTAAATATATAACGGCCACTGATATATCTCTAGCAATGTCTATTTGGTGACATAAATAATTCCCTTCCCTTTATTTTTTTGTTTTATTTATAGCCTCATAGCGTGTTTCGTAGTTTCCTGACTTTAACCTGCTATTGAAGTCGTCTTGTTTTTGCCTATTCATTTTCTTCTTTCTTGCGTCTATTGCTACTTTTTTTATGACAGGTCTCGTTTTTACTTTCTAATATTTTTTTATTAATCAGATTATAGAAAAAACTTACCACTATTGTATCAAAGGTACTATATTTAAAGGTGCAAGTATAATAACCTTTTATTAACTTGTTTAAATTGGTTGAGTTTCGTTTAAATTAAAATTAATGAAACATGAATTTGCTGAATAAATCCCTTTTAGGACTTTCGGCTTTTAAGTATAGCACTTTCGATGCGTTCGTGAGTCAAGTTGATATACACTAAGTATTAACACTTTGTGGTTTATTACAGCTCTACAGAGAAAAATGCTGTATTTTGGAGGAAGAGAAAGTGAAAGCCGAGGAGAATCTAGTGGCTCTACGAAAAAATTTGGACTACGAAACATCTCAGCACAAGAAACTTCAAAAAAAATACGAGGACGACATCAGAAGATACAAAACGTCTCGAAGAAGCATATTAGATACGAGTATTGCATCAGGGCCCACACCCTCTGTCGTCGAATTTCAAAGCAATGAATTAAAATCCAAGCTTGAGGCAGCAGAAGAGGAATTGAATAATCAGAGAATTCAAAACGGCTTACTGATGAAAAAGGTAAGCAAACTGAATCTTCAATGCTCATTTAAAGAGAATGTTTAGGAGTTAATTTGTCAATCTGGGGTTTTTCTAGAGTGACAGAAAAAGAAAGAGCGAGATATAGAGGTATAGAGAAGATTGAGGGGAAGTGAGATTGAAGCTGGAGACACAGATAAAGGGGAGACGGTAATAAGAGGGAGTCAGAGAAGAGCGAGATGGTGCCAGAAAAAAAGAGGGCGGTTCAATCAGAAAACATAGTCGGAGAAAAGAAGAAGCCAGAAAGGAGAGGGATATAAGTGAAAAGGGAGCCTGAGGGAAGGAGAGAAGAAAAAAAAAATAAAAAATAAAGTACAGGTTGAGAAAGGAGAGAGCAAGAGACAAGAGAGCAAGAGTGAGACTATAGAGCAAGACAAAAAAGCAAAAGAGAGACACGAGCGCAATAGAGTCAAGAGCGCAAGAGAGTGATGAGAGAGAGAGAGAGTTTCTATGGTTGCAACTTCTTATGAGTGGGTCCTTTTATAAAGGGTCGTTTAGAACCAAGACAGGGCTCCAGGGACAAATCTCAAAACTGCGCCATGGGGTAAATCTAGTCATCCTACTTTTTTCGACGGTTTAAATTAATAAATATTTTTGTATTAAAACAGAAAAGTTTTTTGAAATACTGGATAAAAATAATAATACTTTCATATAATAAAAAAAGAAGAAAAAAAAGACTGCAATAATACTTCTGGAGATGACTGTAAAATCAATGACGCAAAAACAGTGCTAACACAACTGTGTAGACACCTCGAAAGACAGTAACCCAAAGTATATTGTTTAATTCTCTATGAAATATCCTAAACAACTGGAAAAAGTACACATTAAATTTTTAATGAACTTTCTTAATGACATTTTAATTAAATTTCGGATGGACTGGCTTATTATTTCGCTGAAAATTTTTTGAAAGATTATTTGGAAATTTCCCTTGGGATCCCTTTTTTGGAGGAGAGAGAGCTGAGGCATTAGAGTCTCTAGAATCGCTCAGTAGTTCAAAGCCTTTGGCATTTTTTGCATCATAGTTTTCTTATTGCACTTCGTATTAACCAAGTGACATAACAATCGCAAATTCTGTCGGTCTGTCGGTCCCGGTTTTGCTACTTCAGGCACTTCCAGGTAGGCTAGGACGATGAAATTTGGCAGGCGTATGAGGGACCGGACCAGATTAAATTAGATATAGTCGTTTTCCCGATTTGACCATCTGGGGGGGGGGGGGAGTGGAGGGCCCGTTAATTCGGAAAAAATAGAAAATTGAAGTATTTTTAACTTACAAACGGTTGATCAGATCTTAATGAAGTTTGATGTTTGGAAGGATATCGTGTCTCAGAGCTGTTATTTTAAATCCCGACCGGATCTGGTGACATTGGGGGGAAGTTTGGAGGGGAAACCTAAAATCTTGGAAAACCCTTAGAGTGAAGGGATCGGGATGAAGTTTGGTGGGAAAAATAAGCACAAGTCCTAGATACATGATTGACATAACCGGAACGAATCCGCTCTCTTTGGGATAGTTGGGGGGGGGGGTTAATTCTGAAAAATTAGAAAAAATGAGGTATATTTTAACTTACGAACGGGTGATCGGATCTCAATGAAATTTGATCTTTAGAAAGATATCGTGTCTCAGAGCTCTTATTTTAAATCCCGACCGGATCTGGTGACATTGGGGGGGGGGAAGTTTGGAGGGGAAACCTAAAATCTTGGAAAACACTTAGAGTGAAGGGATCGGGATGAAATTTGGTGGGAAAAATAAGCACAAGTCCTAGATACATGATTGACATAACCGGAATGGATACGCTCTCTTTGGGGTAGTTGGGGGGGGGGAAGTTAATTGTGAAAAATGGAAAAAACGAGGTACTTTTAACTTACGAACGGGTGATCGGATCTCAATGAAATTTGATATTTAGAAGGATATCGTGTCTCAAAGCTCTTATTTTAAATACCGACCGGATCTGGTGACATTGGGGGGAGTTTGGGGTGGGAGACCCTAAAATCATGGAAAACGCTTAGATTGGAGGGATCGGGATGAAACTTGGTGGGAAAAATAAGCAGAAGTCTTAGACGCGCGATTTGCATAATTGGAACGGATCTGCTCTATTTTTTAATTCTGGAAAATTAGAAAAAAATGACGTATTTTTAACTTACGAAGGGGTGATCGGATCTTCATGAAACTTCATATTTAGAAGGACCTCGTAACTCAGATCTCTTATTTATAATCTCAACCGGATCCAGCGTCATTGGGGGGTATTTGGGGGGGGGACCAGAAATCTTAGAAAATACTTAAAGCGGAGAGATCAGGATGAAACTGGATGGGAAGAATAAAAATCTGTCTAAGATACGTGACTGACATAACCGGACCGGATCTGCTCTCTCTGGTGGAGTTGGGGGGGGGGGGGGGTAATTTTGAAAATTTAGGTAATTGTAACTTACGAAAGGGTGATCAGATCTTAATGAAATTTGATATTTAGAAGGATCTTGTGCTTTAAAGCTCTCATTTTAAATTCCGACCAGATCCTGTGACATTGGGGGAGTTGGAGGAGGAAACCGGAATTCTTGGAAAACGTGAAAATTGGAGTATTTTTATCTTACAAATAGGTGATCGGATCTTAATGAAATTTCATATTTAGAAGGAATTCATGTCTCAGAGCTCTTATTTCAAATCCCGACCAGATCTTTTGACATCGGGGGGAGTTGGAGGGAGAAATCTTGGAAAACACTTGGAGTGGAGGAATCGGGATGAAGCTTGGTTGATAGAATAAGCAAATGTCCTTGATACGTGATTGACGTAACCGTACTGGATTCGCTCTCTATGGGGGAGTTGGGGGGAGGGGCTCAGTGATTTGGCGAGTTTGGTGCTTCTGGAAGTGCTAGGACGATGAAAATTGGTAGGCGTGTCAGGGAGCTGCACAAATTGACTTGATAAAGTCGTTTTCCCAGATTCGACCATCTGGGGGGCTAAAGGGAGAGGAAAAATTAGAAAAAATTAGGTATTTATAACATAGGAGTGGGTGATCGGATCTTAATGAATTTTGATATTTAGAAGGACATCGTGACTCCGAGCTCTTATTTTAAATCCTGACCGGCATTAAGCCTCTGATTTTCCTTTAAAGTTAATCTATTGATTCTTAGAACTTTGTTAGAGCTCATACCATATGAGCTTTTGTCCTAGCTCTTGTTTTTTTGTGTCAAGGGAATCTGACGTTGTTCATTTTCCGTCGTATCTTTCTTTCTATTTATTGGTGTTTTATTTCGTTTGTATGCATCGTTTACGCTTTATTTATCCTGTTCTATAATAAACGTATCTCTCTTATTTGGTTTAAACGCCATGCTTGTATACGGGGATGGGTAAAATAAAGATCAGTGAGAATCTTAATATTCCCTGCTTACGCCGGATTTTTTCAGGAATCAGACCCTCTTTCTCTGCCAAAATTACATTTGTGACATCCTTTTCCTGATATTCTAAACTCTATTTCATGGACTGAATCAAGCTGACTAAATGGTTATTTTACTCTTCCATTTAAAATTTTAGGTGGAAGAGTTAAACGAAGAACTAGAATTTGTGATAGCAGAAAAGGAATCACTTGTCCAGGACATGGATAGTGAACTTTCAGATAAAGATGCTCAACATCAAGTCCTAGTAATTCTTGGCGAAGAAAACAAGGAGCTTAAACTTCGTGTCAAAGATCTAGAAGCCCAAAAGGAATCGGCGACAGAAAAGTATTTGACGTGTAGCTCGCAATGTCACAAATTAAAAGTTGAAGTTGAAATACTCCAAAGAAGCATGAATGATCTTAGCTCCTCTATGTCTTCCCAGAAGACATCCGAGATTGAAGAGAAATTAAAAGAACAAATTGATGACTTATCAGATCAGCTCCTAAGATCCTGTGAAGAATGCAAAACATTGAAAGAAAAAGTGAAAGTTTTAGAAAAGGAAATGCAGTTAAAATCAGGTAAATTCTTTCATGAGTAAAAGATGGTTCATGAAAATGAACCATCATGGTTGCACCTCTTTAGGGGTAAAGAATAAACTCTAGCTCTGAGTAACCGAACATTTAAAAACGTATTCCAAAAAACTTTAAAGTGAAAAAAATCTTCATTTGAAGTTGATTCAGGATAAGCAACTATCATTTTGATTAACCTTATAAATGTAAAGAAGGGTCCATGTAAATGTAAATGGTGAGCTCTTTTCATAGAGTTTTAAGAGGCAATGAAACAAAAAGAAATAGAAAATTCTATTTTCAGTCAGAATGTATTAAATGAAAAAAACTACCACTAAGTGATTGTTTTTCTTCTTGATTTTAAAGAACAACATATTGCGAAAAACTAGTGTACATGGACTAAACCAAGTTCAAAAACTGGGTAAAACTTAGTTGAGTAAAGCCTTGGCCAAAATGTAAGTTGAAAAGTAGATATGGGCCAATAAAGGATCTATAACTTAAAACTTTTGCATAAAGATTTTTAGGGCGATGAAAATTGGAGACAAAATATATGTTTCCCAGCCCATCTGAATCGACTGCTGTACCCTAACCGCACTTAAAAGGTTATTCATTCATGCAATATTTCATTCAAGTGCTAGCTTTTTTGACAGCTAATTTGACATTATTTCTACTTTTAAGTTCAGGAGCATATTCTATTGATTTTATCGCTTTTTTGGTTCCGGTATATAATTTTTTTTGTTAAAGATAAAAACGATATTATAATTGATGGACTCGCTTTTCTCGCCGTTGGCCAAGTATATCTTTTGAAACAGGTTTACTCTGATCGGATATTGATTTTTTTTTATGTAGCATTGCATAAAACATTTTCATTTTTCTATTTAATTGTCTCGATCATCTCTATTAAAAGAGCTAATATTGTTTGACTTCCGTTTTCTTTCAGTTGTTTCATGAACAATTAGTTTCGGGATTTTTTAAAGTTCTCAAAACTTTCTTTTCGTAGCTATAGTTACTGGTCAGTTGAATCTGAATAAAAATTACTTTTTCCAAAATAAGACTGCATGAAAAATATTTCTCAGTGGAGAACATCTGTAAAAACTCGTTTTTGAACTTTGTCTACTGTGGACCATAGTTTACTCTTAATTATGTTGCTACTACTGCTGCAACCTGGATGCTAATCACCTTTTCGGCTGATATATTCCAATCTTAAACTATACATTTTTCTCTCATTTGATAGCGCCATGTCGTACGACAACCATACAGCGACGCCACCGCTCTAGTGCTGTTATTAAGCCTTAGTTCCCAAACTAAATATTCAACAGATCCCCATTTATTTTTCTTCCTTATTTGACAGGGAAAACAGCGGAGAAAATGATCCGAAATAGGTAGGCACCTGGGTCCCTTTTTTTATATTATATGTCGATGGGAAGTAACGCTGGCGCGTTATGGAATGCATTTTTTAATTGTTAAAGTCCATAGATTTGATTAAATTAAACTGAGCCCTTGTACATCTCATTTGGGCAATTTCAGCCCTAATGTATGACCAAAAAATAGTGTACTGACACATAGGCAGGCTCTAGTAACAATCAGTTTTAATTTATATTAAGCATCCCTTTCTGGTGCTTACTTAGAGGAGAAAAGGAAGAATTATTGCCTGCATCTCCCTAGAGGATCGTGCCCATTCTCCTATATTGTTCATATTGTTTGCCTGTTTCGTGCACTTGAATAACTTGTAATGTAAAACTCCGGTTGGGACGGTAGGGATTAGACCCCTCCTAACGTCTCATGAGGTTAATTGAAGCCATTGTTCTCTGTTATGTTTACTTTTTTTTTGTGTTTGGAAGGTTGTTGAGAAATGTTTCTCGATGAGGGTGAAATGTGCTTTTAACTTTTTTTTGTGTGTGTGGGGGGGGCATCCTCTAGGCCAATCGTTCACAGCTCCTATCTTCAAAATTGTGTAATTTGATTTCAACTCTATAAGGTGAAAATTGCTCCTTACTTAGGTTGTTACTAGCTTGAGTAGGCTATAGGCTTTTAGCTGGCATCTAATGAAATAGATGCTTGTGTTGAAAGGTAGTGGGTTATTATGCTTGTTCGATTTGTCAAGATGAAATTAAGTTGAGGAAAACCGAAAAAAAAAAAAAAAAAAAAAAAAAAAAAAAAACTCGTTTGACAATCAGAAAAAGTAACTAGATCAAAAGCTTATATTTGGACAAAGAAACAACTGCCTTCCTTGCTTGACCCGACGGTATATCTGTGGTTATATTCGGTAATTATGTGGTCCCTCGAAAGTTGTCCTCATAAGCCATCAGTTTTATATATTTTTAGTTAGGTAGTTACTTATCCGGTTCGTGGCTCTTCATTCACGGAGTGAAGTTCCCATTATAATGAAGATTAATGCATCTCAGGTGACAAATGCATTGCGGGTTATGCAGCTGATATTTAATTTAGCATATTTTTTTCAGCGTATTTTACTCATATTTTGCACTTTTTCAGAACAAATACTAAACCGGAAGGAGCAGAAAAATGAAGCCGAGAAAAAAGGAAATGATGAATTGTTGAAGTTGAGAAAGGATGTTGAAAAATTGTCATGTGAACTATCTGCTGCCAAGCTTGACATAATGTCCCGCGATAAAAGGCTTGAAACATCCAGGGAAACCCATCATTTCCTACGTGAAGAGAAAAGACGTGCAGCACAGGAGGTAGCAGAAAAGAATAAAGAAATAAATAGTATGACAACGAAAATTGCTGCACTGCAATCGAATATCCAAAGACTTGAGGACACTATTAAGGAGAAAGACATAACAACTAAAGTAATCGAAGAAAATAAAAATAAAGAGAATGAGAGATTGCAAGCTTTATTGGAAGCAGAACAAAAGAAGGTGGAAGTAGTGAAAGATCTAAAGAATGAGCTGATAAAAGTTAAAGACGAACTTAGGGTAGCAAATAGACAAAAATCAACACTCAATGAAGAAATTGCGTCAACCAATTATAAAATCAAAGCAGCAGTCGACGATAAACGAGCTGCTCAAGAAGAAATACTACGGTTGACAAAGGAAATTGAAACCATAAAACAGGTAATGCTATATTTTTTAGTTGTATATATTGCTACTATAATTAACAAAACGGCGTTTTACCGTGTTAACTCAATATCATAGCTTAATAATCAGTATCTGAGCTTAATACTCAGTATTCAGATGTTAAAACTTTGAATGTTAAAATGGAAAAATACAACACTTTCATTTTATTATTCGGTGTGCGTGGGTCTTGAATACTAACTATATAGTTAAAAATGATTTATAGGGAATTCAATCGGAACTAGGAATCAGAAAATTGGGATTTTCCTACAATCAGAATCGAAATTTTTGTGTGTTTTCAAAATGATTCTTTGGTTAACTATTGTTTCCATTTATTGCGCAAATATAACCAATAATTTGGACTCTCATTGTTCTGTCAGAATAAAGATAATTTATTTTTTATAACATATTTAATCAGTCTATATTATCTAAGTTTAGAGTTGAAAAGTTGTCTGTCATTTTGTCAGTTGTCTGTGTCAGAGTGGAAGACCAAATTCATAATTTCTTTTATAGCGAAACAAAAAATTTATAGGACAACGGGTTTAATGTTATATTGATGACTTCACAGTCTAATTTAGATATTACTGGTTCGAAGCCGAAATATTCGGACCTTATTATTTACTAGTTAAAAAGATTTTTTTTTTCTAATGTCTTATTAAAATACTAAACCCGCTTACGAATAGAACGAATTTATTTGATTAAACCCTTGTTCTTTAATTCTTCTAAAATTATGTACCCTCTTCCATTGGTACTCTAGGCCCCTCTAATGTTAACCCCAGAGGCTTAAAATTTGGCCACTGTGAGTTCTATCTTACTTTATAATTGAATCCCAGGCAGTATCAATAAAGTTGTTTCTTGAATATATTTTCTTAAAGGTTTTCTCATGTTTATTTTTTCACTTCTTGAGTTTTTTTTTGTATCTAGTTGCTGGTACTTAGTTTTTTGATGGTTTTTGTATTTCCGTCTTAACTGCTTTAAAAAAAACTGATATTTTAAAATAAGCATGTAATTACTAAAATGGATAAAAATAAAAAACACGAAATCGTACCCAAATTTGATGAAAAAAAAAAATGTAAAGTGAAGGTAACTAGGTTCTTTTCTCATAACAAATTTCTTTTTGTTTAGGTAGAACTCAGAAGAATAAGCAACGGTTAATTGAAAAAAGCCTCTATTCTTGCCATTAAGTGTAGATAAACATGTATTGATAATATAGGACATGATAATAACTTTGGCTAAGATCGGAATCGGGAATCATATCACAATAATGGTGTAGATGTAGAATCAGTATTGGATTCAGAAACAATTTTGGCCTCGTCCTTTTACTATTAATAGATTTAAGGGGGTTTTTCCAGTAATAAGTTACATGTAAATTACTCTTAAAGTAGTCCCTTGAGAGGAATGACCTCATCCTGTTGAAAAAAGCTGTTGGATGCAATCTGATTTTTTATTATCTTATCATCGTCATTTTTGTTTTCGAAATAATAAAGGCACTAGACAAGCAGGAGATAGGGAGCATCCCCCATCCCTCTCCAGCGTGAGCTTTTATTAGTAAATATACGAAAGAGTTGGGAAGCTATTATCGAATGTATGAAAAGAAATACCGTAGAATTATAAAAACTAGATGGGTTGGGTACTACATATGCCCTATTATTAATTTGAATAATTATGCCATCAGGTGTTATCAAATCCTTTGCATAACTATGGAATACCTGTTTGATACGCATGCTTTCCGTCGGCAACTCACTTGTTTATCTTTCTAGATTTGCTTTTTATTTATTCCCCTTTTTATTTTATCGAAGGAATCCCTAGAGGTGGTGTAATATTGCTTATTTGCTTGGAAACTCAAATAAATGTAAAACCTTTCGTTTAGTTTGACTTTTTGCATAAAAGCATTAATTTCAAAGGGAAGGACTATATCCGTTTTATTATAATGAGGTTAGTTAGCTCCTACCGCAGTTGCATAACTCAAATCAGCCTCTTAATCTAGTGCGTTCAGGTCCTCAATTAGTATAAATCATCAATAAAGATTGTCTTTTTCTCTGTTATTTGATCGAAAAATCAACTCGGATACAATTTTTAACGGTAACTATCCACTAAAGAGATTTACTGCCTATCAAATACCAGGGGAGGGTTTGAATTATAAAAAAGCACTAAGTCTTTTTTTTCGGACCTTCAAGCTTATAATCAACTACTAAATATATTCTGGATCTGTCAGTCTTCTCAGATCTGTGAGTACTATAAAAATCCTGTCATTATCTTTAAAGAAAGGATTGTACTCTAATCACCTATGAAATACATCCCATTGTTAGGCATATTTATAACTATTTAACGTAACTCAAAAGACAGCAAACTCAAATTTGATATAAGAAGGTCTTGTAAGAAGAGAAAAAATCCCTTATTTACATGTTTTACTCCCCTAAGTAGGATTTGTGACCCACAGTTCTGAAAACTAGTGATAAAACACAAACCAGCTGGGTAATATCTTATTGCTTTTTTTCTAGCACAGAGAAAATCTTAAGGTTGCTGCACTAGAATTAGATGCTGAGAATGAGGATCAGTATAAAACAATTGGCTCTCTTAAAGAAGAAATAAAAGAATTAATCGATAGGAGGTAATATTTATTTAATTTTTTTTGCGATTATTAAGGAGAGTATGTACTTGTGTCTTTTGATTTACCTGTGATGATTTGAGAAATCTTGAAAAATCGACTTTTTATTTGGTCGAGGGAAGAACACAACAACCGCAAATATTAGCTTTGGCTCGGTGGGAAACTACATTGTAAATACATTTTAATTAAATATTTAGTTATTATTGTGGTTAGTTAGATTTGTTTAAGTTACGCATACGTATTTAATATAATGCGGTCTGGGCGGGCCCCCTTCCGTAATTCTTTGTTGTAGTTTTCTTGTTGACAAAGTATTATATTTTCATCATATTTGTTTTATTTCATTAACTAAACTTCATTAACCATTATTTACAACAACCACAAAAGGGTCTTATAAATCTTATTCATCTGGGAATCTGGTAATAAGTGTTCAAAATGGTGAATCCCAAATATACTTCGCATGCTTATAGAAAAGAGATCTATTACCCCCTCTCGTGTTTATCTTTAAAAATAATCGAAATATAGCGAAAGTGGTAGCACATGGGACTCAACACAAGAAATAATGCACAAACAATAATGTGTTGCGTATAAACGAGCGCGAACAATGACTATGGTTAGAACTGTTTTGCTAGATATTAAAGCACCATATGTCTTACGTGCCTTCTCGGCAAAATTTGTGATTAGACCATTTAGAGTTGACTTCATAGTATGGCTGGTAGAGTCCAAGGTAAATCAGCGATTTGAAAGAAGAAATCTCTTGATCATCAAACGAAGGATAATTATTTATTACTCTCTTAACAAGCAATTAGAAAACTTGTACTAACATGAAACGGTAAATCGATTTTTAACATATTCGACACTTAAAATATTAAAATTTTCATCAATGGGAAGCATCGAGCAGCTTAATTTTAGCGCTTTATCACTATAATTAAATAGCGAACCATCAAGTCCGCGATAAATGCAGCTAGCGACCGTATGCGAATATGTCTTGTAAAGTGGAGGAGAGGTAATGTCACGTTGCCTAATGACTTTTTGCACAGGAATACCACTATTAGAAATAACAAAACCACCGTCAGTAGCTACTTTAATTCTAGCCTGCAGCTTTCTATAAATATTTCTGAAACGTATAACACTCGAACGATCAAGACCTTAACCCTGAACTGAAAATGGCAAATACGAATGTATACCACAGTCAAATGCCTGACGCACATCACGACTACCGAAAATTAAGGTCGGTCTCCCTAAGCTCCCTCGATTCAGGTAAAAGATTTGGGATAGGACTGTGTATATATCTCGATTCAGGTAAAAGATTTGGGATAGGACTGTGTATATATTTCCTGCGCAAACCTTTGTTGGATCTGAACTGCAAATCCAAGAAACAATGTCAAACAGTCACTTAGATAATAACTATTTTGTCCATCAGTTTACTAGGACAAAAGACACAGTAATCAGTTTACTAGGATACAATACCGGTATAGAAGTCAGGAACAAGATCTGAATAAAAAATTATCTAATATTTAATGTTTAGGTGCATTAACACACTACTGCGTCTATACTTTATGTGTATGCTGCATAAACCATTGAAACCACTGGAATGCTTTTTCTTAAGATGCAAAACTGCGGAGCTTATTTTAGCCACTGAGACTTTAAAATTAATAGCATGAGAAATAGAAAGATTTGTATCCAACTTGTTCATATAAAAGTTGTGGGTTTTTGCTCCTGTCATCAGACGTCACACGAATCACTTATTGCCAATAAGAATTGTTTTAACCTTTTCTTGCTTACTCGAATATGTAATGCTATTACAACCGTCATCGCCTTGCTCTGGTACACTTTTGGGAAATCTTCAAGATATTTTAAAAGAAAGCCATATGAAGCTCGTTTTACACATGTGTCAAATTCATTTTGTGCCCCCCCCCCCATGAGACAGAAATACCACCGTATCAAAGAAATTTCGTATTGTGGGCCCTTTCCCAGGTATTAAAAGACTACTTGCTAGATTTAACGCTGATGTAATCAGTACTAGTTACTTCGGGACTAGTGGATTCTATTGGGTTCTGTCGAGGTTAATTTTTTATTTTTTTTATTTATTTATTTTGACGCACAATGAACCAATAATCATAACTCAAAGATAATATTTACAATTGGTCGTGGTTGAACCTCTTTCGACCAAGTTATGAGGTTACATTTTTCTTCTGTTCTTGTTGTTCAAACACATTGTTTTAATTTTGTTTAAGTAGGTTGATAAGGATTACTATTAGATTTCGTATCCCATCTGCAATGTTTATTTCAGCGTGACAACATGTTTTCTTCCAAAACCTCCCAGTAAAACAACATTTATGTGCAACTTTCTTGTTGTGTTTCAATCTGTCTAGGTTTTTAAATCCGTTTACATTATTTGTTTTCTCCTTTAGCTCTCAACATACAGAAGATATGAATAAATTGAAAGAGGAATTACGAAAAGCTCGTGTTTCTATCAATGAAGAGAAGTCTCTGAGAATATTCCATGAAAAGAAGATTAAAGAGCTCGAATATAATCTAACTTCAACGGAAAAGGACTCCGAGGCAGAGATTATTTGTTTAAAAACGAGCAACCAAGAGTTGAGGCAAACGGTTAATCGACTCAGTTCTGAAGTAGGATTTTTATTTTTCCTTTCCCCCTTTTAGATGTCCAATAAATCGGGACTGGAGAGTAATATGCTTTTGCATGATCAAACAATGCCCCTAAATTCATTACTTGTTTTGATTTAGAATTGAATGAATTTATTTTTCGAATATGCTCCCCCTCCCCCAAAATAGACTATTGTATACCTGCATGGCTGGAACCCAGATTATTCGAAGAGCGGTCGGCAGATACTCTTTCTGTAATTAAATTACATAGGCCCAGATCGGAATCCAACAATTTTAATATGATGATTCAGCACAAAGGACTACCTCCTTTCAAGAATGTCTGAATTATTTTTTTTTGTATCTATTGACATACTCTGAAGGTTTTTGGTTGATTCAAAATTATTTGCGTTTGAGTATTTTCCGGCAAGTCATGAATATATTAATCTGATGATATTTCAGTGTCGAAATACTGCATTCATCGTAATGTACCAACCATCTGATAAAAAGATGTTGAGAATTTGTAGTGTTTTCTCATGTGCATGAGTAAGATTTGATGCTCTCAAGTACGTCAATTTACGATTTTGAATATATTCAGTTTGGGTTAAGGCCAATAGTAATGCATTTGAAAAGTTCTATTGGCCCTATGACAGAATAGTTCCAAAGTTGTAGTTTTAGATCTATAACTTTATCAAATATTTTTAGGTACGTCAATATCTCAGAAATTTTGACTTTCCAAACCTTCCAAGATCTCTACAATAATTTCAGCTTATCTTTATTAGGCAATCTTGTAAGCGCCAGACTACAAAAGTTTATAGCTGGATTTAATGTAAGAGAAAAATCCAACCTCGATAAAGGGATAAAATGGGTTAAAATGAAAGTAACAATTTCTTTTTTGAAAGTTTTCTTCTATTTTGTCTGTTTTAGTAAGCCATCTCTAGAGAATAACTCGTCATTCCAAGACGGTGGAAATCTATTATTTTCTTTCTGTTTTGCTCTGTATAATTTCTGTTTTGAGAACATACTAAATTTTGGGGTCTAGCGTACACTGCTCAGATGCTTGGTATTATTTTTGGGCAGAGTCAAAAGTTTTGTTTTAGGTGAACTCCCTTTAATTCCCGGTAAGATCACTTCAATTCCACATTTAACCTTTTTAACAACTCTGCTACCTCCATCATATCAATGCTTGATTACGGATGTCTCCCTGGTGAGCCCTGAAACATAATATGTGGTCATTCACTTTTTTTTTGTACATGTCACTTGTATTTTTGTGAAGTGGAATGATCTCATGAATTGGATATTTTATTGCTTTGTACGATATCTGCACTCATTAATCCCATGCTGGTCATTCCTATGATGTAGGTGTACTGTTGACTATTGGCTGTTTTGCGATCCAGTATTTAATGATTTAAATTTGGCTTAATTTTATTGTTATTAGCAAAGATCATATTAAGGTAATATAAAAGCAGTAATGTCATATGCACACGTTTATTTACGGATTAAATTGGGGTTTTCGATAGGATGTTTTGAAGCCATATTAAATGCTTGAACCTCAGAAACTTCAGTATATCGCTAAAAAACTAACGATTAAAATGTGTTGTTATGGCTGTAATGTATTTACTTGTTCCGCCAGTTCTGTTACTTATCATCCCTTTTTAGTGCAAATGGATGTACTGAAGAATTTATGAAAATGTTGTGGACTCTTCTGAAATATTGTAGTGCTTTAACATGTCTTTGCAATTTCGTAATATTAAAAAAGATTGGTTGTTAATCTATTATAGAAAATTCCCCATGAAAACTAGTTTCATTATTAATTCAAGTAAATATACAAGTTCTAGTACTAACGAAAACTGAAAACCGGACAGTGCTTCTGATAATAAACAGGGGCAGATAAATGAGAAAATAATGACTCTTGCTATTCTCGATAATTCCTATTTGTAGTTTTCTATTGTATATTAGCATTGTGCTAAATCAAAGGCCACATCTAAGATTAACTTTAAACTTGCTAAAATAGTTTTTCCCCAGAATGAATATGAAAATTGTTAAAACAAAATCTGCTTGGTGAAAAATCTGGGGGTAAAAATCTGCATTTTAGAGGTACTTTAGCACCTTGGTCATGGATAATCTTTTCCATTTATTTTAAAATACACACCTCTGTGGGGCATGTGGAGGAAGATCTCCTTCAGGACTATTAGGAGTCCTTATATGTCTCTCTTTTTGAGAAATATTTATTTGTAGATAAATATATAGCTCTTATGTTAAAAAGAAGTGGGATACTTTCAGTTCAACGACATGCTTTGTGATATTATTTATATCAGTGGCAAGTATTATCCATAAGACAATACAATGTTCTCTATACAGAATGACCAGTTGAAGATGACCGTGCTTGAGAGATCGAACGATATTGACGACTTAAACCAAGATCTTGACGCCAACCTGAAAGATACCGTGAGGATCAAGGAAGAGCTATCCAAGGTATACACCAAATTGAACGCCCTTCAAGAGCAGAATTCAGAATATAAGGAATCTTTGGAGCTAGCTATCAGAAAGGGGGAAGAATATAAAGAAAAGTAAGTTTAAGTGTTTATAATGTCTGGTATTAAAACAAAATTTCAAGACGATAAGATTAAAACACGTTGTTTATTGCCATTGCTGGAGTTACTTATAGACGAAGAAGTATATAATGCGCCCTAGAATAGAGGCTCAAAGACTCGAGCCCAGGGAATGAGAAAGGGGGAAAACATGATAAAACTGTTTTTTTTTAATATTCAAATTTCACCTTGAGGTTTATATGATCAGTCCTTGAAGGAGATAATTTTCCAAATTCTTCCCTCCCCCTCTGTATGTACAGTTGTGTACCCTAGCCGTTTTGAACGAATTTGTCGCACTTGCATAGCAGTGCATTGATTTTAAGTGAGGATGTATTTTGAGCTGAGGAGAAGGGGCCGAAATTGAAAAGAAAGCAGGATTTTGATATTTGAGCTACATGCCTGGAGTTCCTCTTCTCCTGCTCTAATATGCAAGTAGTAGTAAGTTTCAGGGCTAAAATATGTCCGAAGTTATCAGATAAGAAATTATTGTTCTATCACATTTTTTGCTGAATTATATTTGAGTTAAAATTGAGCCATAAAAAGTTTGAAATTAAGACAAAAAGTCAGATCAATTTCCATAATACTTTTCAGGCTAAATTTGCCTTTTGTGCAATGTTGTTTCATATATACAAAATTATGTAGGCTGTGCCATCTCACATTTTCAAGTTGCCTACTTCGCCTCCTGAAGTGGGGCTACCTAGGGGCGTAAGAGGATTGATAGCTTTCATTACATTCAACTTTGTCTGGAAGGTTTTTTTCGTTATTGTACTCTTATTTGTAGAATTTAGCCTTTTGAAGCTTTCGAGTATGATTCTACATCATAAAGGCGATTCTTTTCGAAGTAAGAATTCGAAATCTCTACCCACAAAGATTTGCGTATGCTCATTTACGTTCTCGCTTCATAGTTGCATCCAGAAAAGTTTACAAAAAGGATGCTTAATGTCCTGAGATGCATGGAGGGGGGAGATGGAAAGGGAACGATTCATTTCAAGTCTTGAAGTAATTCAGAATGTTTTCATTAAGTCCGAATCAATAAGGTTGGTTATTCTCGAAATCCAACTGATTATCGGCTGATTTCCGTAACTTTTTATGATTTCTTTGATCATTTTTGGCTAAGTTGCCAATTTGGCTGAACCATTGCTCTTAGTCAGTATTAATTGAAAAAAAAAACTTTCCAAAACAGAATTTTCCGAAGAAACGTTAAAACCTTTGAAAGCAGAAGTAAAGTCATACGATAATTAAAACTCAGACAAACAGGAATTACCCGTCACAGAAGTAGGGTTACCGCCCCACAGGCCTTATCAAGGCCAGGGTATGCTTTGCACTTAATGGAAATAATTTTTATTTCAAGCAACGTGTTTTTTATTTGTCACGCCATCAGTAAAAACTTAAAAAAAAAAAAATAGTAATATGTAATGGCTAATCAAGATTTGTTAATAAAGAGCTGCTTCCCTCCCTTCCTCCCTCTCAATCGCTGCGGCTCGAATCTCGTTTCTCTTGTATTGTATCAGATTAACGACACTTCTTGACTACTAAGGTCCCTCCGTCGGCCCTGCAGTGCATTCCTGCAGCATGATTCGACCTCTGGGTCCCGTATTACCAAGCTAATGTCAAACCCACTGCGCCACCACAGGAGATCTTGTTTCTCTTCATTGAAAACGAAATGAATTTTGAACAGTGTGGCTTTTATTTGTCAAAATGTTTCTGAAAAGTTAATCATAATAATCAAAGACTATTGGTAAGAAATAACGAAATTAGGCTAATTGTTAATGTACAATGATGTCCATTCCCAGAAGTCTCAGTAGTTATGATTTTCAATTATTTGATTTTATTATTTCAGTTTAAATATTCAGTTTTATACTGATAAACGAGAGAATGCTTACAACATATTTTGTTTCCAGTAAAGCGCAAAGGATATTCTGGTCTTTTGAAGGTTAAGGGTTGAGTACTTATACTGCTGGTAGTGGTAATTCCTGTTTTGACAGAAATTCAAATTCATGTCCATATATAACGAACTTATTTCTGCAGCATTTTTTATTTTCAATCGAGGGGGATATTACGGAGTATCTCGGAGTCTAGTAATTGATCCAAGCTTTTCAAAAAAAGGGAAAAAATCTTTACCAGTTTCAGGTCCAATAAAGTCTTCTACAGTATAGTTGCAGTTTGCATATGTTTTCATGTGTCCTATCAGTTTGTTTTGTAAGTAGTAGTAATAGTAGTAGAACAATTTTATTGAAAATAATCATTTTTATATAATAGCACAACAAAAGCGGAGCTTGCGAGGATGTGCTAAAAAAAAAAAGAAAAAAAAGTGTGGAGCATGAGACCATTTACCGAAACCAGTATAAAAATAAACAACGAAACGCTACAATATAAAACCCCATATTTTAAGTACAAATATGATATTAAAGATATTATGTGCATATGCATATGGATTTATTTTTCCAATTGCAAGATTTGCATAGTTCTAATACCAGACAAATGTCTATAATCAGAGGTATTGTACTGAGATATCTAGGTTTGCTCTGATTGTTCAAAGCTGATATTCTTATAACGGTTCACTACCAAATTTATTTCTGTACTTTTGCTTAAAAAGAATGTTAAGCTTTATTTGATTTGATATTATCTCCTAATTTTGGGGTTTTCAAGGCTGAAGTACTGTCAACTTCCTTTTCACAATATAGTTAGTGTGAAACTGAATGTTATTTGCTATATTATATTTATACAAATAGAATGAGCAATTTATTTTAATTACAGGTGCAATGAGCTCCAGTTAGATATACAAGATCAAATTCAATATAATAAAGAAAGAGAAGTAAGGGACGAAGCCATAATGGGTCAGCATGTTAAGCTGATTGACTTTTTGAAATCTCAATTAGAGCAACCCAAGAAAAAATCAGTAAGTCTCATTAAAAATTTCTTTCAGTTTTGGCAAAGCTGTTTCTTGGTTTTCTATTTATTTTTTTTTCATTGAATCGGCGTGTAAGGATACCCCTTGGAGGTCATTAAAGTGACTGTAAATCCTAGGATATTCTAAAAACCATTTACAAACCGGCACTTGACGAACTCCTAGCTTGAAAAGACTCACCAAAATAAAGAAGAATTAAATACTGGTTCTCTTTGTTGGCTAATGTTTGGTTCACGGTAGAAAACTACTTCTTCTGAAAGCCAGGACTTCGAAGTCTAAGTAAGAGTTCTTTCGACTTGAAAGGGGTTGTGAGGTTAAGTCAGAATTCCGGTTCTTGCCAGTCACAATTAACCAAGGTGAAGTGAATGTTGGGGTTAGTGAGTGACCATATTAACTATGTTCTTATGCTTCCATAAATGGATTATTTAACGAAATAATTGTCTCTGTTTCCTGGGAGCTTGATATTCTACAAATGAGAGATAAGATAAGATAATATTTATTTGCAAAAGACTATCACAAGCTCTATAGAGCCGAATTCGCTTTATATGTCAAGTAAAAGCTAAAAAAAAAAAAAACAAAAAAAAAAACAAAAAAAAAAACAAAAAAAAAAAAAACAGTACATTAAGTCAAACACTTAAAATTAAAAGGAAATAAAAAAGCAAAATCATCACAGATAAAGGGCAAATCAGTAAACTTAACAATTAAATTACAAAAACATTGCAGTAAATAAAAAAAGAACAAAAACGGCAATAGAGGAAAAGGGGAATTTTGTAATTACATAATCACGAATTATTATTAAGGTGTTCCAGAATAAAGGGTATAAAACTTTTGCGAAACCTTTCTGTAACAGCATGGATCGGAGAGTAAGTTGGGATTGCTAAGGAGGCTGATCAGGGGAGTCGGCCTCGTGTTTGGCTCGTGTTTTGGACTTAGTCCAAATGACTCGTGTTTGGACTTAGTATTAATCTTTGTTGTCTGGAACGAACATATGAAAGCTTTGACGAAACAGTGAACCGAAAATATTTCCGCCATCGTGTTATTCTCTATGTATGGTAAAGGTTAGTAGACATCGACAAGATCTGTTTTGTAGTTCTATTTGATAGAAGAACATTTTTGTAAAAAATATATTTGGAAGACCAGATGTTTGGTTGGAGTTTATATCTTTAATTCCGTGGAATGGTTCAATTGAGCTTGTATTTCTGTACTTTTGAAGCTGGAAATCCTTTAGAACAATAGCATCGCTATGAAAACTGACTGATTCTTGTTCCGACAGGACAAATCCAGTAATTGGGTGTAACAATTCCGTGCCAAAACTGATCAGCATGTCGTTGGATCTCCATCCATCTTTAGACATTATACTAGTTTTTAGTTGACCTAAACTCTAAGAGGTATAACCTGTGAATCAGTATCTGTATTTTTGTAAATGTATTTTCCATCTCCAAATTGAAAAACTGAAATCCAGTCTTATTGACCAAAATATTAAAATATTCACCAAACATAATATTAATGTTTCATTGATTAAGACAGAGACATATTTTTATTATTTTATGGTTTTAGTTCTTATCGTTTTATTTCATTGTTTTAGTATATGTAATTATTTGGAGAATCTTGCAAAATCTTCAACGTTCCAAATGCGTGAAATGATAGGTCTGCATTGTTTCCTCTAATTAAAAGGTCTTTGGGTGCCCCTGGCTAAGAGTATCTATTTTTCTCCTCTAATATTTTCAACAAAACTATCCCCCCCCATCCAAATCCTTTTCTCCAGATTTTAAAAAGTGAAAGCACAGGAGATTTCATGGGAGGCTGAGAAAGCTTATGATTTTGAACAAGGTAAAAACTCAGTGAGTTTTGTCTATTTGCACTAAGATGTAGCTTAAGCGATATTGTTGGGCCAAAGTTGAAAGGGTTTATATTACATTTTTTTTTTTTAAATGGGTTGCATAGTGACAAAAATTTCTCTCGTGGACCTCTATCTTCTGATGCCAATTATGGGGGTAGGTTAACCTCAAAGATTAGGAGTGCACTATGGAAGAATGGAGAAGTACAGAAGAAAAATGATTTGGTACATTTTACTCAGAGGCTACATAGTATGGTTCTAAGTACTGAGTTAATTAAAGTTAAACCATTTTTTTTAGCCATGATATGTCAGTTGTCTCTTAAACCCTCGAGTGAAAATGGCCTCCATTTGAAGCTTGACAACCTCCCTTGCTGGGACAACCTCCCGTTAAATCATGAAAATAGTTCACGAGATAATTTTTGCTTTTTGTGTTCGTTACGATGAATACAGGTATAATGAAAGGTAGATATAAAAAAAGGTAGATATATCTTCAATATTATTTCGAGGAAGGCCCAAAGTCTTCAAAAGAAGCAAATTGTAAGGAATGCGGGAAAAATTAAAAATCGTACATTGAGATTCCTTAGGGATGGACTATAAACCCCACATTTATCCCTTTTTTGATTGATAGTGGTCTGTAATTAATGGTAACTAACGTGATATATAATTAGCTTTGGTAGAATAGCCCGATCGGGGAGATGATTCCAGTTGGATAACAACCGAAAGCTATTTTTAGCGTCTATTTTTTTTTTCTTATCCTTTCTTTATTTACTAATTGCTATTATCCGTAGGGTTTGATGGATAAGATTTTTGGCAGTAAAGATGGGTTGAAGAGTCCATATGCTCCCATCGCAAATAAAGAAATGGAATGCCTTCTCAAGAGAAAAGATCAAAGGATCAAAGAGCTTGAAGAAAAGTTGAATAAATTGAGCTCTCAATCGAATCTAGGTTTGTTTTTACTTTTTATTAGAAGTCATTACTCTGCTTAGCTTGAAAAGACAACTTAAGAAATCTTTGTTTAGAGGAGTAACATGCACAAATTGATAAAACGGTTGCTCGACTGCAAGACCGGTAAATATGTCATTGAGTCAGGGGAGTTGGTATTTTTAGCGTTATCTTTAATTAACACGTTTTTTCAGGAAAGAAACAGTTTCTTTGAATTTAAAAGTGGGACAGAAAAAAGGGCTAGCTGGAAAATTTCTATTAAAAACCATTAAGAATAATGTTTATCCAGACTAAGCAACTATTTTTACAGCTTAGGGTACTGTTTTTCTACTGTGTCTGAACTTAGATAACTTACCTGAAATTTTATGATGTCATCAACCATTGATATTTTATACTTTTTATTTTGTCGGTAATTTAGACGGTATCAAGAGTTGAATATTTTTCTCGTCTGCCCTCTCATATTCACTATTGGTTCAATGAGAATTTTGATGAAGTCGTCTACCACATCTTCTTACGCTAAGTCTTGGAATAAATCAACAGCTTTAAAGTATTAGCCGTCTTTAGCAAGGCGGCTCCAAATTAGATTTGTATCGCCATAAAAAGCTGTATTTCAAATACTCGTTGGTATTTTCTCCTTTAGGTATCCAGAGCGTGCTGTGTATCTGTGTTTTTATGGCCCTTGGTATCTACCAAGTGACATGTAGCGATCGCTAATTCTGCCGGTCGGTCTGTCTGTCTGTCTGTCTGTCTGTCCCGGTTTTGCTAGTTTAGGCACTTCAAGGTAAGCTAGGACAATGAAATTTTGCAGGCGTATCAGGGACCTGACCAAATTAAATTAGAAATTGTTGTTTCCACGATTTGATCATCTGGGGAGGGTGTGGGGGGACGGTAAATCGGAAAAATAAAAAAAAATGAGGTATTTTTAACTTACGAACGGGTGATCAGATCTTAATGAAATTTGATAATTCTCGTAACTCAGACATCTCATTTTAAATCCTGATTGTATCCAGTGTCATTGGAGGGAGGGGGGGGACCGGAAATCTTGGCAAACGCTTAAAGCGGATAGATCAGGATGAAACTTGGTGGGAAGAATAAGCACAAGTCCAAGATATGTGACTGACATAACCGGACCGGATCCACTCTCATTGGTGGAGCTGGGGGGGGGGAGTAATTCGAAAAAATGAGGTATTTGTAACTTACGAACGGGTGATCAGATTTTAATGAAATTTCATATTTAGAAGGATCTTGTGATTTAGAACTCTCATTTTAAGGCCGACCAGATCTGGTGACATTAGGGGGAGTTGGAGGGGGAAACCAGAATTCTTGGAAAACGCGAAAATCGAGGTATCTTACGATTGGGTGATCGGATCCTCATGAAACTTGATATATAGAAGAATCTTATGTCTCAGATGCTCCATTTTCAATTCGAATTGGATCCGGGGAAATAGAGGGTTGGAAGGGGAAACAGAAATCTTGGAAACCGGAAATCTTGGAAACTGGAAAACGCTTAGAGTGGAGAGATCGGGATAAACTTGATGGGAAGAATAAACACAAGTTATTGATACGTGATTGACATAATTGGAACGGATCCATTCTCTTTGGGGGAGCTGGGGGTTGTTAATTCAGAAAAATTAGAAAAATTGAGGTATTTTTAACTTTAGAACGGGTGACCGGATCTTAATGAAATTTGATATTTAGAAGGAATCCATGTCTCAGAGCTCTTATTTCAAATCCCGACCAGATCTGTTGACATTAGGGGGAGTTGAGAGGGAAACTGGAAATCTTGGAAAACGCTTAGAGTGTAGAGATCGGGATGAAACTTGGTGGGTAGAATAAGCAAATGTCGTAGTACGTGATTGACGTAACCAGGCTGGGTCCGCTGTCTTTGGGGGAGTTAGGGGATGGGGTTCAGTGCTTTGGCGAGTTTGGTGCTTCTGGACGTGCTAGGACGATGAAAATTGGTAGGTGTGTCAGGGAGCTGCACAAATTGAATTAATAAAGTCGTTTTCCCCGATTCGGCCATCTAGGGGGCTGAAGGGAGAGAAAAATAGAAAAATTGTGGTATTTTTAACTTACGAGTGGGTGATCGGATTTAAATGAATTTTGATATTTGGAAGGACTTCTTGACTCAGAGCTCTTATTTTAAATGCAGACCGGCATTAAGCCTCTGATTTTCCTTTAAATCAATCTATTGATTCTTAGAATTTTGATAGAGCTCATAACATATGAGCTCTTGGCTCTTGGTTCTTCCCACCTCGTCACAAATGCCATATGAGCTCATAGATCTTGTTCTTGGTGTCTTGAAAAGCATTGATATAAGTTCAGTCAGCTCTTGCAAATAATTTTGATTATTGATAAGCAAAGTATATCATGTTTCTTCAGCAATCGTGTATCAGAACCAATTTGACATGTGACAGGTTTCTGCAGCAGGCCTCGTCTACACGACGAAATTACGGATCGCTGAGGAAATTTTTCAAACTTCTACTCATTGGCTGATCACACCTCAAAACCAATTTTAATCCTTGACATTTTAAAGATATGTTAAATAACAAAAGTCTAACAAAATTAAGATTTGACATTTGATGTTTGTACACGATTATAATTACGCTATTGTATTCTGACGTCATCCTAAATGTCATCCTTTAAATAGCGTCTCAAATGGTAACCGTCGTTAATTTGATAAAAACTCTTTGCTGAGTTGCAATATTCTATTTAATGTTCTTGAGTTCGGAGCCTCAAATGTTTGGACGCTCATAATCCAGTTCAAACAGAAAGTACATAACAGGTAGAAAAAAAACAGCAAAAAACAAAGCCTGTAGAGGTACCTTTAATTTTCAAAAATATTGACCGTTTGGCAAAAGAAAACAGATGAAAGAGTACAGAAAAGAAGTTTTGACCATCAGATCAAGGTTGACGTGACATAATTTAAGATTTTCAGCAAATAGATGATATCCAGATTCAATCCATCCTTGCAGTAACTTTCAGTCTTACTAAGAAGATTAGAACTAGTACAGTAATTGTTTTTAACACTCTCTTAGATTGAAAAAAGATCGTTTGATTCATTGCCTTCATTGTACAGTTTTCAAATTGTATATCGTACTTATTTTCAGGAAATGAAGGAGGGATATTAAAAAGACATACTGACAGTGAGTGCGACCGAAAGACGGGTGAGAAGGGAGGAAGTTTGAAAAAATCAGGCAGAGATAATATTGCCTCCGCAAAATCAGCTTATGGAGTACCTTCGCTCGTTACTCAGCCTCCTCCAAAGCCACAAAGACTGGGACAGGAAGTCCCACACAAGTAAGTTTTAGTGTATAATTTAAGTGTTCACTAGACACTCATTACCATTGGTCAACAGAGGGTTGAAGTTTGGTGGCTAGCTTGGAGAGGGGGGGGGGGCTTTTGAAGTACACCACGAAGAATATTTTCAGGTCCATGTTTCAAATTTCTTTGGAAACTAATCGAAGAAAAAGCTCAAACACAGAAGTAGAACATATGGCCTCGAGTTTGGGAGTCCTGTGCCCAATTCAGTAACCTAATCAAGGTTGTTAATGAGTTTTACACCTATCGTGTATTTGCCTATATATAATTATACGGGTCTCGTATAAAAGGATTTTCTCTAGATTTACAGAAACATACTAATTATGGAGGTAGATTGTTTTTATTTGTTTCTCAGTTTCATTACTTTTTTATCGCACTGTATTTTATTCTTCGAATGTGATTTTTCTTTTTTATTATAGCCGTTTTCTCTTTTCTTAGTCTTTCTCGCAGTCTTAGTTATTAAGATTAAATTTGATTATCTTTTTTTACGACTAATAAAGGATTAATATACAAGTGTTTCTGTTCACAGCTTCTTGTTATCGATTTCTAAAGAGAAAAAGTGTTTATTTTAAATTGTTTTAATTGAAAAATAAGGATTTTATCATGGTGAGTTACTGCCTTTATACCCCCCTACGTGTCTTTTCGTTAGTTCAGCCAACAATATGGTAAAATTATTTAGAAATACTTGTGTATTTCTTGACGCGTTCCGTATAATTCTATGATGTGTAGATGTGTAAACAGAGGAACACCAGACAATCTAGTCAAATTCATCTCTTTAAGATTAATGTTCCCTTTTAAATACAGAAATTCAGGGCAAGCGTACACTGTAAGTTGTGTAAGTTGTACCAAAAGCACAAAATAGTTAAATGATTGGATTCTTTAGTTTTGTGATGTATCTATTTACCGAGTCACAGTTACAATATTACTTAATCTTTTTCTTAGGGAATGATGTAAAAATGCTCAAAAAACAGGAATGTTTTTCTATTTTTACATGCTTTTCCTGTTTTCAACGCATTTTCGTTTTAAAAAAGAAGTAAATCCTAATAGCGTAACAGATTGATAAAACTGAATCTTAACTGTCGAATGATTGGAAATTTGTCGCTTTTCTTTAAAGCATTAAAACCGTTGGATTGCAGATAAATAACCTACCAGAAATTTGCGGATGGACTATGAACCTTATGTTAGGTATGCGTTGTAGAACGAAATAAAAAGCTTGTGTATGATGAGGCTGAAGAGTGAGTTCATTTCTGTAAGTTTCTTATTTGTTCAGCAGAGTCGAGGAACTCTCGTTCCTTGTTTGTTTCAGCAGAGTCGAGGAACTCTCGAAATCGAGTAGATTGATGCGCTTAAAAATCTTAATGGAAACTTCGGCGACTAAAGTATGTCAATGTCATAAAAAAGTGGTTGAATCTTTAGAAAGAAGAACCCTTTTCTGCCTAGCGTTCTTCAGGCCCAATTTATAGGACTTCAAGGGTGCTGCGAGACGGATTACTCGCTGCTGTTTGACAAAAGTCGATCTCTAACGATACTTTTCGCTTTACTTGTTACAATAACTTGGAATGTAGTATATTTAATGATGCAGACTTTTGAAAGTGATGCGACTCAGAAATACTGGAAGGGGCCATTAAGTTAAATGTTTTTCTTTGTTAATACTTTACTTTCTTTCTTATTTTGCTGGAAGCTCTCCTTAAAAAATGGATATGATAACCCTATGTCTAGCTCATACCCCCTTCCTCTATTTCTCTCGCAAAGTCCAGAATTGGATACTTGCTCACATCGTGTAATTTTGAATGATTTCGTGATTTTGGGCGATGTTTATGGCCGTTTACAAATTTTTGCCCTTATATTATAATAGAGAAGCGTCTAATTCAGATGTCTTCTAACTTCTATAGATGTCTTTATAGATGATGAATAAGCATTGGATTCAGCTGATAGAATAGCTTTAATGAAGGCTCTATCATTGTATGGTATACCAGATACTCGTCTGGTATACCACTCAATGATATAGCCTTAGGTACCGAAACTATGTTATTACCGAGAAAATCGATCAAGTGGGTAGCTTCACTTGTCTGGGCGGTATTATTAATAAAGATAGCGGGTGCAGTGAAAAATCTGAATAATAGGAATAATCGAAGCTCAGGGGTGTTTCTCTTTTCAGCTATTGGTAAAACTTTGGAAGAACAGTAAGATAAGCTTGTGAACTAAGCGATTTTGGAAAGCCACAGTAATGACAGATATTAAGTATGCATCTAAAGCGTAGGTGCTTCGAACGACAGTTGTATATTTCCCAGCGGAAATGTCCAAGGATAGTTTTAGCTACTCCTTTGGCTGATTGTATACCAAACAATTATCCCAATTTCTAGGACGACAATTTAAAAGGGCTTAGATAGCTAGGCCATTTTTTAGTGGATAAAGGATGACAGACAGTCAAAATTGTGCCTTTGGGACCAAACAAAAGCAGGTTCAAACGAACCGATGAGAAGCAGCTGAATACAAACCGTACACAAGGATTGGAGAATAAGCTACACATACTTGCTAATAGACCCATTCCTTGAAGGGAAGGGAGCAGGGACCAGAGGACAAGGAAAAAAGCACAAAAAGCGGATTCTCGGACGAAAGTTTTCAGTTCTTCCAAGAGAGGTTCATTTCATTCTAACTTGGGGGAAATCCTGAAATCTTCCTATGGTCCCCAGTGAGTATGGTAATAAGCATTGCGTTTTGAATTGCGATCTTTGAATTACGCCTTCGATTTAAATCACAGTCTTTTTATCTAATTCTAATCTTTATAACAAGGTATGTAATCATTAGCATTGGGTCCAGCTCAAAAACATGTTAAGAATAGGGCTGATCAAGGTTCGAATGAGCCGCCAAGTTATTATTCCAGGCGAACTTCAATAAGTTAAACATTTCTGGAGAACCGGATATGGGTGTCTAGGCGTACCCTTCTCGGTTTTCCTCCTTAAGTTCTTCTATGAGTACTTTCACTATACTCAGACTTTCCTGTTTTTTATTTCCCTAGAAGAAAATTAGGGTTTGTAAAGCTTCCCCAAAATCCTTCTGGGGCCAAACAAAAAATGGGCTCGTCCCCGAGTAGGGTGCAAACAAAATATAAAAAAGAGTTTAGTTTCAAAGAAACTGGAACTTCATTATGGGGGGGGGGGATAATGCGTGGAGTTTTTATTTGATTAGGGTGGAAGAAGAACATCTTTGAGCTACTTTTGGCTTCTCGCTGCTGTGAGTTGTTTGTACTAATAGTAGTAGTTTTGCAATGTATTTGAAATTGTCCGTCAACATTTTTGGACCAATTAACCTCTCACTCGTAATAAAATGTTTTATATTTTAGTATGTCTTGGTAATAGATTTGCTTTATTGTTTGTCTAATTTTGCTCATTGCTTATGGAAGGGGTTTGACGAACTCATTCCCTCCCCTGGGAGCTAATCAAGTACTTAGAAGTAAATATTAAAAATATTTTAAGAGTTCTTTATTTTCTGCATTGACAGTGCACTCATTAATCGTCAGATCAGGAATGCTTTTGAATTTCCTACTTATGAATTTTTTAGGTTTGAGCAAAGGATGAATACAGGAGCTGTAAGGTGCCAAGTGTGTAGGAAAATTGTGCCAATTGGAGAGTATGTAAATTCCTGCAAAGAATGTAAATTTACTGCACACACTCAGGTAAAATCATTTCTTTGTCATTATTTAGACTATTTTATGACCAGTTTTATTTAGTAAATATTTAACTACTTCGTTTTTCAGAAAATATTTAATGTAGTTGATAACATGCATTCTAGTACTTGTATATTAGGCATAGCTTGGGCCTCATATGACTCTGTCTCACGCACTTGCGGCTTACAAAGTTTGTAATTATATTTAATCCAAGCAAGGTCTATGCCATAAAATAAGTTTTATTTTTGATTTTGATTTTGATCGAGGGTGTCGATCAAAATCATTATGTAATAGTTCAAGTATTAATATTTGATGACAATGTCTGTGTGCGGGACTGCACCCAGAAAAAAAATGAATGAGTATACATACTAACTCAACGTAATATAACATAATAACAGAGTAATGTTCCACACCCAGCAGAGAGCAGAGCTCACGAATGATGGGTTTAACAAACATAAAATTTAACTCATGACATGTCCAAAAAATTAAAAGAATAAATATAGCACAAAACTAGAAAATGAAAGGCCGAGCAAAAATAAAAATGTAATGTTGGGCCAGCAGTACCAGGAAGATGACTCCGATATGGGCTAACAAACAAAAAAATATAAGCAGATTATGGAAAATTCTTATGCTCCATCATCAAAGCCCAATAAATAATACTTAATATTTTTCTTTTCAAATTATACTGGTTATTTCCAAATGACTTGAAATTTTATCTCTCAATCTGTATTTATCTGTATTTACACTTGCATTTACACTCAATTTACACTCAATCTGTATTTACACTTGCGGCTTACAAAGTTTGTAATTATATTTAATCCAAGCAAGGTCTATGCCATAAAATAAGTTTTATTTTTGATTTTGATTTTGATGGTTTGATTTTCATCGAGGGTGTCGGCTTACATTTAGTTCTGGAGCTTTCGGTGTGTTTATGTAATAGTTCAAGTATTAATATTTGATGACAATGTCTGTGTGCAGGACTGCACCCAGAAAAAAAATGAATGAATATACATACTAACTCAACGTAATATAACATAATAACAGAGTAATGTTCCACACCCAGCAGAGAGCAGAGCTCACGAATGATGGGTTTAACAAACATAAAATTTAACTCATGACATGTCCAAAAAATTAAAAGAATAAATATAGCACAAAACTAGAAAATGAAAGGCCGAACAAAAATAAAAAAGTAATGTTGGGCAAGCAGTACCAGGAAGATGACTCCGATATGGGCTAACAAACAAAAAAATATAAGCAGATTATAGAAAATTCTTATGCTCCATCATCAAAGCCCAATAAATAATACTTAATATTTTTCTTTTCAAATTATACTGGTTATTTCCAAATGACTTGAAATTTTGTCTCTCAATCTGTATTTATCTGAAATTAAAGGTACTTGATATCTATTTGAGAGCCAAATCTTTTGGAATTGACAGAAAGAACTTGATACACTCTAGAATGTCTATGAACCAGAGAAGTAGGCTGAATCAACAGAGACTTAGTGTAGAAATACTTACTTTGATTTTGTAGATTAACATGCCGTATTTCAGTGTTTATATCTTTCGTGCCTTTGGGTAAAAGACCAAAAATTGCGAATAATTTGCGTTTGTCGTCGATTTTTGCGTCCCACTTGTGCTAGAAAAGTGGATATTTCAGCCGATAAAATTTAGCCAGCGAAAACGATCATTTTAGTATGATACTACTCAGCTTCCTATTTTTTCTTCCAATACTTTATCTTTATGTCTTTGTCAAATTTAGCTTACAGAAAGGGAACCTGACATTCTGATCTCTTAATCTAATTTCAACAGTTCTGATTTCACTCTAATTGATCAGTCATAAATTGTTTTTCATTTGAACACAGTCCAAGTTTCTATATTCTCCCTACGCTATTGTAATGCGTCTCTCTTTTTTATGATATAAATAGTGTTATTACCGTAATTTGTCGAACGTATGACAATGGTCAAGCTTGGACATAACTATCATTGCTAGAATTTCTCTAACTTCTCGAGCATGTGAAGTAGTTAAAATTAGTATTTTGCGATACGAAACAGTCAGCTTTGTTAGTCGCATTTGGAGTCAATTTGAATTACGGAGTCTGTCCAACTTTCGTGGCTTTCTAAAAATGCAACCTGTTTTGCTGCCAAATTATATTTAGTCTTTCAATTGTTCCTTAAATTAGTTGCTTTAGGTATTAAAAAATCTTTTATTATAAGTATATATTTTACTCAATAAACTTGGTATGATGCAAAAACTTATGAGCAAAGGAAATATAAGTTTTCATACTGTGTTTTAAAATTTAAATACATTTTAGTGTGCTGTCAAAGTACCTGCAAATTGTGATTTTTATTCTCTGAGGGCTGAAGAAAGCTCAACTGCTTCAGATGTATTGACTTCTGATTCATCAATGCGAACAGGAACTGCTGGAAATGTGGAAGGCTGGATTAAAGTTCCAAAGTGAGTTGCTTCCAAAGGTTTTTATTAACCTAGGTTTTCTTGTTTTTGTTGTTGCCTTGATCAAGCTAGCGCAGAGGATGCATATAATAGAAAGTTCTAATAATAGAAAGTTCTATTATATTCTATTATAACTTTCTATAGAAAGTTCTGATGCTGGTTTCCCTTAAAAGTAGAGAAATATTCCATTACAGGATATACAAGCAGCGATCTAATTGTATTATTTATAAAATGGAGATTCGTTTTCTCTTGTTTCTATATTCGCACCTTATCGACTCACAGGGAATAAATTGCTGTTATATAAGAGCAATGTCAAGATCACAATCCTGGTCCGAGAACCTCGGCAATTTTATTTTTGGAGAAGAGATTTAAATTGATCAAAGTTTTGATAATAATACGTAAAATGTTTCTAACTTGAAGGGTAAATGATCTTTGAAATGAATAATGGTCTTTGAAAAGATGAATACCCACTCGCCCTTTAGCACTACTAGGAACTCAGAAAGTAACACGGTTGTTCAATGTCTGTAAAGGGTAACAATTAATGAAACCACAGCTTGTCTAACCAGAATGCCATTTGTTCAGGTACTCTGAAACGTTGGTTTGACGAAAAGGAGCCAGCGTTTTTGTGTGCCTGTATGAAAGGCTTTTTCGAAGTACTCCTTCTGCTGTTCAATATCACCAATAGAAAGATTTCTTACTCCCCCCACAGGTACTTTCGAGTGTTGGTTTTACCTGAGAATATCTAACCTCACTCCTTAGTACCTTACGGGGTAGTTACAGAAAAACCTACGAGTTATCAAGGTCTTGTCCATTCAGGTACTCTAGAGGAAGGATTTTTTTTTAGATATCCCTCTTCTATTGTATTTGTCAGGAAAAGATTTGATGTTGCAACTTTTCGATCTTCTATAGCAGTTGGAACCCCCTTTAGAACGCTGATGGTTTTGTGCTTAATGACCTTAACTTCTAACTCAAGGAGTGCCGAAATAGGCCCCATTTTCATAATCAATTTAGTGGTACTTGACTGGAAAGAAGGGTTGTCAATCCTTGGGATTTATTTCCCTTTCTAGAGCTGTTTTGTCTTACAATGTTTTTTGGATGATTTTTATTTTCTGCTGTCTTATTGGCCTATTTTCCGAACAGGGTTTCCAGTTTGGTGATTTAAACTTTATTTTGAAATTATTGTCTCTTATGGAAAAACATATTTTGACGATGCCACTCTTCATGATGCCTTGGCTCCAGAGGTGTTCTTTTTTTAACTGAATGGAAGTCATACACCCATTATAAAATAAACGCAAGTATTAGTCGGCTGGTTACAAAACAATTTACAGTACTGTTTTTTCTATTAGCCTATTTAAGGTCAAGTTACAACCAATTAGGACCATAGACGCATGCATGATTAACATTTGAGGGGCTTAGATGCCTAATCAGTGAACGTATAAAAACAAACGACCAAAAAGTATAACCATAGATATGCTTTATTCGTCTTATTTGTTCTATACCAGATATCTGGCGAGGGAAAGATGTTCACATTGGGTTACATACTTTGTCCAATCCACGTCTACGAAATTACTTTGTAACTGTTGGCCAATAAATTTTATTTTTGTTCTAATTTTGACGTGTCGACCTTAAAGTTTTCTTATGGGCATGCACAGATAAGGATCATGTCTAAAAATAAAAGTTTTATGGGAACTTAGCCAACTTTGCTTATGTGGGACTCAGTTATTTCTTCGTTTTCTTTTTCTTTTGTCTTCTTCTTTTCTTTGTGACATGGCAAACGAATTTAGGACAAAAAAAAACTTTCATATTTCAGGCTGGGAAGGAGTAGATGGGAGGAAAAGTATTTGAGATTTGAGGGCCAAAAGCTTTGCATGTACGATCAAGAACCCTCTGAAGGTTTGAAGCCAGTGACATGCTTGGACTTAAGCTCCGAGTCGCATCGTATATACGTTGTACCAGCTGTCGAACTGGCTGAGGTGTCCTATTGCGCTGAATCTGACCTTCCCTTTGTTTTCAAGGTATGTAAAGTTGTCAATTTTCATGTTTTCTTTAATAGTTTCTGTTTAAATTTATCATTTAGGCCTTTATTAAAAGAGAGCAATGAAACTACTTTTAGAATGTTAGAATTCCACAGAGGATTTCAACTGGCCATAATTTTCGCATTATCTGTAAAATATCATAATTGTTTGTCTGTCCTTTAATTATATTATAAACTCGTGACATTATTAATTGTATAGTGTACTTTAATTGAATACGTAATTTAACTGTGTAGCTTCTGTTTGCTCTATAGTATTTATGAGTATGCTTGATGATTTTGAGCTAGACGCTCTGATGTACGTAAATTGTAACTGGTTTCCACTGCCCCTCCCCCTTTCCTCCATCGTAATATGTCCTGTCCTGAAAATAAATATCTGCAAATGTGCTCAGTGCTTGCCTAATCCCATTTATAAAGCATAAAAATCCTGTTCAAATAGTCCTAAATGAGCGACATACTTGAGTAAAGCTCATTATGTGACTTACCTTCAAAACAAAACCTTTTAGTTTCCACTACAGTTTGTATTGGTGGATCCCTTTGTCTGTATAGTTTTTGGTCTATTTAACTGTTGAATCCAAAGTGTAGCATCGAAGACCTCGCCTCATTACCCAGCCAGAGGTTCATAAATATAGACTTGTTGTAGCTTATTTCGACTCGGGCTCTTATATGAATCTTTCAATGTGTTAATTAAAAACCGTTCCGAAAAAGAAATGTTCTAAGATTAGTTGAGCCATATTAATCTCAAGACAAGCAGAAATTTAATTCCTCTAACAATTTAAACTCAAAATGACCAGAAATTACTACTAAAGAATAAATGAAACCCAAAAGAAACAGAAATTAGTCTTAAAATGAGCAAAACTTAAATTGAATATTTGAATCAAATTTAAAACGAACAATAATTACTACAAACAGGAGATTGGCTGCTGTCCCTTCCCTATCTATAAAAATCCAAAGCCTTCTACGTCATTTGCATTTTACTGAAAACTATGTGTGTCTTGAAAAGTCCTTGGAAAGAACTAATGTAAATTAAACTGAACATTTGATATATAATGATATTAATTGATGAAAGCTCAACAGTTCAAGATTTTATTTCACCGTAATTTTTAATTTTTTGTTCAATTTTGTTAGTATAAATTAAATTATTTGTAATATAATTCGTTTTCAGTAAAGTGTAAATGACGCAGTAGGTGTTAGACTTTCGCAGTTAGGGAAGGAATTAGTAACCAAACTCTTGTTTGTAGTAATTTTTGTTCGTTTTAATTTTGATAGATTAAGTTGACTCGTTCTAAGATTTATATATTCATTTATATTAATACCTTTTGTATCTTTGTCTGCTATGATAGTTTCTTTCATTTCTGTTCGTTTTAGGTTTTATTTATTGTTTGATAACAATTTCTTGTCATTTTGAGTTTAAATTATTGTAGGAATTAATTTCTGCTAGTCTTAAATTTAATATGGCTCTTCAGTATTCTTTGAAAAAATCTTCTCCGAAATTTTTTTTTTTAAATTAATTTCTGATCATTTTTTAATCGCCTAAGTTTCAACTTTTTCAACATTACCCATTTTAACAGCAATTATTTTTTTCAATATCAAGTGCATTTTAAGATCTTTATCAATGTTAAAAAGAGAATATGAAAGGACAAGATGGGAGGGATGGCTGTCCTTTGTTCTTTTTCAACATGCCTTTAAAATTTCAACTTAACACTCTTAGCCGTTCCTTAGATATTGCGTTTGTGTCCTTTCGAAAACCCCCCGTAATAGTGTGCTTTGATTTTGTTTGACATTCCCCTCAACATTTTCTAGGAATTTACCTTAAGTAAACTTAGCCTTTTTGGAGACTCAAAATCAATCTTGCCACTTCTCCGCAATAACCATCCTTTTATATAAACCATGAGCAACTCATATAACACTTCCCCAGGGGCTCTGGGGGTTAAGTCATCCCCGTAAATATAGTTATTTCACTTAATCGACTATTTGAACAAGATGGCTATTCCAAAATTTTGATCAGATCTTTATAAGGGGGGGGGGGGTAGCTAAAAAGGGAATAGGAGGGGGACTGGTTCCCTCTGACCACTTCTTAACATCCTCCTCAACGTTCTCTGAAAGTTTAAACTTAATACTATCAGCTATATTTGTGATATTATGGATACACCTTTTTGGTAAACAGGATGCATATAGTATCTTTAGATTTAGTTTGACATGCCCCTCAACATTCTCGAAGTTTCACCATAATGGCCTTAGCCTTTTTGAACACACCTAGAATAAAAAATTCCTTCTTTTTCTGAATGATAAATCCTGCATGAAACAATGGATAAATCGCATAATTTACAATCCTTACCCCTGAGCCTGTGGTGGGGGGGGGGCACTGCATCCCCAGAGACAGAGTTGTTAGACCTTTTGAATATTTGTCACAAAATCTTTTTTCTCAAAATTTGATCAGTGATGAGGGAAGGGAGCATCTAAAAAGGGCAAGGAGGATTGGTTACGCTCCGATTGCTCTTCAACATCCTCTAAATTTTCAACTTAATACCCTCTGTCGTTCCTTAGATATTGATGGTACGTCCTTCTGACAATCAGAAGCACACAATTTGTTTTATTGTGTTCAGCATCCCTCTGTAAAGCTGTGGGGATTTATTTCATCATGTCATTTTGGCTTTTGACTATTTTGAATACGATGTCTATTTCAAATTTTGATCAAATATTCTTGGAGGGATTGCAACTAGAAAAGCATGGAAGGGGGTTGGCGGCCCTCCAACCATTTTTCGATATCCCTTCCCCAACATGCCCTGAAAGTTTCAGCTCAATACCATTGGCCGTTCTCAAAATATTGCAGATCCTCCTTTTTGATAAACTGGGTATACTTAGCGCCTTTTGATTTAATATAACACATGCCTGAAGATTCTCCAAGGTTTCACCTTAATGCTCTAAGCATTTTCGGATACACTCATAATCAAATATTTCCTCTTTTATTAGTGATAAATCCTGCATGGAAACAATAGGTAAATTGCATAGTTTTTAATCCTAACCACATGCGATGGGGACGTGGTGTTCCTGAATGTATAGCTATTAGACTTTTTGACTAGTTTCAGAAAAATGATGATTGCAAAATTTCGATCAGTTGTTGAGCAGAAGAGGTACCTAAAAAGAGCGTGAGGGGGGAGGGGGCTGGTTACCTTAAAATCTCTTCAATATCTCCTCAGCATACATTGAAATTTTGAACTTATTACCCTCAGTCGTTCTTTACATATTACTGATGCTCCCTTTTCACAACCAGCAAACACATAGTGTTTTGTGGAAGGACATTGTGATTGTGTGTGGCATCCGTCTTAACATTTCCCTAAAATTTTTACCTGAAAGCCCTTTGAAGCCTCAGGATCAAATATACCCTCATAAAAATCCTTATATACTAACAATGGGCAAATTGCATAACCTATAGCCCTTGCCCGGAGACTGGGGTAATGTCTGTCAACCTTGGAGGCATAGATATTTGACCTTTGAGCTATTTTTAACAAAATGGCCATCTCAAGATTTTGATTTGGTGCATTTGGGGGAAAAAGGTATGATGGGGGGACTGTTTGCCCTTTTGTCCCTTTTCACACTTAACAAGGACACTAAAACTTATGATTTCCAACCGAAGTTTATACGACCACTCCTCCGATAAAAAAAACCTTATATGTCTATGATATGGCTTGTCTTTATACCTTTCGACCGAAAAGCTTGCTATTGGTTTTAATATAAGTGCTCAAAAACGAAGCGCGTCTTGTACCCTATCCATCTCGTCAACGGATTTCAGTTGTTACCACAGTTTCTATAGAAGAATAGTTGAAGTACTCACTCAATGTGGGTCCCGGAGCCCTTGCCCCCACTATTAACTTTTCAAATTAACGAATATTGTCAAAAAAAAAAAAAAAAAAAAAAAATGCATTATACAAGTCTAAGGCAAAACTGAAAAGTTCAGATTCTACAGTTTGAGCTCCTCAAAAATTCATATCCTTGGTGTTCTTGAAGTCAATGCTCACAATTACGATGCTGAAAACTTGCAATTTGAGCAAGTTTAAAAGAAAACACAACTATTAGCCTACATGTTTCAAAAATAGCTTTTGATTGCACTACGATTTGTTAACATTGTTTATTAACATTATTTTTTCAACCTTTCAGATTGAGACAAAATCATTAACAAGTTGTTTCCCAAGTCATACGCTCTACTTTTTGACATCGAGTCACGAAGAGAAGAAAAGGTGGATTACTGGCTTTCAATACGCTTGCAACCTCCATCGTGTTTCGAGCGCCAGTTTAGAAGATAGGAAAAAAGCTTTATCAAATTGTTGTAGGACGCTTATGACCCTTAATTCAAACAAAATTGAAATTCATTGTGCTGTCAGTATAGGAGAGGTAAGTAAAGTTTAATTTTCTAGACTCTAGATTCCAAGTAATGAAGGGGATAAAGTCACGCCCGATAACGCTGAGGACTAGTTCAAGCCTACCTATCGCAGGGCCTTAACTCTCTTGAGGAGTGGTGACTCTTGAGGTAATTATTGCCAATAATTTGGCTATAATGGTTCGCTTGACGTGGTTTTATGCTGTAATGAGTTCTTATTCTACGTATTATTGTTATTATTCATCTCCATTTTGTTAAATTTCGTGCTTTATTAACTTCTTAGGTATCTCCCTTGAGGTTCAGTCACGGTAAACATTTTTTTTGCGAATCTATAAAAATTATTAAGTTCAATTAAATCGCATTTTACTTCGTTTTCTAATACAAAATGTATCATAATCAATATCAAAGTTTATACTAAGTCAAGAGCGAACTTTTTTCCATGCATTATTGTTGATTTTTCTTCCTTGGGTCATCTTATATGAAGGATAGTTATAGAAAGTTGGGAAGGGATTGTTTCAAATTCTGTTTTGCTATGCCCTTTTGAGGACAGAACCGATCAAAGACAACCTGCCACCCGTGTACCCCTACCTGCCCTTGCAACCCCATATGACATCAGATCAAAGCACCAAAATAGCCATTTTAATTATGTCTATGAATGGACTCAAAAATTTGCCTCCAATGGTGGTATTAAGTGCAGTCTCTAAAGTAAGGGCTCCTAAATGTACAAATAGCTCAAAAACAGTGCATAGATACATTTGAATTGAAAGCTGGACTTGCTAGATCGAGTTTAAACCAGAGTCATACAAGGATTTTCAATTTGTATGATTGACTTGCCCAAAACGACCCCTCCCCCTGGACCCCTCCTCGCCTATTCCTTAATTTCGACTGACTGATGTTATCTTTTCTTTTTTATACCTTACACACTTCTTAGATTAACATTCAAATGTTTCCCAGGTGGCTGATTACCAATCTGAGCCCAACTGTGTAATACAGACGTCCGAAATCAAAACACTGTAGGCACAAATTTAACTCATAAATCAATGTTATTCAGGGGTTTTCCATCGGCCTGATGGAAGTGTCCTAAGTAGCGTCCCTGTGACCGCAATTCACTATTCTTGACGCCTTTTTTTCCATGTCATCTTAATACCCAGTCACGAAGGTCAGAAAAAAGGATTAACCAGTTTTTGATACAGCTTTATCCTCATCGTGTCTCAAGCGCCAGCTTAAAAAACGGAAATAAGGCTTTATCGCCTAATTGTAAATCATTTATGTCCTTTTAGGCAAATAAAATTAAAATAGTATCTCCCCTTTCAACTCCTGTGATCCAAGTTTTTTGGATAAAATTTGTTATTTTGTTTTTTATTTTTGCTCCTAAAATAACAAATATGGGTTTCAGTAGGTAAATATCTTAAAGGTGGTTGGTTACGCCTGGTTGAATCAGTCACGCAGCAAATTATAAATCTAAATAATTAGGGAGCTGTTAATAGGGTTGTTGGGCTTCTGCCTACTCACATGATCGTCGTTTGGCATATATAAACTTGTTTCTCCTCGTTCGATTCATGGTCATTTAGGGATCATATAGACTCAGTAAAGGATCCTTAATGATTAGATTTAGTGATTGAAAATCTTTAAATCAGTTCTTAAAATGATATTAAAATAGCGAAAAAAATGCGTCCTTTGCTTTTTACTCATAAGTCACAGAGAAAGATGGTATTTCGTATTTACAGAAAAACCAACGAAAAAGAAGATTAGGGCAACTGAAATCAATTTTTTTTTTATTAGTCTGTACTGATTTGTTTTCCTTTTTTTCGTTTTCAGGCAACAGTGATTGGGACTAGTCTCGGATTATACGCAATAACAGAAACATCCTCGAATCCATATTTGATTGATGTAGGTGGACCTGTTTATCAAATAGTTGTTATTCCTGAAATAAAAGTTGCTGTTATGATTACGGGTAAGCGCTTTTGATGCTTTGGAATTACCTGCGTATGTAATTCGGAAAATAATGTCCTGATCTATTGCTGTTCTCCCCGTAATACGTTTAAGTCAAGTTTATTCGTACTAACTTTTAAAAGATCTCCGGGGAGTCCTAATAACACCACTGCTAGAAAGCTCTGTTGGCTAACGAAATATACCTACCCAGCAGGAAACAACGTAAAAATTAAGTGATAACTAAGGAATGTTCTGTTTTTTTTAAATATGAATATATAGATTTTTTTAACTTAAATTATGCTTGAGTGATGAGACTTGCTGTAGTAGTATTACGGTAGTTTTGCAATACGAGCTAGACTCTCAACCAGGCATACCGTTTTTATGGCACTTGGTATTTACCAAGTGACATAAAGCGATCGCAAACTCTGTCGGTCTATCTGTCCAGGTTTTGCCAGTTTAGGCGCTTCCAGATAAGCTATGACGATGGAATTTGGCAGGCGTATCAGGGACCAGACCAGATTAAATTAGAAATAGTCGTTCCCCCGATTCGACCATCTGGGGGGCTGGAAGGAGAGGAAAAATTGAAAAATGAGGTATTTTTAACTTACGATTGGGTGATCGGATCTTAATGAAATTTGATATTTAGAAGGACGTCGTGACTCAGGGATGACTTATTTAAAATCCTGACCGTATCCGGTGATATTGGGAGAGTTGGGGGGGGGGAACGGGAAATCTTGGAAAACGCTTAGAGTTGAGAGATCGGGATGAAACTTGATGGGAAGAATAAGCAAAAGCTTAGATACGTGATTGACATAACCGGACTGAATCTGCTCTCTTTGGGGGAGTTTGGGGGAGGGTTAATTCGGAAAAATTAGAAAAAAAATGAAATATTTTTAATTTACGAGCGGTTGACCGGATCTTAATGAAATTTGATATTTAGAAGGAACTCACTCATGTCTCAGAGCTCTTCTTTTAAATCCCGAACAAATCTGGTGACATTGGGGGTGGTTGGAGGGGAAGTCGGAAATCTTGGAAAACTTTTAGAGTGGAGAGATCGGGATGAAACTTGGTGGGCAGAATAAGAAAATGTCTTAGATACGTGATTGACGTGACCGGACTGGATCCGCTCGCTTTGGGGGAGTTAGGGGGAGGGGTCCAGTGCTTTGGTGAGTTTGGTGAGTTTGGTGAGTGTGGGTGATCAAATCTTGATGAATTTTAACATTTAGAAGGACCATGTGTCTCAAAGCTCTTATTTTAAATCCCGATTGGCATTAAGCCTCTGATTTTCCTTCTAAATCAATCTACTGATTCTTAGAATTTTGCTAGAGCTCATGCCATATGAGTTCTTGGCTCTTCTGACCTCGCCACAAGTGCCATATGAGCCCTTAGCTCTTGTTGTAGTTGTATTTAGCTCGTAAATAAAAATAAGTTAAGTGGTTACAATCGTGTATAATTACAAACATAGACTAAATACGATCAAAACACATATTACAAAATATAGTTCAAATGGCTACAGTAAATTTTACGACATTTTGCAAGAAAATTAATGAAAATTTAAGAAGATTTTTTATTCTTTAAAAATTCCACAACTAACTTTTTCTCGAAAATACTGAAAAATAGTGAAAGTAACAGTTTTTCCATTTTTGTTCTAAAAAAAGAAGAAGATGAAAATGTCTTAATTCAGGGCTTTTATTGTCGAATTCTTGACACAGAAAGAATAGCATTGGATTACCTTGCGACTATTAACTTCTGTCCAAAATTTTGGAGAAATACATTAGATGTAAAAAGTTTTCACTTAAAAGCACTTTTCAAGGAATCCCTGTGCTCCTCCTAAGTTTAGGTTGGGTGTAAATGTTCTGGATTTGCTTGCTTGCTTCTTAGCAGTACGTTTTATTCTGTCAAATTTGAATCTAAAAACGGTATGACTATTAGAGACTTGTAAAAGAATTGAGGTTTCTAATACATTGGCAGATCTATAAAAAAAAAAAGGTCACTCCAATGTTTTTTGAAGTTAATATTTTCATTTTGAACAAGAGCTTTTTTTCTTTAAGGCCAAAATAGGGTCGTTGCGAAATGTAGCTACACTGCATTAAAGGAAATAGCGTTGTCTGGTGTCTCAAATGGCAAATTAAACCTTTGCGAGATACGACATCTCACTGATTGTCATTTGATCTCAGCCAAGATGCTTGAAAAAATTGGCCGCGATGGAAAAGCCTTTCTTTTGGCTGCAGATCCTGATAGCGTTTCGTGAGTTTTGGCCTTTCTAATTATTTTGATTATCTATTGGCCTTGTTTAGAAAAAACGTATATTAATCATATACCTTTAATTTCTGTAATTATCATAGTTTAAACTTGGATTATGAATTTGCTAAGAATGGTGTTTGTTTTCTTCTTTAAGGTTAAAGTTGAACTTTTATGTGATGACTAATTTTCTGAAAAAGAAGGAATCAAACTAATTTTATAATTTAGTGCGAAACCATATCCGGGGGTGGGGGGCTAGGTTTGCCCCCCCCCCCCAAAAAAAAGCAAATTTCTTTTGTGTTTTGTAAAAATTTCTTTGTAAAAAAGAATTTGATTTAAGTTTAAGATCCTAATAGTTTTTGGATTCATATTGCAATCATATCCTATTGCAATGTAGATAATTGCAACTTGAAAAAAAGGAAACACATACATTATTTCTAAAGTTTAATAGTTGAATCTTTTGGATGATTTTGAAAATACAAACTTTAATCTAGTGTTCAGTTTGAAGAACATGCACATACATTTTTTCTATTTGTAGGTTTCTTGTATTTTGCAGAGGTAAAATTTGTAATTATACCATTAAAACCGGTTCCAAGTTCCTTAGAAAAATGTTAATTAGTAAAAGACCGTTTTTCTCTGAATTCAAGTGGGAATTATTCGTTGACCACGCTAATCGTTTTGTTATCCAGCTTGCCGCGTTTCTTCAGACACTAGAGAGACATTTATGTTTGCCATTTCTTTGTCCACATGAATAATTTCTTATTGTGTTGCGATAGCAACACTTAGGTTTTGTCTTGTTTATATATATATATTTCAGCTTATTCCTAGAAAGTGGTAAGGGTCTAACCTCTGCGGTTTTTACGGAAAGTGTGGACCTTCGGCCGGATTGATGAATATGACTTTGCATTTAGTTCCAAGTTCCTTAGAAAAATGATAATTAGTAAAAGACCGTTTTTCTCTGAATTCAAGTGGGAATTATTCGTTGACCACGCTAATCATTTTGTTATCCAGCTTGCCGCGTTTCTTCAGACACTAGAGAGACATTCATGTTTGCCATTTCTTTGTCCACATGAATAATTTCTTATTGTGTTGCGATAGCAACACTTAGGTTTTGTCTTGTTTATATATATATATATATATATATATATATATATATATATATTTCAGCTTATTCCTAGAAAGTGGTAAGGGTCAAACCTGTGCGGTTTTTACGGAAAGTGTGGACCTTCGGCCGGATTGATGAATATGACTTTGCATTTAGGAAAGCTTCGTAGAACTTTTGCCTGGGACCAACAATCTATTGTTTCTACCCATTTTTGTTCCTGATTTCAGCTGAGTTTATCATTCGGTTTTTCGCACTTGGGATTGTAGTAAAGAAATGGTATCAAATGTGCCTCTTAAACTTTAAAAGTTGTCTCATTGCTAAAGAAATTAGAGTTCATCCTTCGCTCCTTTCTAAGTGATGACGTTAGAAAATTGGCCTACGGCAAAAAAGTGAACTTTTGAACTAAGACAGATAGATTTTTTTTGACGGCAGTCGATAGCTCTTGATGAGCTGATCAAAGTATATGTCATCCATTTTTTGGTAGAAAAATTCCTTCATGAGATATATCAGCTTGGAAGTTTAAAGGGTTTGACAACTTCAGTAGTAAGGTATACACTGAAACCAAAAATAGGCCGATTCCAAGTTTGGGCCATATAGGGGAGTTTTAAGCAACAGTTGGCTGTTAGCTCATAATCATTTTTTGCAGTGAGGGGTTCGCAAATTTTGCTAGCTAGTGTACCTATTATTTGTTTCCGGTGTATTTGATGGTAAGAACAATTTGGTTCCAGTGGTAAGACATGTACGGGGCTTGTAAGTAGTAATCATCTTCAGCGATGAGGGGTTTGCAACTTTTGCTAGTTTGTGTGCCTATTATTTGTTTCCGGTGCATTTAATGGTAAGACCAATTTGGTTCCAGTTAAATTTTTCTCTTTTCATTTTTTATTTTCTTTCTTTGTTTTCATATGGTTCCAGTGGCAAGACATGTAGGGGAATAATCGGCTGTTAGGCTGCAATCATCTTCAGCGATGAGAGGCTTACAACTTTTGCGAGTTGGTGTACCTAGTATTTATTTTAAGATCCTTACAGATTAACAACTTCAGCGTTTAATCAAAGCGAGGAAACAAAACCAAAGTGTTGCTCTAGCAACACTTTACTCAGTGAAGACGAACAAAAATTGCCGCAACACCTCACCCATGCTACGTAGATCTAATTTTTTTTTCATGCTATCCACTGAGGTGATGTTGGGACTTGGCTTTGTGACTTCACTTCATTAAACAAGAAACGATATACATAAACTTATACAAAGGAGACAGGGAGGCAACTTTTTTTGTCTCCTTTAACAATAGAGAGAGAAAAAAGAAAAAGGAATTACACCTCAATAACTCACACGGAGTACATAAAAAGAGAGAAAGTGAGAGAGAGAAAGAGAGAGAGAGAAGAAGCGAAAAAAAATCGACTCGTAGACACGGATGGGACTTCTAAACTAATTTATAAATAAATCACTTTACATTCAGTCCCCACTACTATAGGCAGAAAGAACTATCTCTTTCAATTTCTTTTTATATGTATAGAGTGATGGTGACTCACTTATTGAATCAAGTATTTTATATTTATTGGCAATCTCAGGAAGTTGACATATTAAACTTAGTCTTGATCTCTCATTTTTAATAATGGGAAAAATAAACTTATTCCTTGCTCTTGATAAATGGCTATGTTTATTTTCAACCAAGAGTTTCATTATATTGAAAAAATTATCACTACGTTGGATTTCTAAAAACCATATGCCCATATTAAGGTGAAAAATTCGTTGTAAATGAAGAAAATCAAAAATAAAAATGATGTTTTAGTTTCAGATAATTCTTTTGTCTTCCTAGGGTGTGTTAAAAAAAGGATCCAGGATTCTTATTGCCTTGTTTTGGACGATTTGGAGTCTTCGTAAATGTGAATGGAATGTCAACATCCAAACGGTCAGGCAATATTGAAAATAGTATTCCACTAATGAAAAATATAATTTTCTCTTTATTTGGTATGGAAACAGGAACTTTACACTATGCAAACAGCCGAGATGGACACTGTTGCCTCGAGTTTATTAATATGCGCCTTGAAAGACAGAGTTGAGTCAATGTAGATACCTAAATGTCTAAATACATCCACTCAGCAAGTTCCAATACTAATAGTTTTCAATGACACACGCTTCACTGCTCTCAAAATTCTCCCAAAAACCACAAATTCCGTCTTCTCTAGGTTAGGTATTAGTCGATTCGCATGAAACCAAGAATTTACATTAAAAGCAACAGTTTCGTTGCCAGCCTTCAGACTAATTGCTGTGTCGTCTGCAAACAATATTGGTAATTCATCGTCCGAAGGCATGTATTTTGGAAGGTCATTTATGTATATAAAAAAAAGTAACGGCCCCAATACAAACCCTTGTGGAACCCCTATATTTTCTAAAGGAAAAATATGAGATGATTCCTCACCAACTTTGACTGTAAAACTTCTTTCTAATAAACAAGATCTCACTAACTCAAGAGCTATTCCATGAATTCCTACAATTTCCAATTTATTAAAAAGAATTGCATGTTCTATTGTATTAAAAGCTTTTTAAATGTCAAAAAATATAGTTGCCGCCAAGTAACTATCATCCATAGCATCGGATAAGAAATTATGTAAAGCGGCTACTGCTTACTCTGTTGACCTACCACGCAAGAAACCAAACTGATTGGGAGAAAGAAAAATTATTCTTTACCAGAAATGAAATAAATCTACTCTTTATTATTTTTTCAAAAACTTTAGAAACAGGTGATAAAATAGCAATAGGACTGTAATTATTTGGATTATCTTTATCGCCTTTTTAAAACAAAGGTAAAACCTTAGCTACTTTTAGACAAACTGGAAAAAACCATTCTTCATGCAAGAAAAAATAAATAAAAGCGGCTAATTCTTTTTCTTTCTTTAAGTACTTCAGCTAATTCTTTAAACAGAGAAGTTGACATACCGTCACATCCTATCGAAAATCCGTTTTTCAAAGTAGTAACAGCTTTTTGAAATTCCAAGAACTGGATAGGGTACATAAAAATAGTCTTATCTAATTTATTTGGAATATATTTTCTATGATTATGTGTCCCAGCAGAAATTTGATCCACCAGATCGCGTCCCATTTTCCTAAAATTGTTAGCAAATGCTTCTGCCATTACTCTCTCATCCGTTATTCCGGATGAGACTCCTTCACTCCTTCATTAGTTGTAATATGGGATGGAATATTTCTTGTTTTGACATTACTTATTCTTTCATTTATTATTTTCCATGTTTTCCGCGATGAATCGCGTTCACGAAATTTCTTTTGATAATATTTTGCTTCTCCCTCTCTGAGAACAAAAGTTAACCGATTTTATGTTTTTTTTAAAATTTTTCAGTATTAATTTCATTTGGATACTGCATCTTCACCTTATATAATCTATTTTTTTCTTTTATACTAATTAACAAGCTTTGAGTAACCCATGGCTTACGAGGTAAATCCTGACTTTTCTTAATACCAAAGGACATACTCGGTCAAATATTTGGTTAAACTTACTATAAAATAAAGTCATTGACTGATTTAGGTTTTCAATATTTAACAGGTCACTCCAGTCTATATCTCTTATTTTTATTTTCATCTCATCTATTTTTTTCTGGTTAATTACCCTCTTATAACTTTTATTTGGTCTCTTTCCACGCTCCATCCCGGATCCAGAGAAGTCTGGAATGGAGCGTGGAAAGAGACCAAATAAAGGGCTTTCGCTATTTCAATTTCTGAGACTAGTTGAAAATTTAACATACCTATGTTACATATATTGCCCTTTTCCCTCAAGTCTTGTATCTAGACTAAACTAAATATTGTGAAAGGTTTATAAAGCTCAAATTTACCTTTCCTAAAAGAAAGATGTTAAGCTACTCTTGTTGCGTTGTTAAGGTCCTTAGAAAACCAGTTAATTAGCTCTTCTATTTAGTGTGTCTGAATGGAGTGAGCCTGACAGATGTTTTACGCTGAAAAAGAAAATCAAAACAAGCAAAGCCTGCAGGTGTATTGATTTCTCTGCCCAGTCCGCGATTCTCGGGTGTGAAAAACTAATTGAAGTGGATTTGAACAACTTGAAAGTTGAAGGTAAGATTCCAATCGTACTTAGTTTAGTAGTAAATTTTTGCTTATTTTTCCATCTTTGGAATGTCAAGGAATCAGTCTTTTTTTTTTCGTCAATAAAAAATTCATCGCAGGATACTCTATTTACAAAGCATTTAAGAACTAAAGACGGGATAAGAGCTATCACAGGATAAGCGCTGTTAAGAACTATAGAGTGGGCGTGGTATTGATCTTATTTATAATGCTTAGATCCAAAAGTTGTAAATTCTTTTACAAGTACAATTTCTGGGCTTTTGACGGGAATTGAAGCGTCAATAAACTTTTTCCGTCAAAATTAGGAATATTGACACTTGAATTGAAAAAGCATAGTTTTTTATTTTCTAAAATGGTAAAATGAAAATAATGAAGGATATCATATGCCATCTAGCATCGCTTTTTGGTATTAGCTTGCTAGAAAAGAAAATGGCATACAATAAAAGAACAATAAATAAATAGTATGAAAACTATAGCAAACGAAAAAATTTTTACAATCCTTTGTTCCTTAGTTAGTAAAAATAGCCTTATACAAATATTTATCTTTAAATTATGCATTAGGAAGTCGCGTTTGAGGCCAGATACTGGATCCAACTTAAGTATCGTGAATGGGTTTACTGAAACTCTAAGTAAGGCACCTTTTGGAAGTAAATTTAGTTTTTGAATTCCTCTCATTTTAGATTTATCATATCAACTTTTAAATTTGAAGGTTTTAGTGTGTTATCTAAGATTTTGAATTTTGCTTATCTGAGTTATTACTTATACAATTATGTTTATACTAATCTACACCGAACTTGCATTTGCCCTGCATTAGGTTAATTTAGAACCTGGTTTTGGCATTTCGAGACTTTTATTTCAGGGTTTTTATATGACTTCCTTCGGTGATGAATTTTTCCATTTACCCCGTGTGTTAAATCGTTTTTTATGGCACTTGGAATTAACCAAGTGGCATATAGCAATCGCCAATTCTGTCGGTCTGTCTGTCGGTCCCGGTTTTGCTACTTTAGGCACTTCCAGGTAAGCTAGGACGATGAAATTTGGCAGGCATATCAGGGATGGGACCAGCTTAAATTAGAAATAGTCGTTTTCCCAATTTGACCATCTGGGGGGGGGGGGGGTGGGGGGCTAGTTAATTCGGAAGAAATAGAATAGAAATTCGGAAGTATTTTTAACTTACGAACGGTTGATCAGATCTTAATGAAATTTGGTGTTTGGAAGGATATCGTGTCTCAAAGCTGTTATTTTAAATCCCGACCGAACCTGGTGACATTGGGGGGGATTTGGGAGGGGGAAACCTAAAATCTTGGAAAATACTTAGAGTGGAGGGATCAGGATGAAACTTTGTGGGAAAAATAAGCACAAGTCTTAGATACATGATTGACATAACCGGAACGGATCCACTCTCTTTGGGGTGGTTGGGGGGGGGGGTAATTCTGAAAAATTAAAAAAATGAAGTATTTTTAACGTACGAACGGGTGATCGGATCTCAGTGAAATTTGATATTTAGAAGGATATGGTGTCTTAGAGCTCTTATTTTAAATCCCGACCAGATCTGGTGACATTGGGGGGGGGGGGGAGTTGGGAGGGGGAAACCTAAAACTTGGAAAAAACGTAGAGTGGAGGGACCGGGATGAAACTTGGTGGGAAAAATAAGCACAAGTCCTAGATACATGATTGACATAACCGGAACGGATCCGCTCTCTTTGGAGTAGTTGGGGGGGGGGGGGTAATTCTGAAAAATTAGAAAAAATGAGGTATTTTTAACTTACGAGCGGGTGATCGGATCTCAATGAAATTTGATATTTAGAAGGATATCGTGTCTCAGAGCTCTTATTTTAAACCCGACCGGATCTGGTGACATTGGGGGGGGGGGAATTGGGAGGGGGAAACCTAAAACTTGGAAAACACTTAGAGTGGAGGGATCGGGATGAAACTTGGTTGGAAAAATAAGAGCAGAAGTCTTACATACGTGACTTACATAATTGGAGCGGATCTGCTCTATTGGGGGGGGGGGGGGCGGCTAATTCTGAAAAATAAGAAAAAATGACGTATTTTTAACTTACGAAGGAGTGATCGGATCTTCATGAAACTTCATATTTAGAAGGACCTCGTAACTCAGATCTCTTGTTTTAAATATCAACCGGATCAAGAGTAATTGGGTGGGGGCAGTTGAGGGGGGGACCGGATATCTTAGAAAATGCTTAAAGCGGTGAGATCAGGATAAAACTGGATGGGAAGAATATAAACCTGTCTAAGATACATGACTGACATAACCGGACCGGATCTGCTCTCTTTGGTGGAATTGGGGAGGGGGTAATTTTGAAAATTGAGGTATTTGTAACTTACGAAAGGGTGACCAGATCTTAATGAAATTTGATATTTAGAAGGATCTTGTGCTGTAAAGTTCTAATTTATAAATTCCTACCAGATCCTGTGACATTGGGGGGAGTTGGAGGGGAAAACCGGAATTCTTGGAAAACGTGAAAATTGGGGATTTTTATCTTACGAATAGATGATCGGATCTTAATGAAATTTGATTTTTAGAAGGAATTCATGTCTCAGAGCTCTTATTTCAAATCCCAACCAGATCTTTTGACATTGGGGGGAGTTGGAGGGGGGAATCTTGGAAAAACACTTAAAGTGGAGGAATCGGGATGAAGCTTGATGGATATAATAAACAAATGTCCTTAATACGTGATTGACAGAATCGTACTGGATTCGCTCTCTTTGGGGGAGTTGGGGGGAGGGGGTTCAGTGATTTGGCGAGTTTGGTGCTTCTGGACGTGCTAGGACGATTAAAACTGGTATGCGTGTCAGGGAGCTGCACAATTTGACTTGATAAGGTCGTTTTCCCAGATTCGACCATCTGGGGCTAAAGGGAGAGGAAAGATTAGAAAAAATTGGGTATTTATAACTTACGAGTGGGTGATTGGATCTTAATGAATTTTGATATTTAGAGGGACATCATGACTCAGAGATCTTATTTTAAATCCTGACCGGCATTAAGCCTCTTATTTTCCTTTTTAAATCAATCTATTGATTCATAGAATTTTGTTAGAGCTCATACCATATGATCTCTTGGCTCTTAGCTCTTCTCGCCTCGTCACAAGTGCCACATGAGCTCTTAGCTCTTATTTTTTGTATTTTTATGGCACTTGGTATTAACCAAGTGATATATAGCAGTAGCCAATTCTGTCGGTCTGTCTGTCGGTCTGTCGGTCCCGGTTTTGCTACTTTAGGCACTTCCAGGTAAGCTAGGACGATGAAATTTGGCAAGCGTATCAGGGACCGGACCAGATTAAATTAGAAATAGTCGTTTTCCCGATTTGACCATCTGGGGGGGGGGGGAGTGGGGGCCCGGTTAATTCGCAAAAAACAGAAAAAATGAAGTATTTTTAACTTATCAGCGGGTGATTGGATCTTAATGAAATTTGATGTTTGGAATGATATTGTGTCTCAGAGCTCTTATTTTAAATCCCGACCGGATCTGATGACATTGGGGGGAGTTGGAGGGGGAAAACCTAAAGTCCCGTTTTTGCTACTTTAGGCACTTCCAGGTAAGCTAGGACGATGCAATTTGGCAAGCGTATCAGGGACCGGACCAGTTCAAATTAGAAATAGTCGTTTTCCCGATTTGACCATCTGGGGGGGGGGGAGTAGGGGCCGGTTGATTCGAAAAAAATAGAAAAAATGAAGTATTTTTAACTTATGAGCGGGTGATTGGATCTTAATGAAATTTGATGTTTGGAATGATATTGTGTCTCAGAGCTCTTATTTTAAATCCCGACTGGGTCTGATGACATTGGGGGGGTTGGAGGGGGGAAACCTAAAATCTTGGAAAACACTTAGAGTTGAGGGATCGGGATGAAACTTGATGGGAAAAATAAGCGCAAGTCCCAGATACATGATTGACATAATCGGAACTGATTTGCTCTCTTTGGGGTAGTTGAGGGGGGGGGGGGGGAGTAATTCTTAAAAATGAAAAAAATGAGGTATTTTCAACTTACTAACGGGTGATCGGATCTCAATGAAATTTGATGTTTAGAAGGATATCGTGTCTTAGAGCTCTTATTTTAAATCCCGACCGGATCTGGTGATGGGGGCGGGGAGTTGGGAGGGGGAAACCTAAAACTTGGAAAACACTTAGAGTGGAGGGATCGGGATGAAACATGGTGGGAAAAATAAACACAAGTCCTAGATAGATGATTGACATAAACGGAACGGATCCGCTCTCTTTTGGGTAGTTTGGGGGGGGGGGTATTTCTGAAAAAATAAAAAAATGAGGTATTTTTAACTTACAAACGGGTGATCGGATCTAAATGAAATTTGATATTTAGAAGGATATCGTGTCTCAGAGCTCTTATTTTAAACCCGACCGGATCTGGTGACATTGGGGGGGGGGAGTTGGGAGGGAGAAACCTAAAAATTGGAAAACACTTAGTGGAGGGATCGGGATGAAACTTGGTGAAAAAAAAACACGAGTCCTAGATACATGATTGACATAACCAGAACGGATCCGCTCTCTTTGGGGTAGTTGGGGGGGGGGGGGGTGAATTCTGAAAAATTAGAAAAAATAAGGTATTTTTAACTTACGAACGGGTGATTGGATCTCCATGAAATTTGATTTTTAGAAGGATATCGTGTCTCAAAGCTCTTATTTTAAATCCTGACCGGATCTGGTGACATTGGGGGAAGTTTAGGGTGGGGAGACCCAAAATGATGGGAAACGCTTAGATTGGAGGGATTGGGATGAAACTTGGTTGGAAAAATAAGCAGAAGTCTTGCATACGTGATTTACATAATTGGAACGGATCCGCTCAATTGCGGGGGGGGGGGTAATTCTGAAAAATAAGAAAAATGACGTATTTTTAACTTACGAAGGAGTGATCGGATCTTCATGAAACTTCATATTTAGAAGGACCTCGTAACTCCGATATCTTATTTTAAATCTCAACCGGATCAAGCGTAATTGGGGGGGGGGGCAGTTGGGGGGACCGGAAATCTTAGAAAATACTTAAAGCGGTGAGATCAGGATGAAACCGGATGGGAAAAATAGAAACCTGTCTAAGATACGTGACTGACATAACTGGACCGGATCTGCTCTCTTTGGTGAAATTGGGGGGGGGGGGGGGTAATTTTGAAAATTGAGGTATTTGTAACTTACGAAAGGGTCACCAGATCTTAATGAAATTTGATATTTAGAAGGATCTTGTGCTTTAAAGTTCTAATTTCAAATTCCGACCAGATCCTGTGACATTCGGGGGAGTTGGAGGGGGGAACCGGAATTCTTGGAAAACATGAAAATTGGAGTATTTATATCTTACGAATAGATGATCGGATCGTAATGAAATTTGATTTTTAGAAGGAATTCATGTCTCAGAGCTCTTATTTCAAATCCCGACCAGATCTTTTGACATTGTGGGGATTTGGAGGGGGAAATCTTGGAAAAACACTTGGAGTGTAGGAATCGGGATGAAGCTTGGTGGATAGAATAAACAAATGTCCTTGATACGTGATTGACAGAGTCGTACTGGATTCGCTCTCTTTGGGGGAGTTGGGGGGAGGGGTTCAGTGGTTTGGCGAGTTCGGTGCTTCTGGACGTGCTAGGGCGATGAAAATTGGTAGGCGTGTCAGGGAGCTGCACAATTTGACTTGATAAAGTGGTTTTCCCAGATTCGACCATCTGGGGGGCAAAAGGGATAGGAAAAATTAGAAAAAATTAGGTATTTATAACTTACGAGTGGGTGATCGGATCTTAATGAATTTTGATATTTAGAAGGACTTTGTGACTCAGAGCTCTTATTTTAAATCTTGACCGGCATTAAGCCTCTTATTTTCCTTTTTAAATCAATCTATTGATTCATAGAATTTTGTTAGAGCTCATACCATATGATCTCTTGGCTCTTAGCTCTTCTCGCCTCGTCACAAGTGCCATATGAGCTCTTAGCTCTTGTTTTTGTATACAATTTGAATTTTCTCTATATTCTGTGTAAGGTTTTTGCTTACTTTAGATATTAGGAATGTTTTAAGCGTATCTTTTGGGGGAGAGGAACATTTTAACTTACTTCCGTGAGGAACTTGAAGTTTAAGACTCCACCAAACTTTTAAACTGAACATAATATATGGTTGATGTTATTCTAAATTAGTAACCATGAAATTAGTCAATAACGTTGTACAATGAGGCCCATAGATGGTGGTGCAGTAGAAGTTGCCCAAATGGTGCTGTCAACAAAAGGTAAAAACTATTTGGTAGTGTGGTAACTACTGTAATAGAGGAGTTTTGATTGCATTTCGAATTAAAAGCTAATATTTCCACCAAGAAAGTGCCCTAAAGTTGTGATTGATAAAGTATTATTGAGAAGCCAAGTGATCATCACCTGGTTTGGTTACTAGTGTTTTTGGTCATTTTTTTTGCGTTTCCTTTTCTGCTATTTTCTTCTGGATTCAGTTCACTATTCGCCTGTTTGATGATACGGGTGATAAAAAAAAATTATTATTACTTATTTGTCATTAAAAATTAAAAATCTTTGAAAAGTCACCAAAAATTTAGCGATGTGAAATATCCCAATACACATTGATATATTCTAAATATACTAAAAAGATAACATTCTAAATAAGATAATTTTCTACGAAATTCTGGGGAAATACAAAACACAATTTTGGGGAAATACTTAATTATAAAACAATTTTGTTTTAATTGCTATTATTATAATTTATTTTATAGGAAAAATCTTTCTCAAAGGAACTTATACACACTCGCTTACTCAATCAGTTGAATAACATAAAAAGTATTTGTGCAATACATTCGAAACTAGTAAGTTTGTTTAGTGAACGGCTAAAACTTCATCTCCAAGTTATCACATAGGTAAGATTTTGTGTGTGCCACTACTTTTACAGAAGACATCTTTTTGTACAATTAAACAGTAATATTGACCAAAATAACATAATCCAATGATAATTCATATTCGCCTAGAAACAAACCGAATTAACTTACAAATCTCTCGATTGGGGGGGGGAGGGGGGCAATTGATTAGGCCAGATATATTGAATAATTTGCGAAGATACAATAGCTGCGACCTTACAGTGTTACTATTTTGTTCTTGCAAGAATATAAACTAAACGGAAACTGGAATAAGGCTCTTGTTTTTACAAAGATTGGCGAAACTGAATGCCTTTTAGGGTTTCCGTAACTAGTCATTTACCAATTCTTCTATTAGTTATTTTTGGCTTTTTTCTCATTTTACTTTAACTCATCTACATATTTTATTCTTTCCATATTCTTTCTGTGATCGACTGGCTTAAAAAGGATATTGGTATATATTGGAAATAAAGAATAAATTTCAGTTAGAAAATTTGTAAAGCGAATGTTAATTTCGTGTTTTTGACGGCACAGAACCTCCTGAAAACGAGCTGATTACATGTTCCCCATTTGAGTTACTGTCTTTATTAGTTATTATAACGGTCGATCTTTCAGGCTATTTTTCCTTTTGTTAATTGGCAGCCTAAATGACATCCATTCCTCTGGCTGATCTATTTATCTATTTTGCAAAACGTTTTCACATTGTTCACTTTTTTCAATTATATTTTTTTTACTTGGGTCAGTCTGAGTTGGCTCTTTTTTCTTATAGCTTTTTTGAATGCAAATGATCCCAGCCTTGAGCCATACATTTTCAAAAGCAACAATTCTGGTTTCTTTCCAATCGCCATATTAAATTTGTCAAGGAAATCTTCAAACTCTAGTGAGTACCTGATTTGTTATGAAGAAGTTGGAATTTTTGTCGACTGCTATGGCACTAAAACTAGGCCAGAAGACATAAAGTGGAAACAGCAAATTTTTTCTATTGGTAAGGTTTACCTTTTCAAAGTATCTCATTTTTCTGCATACCCAATATTTAAACGAATATGCGAAACTGACAAGAGGAAATTCATGTTTGTAACTTTATTTAACTTTTACTTGAAATCTGAATTTTCAAGTATAGGCTACTATGAATTTTTCTAGTTCTGCTAAATAAAGCAGATATCTGACAGAAGATTGTAATTTTTATTTTAATCATTTGTTTTGAAATGCTTTCATATTTGATAAAAAAAAAATAAATTGAACGATTCTGTCTTACAGGTTAAATAATCGTAGCTAATATTTTGATAAATTAATTCAGTGACCAAAGGATTATAATTTGAATAAGCGGATTATTTTGCTACTGAGTGAAAATTCCCTTGGGAACTGTGGATTTTCTTATAGATATTTTCATGATCAGTGACCTATATAATATAGGTCGGGATAAAGCAGTGCGAATTTAATTAAGACTATCCGATATTTATCGACCATTTAGTGAAATTCAAAATTAAGCATTGATTTTAGCACTGAATTTAGTGGCTGAACAGGAAAATAAAATAAATTGTGCTTAATCAAGTGGAAATTTACGGACTCTTATTCTTTACAAGTAATTTGAAATTATTTTTTCCTTAACAAATACCTGTTAATTAAAAGTTTGGACATTTAGAATTTATCAAAATCAGGAAACACCAACTAATCAGCCAGCAGTGTTGCCACATCAACCTATTTTGGCGAAAAAAAAAAAAAAAAAATTAATTTGTCGAGCTCTCCAACTGCAGAAGAGAGCGGGAACGGTACAGAAGAGCCGTAGTGGTACCGGCCGTACTTTTGTACTTAAACTGCTGGGGACAGGTGTACCGGGTCCCGCACTTCCCATTTTGTTGGAAGCTCAGGAAATTAGACATTATCAAGTTTGCGATGTCTTACAGTGTTAATGACGTTGCGTTTGGCAAATTCTACGGCTACCCTTTGTGGCCTGTTCGAATAGTTGGTATAACTGCATCGAAGAAGGGAAAATCTTATCAAGTATTTTGCTACGGATCACACGAAAAAGCATCACTGAGCGAGGGATTCATTTTGCCGTTCGAAGAAAATTTCCCCGAAGCTTCAAAGAAAAAGTCGAAAGGAGTTCAAGGTGCTTTTACTGAACTAGCCACATTTCCGGATGTGTATCAAGAAATAATGAGAATTGCTGGTGCTGCTTCGACAAACAGTGTATCTTCACTCTCGTCTACCCTAGTAAACGCGCAGAGTGAAATTGCCAAATTGAAAGAAAATCTTCGTCAGGATATTCACAAACAGGTGATTGAGAAATGTTCAGGCGACAAAGGCGTGATCAGTGAACAAGCAATTAACACTATTGTTACCGAGATCTATGATGCAATAAGTCTCGATTACAGTTCAAAATTTGCAAATATTGAAAAGATGCTCAAGGGGTTTCAAGCTCAAATAACGGCGCTAGAAAATCGCATCGAAATTCTAGAATACCGCAACGACGATTTGGAACAGGAAAGAAGATCGAACGTTCTTCTAATCCATGGACTGTCTCAGATAGGTGGAGAAACGCTGCCCAATAGCGTTCTAGAGCTATTCAATGCTAAGATGGAGATCCGTGTGCTTGCTAGTGACATCAAGTCAACTGAGCGCTTACGTACTCGAGTTAGATCAGCGGAAAATGTTATCCCGCCTGTTCTCGTCACTTTTCATTCATCTGAGTGTGCAAAGCGCGTGTTCATTAACAAAAAGAAGCTCGCCCGATCGAAAGTATTTATATCTGAGTATTTAACGCCAAAACGTAAGCAACTGCTGAATCTGGCACGCGACAAATTTGGAGCTCGGAATGTTTGGACTGATGGTGGCCGTGTGCTAGCCAAACCGGAAAACAGTTCAGTCATCTTGAAAATTAGGTCATTGAATGACCTGATCAGTGACCAGTACTGACATGTTGAATCCATCCTCAGTTCTTTCGTTTATTTGGGGTTGGCTGCTTTGTTTCGCTAATCTCGTGTCAAAAACTTTTTTGTTTGTTTCGTCATTAAGATATCAAAGAGTTCGCACTATTGAGCATACTAGTGTATTATCATGAATAGTATGACCGACAGGCTTTCAGACTTAGAAAGTAATCGGCTGTCTGTTGACCAATTATTATCCACCCCTATTGCAAATGATAGTTTAAGTGAAGGAAATAATACTCAAGCAATGAAAGCTAGTAATTTTTTGGATAGTCAGTCGCTGAAGAAATGGTCGGTCAAAGAAGATACTATTTTTGCATTTTGGAATTGCCAAGGCCTTAGGACTGCATACCCTACACTGTGTAACATATTAAGTGATATGCAAGAAACACCGTTAGTAATAGGACTATGTGAGACGTTTGTATCGAATAGGGATACTTTTTCAGTGTGGGATTTCCAGTTCCCAGGATATGTTAGTGAAAGAAAAGAACGACAGGTTATGGAGCGAGGCGGTCTGGCTTTGTTGATAAAGGAAGGAGTTTCGTATTGGGTAAGGGAGGATCTCACACTTTGGCTTGAAGGAAGACTTGAGACTCTTTTTATTGAAATAGAAGATACATCTGATAAAAATGTAGTTGTTGGTTTAGTTTATAAGACACCGTCATTTAATGAGGATGTTTTTATTGAGGAAATGGAGCATTTAATGGAGAAATTTAGTAATGATCATAAATATAAAGTAGTAATGGGGGATTTCAATATTGACCTCCTTAAAAGTACAAGCCGCCTAGATTTTCTTAACTCTATGATTTCATCATTCCAGTACCCCCTGGTAACTATTCCTACACGAGTAACTGATAAGTCTGCGACTCTTATCGATAATATATTTGTGGATGGAAAGCTGCTTGAAAGTTCGTATGCTGATGTTCTACTCACGGATGGATCCGACCATCTTTTTCTTCTTAGTAAAATAAAAAAATCTTACAGGATTATAAATAAGAGTGGTCAAATAAATAAAACATATTTTCATGATTTAAGAAATGATAATTTAAAAAAATTTGAGAGAGAAATGGATGATGCAGATTTTACTCCAGTTTTTGAAGAAGATAACCCGTCGGTTGCGTATGATATTTTTGTTGCAATATTTACAAAGATATTGAATGATACGTGTCCTCTAAGAAGACTTAAAAGAGGTAGTACGAAATTCCCTAAGAAACCATGGATTACACAGGGCATTCTAAATTCTATAAGTCGGAAAAATGAATTGTATAAAATATACCTAGGGGAACCATCTGTCATTAATTTTCAGCAGTTTAAAAATTACCGGAATACTTTAAACGGATTAAAACGGAAAGCTGAAAAAATGTATTTACAAAATGAATTTATGAAGTATAAATGTGATATGAAAAAAACATGGAAAACAGTAAATTCACTCCTGGGTCAAAAGGGTAAAATAGAAGTTATTAATAAATTACAAACAGAGAGGGGGAATTTGACTACCCCAAATGATGTTGCGAATTATTTATGTGATTATTTTTCTAGTGAGGGAGCGAAACTTTGTGACGATGCTCGGAAAAGAATTAAGCGGCCTCCCAAAATAGTTCAGTCGGAAATTCCAGTAGAAAATCAGCTGGTTTTTAATGCTTGTAGCATAAGTGAAGTCAGTACAATTATCAGTAGAATCCAATCAAACTCAAGTGGCGTAGACGGGATTTCTCTTAAGATTGCTAAATCAGTTAAATCAGTTATAACACCAGTTGTATGTAATTTGATTAATAAGTCTATGGAAAAAGGAATTTTCCCGGAAGTTTTGAAGGTGGCTAAAATAATACCATTGCACAAAGGAGGTAAGAGAGACGACCCTTCAAACAAAAGACCCATTTCTATCCTCCCTTTTTTTTTCAAAAATATATGAAAAGGTGATAGGATCCAGGCTAACTGATTACGTTGAAAATAATACAATTCTTATAAATACTCAATTTGGTTTTAGAAAAAAAATGTCCACAGAAATGGCAACCATTAAACTTGTTGACTGGGTAAATACGTCGTTTGAAGCGGGTCTGATTCCAGCTGCCTTATTCCTGGATTTGAAAAAGGCTTTTGATACGATTGACCATAAACAGTTATTACTTGAGCTGGAAAAAATCGGTGTTACCGGAAAGAGTTTGTCTTGGTTTGAATCTTATTTAAGTGACCGAAAGCAGGTTGTGGTGAATGGGTGTTTTACTTCTGAAGCTAGTACGATAACTTGCGGAGTACCCCAGGGCTCTATACTAGGTCCTCTTTTATTTTTAATATTTATTGATCGGATTAAGTATTATTTGTCAGAGGCTGGTATAATCCTTTTTGCAGACGATACTCTTTTACTTGTAGCTGCTCCATCAGTTGATCTACTTTTTGATAAAATGATAAAGGCAATGACCGAGTTTATTGAGTGGGCAGATTTCAATCTTTTGACATTAAATTATAATAAAACTAACTACATTCTATTTTCTCGGATATCTAGTATTGAAACTAATTTAGAATTAATAATAAACGGAAATCAAATAAAAAGAGTAAAGGTAACAAAGTATTTAGGTTTTATGATTGATGAAAATCTATCATGGAAAACACATTCAAATATTATAGCTTCAAAGTTGTCCAGATCTCTGGGTATGCTTCGCCGAGTTAAAAACCTAGTATCCTATAAAATTCTTCGGTTACTTTATTTTGCTATTTTTTACCCGTATATTTGCTATGGTTGCTCTTTATGGGCTAGTAATTTTGTATCATGTTATAAAAAAATCCAAAAAATCCAAAATAAAGCCGTTAAACTTTTATCACCTAAAACTTTATTTACTCATAATATTAATGAACTTTATACTAAGAATCAACTTTTTGATATTTCAAAAACAAGAGACTACCAAGTTAGTATTTTCACATATAAATTTATTAATAATATACTTCCCTCTTGTTTCGAAAATTTTTTCTCCATTAATTGTGATCTTCATAGCCACAATACACGAGGGGCATCAAATCTGGTACACCCATTTAGAAATACGGCTAGAGCTTCTTTCGTGATTAGAAATTTTGCCCCCTCTGTATGGGATATTATTCCAATTGAAATAAGAAATTCGAGTCATTTGGCTTCCTTCAAAGCTGTTGTTAAGAGATTCTTCCTTGCAAAAGAATAGTATGGTAATGATGCAAAAGTATAGTAATAATGCGTGAGTGTCATAAGTAGAATCTTTGTATGTAGTAATATGTAGAGTAGAGATGACTGCCACCTGCTGCCAACAAGCCCAAAGGGGCTTTCTTAGCAGGTGCAGCAAAATGTTTTGTATACATGTTTTTGAAATAAATTAATCTAATCTAATCTAATGGTCTTCAACAACATTAAAGCATTGCAATATGCTGGATAAAAATAGATGGCGTAATTATATATATGAAGCTTCTACATTTCAAAGAAGCAAGCTTGTAAAATGACGGCTTTTGGATACGACTGGCATGGTAAATGCACTAGTCAAAGGACTATAGTATTTGATTACTTGTGTTGCCAGGGTAATAAATTTGGAACACTAGCACTAGCAAGCTAAACAATGAAAATTATGCCAGTCAAATATTCAGTACTAAAAGTGCCATCTACTATCCTGGCCATCAGTTTTTGTCATTTACCGAGTTTAAATGTCCAAAATGACGTTGCTATCTGAATTCCGGTCCGTATGTCTGATTAAAAGCGAATTTCATAACTCTTCCTAAAAATGACTCTAGAACACCCATCCAACCAAAAATGTCACTGATGTATTGTTACCATGGCTAAAATGCAACAAATCGTGATTGTAACAAAAGCTGCGTCAAGTATAAGATTTGAGCCCCCATCTTTAAAACTAGCGAAATTACTTTTTTTTTCATCATTGGTAATTCTGATGTGTCCTTTTTTCCTGCCTGGGCTAGCAGACTAACACAAGATCTTAGAAATGTTTAATGACTTATTTAAGAGCTCTTGATCAAATCTACATGCTTCTTATAAATATCTTGTAAAAGTCATCGTAAAGTACCATATGGTACCAGAAATAGCTCTTTGGTGCCACTTCTGCAGTTGAAGGGCTGGGAAGTCTAAAAAAGGTACTATTATAATCTCTATGGTTGAAAACCCGTGACTTGAGGTTTATAGTCACCCTTCTTGCATAGTTCTCCCCCAAGACCCGCTAGTAAGCGTAAGTTAAAAATAGCTCTCCCTCCAAAAAATAGAATTGACTCAACAATAACTAGTGTTATTTTTGTTTATCATGGCATTGATAGTACGAAAAGTTTATTTCAGAAATTTGGAAAAAGTGCTTGAAACACTGATGTCTCTCTTTTTCTTTTTTTTTCTCCACTACTAAAGGGTAGGCTGATCTAAGAGCTCATTTGAATGCTATTAGGTACATCTGTGTTCTTAGTATAAATTAATTTTAGCTGCACCATTGTTTAGTGACATATGTTACCAAAGCGACAATTTTGGTTTCATTTTCGAAGTGTATCGACTTGGTAGTATCAGCAATGTACCATTCAAATATTTGGTTGAAAAACCTTTACCAGATGCTTAAAATCCACCTCTTGAGTATCCTCCTCCCGGTCCCCTCTGGAAGTGAATTTGTTTGTCGTAACGAGACTTATTTTCGGGATTTTCGACAAAAAGCTTTGAAAACTGATTTATATTTTTATTTTTTTCACCGGCTCAAGGGGGTACTAGAACATTTTAGTGGCACCGAACTGGGTAATTATGGTTTTGCTTCCTCCACCCCGTTAAGGCATGAATGAATTGGGTGCTATTTTTGACATCAGACATAGGTCCGTCATTTGAGGGCAGTGGGGGGGGGCACTCCCCCCTGAATCGGGAGAATTTCCTTGCTTTAACCTTGTATTCTTCGTAACAGTATATGCTGTGTTTAATATAAATTAATGCAAGTGATTGTTAGTGCTCTTTGTCACTTACACCCAATGAAAACTGATGTATTTGAAAGGGATTGGTTTTGAGTGATACCAGTCACGGAAATGAATTGTAATCGTTTGTAATAAGCTATTTTGAAAATCTAGTGCTTTATTGAAAACTGAGTTTGTTTGGTTCTTTCTGGTCACCGGCACATATACAAGGATGGGGCTGTATATCGGATGTTAACCTAATTTAAGGTGAAGTAAGAGCTAGTACCCTTGTATCTGTTGGGTCTTTTACCTGGGTGAGAAAGAGAGGGACGGGGTCTTTAATTCTTGTCATTGGAACATCTACCAGAAAATGTTCTTGGATTACATCTAATATTAGTAGAAAGTAAGCGCTAGTGTCTTAGTTATGCCTTTTTTGGGATTAGAACCTAGTGCGGGTAATCTACCTCTTCGCAACTATGACGCATAGGTCACAGCTGCATCTAGACTTATGGTCTAGTTTTGGGATTAGGACCTAGTGCGGGTAATCTACCTGTTCACAACGGTGACCCGTAGGTCATAGATGCATCAAGACTTATGGTCTAGTTTTGGGATTAGGACCTAGTGCGGGTAATCTACCTGATCACAACGGTGACCCATAGGTCACAGGTGCATCAAGACTTATGGTCTAGTTTTGGGATCAGGACCTAGTGCGGGTAATCTACCTGTTCACAACTGTGACCCATAGGTCACAAGTGCATCAGGACTTATGGTCTAGTTTTACTCGTATCTTTTGTGGTAAAACATTTAATACGAGAAAGAAGATAACTTTTTCTTTTGTTTTGTTTTTCTCGTCTTTTTTCTCACATTATCAGCTTAACACGGCAGTGTCTTCAACAGAGCTGTGGGTGCGTAGGAATTATGTACACATGCTTTTAATTTTGGAGGGTGGAAATCTTGTATGAATTATATTTTATTTTAGCCTACAAGGAACCTTTCCTCTATATCGTTTATTTCAACAAAGTTGAGGTCGTCCATTTAAAGGATAGCTCTTATACCAGAGAGAAGAACGACGTTGATACTTCTTCGGATGTATTGAGCCTCGATGATAAAAATATTGTATTGCCTGATAGCTTTGAAGTGCCACTCATCAACCCATCCTTGCTTGGTAAGTCGATTGCTAATTTATTACAATGCACCAATTTGATCAAACTCAAGCCTTGATGAAATCTTTTGACGTATTGTGTGCCTGCTGCAAGGCAATATTTTACTGGTAAACGGACATAGGTCCTACTTTTTACAGGTGTGTACGTCATAGATTGGGGGAGGAAAGAAATTCTCTTTCCAAGGGTGGTAGCAAGCCTTGCTGTTTATCTGCATATGGTAAGCTTGGCTCTGTAGTCTTAGTACGGGTTGTCTCCTAGATATATTTAAGTTTTAAATCTTGCTTTAGTCTAAATTAGATTCATGCATATTTTTTGTTCGTGTGTAAATTTTTTAACACGAATTTTGTTATCTGAAGTTTGTTTGTTCTCATTTTTTCTTTAGGGCAATTATAATATCTCGTAATCAGTGCGTTTGCTATTGGGATTTTCTATATATATATATATATATATATATATATATATATATATATATATATATATATATATATATATATATATATATATATATATATATATATATATATATATATATATATATATATATATATATATATATATATATATATATATATAATATATATATATATATATATATATATATATATATATATATATATATATATATCTCTAAATATTATCAATATACGGTATATTTGACGATTTATTATGCTCAGAATGACTATTTCTCACATCTGCGAACAATCCCCTTCTTGAATGGGAAACACTAGTGAATAAAAAATGATACAACTCTATATACTGATAGACAATGTGTCGGATTTTATAAATTTTTGAAGTCTCGCCATTTTCTTGTTGAAATACACTAAGAAGATTAGTCTTTTGTATATGTTTTATTATATGGTGCTCTTCAGGTTGCTTGAGCACTGACTAGAACTAATGTTATTAGATGTCAAAGGTGTGTGTTCACAGGCACAATCCTTGATTATTTATTAAGAGATATACCTAGTTTTAATTATTGTCAGTGGGGAAACAAGGTAGGAAATATATCAACATTATTGACATTAATAAAAAACCAAAGCGTGATCGATTCTGTCTTTGAATAGCTAAAAGATGATACTACATACGCTGCGTAGTGTTAGTCGGCACTTGTGATTTCCTAAGAGATGTTGAAGAGGTTCCCGAAATACCTGATGCTGCAAGTAACGGTATTAATTGTGACATAAAAATGACAGGTAAAAAAAAAAAAAAAAACAAGAAAAGACATTTCCAAAACTATTTGGTTCTAATTTTTAACAATGAAAGGATTTTATAAAGCAGAAGTTAGCCAGAAAATGTTCTAGTAAAAGAAAGTAAATGTATTAAAAATAAATAAATTAAACATCACCTAAGGAAATTAATTCGTATAAAAAAAAGAAAAAAGTGATAATTAAATCATACATTTGATAGATAGAATCATGTGGTTAATATCTGAAATAAAAACATTTGTCGTGTACAGATTCATTCTTGACGTGAAACTCATCTAGGGTGTTGATAGAACAAAGAGCAATTTTCTTTCAATATTTTTAATGATACCAAGTAGAATTCTGAAAAAATTGAATTTAGTTTCTCAAGCCACATAACACGCCTTCCCTGGGAAATCGTACGTCTTATTGCCCTAATGTTTGAATATTTATCCACCTATAAGGGATCCATATATCTTCTCTTTCTGCTTCCTTTTCTCTCCCCCCTCCCATTTCCCATCTATGCTCTCCACCTCTGCCTCTATATCTCCTCTTTCTTCCGTCTGTCTGCCTCTCCCCCCTTAGTTTTATCGCTCTCCTTTCTCCCTGTCTCCTCTTTCTTTAACCCTCTCCCTATCTATCGTCTTGTTTTCTCTCTCTCTGTTATTTCTTTATCGCTACCTGTCCTTCCTCCTCCATGTCTTTTCTTTTCTCTCTCCTATCTCTCTCTATCTCTCTTTTCTTCCCTTTCCTTCTCACTCTTGTTTGCTCGCACTGTTCCTCCTCTCCTTTCGCTTTCTCTCAATTATCTCCCTCTTTTTCCTCTCCCTTGCCCTGTCTTTTCTTTTTACTTCTCTCGCTATCCTCTGCTTCTCTCTTTTCTCTCTTTCTCTCCTTTTCTCTTTCAATGTTGCTCGCTCACACTGTACTTTTTCTGCTTTTTTCTCTCAGTTCTTTACTTTTTCCTCTCCTTCTCCCTTCCTCTTCTCTCTACTTCCCTCCTTGTCTCTAGTACTTCACCCGTTTTTTGCTTTCTCTCCGCCCTCTCCCTTCGCTCCTCTTCCCCTCCCCTCTCTTTCTCTCCTGCCTTTTCTTACTCCTTCTTTCCCTCGCTTAGTCTCTCGTGACCACGACGCTTGTTTGCCGCTAAGTTTGTATTATCACAAAAGTATATTTCTGAATTCAGTCTTCTTTTTGTCCTCAAAAACTAAAAGGCTGAAATTCATTTTGTCAGGTCCTTGAATAATCTTATTTACTGCATATAAAACGCTATCTAATCAGTTCTGCCTTTTAATCCTACTAATTATTTCCTTAAAGTAGTGAGATAAAAGCTATCTAGAGTTCCAAATAATCGATATCGCAATGAAAAAAAAGAAGGAAATTACCTCGCCATAATACCGAAGGCAAATGGACTCCACCCTTTTAGGATAGTAATAAAATGAAACATGGGAAAAAGATTGGTCAAACTGTGTGTTTTCCATGCTTATCGACTTTTTCCTAGAAGATTTAATGCATGATAAATTTACATTTAACGTGGTGTTGTCGACCGAAAGTCTAATTTTTCTAACTAAGCTCATTATTTATTTAATTATTGACCATTTTCATTTACTGAGTCTAATATAGGTATTTGGTTTTGTTTGGAAGCATAACTAAAAGAGTTATTGTTTGCATCACGTTGGCTCACCTCAAAATAGCATGAGTGCCAAATTGCACTGAAAAAAGGCCACAGAAGACAAACATCCTTCCAAGAAGATGCCATGCTTACTATTTGTAGGCGAAAATGCATAATTGATTTGAATTCTACAGAAAATTATAGTAAACATAAACTAGTTTAAAAAAAAAACAAACTGAACTAACATTTCAATATTTTATCATCCCAGGTTTGATCGCCCGGATTTTCGGGTTGGTCTGACAGAACACCGTGTGTTTTATCAAGTTTAAGCTAGTATGCGTCACTATTTGACTTCTGGCTCGTATATCTGATTAAAAGCGAGATGTGTCATATGTTTTCGTCTTCTTTTTTTTTATTCTTTTATTTTAGTATAAACCATTTTGCAATCCAGTCTAGGAAAGAATGCTGAAGAAATATAAGTTATTAGCATAACAACTAATTTTCATAAGTTGATAACATTAAACTTAACTGCTAAGGATATGAAACATGTTCCTACTTGCTTTCTTACTTACACAGACTAAGTAATAATTTAAATAAATCAAATTTAATTGGTTGCATTGAAGTACGGTATCAATAGCATTGGTCGCTTTGGGTGAGTCATTTTAGCTGATAGCATGCTATTTGATAGCATTGGTTGAATCCAGTGATAGCATTGATTGAATTCATTGATTGAATCATGCAAAACTTGATTTGATATAAAAGTAATTGAGAATTCAAAACAGAATCCAGAAAGTTAAGAATGATATTTGCTTGTGTTTAGTCAATGGTACATTTCGTTCATGATGTTAATATTGGGTGAATTTGCGTTTTTGGTTTTGTTTGAGAGCAGGGCTGCAGAGGCTTGGAAAATATATGTAAATTTAAAGACTCGTGATGCAAATGCGACAGAAAAAAATTATTTACTCACCTTTTATTTTTAGATGTTGTACATTTTAGTTGTAGTGGTCAGGAGTATAAAAATTACTGATTATGATTTTTTTTTTCGTTTTTTGCAACAATGATCCTTCTCCGCAAGGCTGTAGTCCCAGTGATAAGGAAAAGAAGTGGAAAAAAGTAAATAAGCAAAAGAATATAATAGTAAAAGAATAAGTATATGTAAAAGTAAATATAAGTATAAATAAATATAATTAAATATAAAATAATTATAGGTAAATATAAGTAAAAGAATAGAAGGAAAAAGTAAAAGAACAGAAAGCATGGGCAACAGATGGATACCTGTTGCTCGTGCTTTCTATTTATAATTAAATTTTTAAAAGCTTAAAAGACAATTTCGATCTCTAGAACGTATTGTTTTCATTTGATTCTCTTACTTATGTTCAGAACATATTCTTTGTTAAAGAAAAATATTTTGAATATAGACCAAAAAAAAAAAAAAAAAAAAAGAAAAATCTATCCATGTGCCATCAATGCGAGTAAAGTGCGCTTAAAACTATATTGAGCAAAATACAGGTTTGAAAACACAGAACGAAACATCAAATTCAAAAGAAGAAAAATCTGAAGAAATCAAATTCAAAAGAAGAAGAAAGAAGAAAAAAATAGAAATGCAAAAGGAAATTGTTTTTCCAATTGCCACTTTTTTATTTAACTTTTTTTTCCTCTTTTGACTTGTCTTATTTCTTGTATCCAAGTCTTTTTGTTGGCTGTATAATGTCAATTTGTACTTTTAAAACGAGGCTTCTCTCTTGTTAGAACGGCAAGAGATAGTGTAACTCCATTTAAACAATATGTAATCGATAGCTCAATACATCAAAGCGTTCGCTATTGTAAATGATTTTCGTTTGCGTAAGAGGTAATTGGTGAATTTGAAGGTATAAAAACTTGATTACTCCCTTTATTTTATGCCTGAATCTAAATTTTTGCTGGTTATTAATCTTTCTGCTTAAGTAGTAAAAAAAAGTGGTTGCCTAGGGATGCCCCTCTTGAACTCGTCAACATCTTGAGTAATGATGTTGACTGTGTCATTTAGGCATGTACCCTGATGTTTTTTGGGTGCGGTTTGTGTATTTGATCTCTGTCTCTTCCCTTTCTTCTCTATCCATCTATCTTTCACTCTTCTAATCTCTCCTTTTTCAATTTTCCAACATTATTATTTTTTTACTATTGCTTTTATCTTTAGTACCATTCCTGTGCTTCCTAAAAATGGTTAAATTTTAGATTAAATATGATTAAAATGGACAAAATAGCATCAATCTTTCAAATATAAGTTTGGGTGAAACTCTCGTCTATTATTTTCACAGTTTTCAGCCGAGTATGATCGAATGTATATGAATTTTAGGATAATGTTTGGTTGCCTAAGTCCCAGAAATCAGTTTGTTTAAAGAAAAGAATAAACTAAAGCCGAGTTATCTAATATTAGGTACTCGTGACGACCCTCAGATTCTTTACGTTTTATGCCGATCAACTGAAGGCCAAAAAATCGTCGAAGTTTCAGGCGTAGAACTTCACGGCGTTCGGCGTAGATTGTCTGATTCCAGTCAAGACAGTGTCCCATCGACTTCTACTGAAGATCCTACTGGGAATCGACCGCCTTTGGATATGTAAGTACTATGATATATAACAGAGAGATCCTGCATTGACACCAGCTTTTAGTTTCTAATCGTTGTGTTTTCGTGTGTATAGCATGTTTTTGTGTGTGAGTATGTACGACAGTTGTTTTTTTGTGTGTCGTACGGCATGTTCGTGTGTTTTGTAGATTTGCACGGCATTTGTAATCTATTTTTTGTACGGCATGTCTTTTGTGTTTTGTAGAAACACACCATGTGTGTTTAGACAACGTGGTGGGCGGTGCATGTTGTGAAGAATTTCTATGTTATGTTGTGCGACACTTGTGTTTGTGCTATGCTACGCGTGTATTGTGTAGTCTCTGCATGTGATGTATTTTGTGCGGTGTGCTTGAGTTGTATCTTCTTTGCGTCTTGTGGAATGTGTTGGTGTATTTTGCGGTATGTGTATGTGGTGTATGATGTCTGTCATGTGTGTATGTTTTGTTTTGTGCGACCTTTGTGTAGCATGGTGTGTAAATGCGTGATATGCGATGTGAGGCATGTTTTGCAGCATATGTATTTTGTCACATGTAAGTGTGGTATTTAAAAGTTATGGCGTACAGGTATGTTTCGTGACATTTTTGTCTATTGTCTGCTGTGTGGTGTTTGCATGTATCGTATGTTGTGAGGTATATGGGTTTGTCACGAGGCGGTATTTGTATTTTGTGTGGCGTTTGTGTGTATCGTGTTGTGAGGTATATGTGTTTGCCGCGAGACGCATGTTTGTGTTATTCGCGCGGCGTCTGTGTGTTGTTTTGTGCATGCATATTTATTGTGTGGTTTGAATGTGTCTTATCTTTTGTATCGTGGATGAAGTAGTGACGTTAGGTAACGATATACGTTAGGTAACAACAAACGTATAGCGTTTGTTGTCTAAATAGTAATATTAATTAGGATGGTGGATTCAGTGAAGATGTAAAAGTAGAATAGCCTTCGTGCAAGATAGTTTTTTACAATTGAAAATATTTTGGGGGAGTGGGGATATATACTTTCGAGCTAAGATTAGAGTAATGAAGGGCACAACAAAGACAAGCGGTCAAGCATGGTTCTGACCTGTTGGTGCTTCAAAAGGTGAAAGGAGATGTGCTAGATGTTACCCAAAGGGATTGTTTAAGGATTGTTTTAGGCACTCGCTTGAATGACCGTGTATCAAACAAAAAACAGAAAAAAAAACACGAAAAAAGAAAAAAAACTGCTCGATCCCATTTTCCCCCTTTTGTAGTACAAGAGACTAGAAGATTGTCAGGTCACTTTACACGGATGAAAGATGATAAGCTGTCAAAAATCGTTCTTTTCGGCCATTCATCTGGACTAGATGAAAAGCAAAGCGTTCCAGAATGGGATGAGAATATAAAATGTGTTTTTGTAAAATATATTTTTGCTGCCTTAGATGGTGACTAAGAGTGCTTTTATCACTTTAAGGATGGAGAAGACTGCTTATAGTTAGACCCATACTTACCGAAACTTGTAAGATTTTACTGGTACATGAATTCCTGTATATGAGTTTCACCTTTGATTTAACGTTAACTATATAACAATCGTACTGGATTGCCAATTGCACTGGGAAAAAGACGATTTAAGCAGAAAAAAATGGCGAATTTCTACTGAAGTATGAACGCTGATATATTTGTAGCTGCACTATTTTTGAATGGTTGTTTTTTTGACAACTAGTGTGGTATTATAGAACCAACTGAAAAACTCAAAAATATTAGATTGGTGATACGTGTAAGTTAAGAAATGGTAAAAAGGTCCCAAATATCTACTTTAAACTTTGAACGATTTTGAGGACAAAATAAAAGGGATATTATATTACTTATGGGGTCCCACTGATGGGTTTGTACGCCAAAATACACCTTTTATTGACATGCATCTACAATTTTTCGACAATGAACGTACATTTCTTTATCAAATATGCTTATTAGGTGCATAAAGTTATTTTTAAATGCCTTGGAATGCAGTCAATGGAGGATTTTACAACGAAAAATGGCGGTTACTGAGAAACGAATATTTTCTATGCTTTAAAATAATTTTTTGCCAAAGAAAAGTTGCCTTCGAATCAGTTTCCTACTTCAATTACTCACGTTTGTTGTACATATATAGATTGCTGATTTAAAAACTTGCGTCTTTGGAGTACCCAGTTTGCCCCAAAATATATACAACAGGTAAATCCTTGACCGCACTACAGCATAACATAAGGGTATATACCGATGTGAATATCACTGAACCTTTCTCTCTTTTGCAGGATTGATGGTTTAAGCGACGTAGCGGACAGTGATAGTTTGATTGCTTCCCTTGACAGTGCACTGGAGGCAATTGATTCGACAAGTGATAGTCAGAGTAATGCGGATGGATCTTTTAAGCGACCTTCATCAGGTAGCACCCGATATGATAAAAAAAGAGTTAAATTTCGAGAATAGAACGTGTTAAATCTCCATAGGAGTTGTCTTTTAGTTGTTTGTATTGTAGATTTTGAAGAAGAAAATTTTGTTTTGACTGTAGAGCGAGTCTCTTGGTTATGTAGTGCAAAAATGGCTCAAAGCTCTTGTTTCTACCGCACTTTACTTTGCATCTTATTGTTTAATTGGTATGAAATTGATGCAGTGGAGCAATTTTTGTTTGAAATTTTAATCCTGGTCAGTTTCTTTTGTGACGAAGTCTTACTTTTAGGCTCATCAAATGTACTTTTCCAATTGAGTTAACGAAGGCTCTTATCTTTTCATTAAAAAAAAAGGCTTTCATTTTTTAGGTTTTCTCACTGTTTTTGAAGTATGATTACTAGTAAAATACTATTCTATGCCCAATTTGCTTTGTATATTTTGTATTTCCTTTGAGACGTCTTGAGAGAAACTCAAATATTATTTTTTTTTTGCCCTGTCACCAAGGCCAAATTCAAGCAGTTTTGGTTTAGATGCACAAAAATTGAAGAACCCCAAAATATACCTGATATACGCTGCTTTTTAGTAATTTATATCTTAAAGTGAACTCTGTATTTCTTTGAGTCTCTCTTCAGACTGGTTGTTTTATAACCCATTAATTATTAGAAATAGTTGATAACTGTCACAATTTTGACAAGGCGATGAAACAGATATTTATGGTTCTGTTGGTTTTCACTTTTTTTTTTACACCTTTCTTGCATCTTAGAAACTGTTATGCTCTTTTCTTTCAATCTTCTCCAAATGAAGTATTCAGTGAAAGGAGACGGACTGTTGGATTTTATTCTAAGTAATAGGATTTTAGCACGTTCTTCATAAATTTATAACGGCCGGTGTTTTTCCAATGTCATCATTCGTTTTTTTTTATTAAAGTAAGGTCATGGTTAAAACCGTGGGCACAACCAGGTTATTTGGTCGACGTTGGGCGGGGGATGGCCTGCTCCAACTATAGGGTTTTACTCAAATCAGCTCATGTGAGCTTGTTTTTCGTTGAAAAAAAAAAAAATTAAGTTTAAATTGTAGTAACGCATCTCTGTGTTGCCGGTTTCTAGATGCGTGTGTTGATTCAAAAATGATACTGGTGGATGTTGTAGGTCCAAATTTATTGGGTCTAAGAAAAATTTATACTAACCTGCTATTGGTAAGTTTTCTAAAGTCTTTTTGCTCTCCTGATAAAAGAAGAGTACAAACATCGTTTTCGCTGTCTGGAAGCGATATGGCACCAAAATGTTAATACCTTATTTCTTGTACTGCCCTTCAGTGCCTAAGCATTCCAAATTTATTACTGAAACCTGAATGTTTTGTGTGTTTAATTTTCTGGAAGCGTTCTTTTTTATATTTCTTGATGAATCTTTAAATAAAAGTTGAATAATATTCGTATCTTATTTTAATTATGGTAATATATATCGCGGAGTGGTATGTCTACATTGGGTGTTGGGCCTTTTTTTTTACTATTATTTATGTATTCGATCTAAGAAGCTTTATCTATAAAAGCACAGGGTCACTTAACACCCAATACGTAGACTGGTGTAGGGTATTCCAAATATGCAATAATCTTCATAACATAAAACATGTTTAAATATGTATACGGTTTCACAAAACAACAAAGTATATATGCCGGAAACTACTGGAGAGATAGCGAAAAATTAACTTTTAGAAAGACAAATAAGCCACCATAAGTTGTAGCATCTCAGCCCCTGAAAAATCGGCCTCTCAATCAACATTTCACTTGCTTTTATGTATTATCACGAAATAAATTTTTTAGCTTCCCCCACTCTTCTGAACGTTAAGGGTAAATTAGTCCTATTTCGCCTGTGTTGATTTTGGATATGTTAATAAGCTCATTTTTCTCTATCAAATGGTATTAAAATCATTTTTGTCGCAATCTGTTCAATGTCTAACTGTACTATGGTCTTTATACGACAACTGGTATACATAACGATTTTGTGATAGGTAGGATGAGACATTACTTCAGGAAAACTTTATGAATATTCTAATGGATGGGGGAAGAAATGAGAAATTGCAATAATTATGAGATTGTAGGAAGGCACTTAGCTCACACTTACATCGAGTTAGTACTCAAATCATTTTTCATTGAATCGTTCCACAACTTGAACTTATTCATGTAGCATTAATTCAGGGAATTGCTCGTGTTTGGCACTGCGCTAGAACTTAGCTAGTAGTTGCAGTGAGCCAGGACTTGACTCAAATTTTTATTGAATCGGATTGTTAAAATTTGTTCTTTATAAAATGGTATCCTTAGGCACTGCACGGTCTCCTTTTTGATATTTTTTTATCTAATTATATATACCTATCATATGCTCGTAGACCAGCAATAAACAATCAGACCATTGAATCGTGTAATCAAATTGAAAGCCCAGAAATAGGCTAATCTATGTTCACACAACTAAGTTTTCACACAAAAACAAGACGTTTTCACGTTTTTCGTTAGATTTCACCAGGCTTGTTATGCAAAGCCATGCATCTTGTAGGTCCAACAGCTCTTCTAAAATATATTGACGAAGCTGTTTAAAAGCGCATCTGTAAAAAAAAAGAAAAAGAAAAAAAAAAGATTTTTGTGTACTCAATTCCATGCTTCGAATTTTGCCATTTGCGTTTTAGTAGATATATAATAACCTATTTGATACGAACAGTTTTGCGTATTTGGAGCATATACTATACGTGAGGAATTTTGTCTTGGAAAAATCAGAGCTGCGTCAACCAAGGGTTGCATGGTGTGGAAGATAGAGGAGGGAAGAGCTTTGGTAGCCTTAGACAAAATGTACAGCATTCAGAAACATATGATGCTTTTGTGTGGAAACCCTGTTTTCCTAACCTCTGCTCCAAGTCCTGTCCATTCTTTTAGAAAAAAATCACTGGGGCCCTTGGCTCCCTTTATTCAAGACCTGTCTTTTCCTTTCAATGAAAGGATTAAAAGAAAGTTCCGTTCTCAAAAGGTATATATTAAGCGCAGGCAAACTAAAACATCACTACAAATCCAGGTTCAACAGGCAAATACGAGTAATTAATTTCGGGAGCTGAAAGGAGAAGACGTTAAATTAAAAATAGAACCATTTATGGTCAAGTTGCATAATACACGTGTAAAATAACGTGAAAAACCATAAAAATCTCGAGATTTTGGGAGGAGACTGAGCCCGAAATGCTTCATTAACCCACATACTGATCAATATTTTGCTCAATGGTTATACTTTTTTTTTACTGAAGAAATTTCTAAAAGAAAACTAAAAGAAAGACAGAAGTAAGGTGTATATTAACAGAATAAGAAGGACAAATTATGACGGCGCTTCTTTAACCCCAAATGGAGATTAGTCTAGACAGGAAATACATTTTGGGAGCTGGGGGGAGGGGGACAAAAAAAAGTACAAATCAGGCACATTGCACGGGAATTATGAGAGTTTATTTAAAATCTATAAAAATTATGATTATTCGAAGCTGGGGGGGGGGGGGGGTGAGAAGCCCTTTTCCTGTCCCTATATACGTACCTGCGTACAGCCATGATTGACAACTTTTCATAGATTGCAGTGTTCGTTACGATTAAAAAACCAACAAAAAACTAAGAGCTTTCGCTATACAAGCTTATTAAAATGGAACGGTTATATTTACCTATTAGATTTAATTGTTATATCTTTTCTTACTTGTTCCTGCATTCTAGAAGAGAAAAAAAAACTTGGTCGTGTTTAATTGTTTCTACCTGTTGCCAAACTAATAATTTATCCTAAATAATTTTGATCGTCTTGGCAACCTGTTACTCAAATGTGTCAACACTGACAGGAAACTAATCAGTTATGTGTAACTAAAATATGATCCCAAGTAAAGCCCTAACTGGCCACTCATAACTTAGATGTAAGGAGGGAGTTGTTCTCTTTTCTTAAAAAAAAGACCAAACAAGTAATAACAAACCAAAATTACCACTTCTAGGCTATGCTACATATATCTATAAAGTTAGCGCAAATAAACTGACTGGGTATTTTTGTCTTCATTTGCGATTAGTGCTATGGAATGGATTTGCTGTAAATAATAAACTTGAATGGGTAAAATGAATGTTTAACAGCAAAATGTGAACCGAACCAATTCTTTCTGATTACATTTGTGACAATACTCTTCGGTTTTATTCATATCTGTAGAATTGATGGAGTTAAAAAAAAAAAAAATTGTTTCACTGGCCAAACGTTGAAGAGCAGTACACTTGGTATAACATAGACCTTTCTATTAGTTTCTTTTTTTCAGGCATCGATGTTTGCAATGGATGAGATATGGGGACCAAGTAGGGAATTAAATATGGCCTTTTGGCCCAGTTGCCACTTCAACAAAGGTAGGAAATAAGTTCTTCAAGCTCAATGACAGTGTTGGGTGTTCTGCCCCCTCCCTCCTCCTAGAGTGAAACTCATCAAATGCTCAATCGAATAAAACTTCATGAATCTCGTGTCAAGTTGAAAGAAACACCTCCAGCAGGCATTTAAATTAATGGTTGAAAGAAATAGACGTAGCAGCCAAAGAGCCTGTCGGACGATAGACGTTAAAAGGAAACAAAAAACCAAAAAAAAAGCGTTTACTCTTTTAGTAGGACCACAGAAAAATATTTTATCCCTTCGTCCAAATTCAAAATTATGATCCCCCCCCGAAAAACCTGAAATCTCTACTTGACTCCCAGTCATGAGACAAAACAGGGTTTACCCTCTTGTGGTGATCGGAAACCAACTGAAATCTTATCGCAAATTCCCCATTAGAGTTTGAACTGAGAGGGGTTAAATCCGAAAATCAGCGAAATGTGCTGTTTTAGTAAGTAAGGAGTCCTTTCTAGGGCTTTCTTGATCGTAGATAATGAAAAAGAAAAAAACACCCGCAATTGCAATACTACGGAATAGAAATTACGTCGGTCTTCTGTAGAATTGGCTACCTTTTGCTGAAACTCTTAAGTGGAGAAAAGTGTTTTTAAGATTGAATAGACGGAACTATGGCATAGAAAAGATCTTAATCGAATATCCTGCTCAAGAAAAAAAAAATCCAAGGCTCAAAGATATATAAAGTGTAGCTCAATTGATAATGTAGCGGAATTGATTAATATACAAATTAGGGAGTGAACTAGATAATTTTGGTTTCAATTGTTTTCACCTTTTTAAAGATAGAAAGAGAACACAGTAAAAAATGATTAGCATTTAAGGAAGTGTCATCGTCTTCAGGCTCCATGGTATTCTGGTAGGAGATCCCTCTGCATGATTTGCAAGCTATAGAGCAATCCAGACCCGACTTCTTGCATGAGCATCTCTGAGTCAGAGCTTCTTTTTAGAACCTTCTTTTTGGAAGATACGATAGCGAACTGAGTTTAGTGTCTAATCATTCTTGTGTCCATATATGGACAGTAAAGTAAGTTTTTCAACACTAGCTATCTCTTCCTTTGTGCTTGCCTTCAGGAAAACTTAAGAACTTCTTCGGAACGCATCGTCCTTAAATATGCCCATAGCCTTTCCTTTTTCAACACCATGCGTGTGGGAAGTTGTGTCAAAGCCAAATAGTGCGTTGCAGAAAATTATGGAATTGCAGAGTTCTGTTCCCAAGCTAGTTTTTATCATGTCTATGTCCCACGCAGCACTTTGTTTCGCTTCTTGAGAATAATATATCCTGTTGGAATTGCAATTGGCACGAAACAGTAAACGAACGAGTAAGTAAGTATCATCACCAACTAGAACAATACGACGAATACTAGACATCTGAAGAAAAGTTTTAACGATATTCGCATCCGCGTCGCCCTCTCTGTGAGTAACTTCAATCTACCTTTCACATAAGCCTTCACTGAGCTTGCAGATCAACCTTGCCTTATTTTTTTTGTTGGATTTTGTTGGATTCGTCGTGGGCATTTGAAGATATGTATCTGCAATAAACAGCACCTTTCTTCTGTTAAATTTTATACGTCTGCTTTGTCTCTGGTGTTCTGTTATCATATTCGTCAAAAAACACTGTAGGGTATGGCTACTGCATGTCGATAGTACTGGTCGAATATCATTGAAAAAAAGCTTTCAATTTTCCACTTAAGTCTACGAAGAAGAGCACCACTATCCAAAACATGAAGGTGGGGTATTATTACCTTTCTGAGCACAGTTTATTTACGTCTTTACAAGCTTCAAATAAAGCTATTGCAAGATCAGGCTTGTTTGGTCTCCTCATGAGGCCATCGTCGTCGAAGAGTGACGAAGGAAAAGCACATTATTCGTGTTTGAAGCAGTCTCTTTCTGGTATAATTAAATGCTTTGCAAACAATCAAGAACTTTTGAAATATTAGGCTAGGATCTATGTGCTTCATATCCGGTCAGCCAGCTCTCTTGGCTGTCTTGAGGGTTGCTTGTGATTTTTTCCCTCAGAATATAATCCTTTACGGACTTCTGGACCTTGCCATTAAGAACCACTGTTCTCGCTTCTAGAGCTTTTCCCGTGTCTGATTCTAAGGGAGCCATTATTCCATTCATTATATTTCTTAGTCCTTCACAATTTTCGAAAAAATTTCACTTTTCAAGCATCTTTATGACAAGCTATGTCTCTTCGTGGTCTCTTTTTTGCCTCGAGAGTCAGAAAAAATAGATCCACTTTTTTCTAGTACAAACATTATATCTTCAATAGAACCAGGCAAATAAAGCAAAGCATTCGTACCATTACCGCAATTCACTGTCTTGGTCTAAAATTAGAATCAAGAACGTTTAAGGTTTCAGTCAAGGTTTGATCAACATAATTTTAGTGCGCATACCTCTCTTTTAGACGGCACTGTGCAAAATTATTCAGGAGGCTAGTAATTAGAAATCGATTGTATTGGCTAGTGTAATTTTGAAGGTGAAGGACTGATTACCGAGTTCAACTGGTACAGTGTCAAGCTTGTGATACGTGTTCTGTTCCTTTCCAGTTTTTTTTTGCTTCGTTTTTATATCGCCAATAGCTCCATAAAAGTCATTCCTCCCAACAAATTTTCATCAAAACTTCATTTGTATTTTTATCCTCTCCCTTTGATCTAAATTCCGATTCTAGAGTTTCGGTTACTACTGAGCCTTGTTGCTCCATTCTTATAGTTCGTTACCACAAACTGTTTGATTTGTTAGCTCATAAATCCAAAAACTTAAAGAATGAGACAGATGTGGCAACCCTGCATCTACACACACCGCTTTGCAATGAATGCTTTGTATTCGCAGTTATCTGTCACTATTGAGAACTGGATATATGTTATGGACAACCCAAATTATATCTTGTAGTTCAAAGGGCTAATGAAAGTTCTTAAGCCGAACTGGCCAGACATGACAATAAACAACCAAGAGAGATAAAACTCTACAAAAAGAAAACTTCAAACGAGACGACGGCCAGTAGAATTGAAAGACTAAAACAACGTGGATATTTCGCATGTATCCAAACAAGGCTTCTTCAGCACAAGATAAAAAAATTAAAAGAAAACTAATCTAAAAACAAATAAAAACCACCACCAATAATAATAAATAGAATTGTCGCTACTTATCCACGTAGGGAAAAGCAGCTATTTGAGTTACTTCAATGAGAATCAAAGAGCAACTCTTTGAGTTGCTCGTCACCCTAGTCCCAACCATTGCATTCTCTTCGAAAATGGCGTGCTGGTAGAGATAAAATCAGCATGATTTCATTTTTCTAGGTTAACCATCACATAACATATCTTTGAAAAATCCATATTCCAATTTCCGGAGTCGTAACTCTTGCTGGTAACAAACTAGATGATATCTATGGACCATTGGTAGAATTTGTCAAATAAATTTTCGAAAATTTGATTTTAACAAAAAAGAAGAGATATATCACAGCCTAGTGTAGACTATAAAATCGGTTTGTTTAGTAGACATCTATCGTTTTATCGGACGTCAGTAAAACAAGACTGATCCCTATAATGTTATCCATAACTAAAAAACGCAGAATATTTATTGCGTTTTGATATTGCACGGCTGACTATCAGCTTCACGATATAGGTTTTCCTCTTGGCATAGGTAGTATTATGATTGTTTTTTTCTTGTAATTTTTTTTTAAGCTCCCTCAATAAGATATAGTTAAAATTATACAATTTTTACCTTATTTAATAAATCCATGCGAATTATCGAATACGTTAATAAAAAAGTTTTCCCAAAAATATTCAAAGAAAAGTAAAGAATGGTATTAAAAAATAAGGTGAGTTCAGATGAAATAATGTAATAAATCAAACTTAAAACTAACAGAACATAATACATTAATAAAAAAGTTTTCCCAAAAATATTCAAAGAAAAGTAAGGAACGATATTAAAACATAAGGCGAGTTGAGATGAAATAATGTAATAAATCAAACTTAAAACTAACAGAACATACTTTGGATGAATAAATTAAAAATGACACTTCAGCCTTTAGCGGATTTGAAGGGACGGTAGCACCACTCTTTTGTGGTAATGTCTGTTTCTTTTAGGTTTCGTATATTCGTTCATAGCAATTTCCTTTATTTTTAATTGACTAATAATTTTTATACCTGTTCGTTGTAGGTTTAATTTAACCATTCGTAGTGATGATTGTTCGTTTTATGTTCGAGTTATTACATTTCTTTATTTCTGTTCATTTTAAGTTCAAAAAATTTTCTTTACTTTTCTTCGAATTTTTTTTTATTAGTTGATTTTGTTTTTCAATTAACACAATTTTGCCGCGTGTTAATTGTAGGAATATTCGCGGATTTCTTAGCTTTTCTGCTTAGACTTTGATGAAATTTTTGGCCAAAATTCGGAAATTAAGGTTTATCTTTCAATCAGTGATAGTTTAGATAAGATAAAATAATATTTATTTTCAAAAGACTATCACAAGTTCTATAGAGCCGAATTCACTTTATATGTCAGTAAAAATTAAGAAAAAAAAATTTCAAATCAGTAAATTAAGTCAAATACTTAAAATTAAAAAGAAATTCAAAAGGCAAAATAATCAAAGATAAAGGGCAAATCATAAAACTTGACAATTAAATTACAGAAATATTACAATAAATAAGAAAATAAAAACGGCAATAAAGGAAAAGGGGAATTTGGCAAGTACATTATCACGAATTATTATTAAGGTGTTCCAGAATAAAGGGGATAAAAAGTTTACGAAACCTCTCTGTAACAGCATGGATCGGAGAGTAAGTTGGGATTGCTATGGAGGCTGACCGGGGGAGTCGGAGTCTAATGGGATTGTGAAAATCAGGGAGTAAGTCCTCAGTACGGGGATTGGAAATGACTGATTTAGCGAAAAGGTGGCAAATTTTTCCCTCCTTTCTTTTAAGGTGGTAATGTGTGCAGCTTTAAGGAGGAAGGAGTATGGAATTTTGCCTTCTTTATAATGATCCTGAGCGAACGCTTTTGAACCGACTCAATTTTGTCACCAAGTTCATTTGAAAATTGCGAATGCCAGACCGGACATGCATATTCCAATAACGGCTTGATAAAGGATAAGTAAACACGGAAGGAATGTATCTTAGGACAATTAAATTTGTTTAGCAGCTTAAACATGAATAGTGAAACATTTGCTTGTTTCAATGTTGGAAACATGTGTGTCCCACTTAAGATCATTAGAAATTGTGACACCAAGGGGCTTAACATGTTTCACTAGTATTTCGGGTGGGATCGCGTCGCAAAAAACAGGAGTAGATTCCAAGAAGTTGATCGTCATTATCTGTGATTTAGTGGGATTTACTGGTATATTTAAATTCTTAGATTCATCCGAACATTGGGTTAGGATTTCAACGGGGTCACTTTTAATACTCCTATGGCATACTTCAAGGATCGACAAGTCATCCACATATTTCCATCTTTTGGGGGAATTCCCTGCCAATTTCGCTAATCATGACAAGAAATAAGAGTGGTCCCAATAAGGTTCCTTGAGGTATTCCACAGTACCTAGGGAGGGGGTTAGAGTAAGTATTTTTGTATTTTACAACTTGTGATCTGTTTGAAAGGAACGATGTAACAACATTCACTAATAGTGGGTCAATTTCAAAGTTATCCTGTAGTAAACAAATTAGGAAATTGTGGTGAACTAAGTCATACGCTTTTTGGAAATCGACTAAAACCAGGTTTAGCCAAACATTTAGTTTCTGTACTTCGCTTAGGATGGTGTGAACCAAGTGTACAAGGTACATGGTGGTGGAGGTTTTTCTTAAATTACAAAACTGTCGGATGTCAATGCATGGTCTAATTTTAATTTTAAGCTACTCACAAAGAAGACCTTCGTAAAGCTTAGAAAAAAACTGGAGTGAGTGTAGTAGGACTCATGTTGGTTATTGTCAGACTGAAAGATTTCTTTGGGATGGATGTTATAAAGCCTAGTTTCCAACAACTTGGGAATTTACCAGATTTTGTAATTTAGGTTAAAAATATCAGATAAAGGTCCAGAAATTGTGTCTGAAAAGGCTTTAATCAAGTCAATTGGGATGTCTAATGGGCAAGTACTTGATTTTTTGAGCTTTCAGATTTTATTTATAACATCAGAGGGAGAAATTTGGGGGAAAGATGTGGAGGGAGGAATAGTTTGACCTGAGCCAGTGAAAAGGGGGAGACTTTGTACTATGGACGCAAGATGCAGGTTCGAATCGTTGGCTATCTTATAAGGGGGCTTATGGAGATGAAAATTAGCTTCAACAGGGTTTTTTCCGCAAATCTCTTTAATTTTCCTGTGCCATTGTTTGGGCTTGTTAGAATAAAGATCCTTAACTTTACTATTGTAATACTCAGAAGCTGGCTGTCTCAATTTTCTGTTCAGGAAATTTCTTAGATTATTAGCCTGTGTGATAAGTCCTTGCTTGAACAAGTTGATTTTTTTTCCTTATTAGTTTTTTAAAAGTCGCAGTAATGTATGGTTTATCTGTAGAGCATATTTTACCGGAAAATGGGCTTCATAATTACTTCTCAATAAATTTTGGAGGGACAAAGCCTTGAAGTCGACATCATTTGTTTGGTACGCATGTGAGTTTCTAGTGAGAAATTGTGAGAAATTCTAGTTAATTGACTTCTTGCTATCTCATAAAGGGTTTAGGTTAGGAAAATGAAACTTTCAGGGATGAATCTACAGACTAAGGTATGTCCCGGGAAGGTATTTTGAAGCAACTACCTCCACTCCTACTCCCTCTAGAGGGCCCTGACCTTTGATGACCTTTAAAAATATGTGTGACATAAAATTGAAACCTTGCAAAATAGAAATTCTGCTTAATTGAAGTACAGCAAAATTGTTTTCAGCTTCATAACTTTGCTCAATTGCATTTTATAAGGTTTTAAAGATATGCAAATACATTTCCTAAATTTTGAAAAAAAACATTAATATGGCTCAAAATTCTACTCAAATAACAGGAATTGCATTTTCAGAACTAAAGGCAGAAAAAAAGCAACTAGTAACTGAAAATTAAGGTAAAATGTTGTTTTGTCAACATTTCAATAGGTATAGACCTGTCATGTAGGCAAATTTCAGGGCCATCTAGAGGGAGAAAGAGTGGAGGTGGGTACTTTAAAATACCTTCCCGTTACATACTTTAGCCTGTAGACCCATCCCTGAAAGTTTCATTTTCATAACCTAAACCCTTTCCGAGATAGCAAGAAGTCAATTAACTAGAATTTTACCACTAACAGTACTACTACTGCTACTTTTACTAATACTCACCTTCATAAGCTGAGCCTTAATTGTACTAGTACCAAAGTAGGAGTGGCAGTAGTAGGAACAGTAGTAGCGGGAACAGTATATTATTATTATTAATAGTAACAGTTTAATAGCAGTAGTAGCCGGTGATTTTCACCTTTTGGTCAACTGAACATCTCATTCATGAGGCCCCTGAAGTTTTCTTGTGACACGATAGGCCGTTCCAAAAACATTGCTGATACGCCCGTATGAGCAATCTGTATGCACATATTATGTTTGTATTTAGTTCAGCTTTTCCCTTGACATTTTCTTAGATGTTTATTTCAATATTCTCAGCCTTAGAAGTACTCACTACAATAGTAGAAGCCTTAGTTATGGTATTGGTAGTAGTAATAGTAGTGTGGTAGCAGTAGAATCAGCGGTAGCAGTAGTAGCAGTGGCGAGCAAATATTGCCTTTTTGGTCAATTGATCATCTCAATTATCATTTCCTGAAAGTTCCAAATTAATATACTCCATCATTCCTGAGTTACGTCCTTTTGACAACCCATATACACATAAAATGTTTTGATATAGTTTAATGCCCTTCGTATTGTGGGAAAGTAAAAGCCAAAAATACATACCTTTTGTCAATAACATATAATGTATGTAAAAAATGAATGAATTGCTTAACTTATATCCTTTGCCCCGAAGCCTCGGGGGAGGGGAGTGGGATCGGCATCTCCAAACGCATAATTACTGCACCTTTCAACAATTCTGAAAAAAATAGATGTCTTAAAACTTTGTTTGGATGTGTGTTTTGGGAAATGATGTGCGGGGGGGGGGGGAACTGGTTGCTAACAAACCCCCTTTGACTCTTAAAAAGGGCACTATAACTTCCATTTTCAAATCAAATGAGACCATCTGAAGTTTATACCACCACATATTCCATAAAAACCTTATATGCCTGCAGCGCATAACTTACAGCCCTTGCTCCTGGGCTCTGTGGGATTGTGTCAACCCTAGAGGCAATTTTACATGTAATTTTGATTATTTAGAACAAAATGGCTATCTCACAACTTCACCCCGATACGTTTGATGAAAAGAAGGAGGGTTTTAGGGGGGCCTAGTTGCCTTCTATCACTTCTAACTCTAAAAAGGGAACTAAAACTTCCAATTTCCAGCCGAATGAGCTCTAAATCTTATACGGCCATATCGTCCATAAACATTTTAAATGCCCCTGGGGCATAACGTATAACCCTTACCCACAGGCTCTGATGGTTTGTATCAACCCCAAAAGCCTTGTTATATGATCTAAGGACTATTTTGAATAAATGGCTATATTAAAGTTTCTATTGGATGCATTTCGGCAAAACATGACCCGTGGAGGTCACCAATCAAATGAGTCTCCTCTGAAGTACATATGACCACCTTTTCTATAGACACATCATATTCCCCTAGGACATAGCTTACAACCCTTAGACTAACCCGAGGACTGTGGGGGAAGTATTTCATCCTCAAAGACATAATTTCCGGACCCTTCAACTGCTCTGTACAGAATTACTATGTCAAGCTTTTGATTGGACATGGTTGGGGAAGTGATGGGTGTGGGGGGCTTGTTGCTCTCAAATCACTTTTGGCTGTTAAAAAGACCGCTATGACTTCCAATTTCAAATCACATGAGCCTCATCTGAAGTCTATACGACCACGCATTCCATAAAAACCTTATATGCCCCCAAGATATAACTTACAATCCTTGTCCCAGGGCTCTGGTTTTTTTTTATCAACCCTGGAGGTATTGTAATATGCTCTTTGACTATCTTGAACAAAATGGCTACCTCACAATTTGAATCAAATCCATTTGGTGTAAAGAGGGTTAGTCGGGGGGGGGGGGGCTAGTTTCCTTCTATCACTTCTGACTCTTAAAAGGGAACTACAGCTTTCAATTTTCAAACAAATGAGCCTCCTCTAGTGTTTATAACCATCCCTTCCATAAAAACCTTAAGGGCTCCCAGGGCATAACTTACCAGGGCAAACAATTGGGGTTTGTTTCAACCCCAAAGGCCATGTTATGATCTTTGGACTATTTTGAATAGAATGGCTATCTCAAAATTTCTGTTGGAAGCATTTCGGGAAAACACAGCGTGTGCGAGGGGGGGGAGGTAGCTGCCCTCTGATCACTTTAACTCTTAAAAAGGGCACTAGAACTTTGATTACCAATCCAATGAGCCTGTGAACCAATTCAATGTACCAATCCATGACGTTTATACGACTATCCTTTCTATAACAACCTTGTATGCCCCCACGGCATAAATTACAACCCTTACCACGAGGGATGTGAGGGGTTGTCATCCTCAAAGACATAATTTTCAGCTCCCTCAACTACGCGGAACAGAATGGCTATCTCAAAATCTTGCTTAGATGTGTTTTGGGAAATGATGGGCGTGGGGGGGGGGCTGTTTACCCTTTAATCAGCTTTGACTATTAAAAAGGGTACTAGACCTCTCGATTTCCAATTGACTGAGTCCTTTTCGAAGTTCCTACGATTATTCTTTGTATACGAAGCTCCCTGGTCTAAAGAAAAAAAAAGAAAAACATACATTGTGCCAACATCGTTCTTTACATAGACAGCGCTATTGCGCTGTCTATGATAGCCCAGAGAACAAAATTGACAATTACTATTGATCGCCAGGGACACCATTAATCAGTAACAAAACTTACAAAATTGAGCCGGATTTTATATCAAGTCAGTAACAAAAAATTAATTAAAGTTATCCAGGTATGAATTTTATATTGACAAGAAGCATCCCAAAGGCATATAAAACTGTCGTTGAAGAGAAAAATGATTTAAAGTCTCTTCATTCCAAGTCTATTAATCTATCCAAGTCTATTAAAAGTGAGTGGTAATCCTTTTTCATAATATTCCCTGTACTTTTAACTATAGACTTTGAGGAAAGTAATTATTATTCCCTCTAGGAAATCAGCAAATCGATTTAGTCCATGAATAAGGCAACCTACACTAAAATAGTGTGTACTAGTAGAATGAGAAATGAAAAAAAAAGTTTGAAAGTTCCATGGTAGTTTCCGAAATTTGTATAGGCTATGGTCAACTTTAATTACATATATATATATATATATATATATATATATATATATATATATATATATATATATATATATATATATATACATATATATATATATATATATATATATATATATATATATATATATATATATATATATATATATATATATATATATATATATACATAAGGAAGTTCTTCCAAGAAAATTATTTACAATATTCTTAAACAAGCATGAATAAGTTGGCCAATTTAAAAGCAATAAAAATGACTAAGAGTAAATAAATGAAATCAAAAGCGAGCTGAAACTGAAATGAATAAACAAGTCAATGCTATAATTAAAATAAATTACGATAAACAAGAGTGAAGCCACAGGCCCCTCACCCCTCCCCCATTAAAGGCCAGAGTATCATTTGCGCTTTACTAAAGCCATATGTATTCTAAATATTTGCATTCCTTTTTAATCAAATCATTAAAAAGGAAAAAAAATACTAGTCAAGTATAAAAGAAATAATAAAAACCGAGGAAATATATTTTTGTCTTTCTATCTATCTTTAATATGTTGAAATTTACTATTTTAACTATTTTTATTTTTTCTCCCTTTTATTCAAAAATCCTTGAAAACACATACATAAGTAAAACTTTTTAATTGTCAATTAGTTATTTTTGAAGCAATCTGTTTCGTTTGCTGGACTAATATTTTAAATTAGGAAATGATAAATAATTTACTATTGGAGTTTGTATGCATTTGAAGGGAACGGAATTAACAGGAAGACGATATTGATGAAAACGTATTGTATATTAGATTGGTTAAAGTTAATTGAGTATTTCATATATGTTGATGAACGTAAAAAGGCTTCTTGGAAATTTGAGGAGGTTTCAATTTTTCATTCATAGTAATATCTGTTCCTTTTAAGCTTGTTTATAATCGCAAAATTTGCTTTGAGAAATTTACCTATGGAATTTTTTTTAGAAATTAATTTCTATTCATTTTTAAATTGACATTCACTCTTAGTTGAGTGAAGGCATTTTAACAGTCATTTTAACTCTTAGTTGAGTGAACATTCGTAAAATACACCCAAGCTCAATTGCTACCAAACTCATCGTGTTGATTTTGAAATTTTGGATTACAATTCAATTTTTTTAGCTAAATTTGAGAGTTGCGTAGGAACCTTAAATTGACTATAATTTCCTGCAATACTTTTCTATTAAAAAATTTGGTAAAGACTTTATCTGGATGGGACAAGCACTTTCAATCATATAAAATTGAAAATCTGCGTGATTGTTGGTCTTCTATGAGCCTGAGGCCGCCTTACTTTCACGTTGTTGACTCCAAATATTAATAGACTTGGAACAAAATTAGGTTTGCGTCTTTTTATAAAACTGATTATCGTTTTAGACGAAAACTTAGATCGTTGTAGACGAAAGTTGACGTTTGAAAATGGTACGACTGATTCCCCATGGGGATTAATACCTGAGATTGGTAACCACTCTTGCAACTCGTCGGGGAGGTGGCTGAAAAGAAGTAAACTTTACAATTCGCATGAAATTTCGTACACCGGTTTATTCATGTAACACAAAATGTTTTTTTTTAACTGTTAGACGGAATACCCTTGCAGTCCAACCCTTCCTAAGCTTCAAGGTTTGTTGTTCGGGAAACCCTTCATGTCTTGAAGTTTAAAGCCTTCTAGTGCCTCAGCCAAAAAGCTATATTTCTGCATTTAATTAATACTTACCTAGCATTTATTCTGATTCAAACTTATTTGTTTTTGTCCACACCCCACAGAATGAAAGATCGTGTTTGCACGTTGTTTGAGTCTAGCTTCTTTTTTGAACTTAGTCAACCCTCAGCTTCCGTAAGACTAAGTCAGGAAAATAAAAAGTAGAAAAGTTAAGCGGTAACAGGGTGATATATATGATCTGACTCAAGAAGTGTGTCCTAGACCATATCCTAGACCAAAACCTCAAACTTCCCAAGCTCAACCAAATTGAGCTTGGTCTTCCGCTGATCAGGTGTAACACTTCACGATGAGTCAGTCCACAGCTTGGACCTGTCTTGTTTTTGAACCATGTTCTGTTGAGCTTTTAGTCAGGATTTAGCTTATTTTCGCACTCAGATTGAGAATGCTTACGTGGATCCCGTTTGAACAAAGTGCAGCCTGCTCTCCTTTTCATTGAAAAGTCGATAGTTTTTTTTATAGAGAAAGAGAGAGATAGAAAGAGAGAGAGAGAGAGAGAGAGAGAGAGAGAGAGAGAGAGAGAGAGAGAGAGAGAGAGAGAGAGAGAGAGAGAGAGAGAGAGAGAGAGAGAGAGAGAGAGAGAGAGAGAGAGAGAGAGAGAGAGAGAGAGAGAGAGAGAGAGAGAGAGAGAGAGAGAGAGAGAGAGAGAGAGAGAGAGAAAGAAGTTTATTATTAAATAGAAGACAATACAAAATACAATGCAAAATTGAATCACAATACACATATTGCAATACACATAATTCCCCTGTTGAGGGGTGATGTTTTCGGAGGGATCATAAGCCTGATTTGCATTCCCAGTAACACGTAAATCTAAATTCAGTGCATAAATCCAGGCTTCTATGCCCAACTTTAATGATGGAATGTATTTATGAAAACTGGAAAATTATGCATTTTAATGAGCTCCTATCTACTGGGCTGCACGAGTCAGGCACCCTGCAGGTATGTTCTCGTACCTCTAGTAGACAAAATTGACCAAAATGTATATTTAAAATTTCACCAGATTCCATTAGACTACATAGATGTGTGGAAGCAAAAAAAGACTGCGGGAGGTGAAGGCTGGTTGCCCTTTAATTACTAATTTTATATTAAAAAGAAACTTTTCGTTTAAAGTTTGAAGCTCACTCTGTGCTTCTTGTGGAGGAATTGCTTTCTAATTTAATCATCTTAAAAAGAAAAGCACCGGGTGCAAAGGCACGTTGGAATATGGCCTCTGACTTGTTAGTGCGAGGATAATTGTTCAAGTGCTCTTATGGTTGAACTTAGCCTATTGTGTTTTTTTTTTTTAAATAGCCCCAAATAATGGTATTATATCGGATTGACAATGCCTCTTGGATATTAAGGCCCTCGCGTCGGCCCTGAAGTGTGTTCCTATAGCTTGGTTCGAACCCTGGATGCCCTATGACCAAACCGAGGTCAAGCCCGCTCTGCTACTACAGGACTAGCCCCAAATAATTTTATTTATGCGTTAATATTTGAAAAGAAAAGTGAAACTAGAGCAGGAGATAAGTAAATGACCCAGAAGGGTCAAAATTTCAGTTTTAAAAAGACTTTGGCTCTCTTACTGGTGTCCACTGGAATGCCATTGAAATTCAATAGATAACATAGTCTACATTGCTTCTCGTTTAAGCACATCCATCAACAATGGTGATAGCTGAAATCAATAAGGATATACCATTTATCTGTCCTTTCTTTTTTAATTGAACTATAAACATCAAGTGTCTAGAGTAAGTTATTTCACAATGATTCGTTTTAAGTTTAACTATGTTGAATAACACCCAATGCAAAAAAAAAAAACTACTAAATAGTTGAACCTCTTATATTTATTGTTTTTAATTAAGCTTTTATGGTCCAAAAGTCAAATTTAAATAGCTCCAAAAACAGCCAGAAGTGTCTAATTTAGCTGAAAAATGCTGACAGAGAAGTATTTAGCCAGATTTTGCCGAAAGGTCTTATGTGACGTTCTTGGGGCGTTGTGATCACGGTAATTTTACCATCCTCCAATTAACGAAGATTAAAAACTGACCAATCTCTCCCTTCATTTTATATTGATTCAGTAAACACCCTGTAGCGTCATATTCTAATACAATAGCTCTATACTACCACTGCTTCATTTTTTTACTCTTTTAATCTTATGATTTTAAACTGCCCTTCTCAAGGATCCAAATTTCGTAATTGTATTGTTTTAAGCTGTGTTTGTATTCTTTTTTCTAGTGTTACATCACCTGTCCAATGAGGAGATTAGAGCTAAGAGACCTATCGTGGTCAAGGCTAAATGGCGAATGCGTCTATGTATTTGGCCTGTTCCCCACCAGCTGCTTCTTTCAACAATTTTCTAATAAAAGTTCAGTTACAAAATGCCTCTCAATGAGTTAGCAAAAGGAAGAAGTTAATACTTGTCTGGATATGGACATGCCAAAGCTTTTATTATTGTCTATTCTAATCACTATTCTTAAAGCGATGAATTATCACCTTGGTATGTTGTTTCGTATATAGCTAGGCTTGGTGTTTATCAGCAAAGAAGTGTTATTTATGCAGTCAATATTTTTCTATACTCTTTCACAAAATAATTTCTTTGCAAGAAAATTCTTCCAAATCTTTCTGAAAAAGAATTTCTGTGAAAATTCGAATTTTTAAAGTGATTTCTATTTGTCTTTCAATTGACAAAATCAAGATTCTCCGTAGGCCAGTCTGAGGAGTCAACGAGAGCAAAGGAGTATCAAATGAGCTCAAATTTCTTTAGCAATGAGAGAACTATTTAAAATAGAAGACGTTTGTTATACCGTTCCTCTTCCTCATTCCCAAACATAGAAAATTTATTAACTAGCTCAATCACAAGCACAAACACAAAAAACTGGTAAAAGTAGATGGCAGCACTTTGGACCAGAGGGAAAATGTTCCTTTTTGGAACCCCAAAATTGTTCTATTTATTATTCTAAGAAAATGTTTCGGCAATGGAGCCTGGGAACGGTTGTACATCATAAGCAGTTAGGCTTCTATCCCACGTCCATTTAAAACTACTGCCTGCTTGCTTGACCCGAGCTTTCAACACAAAAGCAGATCATAGCTTGAAGACCGAAAGATTGGCGGAAAAAACCTCATTTTGTTCTCTTTGATGTAGACTAAAACACTTCGCTTGTAATTTCATATTCACCGGTCCAGCCAAAGGTCCCCACTATCTGTAGAAATCGTTGGGAGAAGACCCGTACCACTTTCTTGCAATTATTTGAAATCGACGGCATAGGAAAAAGAAAGAAAAAAGGGGGTCAAACTAAAGTAGTACTGTAAATGGGTTAATAAAACCCATATGAGCAAAAACGAAAACGAAAAGTTGCTCGAAACTAAAAAATTAAAGAAATTGCTATGATTAAATAGATTAAACGACGTGGAGAGTAGACCCTTATTACTTTCTTCAAATAATCGAAAGCGGTGGAGTGGGGAAAAAAAGAAGCAAAACCACGATTACTATGAATGAATAAACTGAATCTTAAGTGAGCTATTACTAAAATAAAAATTCGATCCAACCTGAAAAATACCAGATATTACTGAGAATGAAGAGATGAAACGTAAAACGCATAATAATATGAATAATCTAACCTACCTAAAATCAACGGAAATTGTTGTAAATAAAGTTGGGGCCTGTATGCACTGGACAATTATGAAATGTAATTTTATCAAAAATTCATTTTTCTTTTAAATAAGTTCAATTAAAATGCTTAGAACTGAAATTGCGGAGCCGATTGTTTGTTGTGCCACTTAAAAATATTGTTTAAGTAAATTAAAAAGTTTGCTTCAAAAATTACCAGTTGACGATATCTGTTCGCTCGACTTGATTAGTCACTTTGATTCCTGTCTGTTTTATGTTTTATTTATTCATCATATCTGTTGTTTGTAGTTCTGCTCATATTAGATTCATTTATGCATTCATAGTAATGTCTATAGGCTTAATTTTAGCTAATGATATGACTTCATTTCTGCTCACTTTTAGGTTTTAATGGTGCACCCTAATTTTTTATTAGGTACTTTTTACTTTTGAATTTTCTATTATTATTCAAAGTAGTGAGTGACATTAAAAATCGAAAAGAGTAGAAACTAGTAGATATAACAAGTCTTTATATAATACTAGCTGTTGGGGTGGCGCTTCGCGCCCCCCCAAGCCCCCCCCGCGCGCGTAAGTCGTTACGCGCCATATTAGTTACGCGCCATTGTAGTTGTGTCCCTATGTCCCACCTGTGAATATAGATATATATATATATATATATATATATATATATATATATATATATATATATATATATATATATATATATATATATATATATATATATATATATATATATATATATGTTTTTAACTACGTAAAACTTGCGAATATACAACATTCTTTGCTGTCCCATTGTCTGTGCATATAAATAGATTGTCAGGTTTACCGACTCTTGAACATGCAACATATAATGGTTCATGGGAAAACAATCCGTATTCAGATCTATACCTCATGATTCTAATGATTGCCCTTGAGCTTTGTTGATGGTGATTGCTAATCGACCATTCCCTGAGTCGCCATCGTCATTTATATATCCCCCTGTGCACCCCGGCGTCCCCTTTGTAGTTATGTCCCTGTGTCCCGGTCGTCATTTATATTCCCTGTGTCCCGGTCGTCATTTGTGTCCCGGTGTTCCAGTCTGTGATTTCTCTTTGAGTGTCCCGGGCGTCATTTATATTCCTTGTGTCCCGGTGTCCCGGTCGTCATTTATATCCCCCTGTGCCCCCCGGCGTCCCCATTGTAGTTGTGTCCCTGTGTCCCAGTCGTCATTTATATTCCCTGTGTCCCGGTCGTCATTTGTATCCCGGTGTCCCGGTCTGTATATACATTCGTTTTTTAGTTTTGTTTTTCTCCTTTATTTTTTTCCTTTTTTCTTTTTTTTCTTTTTTAGTTTATTTAGATTTTTAGATTTTTTAGTTTTTTTATTAGTTTTTAGTCTTTTTGTAGTTTTTACCATTTTTTAGTTTTTTTAGTTTTTTTTTTACTTATGTCCTGGTCGTCATTTATACTCCCTGTGTCCCGGTCGTCATTTGTGTCTCCGTGCTTTGTTGATTGCTAATTTATATTATATTTATATTTATATTTTTTATATTTATTAATATTTTTTTAGTTTTCTTTTTCTCTTATTTTTCAGTTTTTTCCTTTTTTTTAGTTTTTTCTTTTTTAGTTTTTAGTTTTTTTTGTTTTTTACCTTTTTTTAGTTTTTTTTAGTTTTTTTAGTTTTTTAGCTTTTTTAGTTTTTAATTCAGACGTCATATGCGGACAAACACGACGTCACTCGACAGACAGACAGACAGACATAACCCACAAACAACTTATTTTTATATATATTTATTCATATTTTTTTAGTTTTCTTTTTCTCTTTTATTTTTCAGTTTTTTCCTTTTTTTTAGTTTTTTTCTTTTTTAGTTTTTAGTTTTTTTTAGTTTTTTACCTTTTTTTTAGTTTTTTTTAGTTTTTTTTAGTTTTTTAGCTTTTTTAGTTTTTTTATTAGTTTTTATTTTTTTTGTAGTTTTTGCCTTTTTTTATTTTTTTTCAGTTTTTTTTTAGTTATTAGATTTTTACCTTTTTTTAGTTTTTTTTTAGTTTTTTAGCTTTTTTAGTTTTTTTTTCTTTTTAGTTTTTTTTGTAGTTTTTACCTTTTTTAGTTTTTTTCTTCTTTTGTATTAGTGTGAAATAATTCAGACGTCATATGCGAACAAACATGACGTCACCTGATCCATCCACAGATCCACACACAGACAACTTATTTTTATATATATAGATATTGAAGCTTTAGCGTAAACACCCAATAAACACGAAAATAATGCAAAAACTCTACGAAGTATTGCATTAATAACAATTTATGCGTACATAAAAAAATCTACCTTCTTTGATGACCCTAAATATGTAAAACCCATTAATTTTGAACTATACTCATAAAAAAAGTTATCATAGGATTTTTTTTATAATTTTGGAGGACAGGAGAAAAAGAATACGACCTTGATGAAAATTCACAATGAAATTTAGAATGTTTAAGGATCCTGTAGGGAAAGTTTTAAGCTTCTGTGCACAAAAAAATCATATTCTTCTGAGAGGGATGATCGTAGATGCGAGTTCACTGTCACTTTTCCTTTCGAGTCTTTTAGTGTACTTAGTAATTGAAGAACATCATGAAATGGTTAATTGTAACGGAAATTTAAAGATTATTTCGCGGCGCAATGCAGTAATATTTATGACAGAAGTTATACACTTTCCAAAAAGCCTGGACGGTAGACTTATAGCCGACCAAAAATGCCTCTGACCTAAAAAAAAGGTCAAAATGCTAACGAACGACAAATCGGATGTAGGAAATTGACTTAGAATTACCGAAAAGTTAATTTTCACTGGCTCAGTTCCGGATTGAGGACAGTCTTTTATTTGGGGAAGGTACATGTAACGTAAAAAATGATATTTAGACCTAAGCTTTAAAATCTCTGAGAGGGCTTTTAAATAGATATGAGGGTATTTAACTCTATTTTCTTAGGACTTGGATCCAGAAGGACAGGGGGGGGGGATGAAATCGCTGCATTCACAATGACTAAGAGAAAAGTGATGGGGCATCTCATGTATTCTTAGTCTCTCGCCATTTGGCAAGGAAGCAGTGGTCATCAGAGCTTGGGAAGGAGAGCTTTCGGTCGGTAAAGGAAAATTCTATTTCGCTTTTTCAAGGCTAAAAGTGATCAGATGGCAACTGACCCTCCTTCTGCGTCCTTTTGCTCCCGAGAAAACTTGTAGCCCCTCGCGGAATGAGACTTAAATTTGTAGATAATGCATTTCCTTCAAATAGACGAATCGTTTAAAAATTATGTCTCCGCGGATGACATGATTTGCAGAATAGTTATATTCATCATATCTGTTGTGAAACTTATATCCTTATATCCTTAGGTATTGGGCATCCAGTGCCCAATGTCTGGTAAGATTTGTCCCATTAAGAAAAATCTAAAGGTTGATGATCCTTTGTGATTTTTGGAGCACTTGTATAGTTTCATTACCCCCTCCCTTCTTCCAAATATGGACGGCAAATTTGCCACACAAAGTTAAAAGAGATTTCACTGAAAAACTGGCTAAGCCTGTTTTCCTTTTTTCCTTTTTAAGTGACTAATATGATAAGTTGATGTATGTTTAAAGACGATTTAGTTTTATGCTAGTGTAGCCTTGTATGGAATCACGTGGCTTGATTTAGCTGAATTAGAAACATAGAAATTTGAAAGTGACTAATAATTAAGATAATTGGATCTGGCCATGTATGTTATAAGGTTTATAGATAATGATGACTAGTTATTGCTTTTATTTTTAAATAATTCTGATAAAGTACGAGAAAATATTGCAAGAAATAAGGCTCACGCTCCTTATTCAGAATAGGCAATTGAATATGATTGGATAATAGTAAACGTAAAGTAACTTATCTTGGTTTCTTTCCAAGGAAACCGCTACTTTTTGTAACGAGCATTTGCTTAACTCTTCTGCCGCATCCACTTAATAAAGTCTGCTTTCCTGTTCCTCATTGGTATAGTTCTCTTTTACCACATAATTTTGTTAACTATTTATATTACATAGAAGTGGGACTACTCTGTTTAAATGTAAGATGCATCTGTAATATTCTAATCAAATCTCATATTAAAAACTTGATAAAACTGCTTTATTATTAATATTGTGTGGTTCATATCACTTGTAGTGCTTTTTGGTTTACTTTTCGCAACAATTAAGGCACTCCTATGGACCTTGCATCGATCCTGCCTGTCTCAAATTTGTAATAAATCAATCAATGAACTTAGTCGTTTTATCAGTTTAAGTGTAGCCTACTTTACTAACTTATGGGCCATTGTATGATCAAATTCTGTCATAACTAAATTGTTGTGCCTTCAAAGTAGGGGCAATCTATTACAGGAATATTTTCCTTTCCTACACCAAATTTGCTTAAGGTAAGATACGCCTTACTCCACTTTTTACCAGTCTAGACGAAAAGCTCTACCTTGGATTCAACCTAATCTAGTCTAACTTGATCATGTCTAGTTACTTCTGTAACGGCACGTAAAATCAATTCGCTTAACTACCGTCTCCGTCAGAAGGTTCTGCAGGGATAAATACTACTGTGACTAATGCCTTGCAGTTTTGATAATAAAGTGAGCAGCTAAAACTTTATTAGTAATGCCTTATCAGCCCGAGAAAGACTTGGAAGTTCCCTTGCTCATTATTGGCTATACTCCCTACCTATATGTTCCATCGGTCCTACCTGAACAAACAAATAAATCCATATTATTTAATTTCATATTTCCTAACCTCAAGAGATGAGTTTCTGAAATTCCTAATAAGTCAAGTCCAGTACTTTCGGACACGGTAAAACCATAAGTGCCTGTCAGCATCGTAATTTTTCCTTTTGCAATTTTAACTCTATTAAAACTATTTAAATTGTCAAGACCTCAAGAAAATCAATCCGTCTCACTAGTACAGGTCAGGGATTGAAAACGTCTTGCCAAGTCCACACAGGACCTAATGATTAGCTCTGGACTTGCAATCTATGTCCTTCAAAACGGCGTGCAAGCGTTGGTACCGCCGATCATTTCATTTCGGATGGGATCAGCCAGATAAGCTCAATAAGCTCAGCAAAAATAGGTATTTGACGATATTTGGTCTAGGTAAACAGGAAGGGTTTGCAAAATCATAGTATGGCTGCCAACCCATTGCTCTTCCCAGCTGAAGGGCCATGAAACGCAGATGAGCACCATCAGTATCTGGTACGTACGCAGGGGGGGGGCCTTCAGGCCCGCCCCCAAACCTTGTGAAATGTTTAATTTCCCCATGGTTTCTTGGGATTTCTGGCAAAAGTAGGACATTTATTAAGAATCTAGATACATGTGGTGAAGCCTTTTTGGGGGGATTTTACAGCATGCCATTATCCGGTCAAGTCACTCCCCAATTATTAACCCATTTTCTGTTTAACTTTTTACCCTCTTTGAAGAAATTAGCAATTGTGCTGTTACTTTTTTTTGTAAAGAGAATTTGCTTTCCACAGCAAAATAGAATTATCCTTGATATTAGGGCGTTTATCCCTCCCCCCCATTTCAGGATAAAGTACATTTATTAATGGATCAATTTTTGAAACTATCATTTTTCATTAAAATCTACGTTTTTGCAATAAAAGAACTGCCACCCACAGAATCCATATTGCACTGTTAACCCTAAAATTTCCCTTTCAGTGGGATATAATAGATTAATGACTGGTTCTATATCGCTATGAACATAACATGAGCCTAAAACATACTTTTGAGGCTTCAGTCCTCTTCCCGCCCCCCTATCCGCTACAATACTACAGATTAAAGTTAATCTGCGTTTTCCGATATACCTGCTTTTTGCATTACTCAATAAAAAAGTGATACTTTATATCTGCTGTTTCGAAGGTTTTGGCCCTCCCCTGCGTACCTGCGTACGCGCCTGATCAGTATGGTTTGTCAAGTCTGGTGCCACACTGTTTGCCTTTTTCCACCTATACAAAATCCTTAAGCCGGCTCACAACTGGACAGGAAAAAGTCCCGGAACATCATAAGTCATCATGTCCTCATTCTAATGTCAACTTTGTCTTTCGTGTTTCTCTACTTTCTTGGTTTCTACTTATTTATAAATTATAAGTACTACCAGGTCGTTGTTGTTGTTTTCTTTTTTACTGTATGCTAGTATTTATTCTTCCTCATCTTCATTTCGTATGTATTGTTTGATTTAGGTTATTATTTATGGTTCTTTTAGTGCTCTATTATCTTGTTGTTTGGCCCATAACAAGCAAAGCTTCTTATCCATAACAAGCAGACAGTGCGGCATCTCACCCTATGAATTTCAATTTCAGTGCAATATTGACCTAGTCTCATGCTGTGGACTGAATTGGAACTAAAATTGTACCGAGTCCTGGTTCGTTGCAAGAACGATGGAAGCCCTAATTTGCAGCAAAAACCATTAAAGTCCTGTTTGGTTTTCGAAAACGAGCTAATTGCAAGCTGAAGACTTCTTTCTTGCAATGATGAGCATGATTTTCAACTCGATAAAAAAAGCAAGCAATAAACCAGGTTTATTGTCAAAAGGGTGACAAAGCAGTATTACAATAATAGCTTACATTATTAAGTTAAACCTTTTAGGGTTAGTTGTGGTGGATTTTGAACTAGTCAGAAGACATTATGTGTATACTTTTAATACTACTTTTACGGGTACTGTAATTAATGAAACTAAGGACAATAAGTTGAAATTTTTAGGGAACATTAGGGGGAGTTTCAATTAAACGAAAAAACTATATGAATGCCGATATTAAAGGGGCATATAAACAATGTCAAAGACAGTGCTGCTCTTTCGTAGCTAGTAATATCGTTGATGTTTTAAAGGAGCTAATTTGATTGGAAATTAAAATTTCTGGCGCCCTTTTTAAGAGTCAAAAGTGATCGGAAGGCGTCAGAACGTAATTTGTACTTTACGGAAAAAATTTAAATGTTTTCACTTTAATAAATAAAAGACTATAGGATTTTACAGAATAAATATGAGCATATATATATTAAACTAGTAATGCACATTCATTTGTATTCTTCCAGTAAAGTGCAAATTATATTGTGACCTTGAGAAGGTATAAGTGTTGTGAGCCCTAATCATGTCAATTTCTGCTCGTTTTGAGCTTTTTTCGGCTATTTATTGTAATATATATTCGTTTTGTTTTCAGTTATTTATTGATTCTTATTTGTGGTAGTTTTACGCTTCTTAAATGGTTTAATTCTTCTTCCGTTGGAGGGTCCAAAGACTTAAACAAATGTTAATCTCATTCATTTTATCTTTCTACAGATAACTGCCTTAGTATCATTCCTTCACAGAAGGTCATTGAGGCTTTTGTGTTTTCCAATATTCCACGACGCACAATTGTACAGCGGATCCATTTCACAAAGCAGGGACTTGGTGTCAAGAGGCATAACGTTTCTTTTAGTATGAAGACACCAAACGATTATTTTGATGTAAATGTCAACACTGGAGACATTTTTGTTAAGCAGAGCACGGAGCAGCTTTTCTCCAGTCATAAAGGTTAGCTCTTTTCGTTGAAATTAATTTTGTCTATTTGAGAATTAAATTTAAGGAAAAGAACGTTTTTTCATCTCCAAATCAACTTACTAGTGCCTACTTTGGGAAGAGTGATTTTTCTTTCATGTATTAATACTGTTATTTTATTTCATGGTTCCTTTGCGAAGAACGTATGAAACCTGGAATATCTCTAAGCCTAACAACAAGTCGATGAATATAGTATTATTATTGAATCACAAAAGTAATGAAAGGGTGACCAACGCACTAACGTTTACCTCTATTCACTCTTTTTGAACCAGGTGATTATAAGTCAGGACTTTGAGATAGCTTTTTCATTCAAATGCTCAACACATCCATAAAACTTCTCCGAGAGAAATGAACACATCCTGTTGAGAAACCTCAACAGGAAAGGGCCTTAATAAGGAATGCAAAGCCGTATCGAAGGATACAGTAAGTCAACAGGACATTACTTAATAAGGAATGCAAATCTATATCGAAGGATGCAGTACCTCAACGGGACATTACCTAATCAGGAATGCAAATCTGTATCGAAGACCTTTTTAATAGGACCAGTGATCCCTGTCCCCTGCACCTCTTCAACTGCCAAGTATTTAGGAGACAGTGCGGCATCTCATCCTATGAATTTCAATTTCAGTGCAACATTGACCTAGTCTCATGCTGTGGACTGAACTGGAACAAAAATTGTACCGTGTCCTGGTTCGTTGCAAGAACGATGGAAGCGCTAATTTACAGCAAAAACCATTAAAGTCCTATCTAATTGCAAGCTGGAGATTGATTTCGTGCAATGACGAGCGTGATTTTCAACTCGATAAAAAAACAAGCAAAGTCTTGATTTAGTCATGCTAAAACAAGCTAAGTTCTAACCCAGTGAAAAAAATAGCCAAGTCCAAGCTGAGGGCTTTAGGTAATGCTGTAGAAGAACAAGTAAAGTTCTTACTTATCGGAAACACAAGCTAAGTTTGGAGACAGTGTGAAAATGGACTAATTGGCTACAGTATTAATTTGCTATATATAGAACTAAGTACTGATTAAATTTAAACAGACTAATTTAGACACAGAATAAAAATGAGCCAAGTCCAAGCTAAGGGCTAACCTTGTATAAAACAACCTCAGTTATAATTTAGTTGAAGAAGCTGGCTAAATAATAACCAGTTGCCAAAAGAGCCAAGTCTACACTTGGTGCACAACAATCCAAGTCTTGGCTTGTTTTAAACGATGAAAATTTAAGGCAACGAATCTTGTAATTGCTTGCCAAAATGAGGTACGCTCTGAGATACACATTTGGAGAAACTGTAAAACTGACTGACCAGCAATTTGAAATAAACTTAAAGCTGGTATATTTTCTATTCCACTTACATGTCTTTTCCTATTGCCTCGCATTAAAATAACTTAAGATAAAAAAAAAAATGCTTTTCTGCCATGATTGGCCTTGAAAACTATATCCTTGATTGTTTTTTTTTTATTTTAAAAGTTGTTGAGCTTGCACTTTTTTCTTTGTGTTTTTTTTTATTCATGTAGCCCATTATTCTATGCTTCATCCTTACATTTTATTGCAGATGCAGTTTGGATTTGACATTATAGTTTGAATGGCTCCTTTTCTCGATTATCGTTTTTAAAGGCTGAACCATTTTCGTATTTCTCTGATAGTAATTTATGCTAATTTTTTTATCCTGGTTAATTAAGTATTCCAAATCATTAATTTGCAGTTGCTACTTTTTTTTATCTTCGACAATTATTAACAGGATTGTTCTGGTTGCATAAATCAATATCTTAAAGATAGCTCCTGCTAAAACCTAAACTAATTCATTTTTAAAACCAAAATTATTTCTAAGTTGAACTAAAATCTATTTTTGTAAAATATTTGCTAGGGTCAGGCTCACCACGGACGCTGCATATCCTTCTAGTCCTTCAAGTGCTTTAATTATAAACGCATATGTATCTGTTAAAATTTATAACATCTCCTAGGTAAGAACTGTAAGCAACGTTCCTATAGTAGCCAAAGCTCTTAAAAAAATCGAAATTCTGATAATTGAAAAATGCATAAACAGAAGTGTATTTTATACTAACTCCATATATATAAAATTCTTTAAGTTTAATATTACTCATCAAAAGCTACGAACCTGAGAAAACTTGTCTCATATTCAAAAAAGGGGAAAAACACCCTGGAAAAGCCAAGCGGTCTTAATGTAAAACATAGCATCAAATTCAGCATATCTGAGAACACTACTGTAGGGATTTTAAGCTCCTATAAGCAAAAATATGGAATTTTTTTTGCCAGAAGAAACATCGTGGATTATAATGTTTTCCCAGTTGTGATTGTATCGAATCCATGGTCCTAGAAGATCAAAAGAAGGCTCATTCAAACGGAAAGCTTACTTGGAAAGTTCTTACTTGCTCTAAAAGTGACCAAAAGGATTTGAGGACAACTAGTACCCTTCCTATGCCCCTTTTCTCCTCAAGACGTACTATTTTAAGATTTAACATACAACCTTTGATTCAACATAGTTGAAATGTCCAATAGCTCTGTCTTTGGAGATGAAAATACCCCTACGTGACCCATGGGGAGAAAACTGTAAGTCAAACAATTTGCCCCTTTTTTATATATAGGGAAATGTTAATGGGAAATATATGGAAGTTTATTTAGGTGAAATTTTTTGCGAGGGTGTTTTCCATGGAGAGGAAAGTTTGGAGGAAGTTTTAATGGGTAAAGTTTACACGGGGGGTGGGGGGATTTTCCGGCATGACTTGAAAAACAATAAGAAATTAAATCTTAAATTTTTTTTTCATTGAAAGCAAGGAGCAGCTCGAGAACTTAAAACGAATAGAAATTGTTCTGTATATGAAGTGGGCCCTTTTCTCAAACCTTGATATTTACGCTATGGTTTGACTTTTTGTCACAATTCTCTAAGAAAGACTGCTCAAACACAAGGGTCTCGAATTTGAATGGTTTTTTTTAAAGAACTATAAGGTCTTATTGTAAAGAGAGCGAGGGCTGACGAAAAGATAGCCCCGCCCCTCACACGGAATAATTTCTGTTTATTTTAAGTTCTAATGTTGCTTCTTACATTCAGTCGAAAAAACTTATTCTTTAAAACTTAATTATTTGAAAAAGCCAACATATAGGCCAGTCTTTGCTAGAATAATCAGCTCGGGAACTTATTTGAGATGAATATGAAGGGCTGAATTTTTTTTCAGACAAATGTTGCCACAATTACCCCCTCCTATTATCAGCATCCTAATAGCTAACGTGTTTCTTTTTAGAAAGAACATTGGTAAGATTCGGAGTACTAATAAGCCTTGAGGATACCGAAAATTGCAAAACTTCTGTTATGGTTCAAATTTGGATTAAAAGGAAGGCAGTCTGCAATCGGGAGAAAAAGGTATTTAGCTACTTAAATCTATATCCATTCAGGGCTAAACTGAGATTGTACAATAGTCCTATGGTAATATTTTAAGTAATTATAATTTAGGTCCCCTTAAAACGAGTGTATCTAGTCTAGTTTCAAAGTAAGAATATTGAAAAAATCGAATCTTGGCTCTTTATGTAGAATATTTTCCCTCTATCCTTATTCGTGGGTTTCATAAAAAAGGCTGGAATTGGGATCAGATTTATTGTTTTTTTTTTTTTTAGTTTTATGCCCTAAGTTTTTCTAATAAGTTTCCATTAGTACAAAATGCATAGGTATTACCAGACCATTCTTATTTCACTGGACCTTTTGGGGTCCTTATTCTACGGTGATTATGGGTAAGGCCGAGCTAGTAGGGAGCTTCGTACTAGCTCCCTAAGGAGAGAAAGCGGGGAAGCATCCGTACTTCCGAAGTGGAAAAGTGGTTTTCATTGTTGTTAAAGATTTAATGCAACATGTAAGGAATATGGAGATTTTAGCTATGCTAATTCCAAGGTGAGTTTTTCATTTCTATCCAGAATCATTTTCGAGGGCTTTCAGGACTTTTTTTTCAATGTTCCAGAAGTTTCTTTTGCAATAAACTTTTCTTAAAATAAAAGTTACTATTCACAGATCAGCTTCAGACGGTGATTCTTCACTATTTGACATTTTTCTTTCTGCAAAACCCTTTTTTAAAATTTTGTCTACCATGGGCTAGCGTTAGTTCTTTTCTAGGTTGTATCTGACTATGTAACCTTTATGTTGAGTTTACTACAATGTACATATCCTTTGACTTTTGTTTCTGTGCTTCAAACCTTAAGGTGGTGCTCATAGAATGCTTTAAATAAGATAATAAAATGGAGATGAAAGACCGAAAAAGAGAAAATAAGGAAAGGTGGAAAGTAAAATTTTATGCAAGAAAATAACTCAGGATTGGAAGTTGCCCATGGTTAAGACTAGCAGGTAAAAACTTCTAAAGATTTAAACTAAAACACTGAAAGAAAGGCTCTGGCCCTTTTTTGTCTTTATATATATGATCTTCAGTCAAAGTATTCTTGAAATACATTTAACCTGACTCAGTGCTCTATAAATAGTCTAGAGAAAGAAAAACTCATAAGAAAAACTCACAGGGGACTATAGCTTCCTTTACATATAAGTGTTTAATGATCCTGGCTCATTTGGAAAAGGAGGCTGAAAGGAATTACAAGGAACTGATGGGACTCATTAAATTTTGCTTTAAAAAATATGTCATCTTACCTAATGATGGCTACCCTATAGTGTCCTTGTTAATTAGTGTCCTTTTATCAGTGGAAGAAAAACTATAGATATTAGGAGACTAGGGTATGGCCCTAACACATCTTCACAGGTCTCATCCGCAAATGTGACTACAAATATAAAGAAAATAAAATCAACACGGACTAGTACTTATTCTCAGAGAGAGTTCCAATGTTTTGAAATTGACCACAGGTATTAAAGAAAAAATTGACACAGGGTAGAATTTAATCTCACAGAGAATGTTGATGTTCTGAAATTGTAAACTCATCTCTGCCCTATTTTGCGTCGTGCTTCAGCATATTTATTGGTAACTTTGCTGTAGTATAATGGATTGATGATCTGCTTGGTAACACAGAACCTGGGTTTCAATCCCCGCCGTAGCAAGATTGGATGACTAGCTTCCTACTTGTCTTAATAAATTAAGACCCAGCAACTGAAGTTTCGATTTGACACCCTATCGCTAGCAACGGATAGCGAAGATCTTTATTCTTTATATATATTGGTAGGAGCACCGTAAATATTTTTTTGTTTTTATGGCACTTGGTATTAACCAAGTGACATATAGCGATTGCAAATTCTGTCGGTCTGTCGGTCCCGGTTTTGCTAGTTTAGGCACTTTCAGATAAGTTGGGACGATGAAATTTGGCAAACGTATCAGGGACCAGACCAGATTAAATTAGAAATAGTCGTTTCCCCGATTCGACCATCTATGAGGGAGTGGGAGGACGGTTAATTTGAAAAAATTAGAAAAAATGAGGTATTTTTAACTTACGAATGGGTGATCTGATCTTAATGAAATTTGATATTTAGAAGGGTATCGTGCCTCAAAGCTCACATTTTAAATCCCGACCAGATCCGATGACATTAGGGGAGCTGGAGGGGGAAACCTAAAATCTTGGAAAACGCTTAGAGTGGAGGGATTGGAATAAAACTTGGTGGAAAATTAATTACAAGTCCTAGATACGAGATTGAAATAACCAGAATGGATCCGCTCTCTTTGGGGGAGTTGGGGGGAGGGTTAGTTCTGAAAAATTAGAAAAAAGAGGTATTTTTAACTTACGAAGGATTGATCGGGTCTTAATGAAATTTCATATTTAGAAGGACCTCGTAACTCAGATCTCTATTTTAAATCCCGACCGGCTTTAAGCCTCCGATTTTCCTTTTAGATCAATCTATTGATTCATAGAATTTTGCTAGAGCTCATGTAATATGAGCTCTTGGCTCTTCCGACCTCGTCACAAGTTCCGTATGAGCTCTTAGCTCTTGTTTCGTGTATTTAATGTAAAAGTAATAAATTTCAAACGTGAAGAAAAATTTCAGATTGAGAAACAGAATTTAAAGTCTAGAAATTTGTCATTAGACTATCTGTATATTTTTGTATTTTTGCAGTGGTCCATACTTAGGGTCCATACAAAAGCTAAATTAAGACATCAGGGAGTAATTATAATCAAAGGTGATTTTGAAGGATTGTGTCTCCATTACCATTATCCTAAATATTTTCCCTTATTATACTATTTTTTGTTGTTATATTAATAATCCCAATAATTTAGTCAGTTATATAAACTTTCGTTCACGCTGCTTAATTCGATGATTAATTCAATGATTTCACCCTGATTAATTCGCAAGAAATCATTAACCTTGATTGTCAAAGCAGTTACTGTCTTTCGAACCTGGTCTACCCTACTTAAAGTCATTTTATAAACTTGTAAAGGAACACATCATTCTCGCTACTTCAGACCATTATTCTCGACAAAGTACAACAGGAACTATTATTCTCAGCTTGCGTTCAATAAAATAAAAGCGCGGTCTTTTATAAATATTGATTTAAAAACTTTGTCCATAAAAGAAATCTTCTAAAAAAAAGAAAAAAAGAGCTGCACTAAATCAAAGATGAGCAAAAATAACGTAATAAATAAATGAAATCCAAAACGAACTGAAATTAGAAGTCGTTCTCAAAACGAGCAGAAACTGAAAAGAAAAGGAGTAGGGCTAGGGCCACCTTTGCTCTCTGAAGGCCAGAAAGTATTTACACTCTACTGAAAACGATTGTGATTTTAAGCTACGCGTTTTTACTTTTTTTAACATACAAAAAGAAAAAAACAACATAATAATCAAGATTACTGAAAGAACAAACGAATGTGGAATGACATTCTAATGTATACTAATGTTGATTCCTGTAAGTCAGAAGTTTTTGGACTTGCTGAAGTTATAAAAGAGAAAAGCTTTAAAATGTACTTCATTTTGAGTAAACAGCAAATTATGTTCTAGGCTTTAAAAGGCAATTATGGCCTTTGTCCTACTATTCTTTGTGGTAATTTCTGCTCCTTTAAAGCTTGGCTTGGCTATTTATTATAATTTCTGTTCGTTTTGAGTTTCATTTTTTATCGATCATGATTTATGGTTGTTATACACTAGAAACATTATTTGAATTTCTTTCTGTAGGTTTAACGTTGCTCTTTACTTTTCTATGAAAAATGTCTTTTGCAGAAAAGGCTTTTAAAATTAATTTCGGATCGTTTTAATTGAATTAATCTTTTTTATTAGTAAAAAAAGTTATATTCTAAATCTTTCCGGGTTTCATAGGCTGTGCAATAACACTGCTTAAGTAAAGAACAAAATGGACACAGTGTTTTATTTATCTCTTGGTTCGTTGTTTCTGACCAAGGCAGTTCGTATAAAAGGAGTTATCGCAGAAACTTCGAAAGGAGCTCTTTTGATTGGAAATTGAAAGTTCTAGTGCTCTTTTTAAGAGTCAAAAGTGACTGGAGGGTATCCAGTCCCCCAACGCCTACCATTTCCATAAACACATCCAATCAAAATTTTGATATAGCCAATTTGTTCAGCATTGTTGAAAGGTCCAGTAATTATGTCTCTGGGGATGTCAACCATCTAGCCCTTGAGAAAAGGGCTACAAGCTATGCTTGTTAACCATTATTAACATATTAGGTTTTTATGGAAAGGGGGGTCCCATAAACTTTGGAGGGGGCTCATTAAATTGAAAATTGGAAGTTCTGATGTCCTTTATAAGAGTCAAAAGTTGCCAGAGGGTAATTACCACATCTTCTACACGCCTTTTTTCCCCAAATGCATCCAATCAAAATTTTGAAATAGCAATTTGGTAGAGCATAGCTGAAAGGTCCAGCAATTACGTCTCTGGGGATGTCAACCATCCAGTCCTCGAGAAAAGGGCTATAAGTTATGCTAGTTGGCCATTATTAACATATAAGGTTTTAATGTAAAGAATGGCCGTATAAACTTTGGAGGTGGCTCATTCAATTCGAAATCGGAAGTTCTAGTGCCCTTTTTAAGAGTCAAACGTGACCGAAGGGCAATTAACACCCCACCCCCGTAAGCCCTCTTTTCACCAAATGCATCTAATCAAAATTTTTGAGGCGACCAATTTGTCCAGCATAGTTGAAAGGTCCTTTAATTATGTCTCTAGGAGTATCGATTACCCCGGCCCTCGGGGAAAGGGTTATAAGTTGCGCTAATAATTGCCCATTATTGACATGCAAGGTTTTTATGGAAATTATGGTCGTATAACTTTGAAGGGGAACCATTCGATTGGAAATTGAAAGTTCTGGTGCTCTTTTTAAGAGTCAAAAGTGACTGGAGGGAAACTAGGTTCCCCACGTCCTCTTTTCCCTAATGGAATTTGATCGAAATTTTGAGATAGCTGTTTTATTCAAAATATTCCAAGGGCCATTTTACAAGGCCTTTGGGGTTGAGACAACTTCCAGAGCCTAGGGAATAGGGTCAAAAGCTATGCCCGGGGGCAAATAAGGATTTTATGGAAGGAGTGGTCATATAAACTTTGAAGAGGCTTATTTGATTGGAAATTGAAAGTTCTGATTCCCTCTTAAGAGTAAAAAGGGATCGAGGGCAACTAATGCCCCATGCCCTCTTTTTCCCAAATGCCTCCCATCGAAATTTTGAAACAGTTTTTTTGTTCAAAATTGTTCAAAGATCATTTAACAGTGCCTCCAGGGTTGACACGACCCCCCAGAGCCTAGAGGCAAGGGTTGTAAGTTATGACCCAGGGGCACATAAGATTTTTATGGATTGAGTGGTCGTATAAACTTTGGAAGGGTCTATTAAATTGGAAATGACAAGTTCTAGTCACCTTTTTAAGAGTTAAAAGGGATCAGACGGCAACCAGCCCTCCACGTCACCTTTAAATGCATACGATCAGAATTTTCAGGTAGGTATTTTGTTCAAAATGGTCCAAAGAGAAAATTACTATGCCTCCGGGGTTGACACAGCCCTACATGCCCCACAGCAAGGGCTTATAAGTCATACAAGTTGCCCATTGTTAACATATAAATTATTGTGGAAGGGGTGGTCAGATTAACTTTGGAGGGTGCTCATTGATTATAAATTGAAAGTTGTAGTCCCATTCTACCCAACCCCCCCCCAATCCACACCGTTTTCCCCCAAATTTATTTGATCAAAACTTGGAGATAGCCATTGTTTCAAATTAATCCGAAGGGAAAATAACTCTGCCTCCTGGGTTAACCCCCCAGCTCCCGGGACAAGGGCTATAAGTTATGCTAATTGCCCACCTTTAACAGATGAGGTTCTTATGGAAGGGGTGGTCGTACAAAATTTGATTGGAAATCAAAAGTTTTGGTGCCCCAGGTAAGAGTCAAAAGTGAGCAAATGGTAACCAACCCCTCACGCCCTTTTGTCCCCAAATACATCCGATCAGAATTTTCAGACAGCCATTTTGTTCAAAATAGTTTAAAGGTCAAATAACTGTGCATACAGTGTTGATACACTTCCCCCAGCCCCCGAAAAAGGGCTATAAGTTATACCATTTGCGCTTTATTAACAAATAATGGTTTGTATTGGAAAAGAAGACATGTTTAATCCTGTGTCTTGTAAAATGCTTAGAGTGATGCCAAGTTGAAGCTTTGAAGGAAATGTTAAGATGTATGCCGAACACAATTCAAACATTATATGCTTACTGGTTGTGAAAAAGAAATATCCACCAATATCTAAGGAACAACCGAGTGTATTAAGTTGAAAATTTCAAGGTATTTTGAGGAGACTCTGAAGAGATATTTCAGGGCAACCAGCCTCCCCTCCTTGCCCTTTTTAGGTACCCCCTCTGCTCAAAAATGATAAAAATTTTGGAATTATTATTTTTTCCAAACCAGTCAAAAGGTCTAATAACTATGCTTCCAGGGATGCCATGCCTCCATAGTCCCGGGGCAAGGATTGTACATCATGGAATTGCCCGTTATTTACCTGCAGGATTCATCATTACGAAAATGGGAAATATTTGATTCCTGGTGTATCTGAAAAGGCTAAGGGTATTAATGTAAAACTTTGGAAAATGTTGAGGGTATGTTATACTAAATCAGAAGGTTCTATGTGCATCCAGTTAATTAAATATGAGGATCTGCAGTATTTTAAGAACAGCCGAGGGTATTAAGTTGAAACTTTCAGGACATGTTGAGGTGGATGTTGAAAAGTGGTTGCAGGGCTGCCATACCTTTCCATGCCTTTTTAGTTGTCCTTCGTCCTAAAATATTTCGTCGAATTTTCTAAATAGAGATCTTTTTCAGAATAAACAATAGCCCAACTAAATATGCCTATGGGGACAACATAACTCCCCACAGCTTTGGAGACGGATGCCAAATACAATAAAACATACTATATGTGTGCAAATTGTCAGAAGGACGTATCCACAAATCCAAGGAGCGACTGAGAGTATTTAATCGATAATTTCAGGGGATCTTGAAGAGGGTATTGAAGAACTATCGGAGGGTAATTATCTACCCTTGCCCTTTTTAGATACTCTCTCCCTTGATCACTAATCAAAATTCTGAACAAGCAATTTTGTTTAAAACAGTCAACAGGTCTAGTAGCTATTCCCCCGTTGATGAACTCCCCCCCTCCAAAAAAATCCCGCTGGGTAAGGATTGTAAATTATAGAATTTCCCCTTTTTTACATGCAGGATTTATCATTAGGAAAAAGGAGAAATATTTATTCTTGGTGCGTTCAAAAAGACTTGGGGTGTTAAGATGAAACTTCGGGAATGTTGAGGGAAATATTAAACTAAATCTAAAGATACTAAGTGCATTCTGTTTATCAAAAGTATCTATAATATCCCAAGAACATATAAGGATATTAGGTTTCAACTTTCAGGGCCTGTGAAGGGAGAAGTATAAAAGTCATCAGAGTGCAACCAGTCCCCCTCCCATGCCCTTTTTAGCTGCCCTCCTTCCTAAGATACCTTATAAAAATTTTGGAATAATCTTCTTATTTGAAATAGTTGAAGAGTCAAAGAACTATACCTCCAGGGATGACTTAACGCTCACAGCCCCTTAGGGGAGTGTTCCAAGTTATATGAGTTGCCCATTATTTATATTGTTTATAGAGATGCCCATTGCCTTAATTACTTGACTGAAAGCTCTTGTTGGACAGCGTCACCAGCGTAGAGGGAACCAGACGTCAGTGCCGTTAGTCGTTTCCAGAGTGGCTTGTTTTGGGTGAGGGTAGGAGCTTTGCTGAGGTCAGTTCCCCATGCTGTGAGTTAATTCCGGATGATATCCGCACATCTCATAAGTCGTCTGCCTATGGGGTGTTTCCAACCTTTTAGAGTTGAATCGAAGTCAAATATAAGTCGTGCTGGTGTTTAAGTGGGTAGGCGAAGTAAATGACCGTCCCAACGCAGCGAGCGAGACTCAATCTGTTTGGAGAGGGGTGGTAATTTAAAGCACCGGAGGATATCCATGTACCGTACCCTGTCCAGCGACCTAACGTGTTCGATTTTGCGGAGGTGCTTTGTTTGGACATCATCAACCTTCATCATATGAGACTATTTAAAGACCAAGTCTTTCATGAGTACAACACAAAACTTGCTACCGAGGCAGAGTAGATACGAGCTTTAATCAGACGGTTGATCTGGGGCTTGTGGAATATTGTTCACAGCAGTCGGCCGGAAATGAAGTTTACCTTTGCCACCCTTGCTGATATCTCTGCATCTAGATAACCGTTCAAGCAGATAATTGAACCAAGATAGGTGAACTACTTGACTATCTCAACATCTTGGCAACATACCTATATAGTTGTCAGGGGGCTGCATGGTGCCTTGTCCACAGGCAATATTCTGGTCTTGGTCCCGAAAATCCGTTGATTTTTGAATTCAAAAAAAGGGAATAGTTGTGGGAAAAGTCAAAGTCATGGCCAATTGTAGAAAAAAGCCAAGACATATTGTCCAATTAAGTGGGCAGCCCAGTCAAGGTTATATATATATATAACCAGTACCCAACACCTAGTTGGTGGGGGCGCTTCGCGCCCCCCAAGCGCCCCCGCGCGTGTAAGTCGTTACGCGCCATATTAGTTACGCGCCATTGTAGTTGTGTCCCTGTGTCCCACCTGTGAATATAGATAGATATACATATATATATATATATATATATATATATATATATATATATATATATATATATATATATATATATATATATATATATATATATATATATATATATATATATATATATATATATATATATATATATATATATATATATATATATATATATATATATATATATATATATATATATGTTTTTAACTGCGTAAAACTTACGAATATAGAACATTCTTCGCTGTCCCATTGTCTGTGCACATAAATAGATTGTCAGGTTTACCGACTCTTGAACATACAACATACAATTGTCCATGGGAAAACCAATCCATATTCTAATGATTGCCCTTGAGATTTGTTGATGGTGATTGCTAATCAAACATTCCTTGTGTCCCCGTCATCCTTTATATATCCCCCTGTGCCCCCGGCGTCCCCGTTGTAGTTGTATCCCTGTGTCCCGGTCGTCATTTATATTCCCTGTGTCCCGGTCGTCATTTATATTCCCTGTGTCCCGGTCGTCATTTGTGTCCCGGTGTCCCGGTCTGTGATTTCTCTTTGAGTGTCCTGGTCGTCATTTATATCCCCTGTGTCCCGGTCGTCATTTGTGTCCCGGTGTCCCGGTCTGTAATCTCATCTTATAATGACGTCATATACAAACCTCATATATTTATAGTGACGCCATATGCAAACCCACAAACAAACAAACTTGCATACATACAACTTATTTTTATATATACAGATATAGTTTCTTTTGTAGTTTTTCTTTTTTAGTTTTTCTTTTTTTAGTTTTGCAGCTTTTTTTAGTCTTTTTAGCATTTTGTCGTTTTAGTTTTTTGCCTTTTTTATTTTTTTCCTTTTTTAAAAGTTTTTTTCTTTTTAGTTTTTTTTTCATTTTTTAGCTTTTTTCGCGCCATATTAGTTACGCACCATTGTAGTTGTGTCCCCCGGTCGTCGTTTATATTTCCCCCCTGTGCCCCCCGGCGCCCCAGTTGCAGTGTCCCTGTGTCCTGGTCGTCATTTATATTCCCTGTGTCGCGGTCGTTAATTCTGTCCCGGTGTCCCAGTCTTTAATTTCTCTTTGAGTGTCCTGGTTGTCATTTATATTCCCGGTATCCCGGTCGTCATTTGTGTCTCGGTGTCCCAGTCTGTAATTTCATCAGTCGACAAACATGACGTCAGTCGACAAACAACTTCATGACGGAATAATGCTCAATCCTTATAATGACGTCAGTCGACACACAAACATAACATCAGTAGACAGACACACAGACAAACAACTTATTTTTATATATATAGAAGATACGTCAGATTATATATATATATATATATATATATATAGAAGATTATATAGAAGATTATATATATATATATATATAGAAGATAGATACGTCAGTTGACAAACATGACGTCAGTCGCATTAGTATATGTGCGTGTGGCAATCCTCGTTTTTGCCATTCCACTGAGTACATCCAGCATCGCACTGACCCAGGTTGCTCTTGTGATTCTTCGGCACGCTTTCTTTTGGTGATTTCTCTTTGAGACGGAAGCCTAATTTCACGCTGTTGTTGTGATTCCTCGGCACGCTTTCTTTTCTTATTTTCTCTATCAGCCGCAAGCCTGTTTTGTTGCTGTTCTTGTGATTCCTCGGCAAGCCTTCTTTTTTCACTTTCTCTTTTAGCAGCAAGTCTGGTTTCGCATTGCTCTGGTAGTTCCTCGGCACGCTTTCTGTTCTTACTTTCTCTATCAGCCGCAAGCCTGTTTTCTTGCTGTTCTTGTAATTCCTCGGCACGCTTTCTTTTCTTACTTTCTAGGTTCTTCAGTCATTTTACAATTAGAAATTTCTCTTTCAACGGTCTTCTTACAATTAAAAATTTGTCTTTGAACGATATTCTTAAATACCTGTGTCCTGGTCGTCATTTATATTGCCTGTGTCCCGGTCGTCATTTGTGTCCCGGTATCCCAGTTTGTAATTTCTCCTTGAGTGTCCCGGTCGTCATTTGTGTCCCGGTCTGTAATTTCTCTTTGAGTGTTTTTTTTTTTAGTATTTTTTAGTTTTATACATTTTTTCTTTTTTCAGTTTTCTTTTTCTTCTTTATTTTTCAGCTTCACTATGAAATACATATCGCCGAACCTTTGTTTTTTTAACTAAAATCTTGTAGGCATTGATGACCTTATCCAAGTCAAGATCCCAAACCCAATCATCATCGCTATCATTTTCAGTTTTGATATGTTTTGACTCTCGCTGTCCAGGTGGATCTTCATCTAACTGCGCGGTTTTGCGTTCTTTAGCCTCAAGCCTGTTTCCTTGCTGTTCTTTTGATTCCTCATATATATATATATATATATATATATATATATATATATATATATATATATATATATATATATATATATATATATATATATATATATATATATATATATATATATATATATATATATATACTAGATGTTGGGGTGGCGCTTCGCGCCACCCCAACACCTAGTTGGTGGGGCGCTTCGCGCCCCCCAAGCCCCCCCGAGCGCGTAAGTCGTTACGCGCCATATTAGTTACGCGCCATTGTAGTTGTGTCCCTGTGTCCCACCTGTGAATATAGATAGATTTATATATGTGTTTCAAACTACGTAAAAATTGCGAATATACAACATTTTTGGCTTTCCCACTACTGGGAGCTTTCCGTTTCCAATTGCCAGCAATTGATCTGAAAATGTTTGACCAGAGTCATCGTTTTGCAATCGGACACGCATATTTGTAGTTAATTTTAATATTTAAATTGCGTAAAACTACGTAAAAATTGCGAATATACAACATTCTTGGCTTTCCCATTGTCTGTGCATATACAAAGCCTTATGCACTAATAATGACGTCATATGCAAACGCTCTTTTACAAACAAACAAACATGCATACACACAACTCGTTTTTATATAGATAGATAGATAGGTAGATACAATACAAATTAACTGCGTAAAACTTGCGAATATACAACATTTTTCGCTGTCCAATTGTCGCTGCATATAAATAGATTGTCAGGTTTACCGACCCTCGAACATGCAACGCACAATTGTCCATGGGAAAAACAATCAATATTAAGATCTATACCACATTTTTCTAATGATTGACCTTGAGCTTTGTTAATGGTGATTGCAAATGCTAATCGAATTGGGAATTGCAATCTTTTAAATTGAAAAGGCAGATCCGTTGGAATCATGGGAATGCGAGGAATAAGAACAGCCTCACCCTCAAAAGGCCCTGTCAAGATTGTGGCCTCTATTAGGTCTTCCATTGTTTTTTTTTACGGCAAGTCGCGTGCCATTGCAAAGCTTTGGTGGGTTGATGTTTCTTAAAAGTATTATTGGTACGCCTATTTTTAGTTGTAGCACGTGTGGTGGAAACCCTGAAAGATCTATGGAATTTAAAAATTCAGATGGATAATTAACCGCTTCATTTGGTTCCAAAACTGTGTCGACTGACTTGTAAAGGACTGCCTGGTCTCGAATCTTGGTCAAAACAATATTGTTGATTTCGTGGACGTCTATATTTTTGGGTGCGAGAATCGCTCTTTCACTTAGCCATTTATTATTTTTATAATTTTTTAGAATATTCGGAAAAACTTTTTCAATCAATTAATTTTTGGACGTCACTAAATTACAGAAATCAGCAGGTAGTTGTATACGTCCTGAAATTGAGTCTATCGTATCATAAATGTCTTTTTGTTCCGACGTTAACTTGGAAATGTTATTTTGTACATACGACAATAGATCATTCGTACTGTTAACTTTTTTCACGATCCAATTCTACACATGTCGAAACAGCAGCGATACGGTTAGGTGAAGGCATTCCCAAATCCTGAAGAGGTTTGTTTGCCATACATACGCACAAATCTTCTATAATAACTAAAGTGTAGTTATAAATTTCTGATGTAAAATCAAAAGTCATATTTGACGTCTCTAACTGTTTTCGATGGAGTATATCTTCGGACATTTTTGACTTATATTTTTCCCATAACTCTGTAGGAGCTGATGGAGAGCAAGTTGTTAAAATGATGCCAAACAATGCACAAATTTGACTTGGGGTTTACGTTTCGCACTAATGGAGAATATGGATCAACCCACTGGTTATCTACTTCGATGGTGGTACCGTTGCCATTGTAGGTTCTTCAGTCATTTTACAATTAGAAATTTCTCTTTCAACGGTCTTCTTACAATTAAAAATTTGTCTTTGAACGATATTCTTAAATACCTGTGTCCTGGTCGTCATTTATATTCCCTGTGTCCCGGCCGTCATTTGTGTCCCGGTATCCCAGTCTGTAATTTCTCTTTGAGTGTCCCGGTCGTTATTTATATTCCCTCTGTCCCGGTCGTCATTTGTGTCCCGGTCTGTAATTTCTCTTTGAGTGTTTTTTTTTTAGTATTTTTTAGTTTTTTACATTTTTTCTTTTTTCAGTTTTCTTTTTCTTCTTTATTTTTCAGCTTCACTATGAAATACATATCGCCGAACCTTTGTTCTTTTAACTAAAATCTGGTAGGCATTGTTGACCTTATCCGAGTCAAAATCCCAAACCCAATCATCATCGCTATCATTTTCAGTTTTGATATGTTTTGACTCTCGCTGTCCAGGTGGATCTTCATCTAACTGCGCGGTTTTGCGTTCTTTAGCCTCAAGCATGTTTCCTTGCTGTTCTTTTGATTCCTCGGCACGCTTTCTTTTCTGACTTTCTCTATCAGCAGCAAGTTTTTTGGCATAGACTCTTTGAGCATCTTCATCGGCTTTTGCCATTGTAAGTTCATCAGTCATTTTAAACTTAAACATTAATAGATTTCTACGTGAACATATATGTCTTAAATATCTTTAATGACATCACCGTCATAGCAAAATGACGACAACTAACTTCATGACGTCAGCTGACACAGAAACATGACGTCACCTGATCCACAGACAGACACAGACAGACAACTTATTATATATATATATATATATATATATATATATATATATATATATATATATATATATATATATATATATACATATATATATATATATATATATATATATATATATATATATGTTTTTAACTACGTAAAACTTGCGAATATACAACATTCTTTGCTGTCCCATCGTCTGTGCATATAAATAGATTGTCATGTTTACCGACTCTTGAACATGCAACGCATAATGGTCCATGGGAAAACAATCCGTATTCAGATCTATACCTCATGATTCTATTGATTGCCCTTGAGCTTTGTTGATGGTGATTGCTAATCGACCATTTCCTTTGTTGCCGTCGTCATTTATATATCCCCCTGTGCCCCCCGGCGTCCCCGTTGTAGTTGTGTCCCTGTGTCCGGGTCGTCATTTATATTCCCTGTGTCCCCGTCGTCATTTGTGTCCCGGTGTCCCAGTCTGTGATTTCTATTTGAGCGTCCCGGGCGTCATTTATATTCGTCAGGATATTGTAGGGCATCGTAGCATCGATGAGTTTAAGCAATTCTTGTCAACTGATTGTTTCGCCTATAAAGAATATTATCTCGAGGTAGGAACTGATCACCGACCAGAACGATTGCCACTTTGTTGATAGTTGCATATCAGGAGGCATCAATTCGATTGCTGTTTTTAAGCAGAAGCACTAAATTATTATTTTTGTGGAAAAGATGATATATATAAATATATATATATATATATTTTCTTTTTAGTTTTTTTTGTAGTTTTTACCTTTTTTAGTTTTTTTCTTCTTTTGTATTAATGCTAAAGCCAAGGTTCAAACTGGTTCTGGACTGAAAACTAAATATGCTAATCAAATTGGGAATTGCAATCTTTTAGGTTGAAAAGGCAGATCCATTGGAATCATGAGAATTCGTGGAATAAGAAAAGCCTCACCCTCAAAAGGCCCTGTCAAGATTGTTGCCTCTATTACGTTATAACAGACATAACACGTCATTTGTGTCCCGGTGTCCCGGTCTGTAGTTTCGTTAGTCGACAAACATGACGTCAGACGACAAACAACTTCATGACGACATACAGCTCAATCCTTATAATGACGTCAGTCGACAAACATGACGTCAGTCGACACACAAACATGACGTCAGTCGACAGACAGACAAACAACTTATTTTTATATATATATAGATAAGTTGTCTGTGGATGTGTCTGTCAGGTGACGTCATGTTTGTGTGTTGACTGACGTCATGAAGTTAGTTATCGTCATTTTTGTTTTGACGGTGACGTCATTAAAGATATTTAAGACATGCGTTCACGTACAAATCTATTAATGTTTAACTTTAAAATGACTGATTAACTTACAATGGCAACAGCCGAGGAAGATGCTCAAAGAGTCTATGCCAAAAAACTTGCTGCTGATAGAGAAAGTCAGAAAAGAAAGCGTGCCGAGGAAACAAAAGAACAGCAAGGAAGCAGGTTTGAGGCTGATAGAGAAAGAAAGAACAGAAAGCGTGCCATTCTCAGGCGAGAATCATAAATTTTTACAATTGTACTTCATCAGTGATAGAAATTCTGAATTGAATGCATTTATGATACGATAATGCATTGTGTCGATAACAACGTTGGAGAAATTTTCTTTTTGGATGCGCCAGGAGGTACTGGTAAAACGTTTGTGATAAAACTGATTCTGGCATCAATTCGATCAAAAAATGATATAGCGTTGGCAATTGCGTCGTCCGGAATAGCCGCAACATTGCTGCCTGGTGGAAGAACTGCTCATTCCGCTTTGAAATTGCCTCTGAATTTGCATTCTACAGAAACTCCCACGTGCAATATTTCCAAATCATCTGGGATGGGTAAAGTATTGCAGCAATACAAACTTATTATTTGGGATGAGTGCACAATGGCACACAAAAAATCGCTCGAGGCTCTGGATCAATGCTTGAAAGATTTGCGAGGGAATTTGAAACCCTTTGGCAGCACATTAATATTGCTTGCGGGAGATTTCAGGCAAACATTACCTATAATACCTAGATCAACTCCTGCAGACGAAATGAATGCTTGCCTGAAAAATTCTAATTTATGGGCACACGTAAAAACATTAAAATTAACTACAAATATGCGTGTCCGATTGCAAAACGATGACTCTGGTCAAACATTTTCAGATCAATTGCTGGCAATTGGTAACGGAAAGATCCCAGTAGACTCAATTTCAGGACGTATACAACTACCTGCTGATTTCTGTAATTTAGTGACGTCCAAAAATGAATTGATTGAAAAAGTATTGGCAGTCCATTACAAGTCAACAAATGAAGCGGTTAATTATCCATCTGAATTTTTAAATTCCGTGGATCTTTCAGGGTTTCCACCACACGTGCTACAACTAAAAATAGGCGTACCAATAATACTTTTAAGAAATATCAACCCACCAAAGCTTTGCAATGGCACGCGACTTGCCGTAAAAAACACAATGGAAAACCTAATAGAGGCCACAATCTTGACAGGGCCTTTTGAGGGTGAGGCAGTTCTTATTCCTCGCATTCCCATGATTCCAACGGATCTGCCTTTTCTATTTAAAAGATTGCAATTCCCAATTCGATTAACATTTGCAATCACCATTAACAAAGCTCAAGGTCAATCATTAGAAAAATGTGGTATAGATCTTAATACTGATTGTTTTTCCCCTGGACAATTGTACGTTGCATGTTCGAGGGTCGGTAAACCTGACAATCTATTTATATGCAGCGACAATTGGACAGCGAAGAATGTACTATATTCGCAAGTTTTACGCAGTTAATTTGTATTGTATCTATCTATCTATCTATCTATATAAAAACGAGTTGTGTGTATGCATGTTTGTTTGTTTGTAAAAAGAGCGTTTGCATATGACGTCATTATTAGTACATACGGCTTTGTATATGCACAGACAATGGGAAAACCAAGAATGTTGTATATTCGCAATTTTTACGTGGTTTGAAACACATATATAAATCTATCTATATTCACAGGAGGGACACAGGGACACAACTACAATGGCGCGTAACTAATATGGCGCGTAACGACTTACGCGCGCGGGGGGGCTTGGGGGGGGGGCGTGAAGCGCCCCACCAACTAGGTGTTGGGGTGGCACGAAGCGCCACCCCAACAGCTAGTATATATATATATATATATATATATATATATATATATATATATGTATATATATATATATATATATCTATATATATAAAAATAAGTTGTCTGTCTGTGTGTCTGTCAGGTGACGTCATGTTTCTGTGTCGACTGACGTCATGAAGTTAGTTGTCGTCATTTTTGCTATGACGGTGACGTCATTAAAGATATTTAAGACATATATGTTCACGTAGAAATCTATTAATGTTTAAGTTTAAAATGACTGATGAACTTACAATGGCAAAAGCCGACGAAGATGCTCAAAGAGTCTATACCAAAAAACTTGCTGCTGATAGAGAAAGTCAGAAAAGAAAGCGTGCCGAGGAATCAAAAGAACAGCAAGGAAACAGGCTTGAGGCTGATAGAGAAAGAAAGAACAGAAAGCGTGCCGAGGAACTACCAGAGCAACGCGAAAGCAGACTTGCTGCTAAAAGAGAAAGTGAAAAAAGAAGGCGTGCCGAGGAATCACAAAAACAGCAAGAAATCAGGCTTGCTGCTGATAGAGAAAGTAAGAAAAGAAAGCGTGCCGAGGAATCACAAGAACAGCAAGAAATCAGGCTTGCTGCTGATAGAGAAAGTAAGAAAAGAAATCGTGCCGAGGAATCAGAGCAACCTGAAAGTTATCGCCTGGCATTCAGGTACAGCCCAGTCGATGATTATAGCTTGAGTAGATGTGTTCAAATCGGGACAATGTCTAAAATTTGTTCCTATTGCAAGGCCTTGAAATTCAATGGTGAAACAATGGGAATGTGTTGCGCCTCAGGAAAAGTTAAACTTCCTCTATTGGTTGCACCACCAGAGCCATTGAAGACTTTCCTTACTTAAACTACGTCAGAATCTAAGCGTTTTTTGTCACAAATCAGAAAATACAACTCATGTTTCCAAATGACGTCGTTTGGAGCCCAAATCGAAAATCCAGATCAATTTATGTCTACTTTCAAAGTAAAAGGGCAAATTTATCATAGAGCAGGGTCCCTTCTACCATTCTCAGGCGAGAATCATAAATTTTTACAATTGTACTTCATCAGTGATAGAAATTCTGAATTGAATTCACGTTGCGAAATTTCTCCCAACGTTGAAAGGACAATCGTTTCCCAATTGCAACATCTTTTCCACGAAAATAATAATTTAGTGCGTCTGTTCAAAACAGCCATCGATTTGATGCCTACTGATACGCATAAAATTGTTATTTCCGCTGACAAAACGCCTCCTGGCCAACATGTGCGTAGATACAATGCTCCAACTATCGACGAAGTGGCAATTGTTATGGTCGGTGATCAGTTTTTACCTCGAGATATTATTCTTCATAAGCCAAACGCTCAGTTGTTAAGAATTGCTGAAACTCATCGATGCTACCATGCCCTACAATATCCTATCATTTTTTGGGATGGAGCCGACGGCTATCACTTTAATATTAAATTGATGAATCCAGCCACTAACAAAGAAATGAATAAGAAATGCAGTGCAATGCATTGTTATTCTTATAGACTAATGATTCGGCAGGATGAAGAAAATTATATTTTAAAATGCTGTGAATTGTTTCACCAATTTGTCGTTGATATGTATGCTAAAATTGAATCAGAACGTTTGCTATATATCCGCCTGAATCAGACCAAGCTCCGCTCTGAACAATATATTCATTTGCGAGATGCAGTTGTAAATGACGGTAATACCACAAACGTTGGAAGATTAAAAATTTTACCTTCGTCATATGCTGGCAGTCCCCGTCATATGCATGAATATGCTCAAGATGATATTGCGTATGTTCGTCTCTATGGTCGTCCAGATTTATTTACTATATTTACATGTAATCAATCTTGGGACGAGATACTGCAGCTTTTACTTCAAGGACAATCGGCGGTTCATAGGCATGACATTACGGCCCATGTCTTCCGGCAAAAGTTGAAATCACTGATAAACTACATAGTAAAACTTGAAGTGTTTGGGTCAGTACGATGCTGGATATACTCAGTGGAATGGCAAAAACGAGGTTTGCCACACGCACATATACTAATCTGGCTACATAAAAAAATTACTTCGAACGAAATTGATGATGTGATTTCCGCTGAAATACCTGATAAAAATGTCGATAAGGGGTTACATGATATTATTGTAAAAAATATGATACATGGACCTTGCGGTGCACTGAACGAAAATTCACCATGCATGGCCAAAGGAAGGTGCACAAAGCAATATCCTCGACTTTTAGTATCCAACACAATTACTGGCAATGATGGTTACCCACAATATAGAAGAAGATATACTGAAGATGGCGGTAAAACAGCAATAATAAAGAAGCGTAACGGTACCACCATCGAAGTAGATAACCAATAGGTTGTTCCATATTCCCCATTTTTATCAAAAACATTTAATGCACACATAAACTTTGAATACTGTAACTCCGTAAAGGCAATCAAATACATAAATAAATACGTCAACAAAGGCAGTGACATGGCAGTTTTTGGCTTGCAGCCCGAAATCAAAGATTTCGACGAAATCGCACAATATCAGGCTGGAAGATACATAAGCAGTAATGAAGCTGTTTGGCGAATTCTTTCATTTCCGATACATGAACGTAGTCCAGCTGTTATTCACTTAGCGGTACATTTACAGAATGGTCAACGTGTTTATTTCTCGGAAACCAACGTGCAACAAAGAACCCTGAATCCACCGGATACAAAGTTAACCGGTTTCTTTTCGCTTTGCAAAAATGATTCTTTTGCAAAAAAACTGCTGTATACTGAAGTGCCTTCGTATTACACGTGGAATACTAAAAATAAAGTATTTGAACGTCGAAAACAGGGTAAGTCAGTCGACGGCCAACCTACCATCTTCAAAGATACCACGATAGGAAGACTCTACACCGTTCACCCCAATCAACATGAATGCTTCTTTCTACGCCTGCTTTTGGTGAATGTACCCGGTCCGACATCCTTTGAGTATTTGAGAACTGTAAACGGTGCTATACATGACACTTACCGTAGTGCATGCCAAGCTCTGAATTTATTGGAGAATGACCAACACTGGGATAACTGCATCAATGACGCGTGCGAAACGTCAACCCCAAGTCAAATTCGTGCATTGTTTGGCATCATTTTAACAACTTGCTCTCCATCAGCTCCTACAGAGTTATGGGAAAAATATAAGTCAAAAATGTCCGAAGCTATACTCCATCGAAAACAGTTAGAGACGTCAGATATGACTTTTGATTTTACATCAGAAATTTATAACTACACTTTAGTTATTATAGAAGATTTGTGCGTACGTATGGCAAACAAACCTCTTCAGGATTTGGGAATGCCTTCACCTAACCGTATCGCTGCTGTTTCGACATGTGTAGAATTGGATCGTGAACAAAGTTACAGTACGAGTGATCTATTGTCGTATGTACAAAATAACATTTCCAAGTTAACGTCGGAACAAAAAGACATTTATGATACGATAATGGTTTGTGTCGATAACAACGTTGGAGAAATTTTCTTTTTGGATGCGCCAGGAGGGACTGGTAAAACATTTGTGATAAATCTGATTCTGGCATCAATTCGATCAAAAAATGATATAGCGTTGGCAATTGCGTCGTCCGGAATAGCCGCAACATTGCTGCCTGTTGGAAGAACTGCTCATTCCGCTTTGAAATTGCCTCTGAATTTGCATTCTACAGAAACTTCCACGTGCAATATTTCCAAATCATCTGGGATGGGTAAAGTATTGCAGCAATGCAAACTTATTATTTGGGATGAGTGCACAATGGCACACAAAAAATCGCTCGAGGCTCTGGATCAATGCTTGAAAGATTTGAGAGGGAAGTCGAAACCCTTTGGCAGCACATTAATATTGCTTGCGGAAGATTTCAGGCAAACATTACCTATAATACCTAGATCAACTCCTGCAGACGAAATGAATGCTTGCCTGAAAAATTCTAATTTATGGGCACACGTAAAAATATTAAAATTAACTACAATCGTGTCCGATTGCAAAACGATGACTCTGGTCAAACATTTTCAGATCAATTGCTGGCAATTGGAAACGGAAAGCTCCCAGTAGACTCAATTTCAGGACGTATACAACTACCTGCTGATTTCTGTAATTTAGTGACGTCCAAAAATGAATTGATTGAAAAAGTATTTCCGAATATTCTAAAAAATTATAAAAATAATAAATGGCTAAGTGAAAGAGCGATTCTCGCACCCAAAAATATAGACGTCCACGAAATCAACAATATTGTTTTGACCAAGATTCGAGACCAGGCAGTCCTTTACAAGTCAGTCGGCACAGTTTTGGAACCAAATGAAGCGGTTAATTATCCATCTGAATTTTTAAATTCCATAGATCTTTCAGGGTTTCCACCACACGTGCTACAACTAAAAATAGGCGTACCAATAATACTTTTAAGAAATATCAACCCACCAAAGCTTTGCAATGGCACGCGACTTGCCGTAAAAAAAACAATGGAAAACCTAATAGAGGCCACAATCTTGACAGGGCCTTTTGAGGGTGAGGCTGTTCTTATTCCTCGCATTCCCATGATTCCAACAGATCTGCCTTTTCAATTTAAAAGATTGCAATTCCCAATTCGATTAGCATTTACAATCACCATTAACAAAGCTCAAGGTCAATCATTAGAAAAATGTGGTATAGATCTTAATACTGATTGTTTTTCCCATGGACAATTGTACGTTGCATGTTCGAGGGTCGGTAAACCTGACAATCTATTTATATGCAGCGACAATCGGACAGTGAAGAATTTTGTATATTCGCAAGTTTTACGCAGTTAATTTGTATTGTATCCATCTATCTATCTATCTATATAAAAACGAGTTGTGTGTATGCATGTTTGTTTGTTTGTAAAAAGAGCGTTTGTATATGACGTCATTATTAGTACATACGGCTTTGTATATGCACAGACAATGGGAAAGCCAAGAATATTGTATATTCGCAATTTTTACGTAGTTTAACTCCTGCAGACGAAATGAATGCTTGCCTGAAAAATTCTAATTTAAGGGCAAACGTAAAAATATTAAAATTAACTACAAATATGCGTGTCCGATTGCAAAACGATGCTAAGAATGTTGTATATTCGCAATTTTTACGTAGTTTGAAACACATATATAAATCTATCTATATTCACAGGTGGGACACAGGGACACAACTACAATGGCGCGTAACTAATATGGCGCGTAACGACTTACGCGTGCGGGGGGGGGGTTTGGGGGGGCGCGAAGCGCCCCACCAACTAGGTGTTGGGGTCGCGAGAAGCGCCACCCCAACAGCTAGTATATATATATATAAAAATAAGTTGTCTGTGTGTGTGTGTGGGTCTGTCGGGTGACGTCATGTTTGTGTGTTGACTGACGTCATGTTTTCGACTGACGAAATTACAGACCGGGACATCGGGACACAAATGACGACCGGGACACCGGCACATAAGGAATATAAATGACGACCGGGACACTCAAAGAGAAAGCGATCGGGACACAAGGAATGTTCGATTAGCAATCACCATCAACAAAGCACCGGGACACAAATGACGACCGGGACACAGGGAGCATAAATGACGACCAGTTTAAAGTAAAAAAAAACTAAAAAAACTAAAAAAGGTAAAAACTACAAAAAAAAACTAAAAAGAAAAAAACTAAAAACTAATAAAAAAACTAAAAAAGCTAAAAAACTAGAAAAAAACTAAAAAAGAAAAAAAAGAAAAAAAGGAAAAAAAATGAAAAATAAAGGAGAAAAATAAAACTAAAAAAATAAAATAAAAAAAATAAAAAGAAAAAATAAAAAAAAAATAAAAAAACTAAAAAAAGTAAAAACAAAAAAAAAACTACATAGAAAAAAAAGGAGAAAAATACAAAAATTTATTTCATCATATACCATTTCAAAAACGAATGTATATACAGACCGGGACACCGGGATACAAATGACGACCGGGAGACAGGGAATATAAATAACGACCGGGACACAGGGACACAACTACAACGGGGACGCCGGGGGGCACAGGGGGATATATAAATGACGACGGGGACACAGGGAATGTTCGATTAGCAATCACCATCAACAAAGCTCAAGGGCAATCGTTAGAATCATGAGGTATAACTAAAAAAACTGAAAAAAAGGTAAAAAACTAAAAACTAAAAAAAACCACCAATTCAAAAACGAATGTATATACAGACCGGGACACCGGGACACAAATGGCGACCGGGACACAACTAATATAAATGACGCCCGGGACACTCAAAGAGAAATCACAGACTGGGACACCGGGACACAAATGACGACCAAAAAAAGGGAATATAAATGTCGACCAGGACACAGAGACACAACTACAACGGGGACGCCAAGGGGCACAGGGGGATATATAAATGACGACGGCAACAAAGGGAATGGTCGATTAGCAATCACCATCAACAAAGCTCAAGGGCAATCATTAGAATCATGAGCTATAGATCTGAATACGGATTGTTTTTTATATATTGCATGTTCAAGAGTCGGTAAACCTGACAATCTATTTATATGCACAGACAATGGGACAGCAAAGAATGTTGTATATTCTCAAGTATATATATATATATATATATATATATATATATATATATATATATATATATATATATATATATATATATATATATATATATATATATATATGACCACTTTCTTCCATACATTACTTAGGTTAGGCAGTGTTATTGTGCTAACTACAAAATTTCCAATAAGTCACAACAATGCTACACAAACTCACTTGTGACCTGTTTTCTAAATATACATTTTTTTGTTTCAGAAGCTGTGTTTTAATCGTGGCTATAAAACAAATAAAGCCACTTTTTGTGCTGGAGTTTCATCAGAGGATATTACGTTGACGTCTGCATTGAGCTCTCCTAGCTTAAGAAGCAATTCATGTAGAAACATGAGGGTGTCTTACCATATAATTCAGAGTGAGTCCTTCTTATTCTGATATCTAAGGCTAGGATGAGACGAGTCAGGAGTGACATTAAAACTTAAAACGAACAGAAATTAATCCGTATATGAAAGGGGCTGTTCCCTCCTCAACGCCCCACTCTTTACGCTAAAGTTTGACTTCTTTCAACGCTAAGTTTGACCTTAGCGTAAAGAGCGGGGCGTTGAGGAGGGAACAGCCCCTTTCAAATACAGATTAATTTCTGCTAGTTTTAAATTCTAATGTCGCTCCTTACTTTCAGTTCAAAAAAACGTTTTTGTGTTAATACATGTTTTGATTTTGGCTCTTTATTCTTGAACATTTGCCTATTAATTTTTGTTTTGGCTAAGTGGCTTTCTAATAGCTTTAATCGGACGATTTTTAGAAAAAAGAGCGGAGGTGGAGGCCCAGTTGCCCTTCAATTTTTCGGCTACTTAAAAAGGCAACCAGAACTCTTGATTTTTAACGAACGTTTTTATTAGTAAAAAAAATATACATAACTCACGAATTAACTTACGTAATGAACTTCTATATTCGTATGATTTTATTACGTATATGAGGGGGTTTGACCCCTCGTCAATATCTCGCTTTTTACACTAAATCTTAAATTTTGTCGTAATTCCTTAAGAATGACCCCTGAATCACAAAAGCCGTAGAATAAATAGTTAAAATTACTAAAAATACTTTAGCATAAAGAGCGGGGTATTAGGAGGAGGAGGTGAACCCTATATACGTAATAATTTCTGTTCGTTTTAAGTTTTAATGCTGCTCCTTACTTTCAGCTGAAAAACTTTTCAAATTTATTTGTTCATTGTTTTTTAAAGTAATGCTGGGAAATCCTGTAGTTCCTTCATGGAAATTCTGTTCCCCCATGACAAATTCCTCCATGGAAAGATCCCCCCACATAACCCCCTCCCCTCAACCCCTCCTCCCCCAACAAAAAATCCCCCCGAAAACGTCTGTACACTTCCCAATAACAATTACTATATGTAAACAGTCTTCATTCAGTCTTTGACCTATATGGATGAAAACCAGTTTATATTGGTTGGTTAATTTACAGAGGATTATTGTTTGGATATTTATTTCATTGCGCAACTATTGAAATTGTGTACAATGCTATATAGTCCTGTGAACAATTTGCTTTCGATAATTGGATAATTAAAATCGTGTACGCAACTATTGAAGTTGTGTAACGTGCTGTGAACAATTTGCTTTGAATAATTGGATATTTTGGATAATTAAAATTGTATACGCAACTTCTGAATATACATCTTGTGAATATTGCTACCTGATTTGCTATTGCTTTTACTGACAACTATTGTGGCCCCGCCCACGAATTTTGATGAAATTTGATCATTTCACCGGATGATGCCAGGTGAAAGACTTGTCTTGAATCCCCTGTTGAATTTCATTTCACGGGCTGGAAATGCGGGTTGTTCAGCTGATAATATTGTAAAATTGCTTGCGATTTTTTCAAAGGAGAGATGTTAATTGAAGCAAAGAAGATTTTGTGGGCTGACGCCTCTATTACTAGGGTAACTGAGCGCCCCAAAGTGACTGATAATGTAAGTGATATGGTTCGAGCCTTTGATCTTTGTGACGAGAAAAAGATCAGCCTACCTCAGTATCTGATTTTGGAGCCAGATCAGGTCCCATGTGTGCCAGGGGAGACAACAGCTACGTTAACTCGAAAGGTTAATGAATTCTACATCGAATTTAAAAGCTTTGCTGAGCACCATGAAGCAAAGTCAGTCGTGCAAACTATTCCTCAAATGAAACCTCTCCCACCCGCAAAGCCGTCCTATTCAGTTATTGTGAAAAATCCACCAAAAAACTTGAATAATCCTGACGCTCGAAAAGATTTCCTGGATAAAGCTTGTGGGGGTGTCAGTTCGAGCATAGTTGTTTTGAGGCCTAGGAGGGATGCATGGCAAGTAGTTCTGTCGGACAAGGGTGCCGCCAATACTTTGGCAGATGCATTATGCAAAGCAGACCAATCCATTAATGCTAAAGTGAAGAGTCCTGCCTTTTTCGGTATAGTACGCCGAGTGCCTGACGGAACATCTAAAAGTGACCTATGCGATCTCGCTAATAACTGTATAGAAGTTGTTCAGTTAGGAAGTACGAGGTCTTTTCGATTAAAGTTTGAGTCACGTGACCACCTAAACTATGCCACTGAGAATCCCCTTGTTATTGGTTACGAGCGTCTACCCATAACTGAGTACAAGTTTTTGCCTACCCAGTGCTACGGCCTTACTGCAAATAACTGCAAAGCTTCCCCGAGATGCTCTAAATGTGCTGGTGACCAACAGAACTCCAAAGAAAACCCGTGTCAACTTTTCATGAAATGTGCTCTCTCTGGCTCCTCCGACCACCCCTGTTATTCGTATAAATGTCCAGAAACACAGAAACTACTGCTTAAGAAATGAACAGTCAAACAAACACAAGTACAAGTACTGTACAAGATTTTACGTTTCTTACTAATTTATCACTGTGCAATAATGTTGTTTTTAATTATTACGATGACCGAAATAATCTGTCCACCAACACCTTAGCTAACCCCGATAGCCCTTTAAACCAAATTAACTGTAAATATCTCGACACTTTTGATTTTGTGAAAAATGTGAAACCTAAGCTAATGGAAGAGACCAAACTTAATGTAATTTGCTTTAATATCAGAAGCATACGGGATAAGTGGGCTAATTTTAAAGATTTAATTTTAACAAATGGTTACTGCCCTTTCGACGTAATTGGAATAACGGAGACGTGGCTTTCAGAAATTGATGATACTAATGAATTTTCCCTCACTGGCTTTCAAGCTATTCATATTGAAAGAAAATTAACCAAGTCTCTGGTGACATTTCTCTTTACATCCGATCAAGTCTAAAATTCACCTGACTATTAGACTGTGAATTCTTGTTCTCGCAACCTATTAATAATAGATGCATTTATTCAATAATCGTCGACATAAGTGTAGACGATAATTCTTTTATTTTTTCGTTATTTTATAAACCACCCTCATTTCCGACACCTTTCTTTTGTAATCTGTTTGGTGATTTTTCTAGTTTTATTAATTTACCACAAAAGAAGGCAATAGTTTCTGGGGACTTCAATTGTAATTTATTAAATGTTAGCAATAACAATGATTGTGATACCTTCTTTGAAACATTTACCTCAAGTGGTCTTCTTCCCACAATCCTTTTTCCTACTAGAGTTGATCCCATGAGGTCTACCGCTACTTTAATTGATAACATTTTTGTATCCACTTCCCTGGGAAACCACCTGTCCTCCAAAATAATATTTTCTAACCTGTCAGATCACTTTCCAATCTATCTTTCCTTACCCTCCCTATCAGCTACTCAACCCCGTAGAACTAATACCCCTACGTCCAATAGAATATATAATACTGTGAATATGAACCGGTTCACGGATTGTTTGAAATCCTTCGACTGGTCCAAGACTTTGGATTGTCAGGATGTTAATTCAGCCACAAGTAGTTTTACACAGGGATTGAGTGTCTTATTAGTTCAACCTTTCCAGTTCGTAAATCAAACCGAAAAACTACCCATATACGCCCCTGGATGTCAAATAGCCTGATATTCTCTTCATACCGAAAAAATGACCTATATAAGTTAGCTTGCAAAACCAGTAGCGTTATTGACCTGACTAATTATAAAAAAAAAACAAAAATGTATATACCAAACTCATCCGGGAAGCAAAGAAAAATTATTATTATTCAAAAATCTCTCACTGCAAAGCGAACTTGCAAAAAATTTGGTCTACAATAAATGAAATCCTTTCAAAAAAAAGGAATTCAAGATCTGTTCCAGTTTTTTGACTCTGCTGAATAAAATGGCTATCTCACAATGTTGATCCGTTGACCCTGGGAAAAAAATCAGTGTCGGAGGGGGATTAGGTGCCCTCAAATTTTTTGGTCACTTAAAAAGGGTACTAGAACTTTTAATTTCCTTTAGAATGAGCCCACTTGTGACATTCTAAGACCACTGGGCCAATACGATCACCCCTGAAAAAAAAACAAACAAACAAATAAACAGGCATCCGTGATCTGTCTTCCGGCAAGAAAATACAAAATTCCACATTTTTATGGCACTTGGTATTAACCAAGTGACATATAGCAATCGCAAATTCTGTCAGTCTGTCGGTCCCGGTTTTGCTACTTTAGGCACTTCCAGGTAAGCTGGGAGGATTAAATTTGGCAGGCGTATCAGGGACCGAACAAGATTAAATTGGAAATAGTCGTTTTTCCGATTTGACCATCTGGGGGGGGGGGGTGAGTGGGGGGCCCCAACAATAGAAAAATGAAGTATTTTTAACTTACGGACAGTTGATCAGATCTTAATGAAATTTGATGTTTGGAAGGATATGGTGTCTCAGAGCTGTTATTTTAAATCCCGACCGGATCTGGTGACATGGGGGGGGGTATGGGAGGGGGAAAACTAAAATCTTGGAAAACACTTAAAGTGGAGGGATCGGGATGAAACTCGGTGGGAAGAATAAGCACAAGTCCTAGATACATGATTGACATAACCGGAACGGATCTGCTCTCTTTGGGGTAGTTGGAGGGGGGGGGGGGTTAATTCTGAAAAATTAGAAAAAATGAGGTATTTTTAACTTACGAACGGGTGATTGGATCTCAATGAAATTTAATTTTTAGAATGATATCGTGTCTTGGAGCTCTTATTTTAAATCCCGATCGGATCTGGTGACATTGGGAGGGGGGAGTTGGGAGGGGGAAACCTAAAACTTGGAAAACACTTAGAGTGAAGGGATCGGGATTGGTAGGAAAAATAAGCACAAGTCCTAGATACGTGTTTGACATAACTGGAACGGATCCGCTCTCTTTTGGGTAGTTGGGGGGGGGTTAGTTCTGAAAAATTAGAACAAATGAGGTATTTTTAACTTACGAACGGGTGATCGGATATCAATGAAATTTATATTTAGAAGGATATCGTGTCTCAAAGCTCTTATTTTAAATCCCGACCGGATTTGGTGACATTGGGGGGAGTTTGGGGTGGAGAACCTAAAATCATGGAAAACGCTTAGATTGGAGCGATCGGGATGAAGCTTGGTGGGACAAATGAGCAGAAGTCTTAGATACCTGATTTACATAATTGGAACGGATCCGCTCTATGGGGGGGGGGGTTAATTCTGAAAAATTAAAAAAAATGACGTATTTTTAACTTACGAAGGAGTGATCAGATATTCATGAAACTTCATATTTGGAAGTACCATGTAACTCAGATCTCTTATTTTAAATCTCAACCGGATCCAGCGTAATTGGGGGGGGGCAGTTGGGGGGCCGGAAATCTTAGAAAATACTTAAAGCGGTGAGATCAGGATGAAACTGGATGGGAAGAATAAAAACTTGTCTAAGATACGTGGCTGATATAACCAGACCGGATCTGCTCTCTTTGGTGGAGTTGGGGGGGGGGGTATTTTGAAAATTTAGGTATTTGTAACTTACGACAGGGTGACCAGATCATAATGAAACTTGATATTTAGAAGGATCTTGTGCTTTAAAGCTCTAATTTTAAATTCCGACCAGAATCTGTGACATTGGGGGTAGTTGTAGGGGGAAACCGGAATTCTTGGAAAACGTGAAAATTGGGGTATTTTTATCTTACGAGTAGGTGATCGGATCTGAATGAAATTTGATATTTAGAAGGAATTCATGTCTCAGAGCTCTTATTTTAAATCCCGACCAGATCTTTTGACATTGGGGGGAGTTGGAGGGGGAAAACTTAGAAAACACTTGGAGTGGAGGAATCGGGATGAAGCTTGGTGGACAGAATAAGAAAATGTCCTTGATACGTGATTGACGGAACCGTACTGGATTTGCTCTCTTTGGGGGAGTTGGGGGGAGGGGTTCAGTGATTTGGTGAGTTTGGCGCTTCCGGACGTGCTAGGACGATGAAAATTGGTAGGCGTGTCAGGGAGCTGCACAAATTGACTTGATAAAGTCGTTTTCCCAGATTCGACCATCTGGGAGGCAAAAGGGAGAGGAAAAATTAGAAAAAATTAGGTATTGATAACTTACGAGTGGGTGATCGGATCTTAATGAATTTTGATATTTAGAAGGACATCGTGACTCAGAGCTCTTATTTTAAATCCTGACCGGCATTAAGCCTCTTATTTTCCTTTTAAATCAATCTATTGATTCATAGAATTTTGTTAGAGCTCATACCATATGATCTCTTGGCTCTTAGCTCTTCTTTCCTCGTCACAAGTGCCATATGAGCTCTTTGCCCTTGTTGTAGATAGGAGCTTGAAACTTCTACAGTATAGTTTTCTGATACGTTGAATCTGGTATTTTGATTTTCGTTAAGACTCCATGACATTTAGGGGGTGTTTCCCCCTATTTTCTAAAATAAGGTTATATTTTCTCACGCTCGTAACTTTTGATGGATAAGATTAAACTTGATGAAACTTATATATTTGAAATCAGTATTAAAATGCAATTCTTTTGTTGTAACTATTGGTATCAAAATTCCGTTTTTTAGAGTTTCGGTTACTATTGAGCCGGGTCGCTCCTTACTACTGTTCGTTACCACGAACTGTTTGAAACATTAGAAATACGCATTCAGTTTAGGAGAATCTAAGCAAAGGCGAGTATGTTGCAAGAAGAGCAAACGAATCAATAACCAGAAAAATATTTGAAACCTAAGGACATAATTGCGGCAAAGGAATATGAAATAAGCCACAGTCTTCAGCGTGATTGTGGTTACCGTTTTGTTTTTTTGTTTATATAACCTAAGATTTTATACCGTTGACTGTGCAACACTGGTTTCTGTTTGAATATTTGAATATTATGGTTTCTGTTTGATAACACATACGACTTATACGACAAATTTCTATATTTTGCACCCCCCCCCAAAAAAATCTTTATTTTTGTGGGTTTTAATTCCCCAGACCAACAGATTTTTCAAAAATCAAAACTTTTTCAACGTCACTTTAATCAAACACCCAGTTTTGAGCAGTACATTGGTAATTTCTTTAAGTTAATATCTTGCTGAAAAAATTAAAAGTAGACAACTAGATGGTATCAAAATGCCAAATTTTTTGCAATATTTTGGCTAAATTTCATCAGTACAAGGCATCTGGGAGTTCTTCGGCCAGATATTCCTCCCCTTGGGTACGCCCCTTTAGTGAGCCTGTTGCTTCTTTAACTCGAAATCGTTGCATTGGTATAATTTAGCATTTTTTCAACTAATGCAGGTTCGAGCATTTTAAATATTAATAGTGTTAAAAATTTAGTAAAAAAATTTAAAACAAATAAAAATTTAACATTTGAAACAATTTCCGCTTTACTGAAAACATCCAGCCAAGATTCACAAATTTCTATCTTTATAGCAAAGTAACCGGCCCTGCTACTACCGCTATTACTTCTACCACAAGTACTCTAATAGTACAGTCAATCTAAGGTTTAACCTCAAACAAATTGCAGCAGTCTTCATTTTTGTACCATTTGAACCGGAAAAAAATTGTCTACAACATCTAAAAAATATGCCAAAATCAAATGAAGCGAAATTGATCGTTTATCTTCTTTTCTTCTTAAATGACGGCTTTTTAATAACAGCTTAATTGGCACTTGCATAAAGTCGGTAATACGTACATCTGGTATGTAAATCACGAAAATGCACTTTGTTTTTGCTTTGAGCGCCCATGTGTAGTCCTTCCCGCCCCCCAATCCGCCCATAAATCAAGCGTCAATATAGGTCTGAGAGCAACAATACGCGAAGGTGAACTCATACAGAAAAAAATTAGACTGCTAATGCGGAAAAGAAGTCGTGTCCCTATCAATTTACACCCCACCCACCATCAACTCTAAACGTGACCGCCCCAAATTCTTAAAATCCAATGAACAACTTCTAACAACTATCTAAATCATTGATTTTGATTTGGACAAAAACAATAGATAATTTGGAATTGAAAAGGATTGGGGATTCATCACATTTATTTAACTTTATCACATTTATCATATGTCTTCATCATCTTCGACTTGGACTTGGGCATTAGAGCAACTAGTTCTTTTGCAAGATTTGCAAGCAGTTTTGTAATCAATGCCATTTCCGTGACAGTCACACCGGTCACTATCACAGGATCCCTTATAACCGAACTTCACGACGGTAAGAATTTTCTTTATTGGAACTGGAAGATTCGTGAGTATAGGCTACACCATGCTGTTCTGTAGTCTCCATCCCCAATCCTCAAGATCGAAAGGCAGGAGTCTGAAGCCCAATTCAATCTTGTGCTTGAAGATAGGTATGGAAACAGTGAAATATCGCTGCTGCTGAAGTAGGAAGTAGATCCTGGGGTGGAAAAAAGCTGTAGACGTTGCTATCGTCTGCTAAACGACTCGGTTTCGGTAACAGTCTAGATTGTCATTAGGTTTTCCATTGTACAATATAGAGAGTACAGCATCTCCCGATGCTTTAACCTCTTCATTAAAAGCATCAATTCGAGAAAATTTTGAAGCATTTTTCCTAAGCAGTTTGTTGTCTCTCAGCCGTTTAAATGCATCCCTTTGTCAAGTTCATGTAGACGGGAAGTTGTTTCGTAACCAAGAATTGTGTGAGCAAAAGGATGCAGTTTGGAGGTTTAACTCTCAATCTTCTTAACAACGGTGTTGATGTCCCAAGTTGCACCTGAAGTGTTTGTCTTAGGGTCACTGTGCAGGTCGACCTCATGGTGCTCAGGAATACAATGACAAGGTAAAAACACCAACAAGTCCGTATTGTCACCGGTGACTACAGTGTCGTAAGTCTTTGAACACTGAACTGCTGTAAGCACAACAAACAAGTCAGCTGTAGCTGGCTTGTTTGTTTTCGACTTTAGCTTGGATGGCTCTAAAACTTTTGCCTTTTAAATAATCAGAAAGTACATTGACGAAACGTGCTTTAGTCTTTTTGAACGAAAGAAATTCCTCTTTTTAGTGGTCAATCTCATTTCTGGGCTAAACACTACTTCCCATCCACTGACAAGGTTTCGCTTAAGACGATTCCTATCTTTTTTCGAAGCAGCGATGTTGTAGCCATCAAAGATAATAATGGTGTCTGGATGTTTGGCCGAAATGTAGTTCCAGTATTGGTCTAAGATCAAGGGAGAAAAGGGGTGAAGGTAGAATCTATTGCTTGTCCTATGTGTGGATCTCAGGATGAAAGTTTAATACATTTTTTGTGTGAATGTGTCGAATTGAATGATTGGAGGCGAGAGATGTATGGTAAAGAAAAATTGAATGAGATATGGATCCTAGATAGAATGAAAGAGACAAATTTCCTGAGTATTAAAAGGATAGCAAGATTTGTAAGGATTGCAGCGGCACATGGGGAGCGTTTTCTTTAAATAGTATTAATTTAATGTAGTTAATTTGTTGTTTGTTTGTTGTTATGTAATTTTCCTATGGCCCACGGGCTTTTTCTGGAATAAATTATTATTATTATTATTATTATTGGTCTAAGATCTCCGAATATGTTTCTTTATTCGCCTAGGGAATCATGTGAAGCAAGTCAGACGAATTATTTCCCAAATAGTATGAAAATTTCTGAAACTCGCCTGATAGTTTTTGCTAGCTCTGGTTTATTTGGCTTTCGGAGCGTGCCAGAATCATTATAAAGCGACGCAGGATAGGAGCAAAGTCCATATTTAAATAAGGTTTCATCGTCCATATTTAGTCTATTGGATACAGTTAGAAGACACTGAAACGGTGGATTTTCCCAATAATTTTTACTTCACCCTAAGGAAAGTTAGACCTTATGAAGTCAACTGTTGAACATACTTTCCCGATCCTCAACATTCGTGACCATAAAACATTCTAAAAACCTATTTTTTATTTATATACAGATGTTTTCACAATCTTAATCTATTGTGATCAATAAATTCTAGCAACTTTTAATTTATAGGATCTTCTATTATTTATATTCTCCCAAGCAAGTCATCAACAGAAGTCACCGTGTATGCCAAAAGAGATTTTTATTTCAAAAATATTAGCAACTACAGCTTCATGATCGAGTGTCACATCCAAGACATTAATTCAAATTTCTCTGAAAGACACGTACTCTTCTCGACATTGAGACTCCAAAGAGCATTTTGGGAAGTCCGAAAGAAGAGAGATTTGCTAGGCGAGAACCTTCATTTCGACTTATATTTGGATAACAAAGGATTAGAAAAGGTATTTGTTATTCCTTCTATTGTTGGTTCTCTACAACGCATTACAGTTAATAAAATTGCCTTTTCTCGGCTTCTGCTTCAGGAAGATGAGTGCTTTTGAATTAATTTTCGATGCGCCATGTTGCTTTATATGAAGTTGCTTTATATGAAACAGTAATATCAAGCCAAGCTAGAGTTAAAATAAAAGAGTAATTTTCAACAATCGATTGTCCTTTAGCATAACTGTAAAGTTGTTAATAGAATGACTTGACAAAAACTTTTCATAATTATGAAGGGTGTTATTGCTTTGCTAATCAGGGGAATCATGGTCTCTAGAAAATTAATTGGTATGTATAACTTATACTTGAAATTCCATAAGGCTTAGTGACATTTGAGTTGACAACACACTTGCTATTTAAATGACATAAAAGGTTATTGAAAATCATGGTATCTGAAATTTAAGATATCATGTCACAAGACATAAATTTTACATCATAGAAAAAACAAGAAAAAACTAGGAAAGAACTGTCACTTTGTGTTACTGTCAGCAATGGTGTCAATCCATGAAAATTAGGGGGGAGGGCAAAACATAGTTTTCAAAATCTAGAGGGGGAGCAATTTTGTGATTTTTCAATTTTTCTAATAAATATAGGTTTAGTGATATTTGAGGTGACAAAACACTTATTATTTAAATGACATAAAAGCCTACTGAAAATCATGGTATCTGAACTTTAAGACATCATTTCACAAGACATGAATTTTACACCATAGAAAAAAGAAGAGGAAAACCAGGAAATGAATGCCAGTTTTTGTTACCGTCAGTAATGGTGTCAACTCATGAGAATTAGGGGGGAGGGCAAAATGTAGTTTTCAAAATTTAGAGCGGGAGCAATTTTGTATTTTTTTTTTCCATATTTCCATTAAATATAGGTTTAGTGATATTTGAAGTGACAAAACACTTGTTATTTAAATGACATAAAAGACTAAGAAAATCATGGTATCTGAACTTTAAGACATCATTTCACAAGACATGAATTTTACACCATAGAAAAAAGAAGAGGAAAACCAGGAAATAATTGCCAGTTTTTGTTACCGTCAGTAATGGTGTCAACTCATGAGAATTAGGGGGGAGGACAAAATGTAGTTTTCAAAATCTAGAGTGGGGGCAATTTTGTGATTTTTCAATTTTTCCAGTAAATATAGGTTTAGTGATATTTGAGATTGCAAAACACTTATTATTTAAATGACATAAAAGGCTACTGAAAATCATGGTATGTGAACTTTAAGACATCATTTCACAAACCATGAATTTTACACTATAGAAAAAAGAAGAAGAAAACTAGGAAATAATTGCCAGTTTTTGTTATCGTCAGCAATAGCGTCAGTTCATGAAAATTAGGGAGAAGGGGAAAATGTAGTTTTCAAAATCTAGAGCGGGGGCAATTTTGTGATTTTTCTATTTTTCCATTAAATATAGGTTTAGTGATATTTGAGGTGACAAAACACTTATTATTTAAATGACATAAAAGGCTACTGAAAATCATGGTATCTGAACTTTAAGACATCATTTCACAGAACATGAATTTTACACCATAGAAAAAAGAAGAAGAAAACTAAGAAATAATTGCCAGATTTTGTTATCGTCAGCAATAGCGTCAGTTCATGAAAACTAGGGAAAATGTAGTTTTCAAAATCTAGAGTAGGGGCAATTTTGTGATTTTTCAATTTTTCCATTAAATATAGGTTTAGTTATATTTGAGTTGACAAAACGCTGATTATTTAAATGGCATAAAGGCTATTGAAAATCAAGGCTTCTGAACTTTAAGACATGAATTTTACATCATAGAAAAAAGAAGAATAAAACTAGGAAATAATTGCCAGTTTTTGTTATCGTCAGCAATGGCGTCAATTCATGAAAATTAGGGGAGAGGGGAAAATGTAGTTTTCAAAATCTAGAGCGGGAGCAATTTTGTTCCATTAAATATAGGTTTAGTGATATTTCAGTTGGCAAAACACTTATTTTTAAATGACATGAAAGGCTACTGAAAATCATGGTATCTGAACTTTAAGACACGAATTTTACATCATAAAAAAAGAAGAAGAAAACTAGGAAATAATTGGTCGGTTTTGTTATCGTCAGCAATGGCGTCAATTCATGAAAATTAGGGGGGAGGGCAAAATATAGTTTTCAAAATCTAGAGCGGGAACAATTTTGTGATTTTTCAATTTTTCCATTAAATATAGATTTAGCGATATTTGAGTGGACAAAATGCTTATTATTTGAATGAAATAAAAGACTATTGAAAATCATGGTATCTGAAATTTAAAACATGAAATTTACATCATAGAAAAAAGAAGAAGAAAACTAGGAAATAATTGCCGGTTTTTGTCACCGTCAACAATTTGTCACCGTCGAAAATTAGGGGGTAGGGGAAAATTTAGTTTTCCAAATTTAGAGCGGGAGCAATTTTGTGATTTTTCAATTTTTCCATTAAATATAGGTTTAGTGATATTTTAGTTGACAAAACACTTATTTTTTTAAATGACATGAAAGGCTAAGAGCTCTGAGTCACGATGTCCTTCTAAATATCAAAATTCATTAAGATCCGATCACCCACTCGTAAGTTATAAATACCTAATTTTTTCTAATTTTCCTCTCCCTTTAGCCCCAGATGGTCGAATCTGGGAAAAAGACTTTATCAAGTCAAATTGTGCAGCTCCCTGACACGCCTACCAATTTTAATCGTCCTAGCACGTCCAGAAGCACCAAACTCGCCAAATCACTGAACCCCTCCCCCCAACTCCCCCAAAGAGAGCGAATCCAGTACGATTCTGTCAATCACGTATCAAGGACATTTGTTTATTCTATCCACCAAGCTTCATCCCGATTCCTCCACTCCAAGTGTTTTTCCAAGATTTTTCCCCCCAATGTCAAAAGATCTGTTGGGATTTGAAATTAGAGCTCTGAGACATGGATTCTTTCTTAAAATCAAATTTCATTAAGATCCGATCATCTATTCGAAAGATAAAAATACCCCAATTTTCACGTTTTTCAAGAATTCCGGTTTCCCCCTCCAACTCCCCCCAGTGTCACAGGATCTGGTAGGAATTTAAAATTAGAACTTTAAAGCATAAGATCCTTCTAAATATCAAATTTCATTAAGATCTGGTCACCCTTTCGTAAGTTACAAATACCTCAGTTTTCAAAATTACCCCCCCCCCCCAATTCCACCAAAGAGAGCAGATCCGGTCATGTCAGTCACGTATCTTAGACTGGTTTCTATTCTTCACATCCAGTTTTATCCTGATCTCACCGCTTTAAGTATTTTCTAAGATTTCCGGTCCCCCCAACTCCCCCCCCCCAATTACGCTTGATCCGATTGAGATTTAAAATAAGAGATCTGAGTTACGAGGTCCTTCTAAATATGAAATTTCATGAAGATCCGACCACTCCTTCGTAAGTTAAAAATACGACATTTTTCTTATTTTTCAGAATTAGCCCCCCCCCCAATAGAGCGGATCCGTTCCAATTATGTAAATCACGTATGTAAGACTTCTGCTTTTATTTTTCCCATCACGTTTCATCCCGATCCCTCCAATCTAAGCGTTTTCCATGATTTTAGGTTCCCCATCCCAAACTTCCCCCAATGTCACCAGATCCAGTCAGGATTTAAATTAAGAGCTTTGAGACACGATATGCTTCTAAATATCAAATTTCATTGAGATCCGATCACCCGTTCGTAAGTTAAAAATACCTCATTTTTTCTAATTTTTCAGAAATTAACCCCTCCCCCAACTACCCCAAAGAGAGCGGATCCGTTCCGGTTATGTCAATCATGTATCTAGGACTTGTGCTTATTTTTCTCACCAAGTTTCATCCCGATCCCTCCACTCTAAGTGTTTTCCAAGTTTTAGTTCCCCCCCCAAACTCCCCCCCCCCAATGTCACCAGATCTTGTTGGGTTTAAAATAAGAGCTCTGAGACGCGATATCCTTCCAAGCATCAAATTTCATTAAGATCTGATCAACAGTTCGTACGTTAAAAATACTTCAATTTTTCTATTTTTACCGAATTAACCGGCCCCCCCCACCCCAGATGGTCAAATTGGGAAAACGACTATCTCTAATTTAAGCTGGTCCCGTCCCTGATACGCCTGCCAAATTTCATCGTCCTAGCTTACCTGGAAGTGCCTAAAGTAGCAAAACCGGGACCGACAGACAGACCGACAGACCGACAGAATTGGCGATTGCTATATGTCACTTGGTTAATACCAAGTGCCATAAAAATTAGGAAATAATTGGTCGGTTTTTGTTATCGTCAGCAATGGCGTCAATTCATGAAAATTATGGGGGACGGCAAAATATAGTTTTCAAAATCTAAAGCGGGAGCAATTTTGTGATTTTTCAATTTTTCCATTAAATATAGGTTTAGCGATATTTGAGTTGAAAAAACTTATTATTTAAATGGAATAAAAGACTATTGAAAATTATGGTATCTGAAATTTAAAACTTGAAATTTACATCATAGAAAAAAGAAGAATAAAACTAGGAAATAATTGCCAGTTTTTGTTATCGTCAGCAATGGCGTCAATTCATGAAAATTAGGGGGGAGGGGAAAATGTAGTTTTCAAAATCTAGAGCGGGAGCAATCTCGTGATTTTTCAATTTTCTATTAAATATAGGTTTAGTGATATTTCAGTTGACAAAACACTTATTTTTTAAATGACATGAAAGGCTAATGAAAATCATGGTATCTGAACTTTAAGACATGAATTTTACATCATAGAAAAAAGAAGAAGAAAATTAGGAAATAATTGCCAGTTTTTGTTACCGTCAGGAATGGTGTCAATTCATGAAAATTAGGATGAAGGGCAAAATATAGTTTTAAAAATCTAGAGCGAGAGCAATTTTGTGATTTTTCAATTTTTCCATTAAATATAGGTTTAGTTATATTTGAGTTGACAAAACGCTTATTATTTAAATGACATAAAGGCTATTGAAAATCAAGGCTTATGAACTTTGAGACATGAATATTACATCGTAGAAAAAAAAGAAGAAAATTAGGAAATAATTGCCAGTTTTTGTTACCGTCAGCAATGGTGTCAATTTATGAAAATTAGGGGGAAGGGCAAAATATAGTTTTCAAAATCTAGAGCGGGAGCAATTTTGTGTTTTTCAATTTTTCCATTAAATATAGGTTTAGTTATATTTGAGTTGACAAAACGCTTATTATTAAAATGACATAAAGGCTATTGAAAACTAAGGCTCTGACCTTTAAGACATGAATTTTACTCATAAAAAAAAGAAGAAGAAAACTAGGAAATAATTGCCAGTTTTTGTTACCGTCAGCAATGGCGTCAATTCATGAAAATTAGGGGGAAGGACAAAATGTGGTTTTCAAAATCTAGAGTGGGAGCAAGTTTGTGTTTCTTCAATTTTTAAATTAAATATAGGTTTAGTGATATTTGAGTTACAAAACACTAATTTTTTAAATGACATAAAAGGCTATTGAAAATCAAGGCATCTGAACTTTAAGACATGAATTTTACATCATAGAAAAATGAAGAAGAAAACTAGGAAATAATTGCCAGTTTTTGTCTCCGTCAGCAATGGCGTCAATTCATGAAAATTAAGGGGGAAGGAAAAATGTAGTTTTAAAAATCTAGACCAGGAGCAATAAAAAAACTATTTAAAAGACATAAAAGACTATTGAAAATCATGGTATCTGAACTTTAAGACATGAATTCTACATCATAGAAAAAAAAGAAAAAGAAAACTAGGAGATAATTGCCATTGACGCAATGGCGTCAATTTATGAAAATTAAGGGGGAGGGGAAAATGTAGTTTTCAAAATATAGACCGGGAGCAGTAAAAGACTATTGATGACATAAAAGACTATTGAAAATCATGGTAGCAATTTTAGACCGGGACAAATTTTATGATTTTTCAATTTCTCCATTAAATATAGGTTTAGTGATATTTGAGTTACAAAGCAATAATTTTTAAATGACATAAAAGGCTATTGAAAATCAAGCCATCTGAACTTTAAGACATGAATTTTACATCATAGAAAATAGAAGAAAAAAATTAGGAAATAATTGCCATTTTTTGTCTCCGTTAGCAATGGTGTCAATTCATGAAAATTAGGTGGAAGGGTAAAATGTAGTTTTAAATATAGGTTTGACAAAAATATAGGTTTAGTGATAAATGTAGGTTTAGTGATATTTGAGTTACAAAACAATAATCTTTTAAATGACATAAAAGACTATTGAAAATCTTGGTATCTGAACTTTAACACATGAACTCTAAATCATAGAAAAAAGAAAAAGAAAACTAGGAAATAATTGCCAGTTTTTGTAACTGTCAGCAATGGCGTCAATTCCTGAAAATTAGGGGGAAGGGCAAAATTGTTCTATTAAATATAGGTTTAGCTCTATTTGAGTTGACAAAACGCTCATTATTTAAATGAAATAAAGGCTATTGAAAATCAAGGCATCTGAACTTTAAGACATGAATTTCACATCAAACAGTTCGTGGTAACTAACTGTAGTAAGGAGCGACCCGGCTCAATAGTAACCAAAACTCTAAAAAACAGAATTTTGATACGAATAGCTACGTCAAAAGAACCGCATTTTAATGCTCATTATAAATATATACGTTTCATCAAGTTTAGTCTTACCCATCGAAAGTTAAGAGCCTGAGAAAATTTGCCTTATTTTAGAAAATAGGGGAAACACCACCTAAAAGTCATAAAATCTTAACGAAAATCGCACCATCAGATTAAGCGTATCAGAGAACCCTACTGTAGAAGTTTCAAGCTTCTGTCTACAAAAATGTGGAATTTTGTATTTTTTGCTAGAAGGCAGATCACGGATGCGTGTTTATTTGTTTGTTTGTTTTTTTGTTATTTTTTTCCGCAGGGGTGATCGTATCGAACCAATGGTCCTATAATGTTACGAGAGGGCTCATTCTAACGGAAATGAAAAGTTCTAGTGCCCTTTTTAAGTGACCAAATTATTGGAGGGCACGTAAGACCCCTCCCACGCTAATTATTTCCTTAAAGTCACTGGATCAAAATTCTTAGATAGCTATTTTATTCAGCATAGTCGAAAAACCTTATACCTATGTGTTAGGGGACGACCTACTCCCCAACAGTCCCCGTGGGAGGGGCTACAAGTTGCAAGCTTTCACCAGTGCTTACATATAGTAATGGTTATTGGGAAGTGTACAGACGTTTTCAGGGGGATTTTTTGGCTGGGGTAGGGGAGGGGTTCTGAAGAGGGGGATATGCTGGGGGAACTTTCCATGGAGGCATTTGTCACTGGGGAAGAAAATTTCCATGAACGGTGCGCAGGATTTTCTAGCATTATTTAAAAAAATGAAAAAAATAAATATGAAAAAGTTTTTTCAGCTGAAAGCAAGGAGCAGCATTAAAACTTAAAACGACCAGAAATTATAACGCATATGAGGGGTTTGCCTCCTCCTAATACCTTGCTCTTCGCGCTAAAGTATTTTTTAGTAATTTCAACTATTTATTCTACGGCCTTTGTGATTAAGGGGTCATTCTTAGGGAATTGGGACAAAATTTAAGCTTTAGTGTAAAGAGCGAGGCACTGACAAGGGGGTGAACTCCCTCATATATGTAATAAAACATGCGAATACAGAAGTTCGTTACGTAAGCTAATTTGTAAGTTACGTATATCTTTTACTAATAAAACGTTCGTAAAAAATGAAAAGTTCTAGTTGCCTTTTTAAGTAACTGAAAAATTGGAGGGCAACTAGGCCTCCTTCCCCTCCTTATTTTCTCAATACCATTCAATCAAAACTCTGAGAAAGCCATTTAGCCAAAAAATAAATATGCAAATTTCGTTTTAATTATTCCTCTGCGGAGAGCCAAAATCAAAACATGCATTAATTCAAAAACGTTCAGAAATTAAGTAAAAAAATATTTTTTTTAAGTGAAAGTAAGGAGCGAAATTAAACTTAAAACGAACAGAAATTACTCCGTGTATGAAAGGGGATGATCCCTTCTCACGCTTCAGTTTTAAGACTCATAATGATCAGAGGGCGGCAGCCCAACTCCCACTAGCAGTATTTTCGTGAAATGAATCTTTGATTCATTTTGATAGAGAATTTGAGATAGTCATTAGTTAAAAAAATAATGAAAAAATCATAGGCAGCACAATAACACTGCCTAAGTAAAGAGCAATGTGGGCATATTGTATTATTTATTTATTATATATATATATATATATATATATATATATATATATATATATATATATATATATATATATATATATATATATATATATATATATATATGTATATTGTATTTATTTTTAGTTGTTTTCTTTTACACTAGGGCATTTCTTGTATAATGAGTTGCCCTAGAAACTTCAAAAGGGGCTCAGTCGATTGGAGATTGAAAGGACTAGTGCCCTTTTCAGTAGTCAAAGTTTCCAGTAGTTTTCAGTAGTGATTAAATGGTAACCAGACCTCCTCCAAAGCCAATTATTTCTCCAAACACGTTCCATAAAAATTTTGAGATTTTGTTCAGCGTAAATGAAAAGTCCAGAAAATATGTATTTGAGAATGAATCCCCCCTAACCCTCAGGGCAAGGGTTGTAAGTGATGCCCTGGGGGCATATACGATTTTTATAGAAAGGACGGTCATATAAACTTCAGAGGGGGGTCATTGGATTGGTAATCAGAAGCTCTAGGGCTCTTATTCAGAGTCAAAGTGATTGGAGGGCAGATTCCTTAGCGCAGACGTTGTATTTTCCCGAATTGCATCTGATAGAAATTTTGAGATATTCTATGAAAATTTGCGGTCTTAAGATTTTGATACATAAGTGTGGTTTTATCGATCCAGCATTGAAATTGGTGTCAAAATCATGGTAAATTAAACGTTGGATAATATTTCGGCTAGGTTTAAAGGAAACAATTATGAGTTTGTAGTGGATATCTAGACTCAGTCTGATGGAAAAAAAATGCCTTGCCTGCAAGCCTCAAGAGCATGTTTGGCACTTATATTCCTAAGATATTCGTTATCAGCTGGTTGTTTTAGTTTAAAACCTCTCTCAGGTCATTGTACCCCTCAGATCACTATTTTGTCGGATTTTCAACTTTGCTCCCTAGCTTATTAGTGTTCTTAAATAAAAATTTCAAGGTGTTTTAGTTTTGTTGTTGTTTCTGGATTTTCTTTTAATTCCGGTCTTTTTTTTTTTTTAATTTGGGCTACCCATGATTTATTCCTATTGACTTTTGTATGGCTTAAGTGTACTTTTTTGTATTTTTTGCTAAAGCATGGTTCACACTACATCAACATTCCATATAATGTTGCGTCAGCTTCGTCCAGTGACTTTTTGGTTACAATTGTACCAATAACGAACACAGACTTGAACCAAACATTCAGAATCAAACAAAAATTTTGGGAGAAGGCACACGAAGGCAAATCTTTTTTATCTTTAGGTAAGTAAATGTTTGTGTTCCTTTCAAGGGATCTTGCAATTTTGGAGTGGGAAGGTAAATTGTTTCACTCTAAATTCTCAAAATCGTAAAGTCTTAATGTTTTATCAGATGGTTTAATATTTTAATAACACAATGAGACGTGGGTTAGAAGCATTTATTAGCTTTTAGTATGATTATTTGGTAGCCGATATGGCTAAACATCATCTTTAAAAAACATGCATCTATTAAAAGCCAAGACAATCATCTTTAGGTAACAAAAATATATGCAATAAATTTAAGCCATGAGCTGCACGAGAGGTGGGCTAGCTGTCAGTTACTTAAATAGCTTACAAAAATATGCATACGCATATAAACCAATTTATCATTTAAAGCTGGTAGAAAAAAAGGGGTCGATATTTCTATTTGTTTTTTTTCTCAGATTAGAAATAGTTCAGTGGTGCTACTTCATATCGAACGCCAAAAATTGTTTAAGTTAGTAGTTCCATGTATCAGGGGCTTACTGAATTCTAAAAAGCAAGCAGTTCTTGGAACGAACTTTAAGTAAGGACTTGCTCGTGCTAATATGCAATACATTTAAGCCATGAGCTGCACGAGAGGTGGGATAGCTGTCAGTTACTTAAATAGCTTGGAAAATTGAAGCTATACTGAAACTCTATGAAGAAAAGAGTTTTAATAGCAATATATGACCTACTTCAAAGGAATCCAATTTTTCTGGGGATTCCAAATATGTAAATTTAAATTTAAGGCTACGCACCAAAGCTGTCAGCCAGAGAAAATTTGTCTGATTTTCGAAAAACGAACAAAACAACCCGGAAAGAGCTAACAGTCTAGGCGATACTTAAGCCACCAAATTCAGCATGTCAGAGAATCCTAGTGTGGACATTTTAAGCCTCAGTCTACAAAAAGGCGGATTTTGCTTTTTTTCCATAAAGAATGTTTACATAGCCTTGTTTACCAATGGCCCTAGTAAATCAGGAGAATGTTCATTTGAACAGATTCTGGGAAGATTCCCTTTTTAAGTTGTAAAAAAGATTTTGCCGCAGCAAAGTGGCTTTTTCTGCGATTTTCTTACACAACTTGCCCCAAACAATTTTGCCCCAAAGAGGCTGAAAAAGCTCTCGCTCTCGACTGAAAATTTTGAGACAGCCAGTCAATTTGAAATAACCTAAAAGTTGTACACTGAGCATCCCTGTTTCAGAGGAAGTAATGCCGCGCGGTGGTGCATTCGTTCTTAAAGATGCACTTAGTTCATACAAAAAAAGGTTAATACAGACGGCTATTTTTTTATGCCTTTTTTAACTAAGTTGATCCTTTTGAAGTTTTACAAAATTGTACGCAGTGAAGTATAATTGTGCATCAACTATCACGGAGGAATGTGGGTGGATCTTTGCGTAAGTTGAGGGCTGGGTACCGTGCCTGAAGCCACACGAAGTGCAGTTATATGCCAAAACTTTCTAACCATCCAAAAACTTTCAGATAAATATAGAAGGAGATATTTTGAGGGTTACGCATAGCTGCTTTTCAAAATTATTCAGATGAATATTTGGTTTGAAAAAAAGGATACGAAGAAATGTTCAGTCAACAGCAAAAGAAGAAGTGATACCGTAGCTGATAGACAACATGTAAAGAAGAAACTAAAGAAGAGTCTACCCCTTTCCACAGGCTGTATTGAACCCACAAACCTCTGATCAAGAGGGAAACTTTCATCCACGGTGCTGCCTTGATCTATTCAACTAATTTGACTTTTCCACAAAACTGTACATATACGTTAAATGAAGGAATCGTAATGGCAATGGAACCGTTTATTACAAGTTATTTGGACCTTTTAACGTTCTATGTGTTCCCAGGAGAGCCCTCCACTTTCCCGAGAAAAGAGTAGCAACATGCCGAGTGCCGGAGCCCGGCTTCGAAATCGGCTACATAGTTCTTTTTTTCTCAACTGTTATATTGACATTTCTGGCCACTAAAAGGGTCTAAAAAGGTCAGAACTTTAAGGAAGAATTTGTATTTCTCCCGTAGTGGTTGTCTGGAACCTACGACGACGCCATTCCATGAAGAAGAGGCTCACATTGCCTGCAGTTACAAGATAAGTGATAATGAGAATCAAAATATACAAGCCTGTCGCATAGCCATGCCGGGGCCAGGCCTCAAAACCGGCTAGATTGTTTTTTCTTCTTAAAACCAGCAAATGTGCATTTCTGACCACAAAAACGATCTAAATAGGTCGAAACTTTAAGAAAGAATTCGTATTTTTTACAGGGTGGCTCTATCGAACCTGTTGTGACGTCATAACATAAAAAAGGCTAAAATTATCTGCAGTTAGGAGACAAGTGACAATAAGAATCCATACATAGAAGCCTGCCGCGTGCCAAGTGCAGGGGCCTATACTTGAAATATATGCAACAGCAGAATACGTTATAAGAGGCCCACATTTTAATTTTAGAATTGCTCATCGAAAGCTATTATCATATTTAACTCTGCATAATCCTAAAAATTCAACTTTTCTAAAAATAGATGCAATCTTTATAAAGATTTTGCAATGAAATTGAATATTTTTGAGAACCCTAAAGCAACTCTTGACACAAGATGAAGTTTTTATTCTTTAGAGAAGGATGATCGCGCATGTGACCATCCATAATCCTTAGTTATAGATTGTTGACGAATGGGTACGAATGGGCATTTAGAGATCTAGTACCTTTTTGAGCAGCAAAGGAGATCACACCTCAGGGGATTGCCGCATTCTTGAATTTTGGCACGAATATGGACAAAGTATTGCCGAACAAATATTCTGAGAAGTATTGGAAGGATATTGATCTGTCCTCCGTGTCTCAGAAGCAATGCTGCTGTGCAGTATACGGATCGTCCCTTGACATAAAATTAAATAAAAAAAACAGAGTTTTTTTAACTGAAAGTAAGGAGCGACATTAAAACTTAAAACGCACAGAAATTACTTCGTATATGAAAGAGGCTGCTTCCTCATCAACGCCCCGCTCTTTACGCTAAAGTTTGACTCTTTCTCTCAATTCTTCTTTTTAAAACAGTAAAAAACTTTAGCGTAAAGAGCGGGGCGTTGATGAGGAAGCAGCCTCTTTTATATACGAAGTAATTTCTATGCGTTTTAAGTTTTAATGTCGCTCCTTACTTTCAGTTAAAAAAAATCTGTTTTTTTTATTTAATTTCTGAACGTTTTTGAATGAATGCATGTTTTGATTTTGGCTCTCCGCAGAGGAATAATCAAAACGAAATTTGTATATTTTTTTGGGGGGGGGGGCTAAATGGCTTTCTCATAATTTTGATCGAATGATTTTGAGAAAAAAAGAGCGGGGGCGAAGCCTAGTTGCCCTCCGATTTTTTGGTTAATTAAAAAGGCAACTAGAACTTTTAATTTTTTACGAATCTTTTTATTGGTAAAAGATTTACGTAACTTATAAATTAGCTTACGTAAAGAACTTTTGTATTCTCATGTTTTTATTACATATATGAGGGGATTCGCCCCATCGTCAGTACCTCGCTCTTTACACTAAAGCTTAAATTTTATCCCAATTCATTAAGAATGACCCCTGAATCACAAAAGCCGTAGAATAAATAGTTGAAATTACTAAAAATACTTTAGCGTAAAGAGCTAGGTATCATAAGGAGGTGAGCCCCTTATATGGGTAATAATTTCTGTTTGTTTTAAGTTTTATTGCTGTTCCTTACTTCCAGCTGAAAAAGCTTTTTCACATTTATTTTTTAATTTTTTTTTAAATAATGCCAGTAAATCCTGCTCTCCCTTCATGGAAGTTTTCTTCTCCCATGACAAATTCTCGATGGAAAGTTCCCCCAGCATATCCCCCTCTTCTCAACCCCTCCCCCCAACCAAAAAAATCCTCCTGAAAACGCCTGTATACTTCCCAATAACCATTACTATATGTAAGCACAGGTCAAAGTTTGTAACTTGTTGCCCCTCCCACGGGGACTTTGGGGGAGTACGTCGTCCCCAAAGACATAGTTATAAGGTTTTTCGACTACGCTGAATAAAATGGCTATCTCAGAATTTTGATCCGTTGACTTTGGGAAAATAATTAGCGTGGGAGGGGGCCTAGGTGCCCTCCAATTTTTTTGGTCACTTAAAAAGGACACTAGAACTTTTCATTTCCGTTAGAATGAGCCCTCTTGCAACATTCTAGGACAACTGGGTCGATACGATCACCCCTGGGAAAAAAAAACAAAAAAACAAATAAACACGCATCCGGGATCTGCCTTCTGGCAAAAAATGCAAAATTCCACATTTTTGTAGATAGGAGCTCGAAACTTCTTCAATAGGGTTTTCTGATACGTTGAATCTGATGGTGTGATTTTCGTTAAGATTCTATGACTTTTAGGGGGTGTTTCCCCCTATTTTCTAAAATAACGCAATTTCTCAGGCTCGTAACTTTTGATGGGTAAGACTAAAGATGAAAGACTCTTGATGAAACTTATATATTTAAAACCAGCATTAAAATGCGATTCTTTTGATATAGCTATTGGTATCAAAATTCCATTTTTTAGAGTTTTGGTTACTATTGAGCCGGGTCGCTCCTTACTACAGTTCGTTACCACGAACTGTTTGATCAGTCCATGAAAAAGAACCGTTATTAAGATCAGTCCATGAAAAAGAACGGTTATTTGTCTAATAAACTGAAACGACTATGTACTATGGCATATGAGCACAAAATATATTAATGTCCTAGTTAATGGATTCTCTTATGGGGTGTTTTTTCCTAGAAAATGGCTCCATTTTTTTTTTGAAAATTGACATCCTGGGATTTTCTGGCTTAAAAACAACGATCTATATAGGTCACGAGTTTGAGGAAATTTGTTAAGAGCCTTAGTTCTGGTAAAAAAAAGATTTTGGTGAGTGATGCCATATTTATGAGCACCTTTTAAGAGCATACATACGTCATGTTTGCCTTACAAGTGGTTGTATCATTTTTAGTATCGTTATATAATATCGGGTGTAATGAATCTTTTTGGAAAAGACGTTTTACAGCTGTTATAATGCCTAGAGAATAAATGAATGGTTTAGACCATCAAATGTGATAAAACAAATCCGAGCAATTAAAGTAACGTCATTGAAAAAATGTTCAAAGTAGTCGTAAACGAAAATACAGAACAAAGAAATATATAGTTAGAATACATTCGGCAACGAAAATTACAACGAGTCAAAATTGAAATTAATGAACAAAGAAATATCCGGTTAGAACATAAGCAATAGCGAGAATAAAATGAGTCAAAAACAAAATTAAGAACCAAGAAATATGTAGTTACAAGGCATACGACAACGAGGAGCAGAAAAAGTTAAAAATGAAAGTGAAGAAGAAAAAAATATGTGATTAGAAGACAAGTTGCAGTAAGAATTGCAAGTGACAGCGAGAATAAGAACGGATCAAAAATATTCTAGAAAATTGTGATCTTGTGATTTCTATGGCCTGCAAACACGATCTACATAGATAATGAGCTTAAGAAAATTTGTTTAGAGCTTTAATGTTGGAAAAAATCATATTAGTCACGTCATATTTACGATTACATTTTAAAAAGAATAAATTGCATCATCCCCCCCGGGAGTGATCGTATCCTTTTTATATTTATGACACATGCAACATTACAAAAGGAACATAGTTAAATATGAAATACCAAGTGTACTAAGTCGATTAACAAAAGGCGTTTTAAGCAGTTTCATAATGCCTAGAGTGCAAAACAGCAACCTAAACCCTCAAATGCGACAAGAACAATCCGTGTAGCTGGAGTAGAAGGTACTAAAAACTGTCTGAAGTAATGATAAGCAAAAATGAAGAACAAAGAAATATACAGTTAGAATACTTGCGTCAACCACAATTATAACGAGTCAAAAACAAAATTGGAGAAGAAAACATGTCTGGCTAGAAGACAAGCGACGCCAAGAATTAAAACGAGTCAACAATAAAATAAAATAGTAAAGAAATATGAGGTTACCATATATGCGACAGCAAACGAGTCAACAATAAAATAAAATAGTAAAGAAATATGAGGTTACCATATATGCGACAGCAAGGAGCAAAACAGATTAAAAATGAAAGTTAAGAACAAAAAAATCTGCTTGTAAAAGATATGCCACTGCAGGAACAATGAAATATACGGTTAAAAGGTAGGTGACAGCGGGAATTACAAGCGACATCGAGAATCAGAACACGTCAAAATGAAAGTGACAAGTCATCGGGACCCTTCAACGTTTTATTGCTTAACCTAAAAATATCGATCATCCCTAAAGTTCAATGACTATTTACCTTAGGAGGATATGACATCCTCCCACCCCAACTGGGGACAACCTGATTTTCGTTTGTTCTAGACAGATGGTCAGAAAGGACAATCTTTGGCAGTCTGTCATCCTTCACCTGAAGAACTTGCCCTAGCCATCTGAACCTTTCTCTAATTATAGCCCTACAAAACAAGATTGAACTACACTTTTCGTACAGCCTACTATTTGAGATACGGTCAGTCATTCTGGTACCCAGAACACCCTGCAGACAATTTCTTTGGAAAGCATTTAGTAAATCATCCTAACTTTGTTCTTTTGCATTATTCTGGATAAGTTAAACTTTGATTTAAGGAGTTGGATTTGTGGCTGCGGTGTCTCACCTCACATCTATGTTATCGGAAATGAATAATAATTACATAAAAGTGAGTTTTTTTCAATTTAAAGATCGACGTTAAATATTGAAATAAGTAGAGAATATTCTGTCTATGAGGTGATTCCCTTCCTCAGCCCTCCTTTTTTATGCCAAAGATTGACTTCCCCAATGCTTCACGAAGAGCTGTTCAAGCACATGTGCACTCACAAATGCTTTCAGCATAGCACTATGAAACCTTAGCGTAAATATTGGGACTGGGAGGGGGCAGTCCCCTCATACACAGAATAATCTGTTCATTTCAAGTTTTAGTGTCGTTCTTTACTTTAATTTGAAAAAAGATGTATTTATTCAATTACAATTGATACTCACTTCTCGGAAAGCAACACAAATGCTTGTTATTAAACTCCAGTTCAGTTTCTATTTGCTCCTTCAGATTTCTATCTTTGGCTTCCAACAATCAAATCTCCGAAAGTCTTTTGATCACTGCATGTCCAAAGGTTAGACTTCCTTCCCTAAATTAAATTATCATTCATGGAGATCCAATTGAAAAATCGTGGGGAAGAAGTTTTTACACGGTAAACAAACCTAGGCAACGGATTATGTGAAATCGGCTTATTATCTACCAAACTAGCCAAATTTACATTACATTCATGCACTTCTACGACATCCTTTTTCTACTGCAACTCAAAATTGAAATATGGCTAGGGGCCTTCATTAACGGTTGCTCTTGGTCATAAATAATGGTCAAAATGAATGGGCGGTAGGAACGAAATTAATGTAGTCAGGGAACCTCTAGGATATTTCCATAAAACCATCACAGGCAATCCTCATGATTGTTCAGTCTAAAATAAACTCGCCAAGATAACTTATTGAAACAAATTTTAGGTTTTTTGGCTTCACTAGTCATTAATTTTTTTACAATTTTTGTTATATAAGACACAAATAAGTGTTTCTTTTTTTTTGAACGAGTTAGAGGTTGATAAATATTCCTCTGGTGTGAGTCTATCAGACTACGGTCCATGATCTTCTCAGAGGCCTATGAGCAGCAATTGATAAGTCTGCGGATCAAAGATAAAAATAAAAGGATCTTTTTTGGTTTTGTTTCTGTGTATCTTGGCACTGTAAAATTGACGTCAATTATCTTCTACTATTTCACTTGAAGCTGGATTATCTGGAAGTGGAACCAAAATCACCTCCTTTTTATCGCTTATTTTTCATAGGTTTCTCTTTCTAGGCTTATGGTTTATCTTTTTAGGCTTTTGGCATTTTAGGCTATTTATTTTTAGGCTTATCTTTTCAGCCAGAGTGAAAGATCTCTTTAAAACACCTTTTGAAGAAATCTTCCAGATTTAATTTGTACCGTATTCTACAAGTTTCTATTTCAGTTTAAAGGAGGACATGAGGCTGTTCCGATACGATCAAAGTTTATTCTTAATCATAGATTTTATCCAAACATTGTTACCTTACAAGTCTTACTGAATTCAAAAACTAGAAAAAAAATCCTCTTTTGAGCTGGTCATTTTAAGTAAAATTACCATGGACAAAACAAATTAAAATATCACATTAAACCATAGGAACAAATCCTTTTATTAGAGAGTGATAATTTACAAGAAATGCTGTATGTTTTGTTCAAATGTACAGTGACCCTCGTCAGCAGCAATACTAAAATAAAACAATTAATACCAATGATATATGTATATACAAAATAACATAATTATATATTTTAATGCCCTTATTTTTAAATACAATATTCGAAGCAAATCTCCTTGACCTTCCAGATTCCGCTTCGTTAGTTTTATTTGAACTAACAATGGGACAAAGGCTAAACCCCTTGTGTGAAACGAACCTTACTTTATCTCACTTCGATAAATTACCGTAAATAACGTTCAAGCCAAAATCATTTGTGCCTCTATTTAAAGCCATGTTCTTGAATAAACTTTTCTTAGTTTCAATATTTTCCCGGAAATTTTATTTAAGCCTTGGTCCCTAGAAATCATAGAGACAGTTTCAAACTAGATAAAATGGTCCGAAAAATTAAAGATATGTTCCAATAGAGCTGATGTAAAATCTTTAGGTTTGAAATTTTGTTTTAAAGCCGACGAAATAGAGTCCTAATTTTATAGCAACCTCAGTTCAAAATTCTGGTTAGCACATCCCACATATGAGCTTCCGCGAGTACATGGGATCTGATAGACCCCACTTTGTTGCCCCAATGAAGTTTGATCCTTCCCAGAATTTAGAAAACTACCCAAAGCATTACTAGTCTTTAAAGCTACCGTTAAATCATTACCTTGGCGATTTTTTTTAGTTTTTCACTTACTTCTGGCATGTAAAACAAAGAACAAAAGATATCCTTCTCTTTAGTTGTCTACAAAACTTCTTTAGAAATTTCTAGAAACTATTTCTTCTTTTTCAAAAGGTCCGGTCAGTTAACCAATCGGGATACTGATTACTCAATTGTATTTTTTTCAGAAAAGACGACTTCTCCTCAAAAAGACAAACATTTATTGCTATTAGTCGGTTTTCTGTAAATCTTAAATCCCAAACTATTTTCATTCTTTAAAAGAAGAACATCCAGAAAAGGAAGTTTCCCATCCTTTCCTAATTGTACACTAAACTTTAAGTCCCTCCTAATATTTCTGTGGAAAATATTGAAACATTTGCGTTAGATTTGTATGTCTTAAAACACATTTTCTGGGGACGTCATATGGATGACATAATCTCCGTAAAGAACTATGGGGAGGAAGAATTAAATAAGATTTCGGAATTTCTTTATATGTTTTTGGCGGGAGGGGATTTAAAGTTTAATGTAGAATTAGAAGAGGATAGGAAAATTCCTTCTCTGGATATTCTTCCTTTAAGAACTTCCAGTCCAGAGACTTTTTTTTAGAAATCTCCGGTCCATCCTCCTAACATCTTCAATTAAAAAATACAATTACTAGGAAATTTTGGGTAAGACAATGTTTAATTTCCAAAAACTATTACAAGCTCTAGTAGAACCAACTTCATTGCTTATAGCGCTGCCTAAGTAAAGAGTGGCGTGGGGGCAGCGTATTATTTATTTATTTATTTTTTGGTTTAAGACCGGTTTGGAAAGGAAGGAGATACACTTTGGCTCACTTAGACAGTAGGAAACCGACACCACGGCAATTAGCTCTGTCACTTCCTCGAGACATGACGAGGATACTATCATTTACTGTTTCTATTCCTTTTTGAGGGAAGGTGAGTCTCAGACAGTCCAACGATGACCGACAGTAACAGTTCATATGATTTTAGACAATTTCCCTTGTTCCTGGTTAGGCTAGTTTACGTACGTTTATTCTTCCGAATGAGAACAAACAATAATCCATTTGGAAAAAGTAGTGAAATATACAGTATCCCATGCACGTGTGGAAATTTCCAGGTAGCAATATCACTTCTTAACTTTTTGACTAAAAGGATAAGGAAACCGTGTAGCTGCGTCATTTTAAAATTAAATAGAAGACAGTTTCACTTCTGCTCTTCCAAAGAAGGTTTTCGAAAAGTTTCAATACAATTTTACTTTTTGAGGAAGCTAGTCTGCTTTATAAATATATTGGCGTAAGACTACTAAAAATCATTCTACTCGTAAAATAATTTTATTTAGCAAGGTGCTAGACCCATCTTGCTTCGATATATTTACCGTTTTGAGCCATGCTAAAATAAACACCATCAGTTGAAATATTAAAAAAAAAAGTTTTAAACTTTTAAAATTACCAATTTTGTACAAATAAAGAGCTTAAATTAGTCCCGACTTTCACTATGAATTAAGGAAAAAGTAATGACAGAAAAGGAAGCTTGGATAAATAGATTAAGAAAGTAATATATAAAAAATTAACAACCACCAGCAGGTGCTGATATGTTTGTTCTGCTACTTATATTTTTTCTTTATTTCAGAGCTGATACCTTTGGTTAACAGACATATTGGGGATAGTTTGAGTTTTTCAATTCGTGTCGTAAACAAAAATAGAGAAACGAGCTCCGCGGTGAGTATAAAGATAATCTAGCTCCAAGCTGACAATATCTATCTATCTACATATATATATATATATATATATATATATATATATATATATATATATATATATATATATATATATATATATATATATATATATATATATATATATATATATATATATATATCTATATATATAAAAATAAGTTGTCTGTCTGTCTGTGGATGGATGGATCAGGTGACGTCACCTGAAAAAACTGGATCAGGTGACGTCAAAACTGAAAAAACTAAAAAAAGGCAAAAACTACAAAAAAAACTAAAAACTAATAAAAAAAATAAAAAAGCTAAAAAACTAAAAAAACTAAAAAAAGGCAAAAACTACAAAAAAAACTAAAAACTAATAAAAAAGCTAAAAAACTAAAAAAACTAAAAAAAGGCAAAAACTACAAAAAAAACTAAAAACTAATAAAAAAAATAAAAAAGCTAAAAAACTAAAAAAACTAAAAAAACTAAAAAAAGGTAAAAAACTAAAAAAACTAAAAACTAAAAAAAACTAAAAAAAGGAAAAAACTGAAAAATAAGCTAAAATAAAGGTAAAAACCAATAAAAAACTAAAAAAAAAAACTGAAAAAACTAAAAAAAGGCAAAAACTACAAAAAAAACTAAAAACTAATAAAAAAAGTAAAAAAGCTAAAAAACTAAAAAAACTAAAAAAACTAAAAAAAGGTAAAAAACTAAAAAAAATAAAAAAAAACTAAAAAAAAGGAAAAAACTGAAAAATAAGCTAAAATAAAGATAAAAACCAATAAAAAACTAAAAAGAAAAAAAGGAAAAAACTAAAAAAAATTTTCATCTAAAAAACTAAAAAATACTAAAAAAGGTAAAAACTAAAAGAACTAAAAAAGAAAAAAATAAATGACGAAACTCAAAGAGAAAGCGACCAGGACAAAAGGAATGTTCGATTAGCAATCAACAAAGCACCGGGACACAGGGAGTATAAATGACGACCAGGACATAAGTAAAAAAAAAAAACTATCTATATATATAAAAATAAGTTGTCTGTGGATCTGTGGATCGTGGATCAGGTGACGTCACCTGAAAAAACTGGATCAGGTGACGTCAAAACTGAAAAAACTAAAAAAAGGCAAAAACTACAAAAAAAACTAAAAACTAATAAAAAAAATAAAAAAGCTAAAAAACTAAAAAAACTAAAAAAAGGCAAAAACTACAAAAAAAACTAAAAACTAATAAAAAAGCTAAAAAACTAAAAAAACTAAAAAAAAGGCAAAAACTACAAAAAAACTAAAAACTAATAAAAAAGCTAAAAAACTTAAAAAAACTAAAAAAACTAAAAAAAGGTAAAAAACTAAAAAAACTAAAAACTAAAAAAAACTAAAAAAAAGGAAAAAACTGAAAAATAAGCTAAAATAAAGGTAAAAACCAATAAAAAACTAAAAAAAAACTGAAAAAACTAAAAAAAGGCAAAAACTACAAAAAAACTAAAAACTAATAAAAAAAGTAAAAAAGCTAAAAAACTAAAAAAACTAAAAAAACTAAAAAAAAACTAAAAAAGGTAAAAAACTAAAAAAAATAAAAAATAAAAAAAAAATAAAAAAAAAGGAAAAAACTGAAAAATAAGCTAACATAAAGGTAAAAACCAATAAAAAACTAAAAAGAAAAAAAGGAAAAAACTAAAAAAAATTTTCATCTAAAAAACTAAAAAAAACTAAAAAAGGTAAAAACTAAATAAAAAATAAAAAAAAAATAAAAAAAAGGAAAAAACTGAAAAATAAGCTAACATAAAGGTAAAAACCAATAAAAAACTAAAAAGAAAAAAAGGAAAAAACTAAAAAAAATTTTCATCTAAAAAACTAAAAAAAACTAAAAAAGGTAAAAACTAAAAGAACTAAAAAAGAAAAAAATAAATGACGACACTCAAAGAGAAAGCGACCAGGACAAAAGGAATGTTCGATTAGCAATCAACAAAGCACCGGGACACAGGGAGTATAAATGACGACCAGGACATAAGTAAAAAAAAAAATTAACAAAACTAAAAAGAAGGTAAAAACTACAAAAAAACTAAAAAGAAAAAAAAACTAAAAACTAATAAAAAAAATAAAAAATCTAAAAATCTAAATAAACTAAAAAAGAAAAAAAAAGGAAAAAAATAAAGGAGAAAAACAAAACTAAAAAACGAATGTATATACAGACCGGTACACCGGGATACAAATGACGACCGGGACACAGGGAATATAAATGACGACCGGGACACAGGGACACAACTACAACGGGGACACCGGGGGAAACAGGGGGATATAAATGACGACCGGGACAAAAAAACTAAAAAGAAAAAAAAACTAAAAACTAATAAAAAAACTAAAAAATCTAAAAATCTAAATAAGCTAAAAAAGAAAAAAAAAAGGAAAAAAATAAAGGAGAAAAACAAAACTAAAAAACGAATGTATATACAGACCGGGACACCGGGATACAAATGACGACCGGGACACAGGGAATATAAATGACGACCGGGACACAGGGACACAACTACAACGGGGACACCGGGGGAAACAGGGGGATGTAAATGACGACCGGGACACTGGGACAGGGAATGGTCGATTAGCAATCACCATCAACAAAGCTCAAGGGCAATCATTAGAATCATGAGGTATAGATCTGAATACAGATTGTTTTCCCATGGACCATTATATGTTGCATGTTCAAGAGTCGGTAAACCTGACAATCTATTTATATGCAAAGACAATGGGACAGCAAAGAATGTTGTATATTCGCAAGTTTTACGTAGTTAAAACCATATATATATATATATATATATATATATATATATATATATATATATATATATATATATATATATATATATATATATCTATCTATATTCACAGGTGGGACATAGGGACACAACTACAATGGCGCGTAACTATTATGGCGCGTAACGACTTACGCGCGCGGGGGGGCTTGGGGGGGGGGCGCGAAGCGCCCCCACCAACTAGGTGTTGGGGTGGCGCGAAGCGCCACCCCAACAGCTAGTATATATATATATATATATATATATATATATATATATATATATATATATATATATATATATATATATATATATATATATATATATATATATATATATATATATATATATATATATATATATATATATATATATATATATATATATATATAATATATATATATATAATATATATATATATATATATATATATATATATATATATATATATATATATATATACATATATATATATATATATATATATATATATATATATATATATATATATATATATATATATATATATATATATATATATATATATATATATATATATATATATATATATATATATATATGTATTATACAACAACTACTACTACTACTAACAAATCACCGCAGCACTAAACCGCCCGCGGCCAACACAGCTGCGCAAGCTCCTCTTCCATCCCAATCTATTCAAAGCCCACCTCTTTACAACCTCCCAGGAAGTTCCCATTTCCTTTAAATATTTCTCTATGACGTTCTCCCACCAAAGACAGGGACAACCTGCTTTCCGTTTGGCCCTGGACGGTTGGCCGAAAAGGGCAATCTTTGGCAAAAACTTTAGCGTAAAGAGCGAGGTATTGACGATCGGACAAACCTCCTCATATACGTAATAATTTCTGTTTGTTTTAAGTTTTAATGTTACTCCTTACTTTCAGTTTAAAACAACTTCTTTTTTTATTTCTGACTGTGTTTTAAATAACACTGGAAAATCCAGCGCCCCTTTATGAAAATTCTCCTCCCCCATGAAAAATTTGTAATGAATAGATCCTCCCAAGTAACCAAATCCCCATATCCCCACCATAAAACCTCCCTGAAAACGTATGTATACTTACCAATAACTAATACTATATGTAAACAATTGGCAAAGTTCTTAACTTGTAGCCTTTCCCCCGGCGACTCTGGGAGACTAAGTCGTCCTAAAAGACGTTAGTTATCAGATATTTCGCCTATGCTGAACAAAATGGCTATCTCAAAATTTTTGAGATAGCGATTGATAGCAATTTTGAGAAAGGAGAAATTGGCTATCTCCTAGTTGCCCTCCGATTTTTCTAGCCAATTAGAAAGAGCACTAGAACTTTTAATTTTCGTTTGAATGAGCCCTTTCGCGAACATCTAGAACCACTGGGTTGATACAATCATCCCTTGGAGAAAAAAAACAAATAAACACGCATTCGTGGTGTTTCTTCTGGCAACAATACAAAATTCCATATTTTTGCAGATAGGAGGTTTAAACCTATACAATAGAATTCTCTGATATGCTGAATCTGATGGTATGACTTTCATCAAAATTCTATTACTTTTAGGGGGTATTTCACCCTTTTTTGAAAATAAGGCAAATTTTTATCAGGCTCGAATTTTTTGATGGATCGAATTAAACTCAATGAAACTTATATATTTAAAATCGGCATTAAGATCCAATTCTTTTGATGCATCTATTGATGTCGAAATTCTCAAAATTCTGTCAAAGCTGTTCCTGGAAAATTTCTCTCAAATTCTTGTCCTGGAGTCTACCAACATCATAACTTCCCGGGAGATAGTTACCCTTTCGAGATTTCAGCTTTAAATTAACCTTAAACACTACTAGATGGTTATCCTTACTTTTAGCATCAATAACAGCAGTCCTATATACCCTAGTATCTTGTATTGATTCTGCCAGTCTCCGGTTTACTATAACATAATCAATAAGGTTTGCTGTTTTACCATCACGTGAAGACCATGTCAACTTGTGGGTCATTTTAATACCGTATTGATTATAACTAGATTGTTATACCTACAAAACTTCAAAATACTGTAGCCATTACTGTTTTCTTTTCCTACATCAAATTTACCATGGCTAGGATACCATCTATCCCTATTTCTACCGACCTAGGTGTTAAAATCTCCTAGTATAACATCATTGCTTTTACCTGGGACCTTCGATCTCTCTCTCTCTCTCTCTTTCTCACTCTCACTCCGACTCCCTCTCTCTCTCTCTCTCTCTCTCTCTCTCTCTCTCTCTCTCTCTCTCTCTCTCTCTCTCTCTCTCTCTCTCTCTCTCTCTCTCTTTCTCTCTCTTGCTACCGTACCCTAAAAATAATAGAAGCATAACAAAGTAATGCATGAAATATTTTTATTGAACTAACGACATATAGAATATCATCATTAAAACAAAATGAATGCTTTGAATCCTCAAGATAATTGATAATATCACACAAGATTTTGGTAATATCACACAAGATTTGGAAATACTTGGTTAAATTTTTATCAATATCACAACCTCTTATCATGTGAAACCCTTCTAAAAGGAAATCACTTGACTGAACCAGCTGCTAATAGCCTAGAAATTCTGAGTCTCAAAAATTCTAAATACCTAAATAATCTTCGTTTCGTAATTCGAAAGTGTCACAAGTGAATTGTTTTGTTTTAAGTATGTTAGATGTCATTTCAAGACGGGAAAAAAACTGGACAATTTTCTGAGTAAAAAAAAATTAAAGGTCAAAAGTTAAAGTTAAAGAAAATGAAGTACAGACAAAGGGAGGCCAAAAAGTCTGGAAAGGGGTATGGGGCAGTTAGGGGAGGGGACGTAGAAATTGGCCGGAAAAATTTTCATCCCTCACCTGCTAGAAAATTAGAGCCTGGTCTTGGCGTTTCCCCACAACACCCTGAAAAATTTTCTTCTTGAAAATTCCCATCTCTTTCGTAAAATTTCCCCTGGAAAATCTACACTCGAGGAAAATCCCCACCCCCCGTCGAAAATACCACGGATAATCCCCCTGGATTATTTTGGATGTATGTTAGAAGGGAATAAAATTTTCTTCTCACCTGTTTAAGTCAGAGGCCATGGTGTAGCGTTGGCTGTAGTAAAGAGCTATTAGGGTTCAGTGTAAGACTATTTTTTGTTCCCCAGAGGCCTTTCGTATGAAAGGAGTGGTCGTAAAAACTTCAAAAGGGGCTCATTCTCATGCAAAGTAAAAATTCTGGTGCCCTTTTTAAGTGTCAGAAGTGATTGGAGGGCAACAAGCCACCACCCATACCGTTTTTCCCCAAACGTGCCCGATCAAAATATTGAGATAGTATTTTTTGTTCACAATAGTCAAAAGGTCCAGTAACTATGCTTCCGGGTTTGACAACTCCCTTTCAACTGCTTGGGCATGGGCTGTGAGATATGCAAGCTACCCATTGTTAAGACTTAAGGTTTTTATGGGAATGGTGGCTGGATTTTGATTGTAAATTGAGAGTTCCAGTGTTTTTAGTTTTTTTTTTTTTAAATCGAAAGTGATTGGAAAACCAACAAACCTCTCTGTTTTAGAGCTTTTTTTTATGTCTGGTTCTTTTTTACATTTGGAAAGTAATTATGCATCCATGATATTTCTGTGGTATAAAATGCATCAAACATTAGTAGATGAGAGCTTTAAACCTCCACAGCGGGGTTCTCTGAATGCATTGTTGTTAGGGAGGGTACAGAGCCTGAAATGGTGCATTTTAATGCAAAGAAGTCCTAACTATCATTGGGCTTTCAGGCAAATATTTAATTAGGTCAAAGGAAGGGGTGGGGATGGAGGTAGAAATTAATATTTAGCCCCCTGGATTTCTGGGAATGATTTTGGTCTACGCTGTTATCATGACAGCAAAGAGTAACATTAAACCCCAAAATTAGCAGAATTTATTCCGTATAGGAGGGGGGCTGCCCCTTCCCCATCCCCAACCTCCCCCTTGAGGCTCTAGAAACTTCAGAGGATGCTCATTCGATTCGAAATTCCTTTTTATTCTTCTATTTCCTTTTTATTCCTTCTATTCCTTTTTTATGTGTCAAAATTTATTAGAAGCCAACTAGACCCTGTCCCAAAACTGTTTCTGATATCTTCACTTTAAGAGTAGGTTTTTTGGCGGTTTGATGCGGGACAAACAATAACCATTTAAGGGTAGGCTTTTTGGCCGTCCTTTTGTTACCGCTTAAGACGTCTGATCGACATTTTGAAGTATCTACTTTGTACTTTCTCTGTGACTGCTCAATTTTCTTTGTTGTGGATTTTCCCATCAGGGGGAGTTATCCGGGGGGATTTTCCAAGGCAAGTACCTGAACCAAGAAAAGCTTAATTTAGAAGAAATAGGTTTGGGGCACTTCCGAAGCAAAATAGGGGCTCAAAGCAGTAGGGGACTCAGGGAGTGAGGAGCAGTCGTCTCCCTGGCGCTGGCAAAAATTTCTATAATTAGATTGCTGTGACTTGATTGCGAGAGCAATGCTTGGATCAATGCATATTTGAGAAGGACTTGACGGCATTTGTTCTGGCTGCCTTAAGCCATTTGGGAATTTTCCAGACTGTTTGGTGTCACCCGATCTTATGATGCATTTTGTGACTTGTCCTCTCGTAATTCGTTTAAGCTTAAAAAGTATGCGGGTCAAAACCTGTTTCTTTTGCATTAACAACGTATATTTGTTGGAATGACTACAGCAACAGACACACTCTAGGGTTAGTCGCGAATCGCGATCGCGATTCTAGAAGAGTTTGAACAATTTATAGTTTGAAAGCTAAGCGAGCGGACGGCCTATGTCTAACTGAAGATAGAAATGAGAATTCTACTGTTGATATTGATTCTAGTTCTGTGACGAATGATGAAACTTTGGGTTAATTTTAGCTTCAATTGAATTGCTTAGCCCAAAACAAAAAATTGAAAATATAAGTACTTTCTGCGTAAATGATATAGAAAGCTGTACCGATAGAATTGAAAAACTGAATGATCGTACACAATATCAGTTACTTCAGAACCCTTGAATTCCGCCATCTAACTAAAGCCTCCCCTATTCAGTTCACAAGAAGCAGGCTAGGGACTAAAAGAGATTTTTCAATTGTATTCGCTTGGAAGAATTCTATTGGCTAGCACTGTCAAAGAAGGGATTATTCGGTAAGTATTGTGTTTTGTTTAACTTCCAATGGGTTAGGAGTTCTAATCAATTGCGAAAAATTGGCAAAGAAGTCCCTCGTGCCTTTTACTAAGCTGACTGGAATATACGGCGACTTGGTGTCGCACGAAAATAATCAGTACCACTGTGATTCAGTTGATAGGCCGACATTCCTTATAAATATAATAACCCTGAAACTAGTCTCTTAAGCATTGTAAACGAACAACGCAGCCAAGAATTCAGGAAAACAGAGCAAGATTGAAGTCAATTGCAGAAACAATTGTCGGCATGGGCCGACAGAACATTGTTTTTAGTGACCGTAGAGATGATAAAGAATTATTGGTGGAGAAGGACCCATTGACAAACGAAGGAAACTTTCAAGAACTTTTAAGGTACCTTTTAAATATCGGTGACATCACTTTAAAACAACATTTGAAAAGCCCAAGCGCAAATACTACTTATACAAGCGAAACAACGCAGAATGAATTAATTGAACGTTGTGCCAAAGAGATTCTTAAAGAAATTCTTAGCACAGATTCATTCTGCTAATTTCTATAGTTTAGCTGTTGATGAAAACACGGATGTGTCAAACACGTCACAAATAAGTATTGCCGTTTGCTACAATTACAATTGTACAAGACACACAGCTGCAGCAAAAGCAGAAGATGACTTCTGTCATCCTCCGATCTCCGATCTGCATCCTCCGATCTGATAGTAACAGTTTGCACTCTTAGTAGCATATCGGGACTGATTTTACTGCTTAGCCAACTATTTCAAAAGAAGAGCTTGGACCTTGGGTCTGCATCAAGCCATGCTAAGGGCCTTCTTACGTAACTGGAAATCAAGAGTCGGGAGAGTGAAAGCGAGAGGAATTTTTTTTCTAGCGAGGTAACTAAAGTAGCAACCGAGCTAGGCTTAGAAATAACAGCTCTGGAATAACAGAACCATCTTAAAACATCCATCAGTGCCTATGCCTACACAATTTACTAAGCCTAGCGCAAGAGATCGAAGAAAATCCAACACGACATTTCCAAGCGCATTCGCTTTACTAATTTGTTCGAAGTTTCCAATGCTGTCTAAATAATATGTTTTGTGTAGGTGTAAAAAAAAAATACCGAAATCCTTGTGTCTGCGAAGGGCAATGCTTAGGTGTGACTCGTGTGACACATCCGTTGTCTCACCAACAACCACACTATAGAACTTTCTTCAAGAATCTCTTTGACACAGCATTCACTTAATTCACTCTGTGTTGAATTTCTTCAAGAATACATTTGGCACAACATTTACTTAATTCATTCTGTGTTGTTTTGCTTATATAAGTAGTATTTGTGCCTGAACTTTCCAAACGTTGTCTTAAAGTGATGTTGCCACTATTTACATAGCACCTTAAAGGTTATCAAAAGTTCCCGTCGTTTCTCATTGGGTCTTTCTGTGCCAACATTTCTCCATCATCTCTGTAGCCATCAACATCAATGTTCTGTTGATGCAAAAGAATATTTGAATCTACAATTGACTTCAATCTTGTTCTGTTTTCCTGCACTTGCTGGCCGCGTCGTTCGTGCACGAAGCTTAAAAGGCTAGTTGCAGGGCTAGAATACGTTAGAAGGAAATGTTTGCCTGCGTCAACTGCATAGCGGTGGTACTGATTATTTTTATGAGACACGAAGTCGTCGTCTTTTCCAGATAGTTTAGCAAAAGTCCTCGAAGGAAATCTTTACCAACTTTTGCAATTGGTTGGAGCCTCCAACCCATCGACGTTAAACAAAACAGAGCACTTACCGAATAATCAAGCTGGCAGCTAGATGAAGCATCGTTAAATCCTTGTCAAACATGCGTTGACCTCGCAATTTAATCGCCCCAATCTCCCTTGGTCCGCTATGGCCTTGGGCCCCATTTTTGCAGGGAAAGAGAGTATTATAAAGGTTCAATCTATTCTGTGACTCCAATAGCAGATCCAACCGTCGCCCTTCTCGGGTTTCTAATGGTCCTAGTGCACCCTCCCTGGGGGGTCTCAGTACGTTTTACGGTGCCAGAAGGATTAGACAGTACTCCGAGCGGTCAGTAAATTTGCCTATCTGTTGAACTGGAATAGGTTTTCTGAGTGTTATTATAAACAGGGGCTCCTCCCTCCAACCAGACATTCTTCACTGGTTTATTTTAAATTGGAACATATTTCTGAATGTTTTAAGAAACTACTTATGGTCGAAAAACTTTTATCTAGATCTTAATTAAATGCTCTTCAGAGGGATATTTCTTGCTAACCAGATGTATGTAGTAATCAGAGCCACACACCGAAACTAAGGATTTTTACAGGAGCCGTAGTTACTACACATACTACACAATACTACACAAAAACATTTTATTTTTACACTTTTTGAATACGCGATAAATATTACAAGGAATTAGAATTAGCATAGATAGTCTTAATGAGGGAAATGATTTGAATAGTCGTTTTAAACTGTTCTATGCTAGGATTGATTTGAGGGGCTGTTTTTAGACTGCAATATGGTAGAAATAGTTTTAGGGCTTATTTTAGATTGCTTCTATTGATGGTTAACTAAAAAGAATGTACTTTAATTCGATATAAATTGAAATAGCTTTAAATTATAAAAGCTTTGTTTGAAGGACGCTGAAATGTCTTAAATGACTTAGGTACTTAAAAGAGTATATTCATGACATAAGAAAGGATTTTGCTGATTAAAATTGAAAAAAAAAATACATTAAATTGAAAAAGAAAAGAATAATGTTAAATTACAAAGGGTTCATTTGAAAATGTTTGAAACTCAATTTTTCTTCGTATCTTTTATAATTTTGTTGCAAAACACAGTGAAAATTCATATTAAACACTATTTTATGAGTTATTAAGGGAGTTTGCTTATTTCTTTGAGTCAAGTGTACATATTCATTAGTAGCTCTACATCGCAATCCCTATTCAGCAAGCACAACCACTTTTTTATATGGCAAATTATATGTCGAAAGGCAAGGCAATCCTTTTTGGTGTGGCTTACTCATCTCTTTTTGGGGGGTCTTTAGCTTTCCCGGAATGGCGTAGCCCTCTTGTCGTATTTTCTTGCTATTAAATAAAAAAAAACAAGTTTTTTAACTGAAAGTAAGGAGCGACATTAAAACTTAAAACGGACAGAAATTACTTCGTATATGAAAGAGGCTGCTTCCTCATCAACGCCCCGCTCTTTACGCTAAAGTTTGACTCTGTCTATCAATTCTTCTTTTTAAAACAGTAAAAAACTTTAGCGTAAAGAGCGGGGCGTTGATGAGGAAGCAGCCTCTTTCATATACGAAGTAATTTCTGTCCGTTTTAAGTTTTAATGTCGCTCCTTACTTTCAGTTAAAAAATCTTGTTTTTTTTTATTTAATTTCTGAACGTTTTTGAATCAATGCATGTTTTGATTTTGGCTCTCCGCAGAGGAATAATTAAAACGAAATTTGCATTTTTTTTTTTTTTTGGCTAAATGGCTTTCTCATAATTTTGATCGAATGATTTTGAGAAAAAAGAGCGGGGGAGGAAGCCTAGTTGCCCTCCGATTTTTTGGTTAATTAAAAAGGCAACTAGAACTTTTAATTTTTTACGAATATTTTTATTAGTAAGAGATTTACGTAACTTATAAATTAGCTTACGTAAAGAACTTTTGTATTCTCATATTTTTATTACATATATGAGGGGGTTCGCCCCCTTGTCAGATCCTCGCTCTTTACACTAAAGCTTAAATTTTGTCCCAATTCATTAAGAATGACCCCAGAATCACAAAAGCCGTAGAATAAATAGTTGAAATTACTAAAAATACTTTAACGTAAAGAGCGAAGTATTAGGAGGAGGTGAGCCCCTCAAATGGGTAATAATTTCTGTTTGTTTTAAGTTTTAATGCTGTTCCTTACTTAAAGCTGAAAGTACTTTTTCATATTTATTTTTTCATTGTGTTTTTAAATAATGCTAGTAAATCCTGCGCTCCCTTCATGGAGATTTTCATCCCCCATGACAAATTATCGATGGAAAGTTCCCCCAGCATATCCCCCTCTTCTCAACCCCTCCCCCAACCAAAAAAATCCTCCTGAAAACGCCTGTACACTTCCCAATAACCATTACTATATGAAAGCATTGGTCAAAGTTTGTAACTTGTTGCCCCTCCCATGGGGACTGTGGGGGAGTAATTCGTCCCTAAAGACATATTTATAAGGTTTTTCGACTACGCTGAATAAAATGGCTATCTCAGAATTTTGATCCGTTGACTTTGGTAAAATAATTAGCGTGGGAGGGGGCCTAGGTGCCCTCCAATTTTTTTGGTCACTTAAAAAGGGCACTAGAACTTTTCATTTCCGTTAGAATGAGCCCTCTTGCAACATTCTAGGACAACTGGGTCGATACGATCACCCCTGGGAAAAAGAAAAAAAAACAACAAAAAAACAAAAAAACAAAAAAACAAATAAACACGCATCCGTGATCTGCCTTCTGGCAAAAAATACAAAATTCCACATTTTTGTAGATAGGAGCTTGAAACTTCTACAGTAGGGTTCTCTGATACGCTGAATCTGATGGTGTGATTTTCGTTAAGATTCTATGACTTCTAGGGGGCGTTTCCACCTATTTTCTAAAATAACGCAAATTTTCTCAGGCTCGTAACTTTTGATGGGTAAGACTAAACTTGATGAAACTTATATATTTAAAATCAGCATTAAAATGCGATTCTTTTGATGTAGGTATTGGTATCAAAATTCCATTTTTTAGAGTTTTGGTTACTATTGAGCCGGATCGCTCCTTACTACAGTTCGTTACCACGAACTGTTTGATGAACACTTTTTCTTGTGACATATATGGCATACGTACATATTCTCTCATTATTTTTGAATTTTTATAGATTTTTACCCGCCAATGACATTCATTGTGCTAGTGTTTTCTCGTATTCAAACATATGCCTTCCTAATTTTAATTAAATAAAAATAAACAAGTTTTTTTTTAACTAAAAGTAAGGAGCGACATTAAAACTTAAAACGAACAGAACTTACTCCGTATATGAAAGGCTGTTCCCTCCTCAGCGCCCCGCTCTTTACGCTAAAGTTTTCTACTGTTTTAAAAAGTAGAGTTGAGAGAAAGAGTCAAACTTTAGCGTAAAGAGTGGGGCGCTGAGAAGGGTACAGCCCCTTTCATATACGGAGTAATTTCTGTTCGTTTTAAGTTTTAATGTCGCTCCTTACTTTCAGTTGTTATTTTATTTAATTTCTGAACATTTTTGAATTAATGTATGTTTTGATTTTGGCTCTCCGCAAATGAATACTTAGAACAAAATTTGCATTATTTTTTTTTGGCTAAATGGCTTTTTGTTAGTTTTGATCGGACGATTTTGAGAAAAAAGGAGTGGAGGATGAGGCTTAGTTGCCCTTTAATCTTTTGGTTACTTAAAAAGGCAACTAAAACTTTTAATTTCTTACGAACGTTTTTCTTAATAAAAAATATACGTAACTTCCAAATTAACTTTCCTACCGAACTTCTACATACGCATGTTTTTATTATGTATATGAGGGGAGTTTTGATACCTTGCTCTTTACTCTAAAGCTTAAATTTTGGACCAATTGTTTAAGACTGACCCCTGAACCCCAAAGGCCGTAGGAGAAATAGTTTAAATTACTAAAATACTTTAGAGTAAAGAGCAGGTATTTAGGAGGAGATGAACCCCTCATATGCGTAATAATTTCTATTCATTTTGTTTTAATGCTGCTCCTTACTTTCAGTTGAATTTTTTTTTCATATTTATCTTTTCATTGTTTTTTGTTTTAAATAATATTAGAAAATCCTGCGCCCCCTTCATGGAATTTCTCTCCTCCCATGACAAATTCCTCCATGGAAAGATCCTCCCGTGTAATCCCCTCCCCTCAAACCCTCCCTATCCAAGAAATAAATTCCCCTGAAAACATCTGTACACTTCCCAATAACCATTACTATGCATAAACGCTGGTCAAAGTTTGTAACTTGTAGCCCCTCCCCCGGGGACTGTGAGGGGGTAAGTCATCCCCAAAGACATAGTTATGAAGTTTTTCGACTATGTTGAACTAAATGGCCATCTCAGAGTTTTGACCCATTGACTTTGGGAAAAAAGTGAGCGTGGGAGGGGGTTTAGGTGCCCTTCAATATTTTTGGTCACTTTAAAAGGGCCCTAGAAATTTTAATTTCCGATAAAATGAGTCTTCTCGCAACATTTTAGGACCACTGGGTCGATACGATCACCCCTGGGGAGAAGAAACAAAAAAACAAACAAATAAGCGCGCACCCGTGATCGGTCTTCTGGCGAAAAATACAAAATTCCACATTTTTGTTGATAGGAGCTTGAAAATTCTACAGTAGGGTTCTCTGATACGCTGAATGCGATGGCGTGATTTTCGTTAAGATTCTAGGACTTTTAGGGGGTGTTTTACTCTATTTTCCAAAATAAGGCAAATTTTCTCAGGCTCGTAACTTTGGATAAGTAAGACTAAATTTGATGAAATTTATATATTTTAAATCAGCATAAAAATCCGATTCTTGTTCGTTACCACGAACTGTTTGACTTGAGGGGCAAACTCTAGACACTAGCTGATTTTTAACTTGGATCTAAGCTATGCCCTCCTGCACAGCACTATCTAGTAAAAACACTACTACCCCCATAGTTTTCTTAGAAATTGTTTTTGGCTAGGATATATTGTTTATTCAAAGATATAAACATCACCCGTAATTAAAATTCATGAAAAAATATGTTCTTTCAACAACATATGCCAGATGTTATTCCCTTTCTTGGAAAACAACATTTCTAGGAAAAAGGAACCCCCCGGACTAGAATACTTGCGTATATATAATAGTTAGGATAAGAAAGCCGAAACTTAGTTTTTCACTAGCTATTGAGAAATTTGGTTTCAAAATGGATGAACTTATTACTTATTATAGCATTTCATCGTGAGTCTGATGGCATTTTTAAGGATCAAACCCTCCACAAAAAAGGGGTATATTGATTCAGCTGCAACTAGCCGAAATGACGCATTTGTTGCTGCAACTAGGCAAATTAATGGTACTTCATTGGGCAATCCTCATACAACTACCCCATTCAACATCGACCCAAACTTTCATGAAAAAGAGACCCCATTGACGGGGAAAAGATTAAACCAAATGATTTAAAATGCTTTTTCTAAAGGGTTTTCTATCATCTTACGGTTATCAACTCACATGAGAACTCATACAGTACCCATACAGTACCTTACGCCAGTAAGGTCTGTACTAAACGATTTTTCCGAAGTTCAAATGTATTCACCCATATGGGAATTCATACCGGCAAAAAGCCATCCTAAATACCTCGCTCTTTATGCTAAAGTATTTTTAGAACCCCTCATATGCGTAATAGTCTCTGTTCGTTTTAAGTTTTAATGCTACTCCTCACTTTCAATTGAAAAAAACTCTTCATGTTTATTTTTTCATTGTTTTTTTTTATAATAATGCTAGAAAATCCTGCGCCCTTTTCATTGAATGTCTCTTCCCCCATGACATATTCCTCCAAGGAAAGATCCTCCCACATAGCCCCTCCCCTCAACCCCACCCCAGACCAAAAATTCCCCTGAAAACGTCTGTACACTTCCCAATAACCATTACTGTATGTAAACCTGGTCAAAGTTTGTAACTTGAAGCCCCTCCCCCAGGGACTGTGGGGGAGTAAATCATCCCCAAAGACATAGTTATTATGGTTTTCGACTATGCAGAACAAAATGGCTGTCTTAAAAGTTTGATCTGTTGACTTTGGTAAAAACATGAGCGTGGGAGGGAGCCTAGGTGCCCTCCAATTTTTTTGGTCACTTAAAAGGGCACTAGAACTTATCATTTCTGTTAGATTGAGCCCTCTTGCGACATTCTAGGACCACTTGGTCGATACGATGACCCCTGGGGAAAAGAAAAAAAAACAAACAAATAAACAAGCACCCGTGATCTGTTTTCTGGTGCAAAATACGAAATTCCACATTTTTGTAGATAGGAGCTTGACATTTTTGCTATAGGGTTCTCTGATACGCTAATATTCGTTAATATTCTATGACTTTTAGGGGATGTTTCCCCCTATTTTCCGAAATAAGGCAAATTTTCTCAGGATGACAAAGACTTTTGATGACAAAGACTAAATTTGATGAAACTTATATATTTAAAATCAGCATGGAAATACGATTCTTTTGATGTATCTTTTAGCATCAAAATTCCGTTCTTTAGAGTTTCGTTTACTATTGAGCCTGGTCGCTCCTTACTACAGTTCGTTACCTGAAAAATCAGAAAAAAATTAGGCATTTTTAACTTACAAAGGAGTGATCGCATCTTAATGAAAATTCATATTTAGAAGGGCCTCGTAATTCAAAAGATATCTTATTTTAAATCCCGACTGGAAACAGTGTCATTGGTGGGAGGGGAACCAGAAATTCTGGAAAACGATGAAGCGGAGAGATCAGGATGAAACTTGGTGGAAAGAATAACCACAAGTCCAAGATACGTGACTGACATAACCGGACCAGATCCACTCTCTTTGGTGGAGTTGGGGGGGGGGGGCAATTCGGAAAAATTAAACAAATGAGGTATTTGTAACTTACGAATGGGAGACCAGATCTTAATGAAATTTGATATTTAGAAGGATCTTGTGCTTTAGAACTCTCATTTTAAGTCCCGACCAGATCCGATATCATTAGGGGGAGTTGGAGGGGGAAACCGGGATTCTTTGAAAACGTGAAAATCAAGGTATATTACGAACGGTGATAGGATATTAATGTAACTTGATATATAGAAGACTCTTTATGTCTCGGATGCTCCATTTTCAATTGAAATCGGATCCAGGGACGTAGAGGGCTGGAGGGAAGAAAAAAGAAATCTGGGAAACTGGAAATCTCGGAAAACTCCTAGAGTGGAGAGATCGGGATGAAACTTGATGGGAAGAATATGCACAAGTTATATAAAAGTCATTTACATAATTGGAACGGATCCGTTATCATTGGGGAGCTGGTGGTTGTTAATTTGTAAAAATCCGGAAATTGACGTATTTTTAACTTAAGAACGGGTGACCGGATCTTAATGAAATTTGATATTTAGAAAGAACTCATGTCTCAAAGCTCTTATTTAAAATCCCGACCAGATCTGTTGACATTGGGGGATTTGGAGGGGAAACCGGAAATCTTGGAAAACGCTTAGAGTGGAGAGATCGGGAGGAGACTTGGTGGGTAGAATAAGCAAATGTCGTAGATACGTGATTGGGACCGGATCCATTCTCTTTGGGGGGAGTTAGGGGGTGGAGTTCAGTGCTTTGGCGAGTTTGGTGCTTCTGGACGTGCTAGGACGATGAAAATTGGTTGGCGTGTCAGGGAGCTGCACAGATTGACTTGATAAAGTCGTTTTCTCCGATTCGATTGTCTGGGGGGATGAAAGGAGAGGAACAACTAGAAAAATTGAGGTATTTTTAACTTACGAGTGGGTCATCGGATCTAAATGAATTTTGATATTTAGAAGGACCTCGTGACTCAGAGCTCTTCTTTTAAATCCCGGCAGGCAATAAGCCTCTAATTTTCCTTTTAAATCAACCTATTGTTTCTTAGAATTTTTCTAGAACTCATACCATATGAGCTCTTGGCTCTTCCGACCTCGTCACGAGTGCCATATGAGCTCTTAGCTCTTTTTTGTTTATTTATTTACTCCGTTTGTGGTCTTGCACTGGTTTTCAAATGGGCTATAAATTTATCTATCTATCCATCTATTTTGACTAAGGGCAAACTGGGCGTTTCGGCTTTAGAAAAAAATAGATAAGGTTATGCTAGGCGTTTCGCCCATAGAAAGACAAAGGAGGGCATATGTTTTTTAAAACAGTGAACAGGGGATATAAGGACACTTCGCCATTTTTTGAAAGTCAGAAACCTGATATTTCTAGTCCTGTGAAATCCCCACTCTACAATCTGTTTCACAGAGTTTTTGGTGACCCTTCCTTTCATTCTGTTTCAATATGCTTCAAACTCAGATTATGGGAGTTCGTCTTAGGGCACTAGTTCTTCTACGGTTTGAGAGTTTGCTGTGTTTTCATTTTTCTTTAATATAAAGATTTTTCTGATTTTTGTCATTTTTGGATTGATCAAAGAGATTTGGGAGTTCTTCTTAGGGCTCTAGCCCTTCTACCGTTTGAGAGTTTGACCTTGATCTCATTTTTCTCTGATAAAAAGCTATTTCCGAATTTTGTTATTTCTAGGTTTTGAGAGTTTGTCTGAGGGCACTAATCCTTCTGGGTTGTGAAAGTTTGGTCGTGTTTTCATTTTTCTTTAATATAACAATTTTTCTGATTTTTATTATTTTTGGATTGATCAAACCTACATTTTAGGAGTTCGTCTTTGGGCACTAGCCTTTCTAGAGTTTGAGAGTTTGACCGTGTTTTCATTTTTCTTTAGGGTAAAGCTTTTTCTAATTTTATTATTTTTTGATTTATCTAACTCAGATTTCGGAGTTCTTCTTAGGGCAATAAACCTTCTAGGGTTTGAGAGTTTGACCATGTTTTCGTTTTCTTAAATATAAAGCATTTTCTGATTTTCGTTTTTTGTTGGATTGACCTAACTCAAATATTCGGAGTTCGTCGTAGGGCACTAGCCCTTCTTGGGTTTGAGACTTTGACAGTGTTTTCAATATTCTCTAATAAAGAGCTTTTCTGGTTTTTTATTTATTTTTGGAATGATCAAACTCAGATTTTATGAGTTTGTCATAAGGCAGTGTTTAAGAGTTTGACCATGTTTTCAAATTTCTTTTTATAGACCTTTTTCCGATTTTTATTATTTTTGGGTTGATAAACTCATATTTTGGGAATGCGCTAAGGGAACTAACCTTTAAAATATTTGAGAATTTGACCGTGTTTACATTTTTCTTTAATATAAGCCTGTTTCTAAATTTATTCCTTTTTGGATTGATTAAACTTAGATTTTGCAACTTTTTTCTAGAGCGCTGACCCATATAGGGTTGAGTGTTTGACCTTGTTTTCATTTTTCTTTAATATTAGGCTTCTTATAATTTTAATATTTTTTGAATTGATCAAACTCGGATTTTGTTGCTTCGTCTCGGGCCCTGACCCGTTTATAGTTTGAAAGTTTGACCGTGTTTTTTTCTTTAATATAATTCCCTTCCCATTGTTTTTATTGTTTTGGATCGATCAAATTTCAGATTCTGTTACTTCGTCTTAGGATACTGACTCATCTAGGGTTTGAGAGTATGAAGGTCTGTTCATTTTCTTTAAAATAAGGCTTTTTACGATTTTGTTATTTTTAGGATTGATCGAACTCAGGTTTTTCTACTTTGTCAAAGTTCTTTTTTCAATTACAAGCGGAAAAGAGATTTTTGTGGGGGTTAGTCACTGGCGTGTACTTAATTCGCATGTCTAAGTCGCAGTTGCATGGTCGCATGGTGTGCACCTAAGTCTTGTTTCTAAGAAGCACTAGTATTTTTTCTTATTTCTATCCCAGCTTATTGTTTCTACGGGATTGCGGGTTGTTCACGCGTCTAGATAATTTAGAATAGTTTTTAGATAAACTATATCCCTGGGTTATTATTATGTCAATTTCTCTCAGGATAGGACACTCGGACACTCGAACACTTGGACACTCAGACATTCAGACACTCGGATGTTCCGACACTGCAAGTTTTATTTTAACTTTTAGTTTTAAACATTTAGATTTAAGGTTTTATTGACATAGCTACGACCTAATTATGAAGAAATATATTGGTCAAAACATGCTAAGTGCAGATAATCAAAGGAGCGTTCTACGTCACTGGGGTCTCGGTGAAGAGTGTCCGATGAAGCGCCATTAATTCGGCTAGTTGCAGCAACAAATGCTTCGTTTTGGATTGTTTCAGCTGAATCATTCCACTCCTTTTTCTCTGGAGGGGGTTTATCCTACAAAACATCAAAATATCACCAGACTCACGATGGCATGCATACCATCTGGCATATTCTTTCAAAAGATCATATTTTTCCGTGAGATTTGTTTAAGGGAGATGTTTCTATTTTTGAACAAACAGTATCTCCTACCCAGAAATAATGTCTTAGAAGTCTATGGGGTTAGTAGAGTTTTCCACTAGAAAAATCTATGCAGGGTGTATAGCTTGGAACAAGTTAAAGCTCAGACAGTGTCTAGAGTTTGCCCCTCATGTTACAGGTCAGAAGAAACATATTTGCCTACAAGAAAACACTAGCATGATTAATGTTCCTAGCGGGTGGAAATCTATAAAACTTGAAAAAAGGGAGACAATATGTATGTATGCCATATTTATACAAGAAAAAGTGTTCATAGCAAAAAAAAACGCTACAAGAAAGCTACAGCATTCTGAGAAAGCTAAAGATCCCCCTGAGATACGATGAGAATGCCACACAAAAAGGGATTGCACTTTATACATAGGATTTGCCATATTACGAATTGATTGCTCTGGCTGAATAAGATTTGTGATGATGAGCTACTAAGGGAAATCTACTGTCAAAACTAGGCATTCCTTTTTTAAGGGGTGTATTTGAATATTTCAACATTTTTTCATTGTATCCTACATGATTTTGTTGCAAAACACTGTGAAAAGTCATATTAAGCACTGTTTTATGATCTTTTCAGAGATAAGGCTCATTTTTCTGAGTCAAGACTAGGTCTTCCTCATTGAAAGCATACAGTGAATCATGAATCGTGTTTTCTGCATATTTTTGCATAATTTCGTTTCAAAATACTGTGAAAAATCATATTAATACTATTTTAATATCAATATTTCTTCAAGCCAAGATTAGCCCTGCCTCATTGAAAGGCACATATTAAATCATGAATCGTACTTTCTGCATATTTCTGCGTAATTTTGGTGCAAAACACACTGAAAAGTCATAATAAGCAGAAGTTTATGAACTCTTGATGGGGAACACCCATTTTTTGAGCCAAAACTAGGTCTTACTGATTGAAAGGTTCACATTTGAATAATTTTTTACCAAATATGAAATAGTTGCTTCAATATACAAAATAGTTCTTGTAGAATACATCTACTTTATAGTTCTTATAAAATACAGTTCCACAAAATTTAATATGATTTTCATAAATTATAGAAGAAGTTAGCGTGAAATTCAATATAATTCTTGCAAATACAAATAGTTCTTACACAAATACAACTTATTTCATACAAAATCCAAAATGCTGTTACAAAGCATAAAATAGCGCTTAGAAAGTACAAAATAGTCACGACGCAATACAATGATTATTACAAAATACAAAATATTTCTTACAAGACAAAAATAATTCTTACAAAATACAAATAGTTGTTACAAAATCCAATGCACAAAACAAAATAATCCTTAAAAATACAAAATAGTTCTTACCAAATATGAATTAGTTTTTACAAAATACGAAAAAGCTCGAACGAAATTACATTAGTTTCTTATAAAAAACAAAAAACAATTCTTACAAAATTCAATATAGTCCTTACAATTGCAAAATAATTCTTACAAATGTAAAATATTTCCTTCTAAATCAATTTTTTTTTACAAAACAAAAATAATTTGAAAGAAATTAAAAAAGTACTTAAAAAGTTCAATATGCATCCTACAAAATACAAAATAGTTACCTCAAAAAACTAAATAGCTCTTAAAAAATGCAAAATAGTTACGACAATATGAAATGACTCATACAAAATAGAACAAAATAGTTCTTAAAGAATTTAATACAATTCTTACAAAATACAATAAATAGTTCTTACAAATTTCAATATAGTCCTAAGAAATTCAAAATAATTATTACAAATATAAGATATTTCCTTAAAAGTCCGAATATTTAAAGAAAATACAAAATAGTACTTACAGAATTCAAAAACGTTCTTAGCAAAATAGTTCTTGCAAAAAAAGAAATAGTTCTTACAAAACATAAATTAATTCTTATAAAGACCAATAGCTCTTGTAAAATTCAGCATAAAAAACGAAGATAATCCATACAAATAAAAACAGTTCTTATAAAATTCAATATAGTTCTTTTTGTGTACTCTCCTGTATATAGTAATTAACTAAGAAATATAGATCGGTAAAATCCTGTTTTATGCCATGAATATACTCTTTTTGAGTACTTAGACATCTAAGACTTCAAATTTCATCCTCCTTCATATATACCCTTTATAACTTAAAGTTCTTTCAATTTATAACATGATAAAGCATATTTTTAATTTTAACCATCAATAGAGGCCATCTGAAGTAAGCACTCAAATTTTTTCCATCATATTGCAGTCTGAAAATAACTCTTTTAGTCAATTATAGCATACGACAGCTTGAAATAACTAATCAAATTGTTTCCCTCATAAGTGCGTCTACGAAAGTTTAAAATTCCTTGCAATATTTATCGCATATTCAAAAAGACCTAAAATAATGTTTTCATATCATATTCTGTTGTGCTAACTAGGGCTTCTGTAAATATCTTTTGTTTTGGCTTATGGTTCGAGTTGCTACAAAAAGCTGGTAGTTAATGAAAATAAAACATTCAGAAAATATATTAAAATTCTAAATAAACCACTAAAGTTCGTGCGGCCACGGGGGAAGATGGGTGGGATTCCAGATCTTAATGACATTTAGAAAGCCTATTTCAGTTCAAAAGTTAAGCACATTTACTGGCCGCTCGGAGTATTGCCTACCCATAGGGGTCACAGAATAGATTTACCCCTTATGCTGCTAACGTCCACAAGCAAATTTCTTCTAAATTAAGTTTCCCTTATTTCAGAGACTTACGGCTATAATTTTCAGTAAAATCAAATATATTAGAAACAAAAAGCATAATAGGGATCATGTTTTGAGGTTAACTAATGTGACCTTATTTTGTAACTACTGTAGAAACAATCACACATTTTGATTTTGTATTGTTTTGGAGGAAAATAAGAGGTTCGTTATTTACACGATTCACTTTTAAAAATAATAATATCGATTGCGTGTCAGGGAATATAACCTAGATTTGGTTTAAACCAAAAACATTATGTTTTCAGACCTTCTTTCATCATCTTTCCATCATTTCTTTAAGAGAAATTCCTTTTTGGGACATATCAAGTTTTCAAGGATTTGATAATAAGATTGCTCAATCAATGGGGGAGAAGCAAAACCAACGTGCTGCTCCCGCAACTCATTTGTTGGTAAAGGCCAACCAATGTTTTCTATAAGACCATGTTGTCAGGGCAACGGAAGTCTAGTTTCCAATGGTTTATATCTATTTTGCGTCTGTTTTGAATCCCCCTCTCCCTGCAATATCATTTTCATGAAACGAGTTGCTGCATTTTTTTTCTGCATTACACGCACAAATGGTATAATAGTAGTGATTGGCCTATTTGTACTGCAACAGCCCCATCCCATCGAATCCTGGCACCAACACTTTTATAAGACCACACAGAAAGGGGATTCCCTTTCTGTGTGTAACTGTCCTACCATTTATGTAACTATAGTTATAAATAACGTTATTGCTAACCGCAATTATTTATGCAGACATGTTTTCTTTTCCAAAAATACATTATTTAGCTTCTAAACAGTGTTTCTAATGAATTTATGAAATTTTATCTAGTATAGGAGCCGAATATGAGACCCAGATTTTCTTTTGTAAAAGAACGACATGTTAGTCAACTGAGTAAACAAGTCATTATTATTATTATTATCTTAGAAATACATTGTGTATAATCCACAATGTATTGGGCCCAAGCACACTGGCTTTCCATTACCAGGCTTACTTATGACTTTGAACCCCACTTCCCCCTCCAGGCCCCATGGGGGCCTCAATGCCTCCCGATTTTTTTTTTAGCTTGAATAATTTATTTAACTGAAATTCTTTCTTAGAACCTCCAAATTGATTTTTCTGACCTTAGAAAAAAAATTTGGGACAGAAAATTTTTTCGACCGGTATTTCTACTTAGAATTTTGTTGGAGTTAATTTTTTTTTAACTTCAAATATTTCTTTTTGAAGTAAGAACTTTTTTGAACTGATGATTTTTTGGAGCTTCAATTTTTTGTCGGAATTTAGAAATTTTCTTTTTAGGCTTATAAAATCTTTGAGAACAAACTTTTTTTTGTAACTTTTTGGGGGACTTAAATTTTTTCTTAACTTAGAAATTTCTTTTGAACTTAGAATTTATTTTGAGCTTAGAATTTTTTGAACTTAAGTTTTTTAACTTAGAATTTTTGACCTTACAAATTTTCGTTTTTTTAAGTTTAAATTTTTTGAACTTGTATTAATTTTTGTTGTGAACTTCGATTCTTTTTACTTAATTTTTTTAACTGAATTTTTATTTTTCTTTGAAACTTCAGAATTTTCTTGGGAACTTTTTGAGAATTTTTGGAGCTTCAAAATTTTTCTTTTTTGTAACTTAGAATTTTTTTTGGAACTTAGTATTTGTGTTTTGGGGAATCGAACTTTTTGGGGGACTTGGAAATTATTTTTTGGAACTAGTAATGTTTTTTGGAACTTAGAATGGTTTTTGGAACTTAAAAACTTTTCTGAACTTAAAACTTCTTCTAAGTTCCAGAAAATTAATTTCTAACTTCAAAAATATAGAATTCTAAGTTCCAAAAAAAAATATAATTCCTTAAAAAATTTATAAGTTCCAAAAAAAACTAAGTTGGCCACTTTTACGGGGGAATCCCCGTTCTGGGTGGCCTTTAAAAGTGCTGGTACTGGGATTCGATGGGCAGGGTCGTTTCAGTACAGATAGACGCATTACTACTTACAATTGGATTTACCTGTGAAACTGCCTAAAAATATGAAGAATTGATAAGTCAGGCCTCAAAGTGTGCCCCTTCCCCTGGAAATTCAACTGAAAAAGCTTCACCTTTTTGTTAAGTACGCTTTATACATACGATATCTTCTTTTTTTGAATGAATTTTATTACCAATGTCCATAGAATTTGTGTTTATAATACATGAATAAGAAGCTTCATAGGCCAAAAATAAGAAACTTATTTTTTCCAGAAAGTTGCTTATGTGACATTACATCCAGGGTCGCTTCCAGTACAAGGAACTACATCGGCAAATAATAATAGTCACATTGAAACAATCGACTCTAAGAACCTGACAGTAAAAGCTTCCGCTTGTGAATATAAGTATTTGGGGAAGCCACTTCAAAAGCTGTTTCCTACCAAGGATTTTAAACAGAGTAATATTGCCTTCAGTTTAGTTGACCCGGACACCCCTTTTGGAATTACTCGAAAAACAGGAATTTTCTATGTTGCAGACTCAAAGGCTCTAAGAAATCGTACAATAAATGAATATAGAATTGAAGTTAAATGGAGCTCACCTCTTGGAGAAAACTCCACTTTCATTCATATTTTCGTTGCCGAAGAGACGGGCTTTTGGTAAGCTGAAAAATTCATTTTATTTTTCCGTTAAAATCCGTTTAGTCATTATTTTTTTTTTTTTGCTTAAAGGCGATTCAGGAATAATAACTATCATGTAGGTATAATAGAAAAATAAAAACTTATTGTGAAAACACACCAATGGAGATTTTGAAAAAGCTCTCAAAACCCCTGAAAAATGGTGGTAGATCAGAATTAAAAGTGCGCCATTGGAATTACCAATGTCAAACACCTAAACTGGAGAATTAACTTCCCAAACTTTGAACAACTAGAAAAATCGCTGGTCCTCTTTTTTTCCCCTTTGTCTTTTTTTATTCAAGTTAAACCAGTGGTTGTACAAGGTAAGGAGAGGGCTTACTTAATAAAAATCACAATATCAAGTGCCCTTTCTGGGTAACAAATTAGAGTTTACCACGGCAAATTTGTGCCACAGTTTTTTGCCATTTTGTGCCGCAAAATATTAATTTTTGTCCACAAAGGACTAAGATGCCAGGAAATGGACAATTCTAATGTAGCCAATTTGTTTTTTATTGTTGAAAGCCCTATACTGGAGACATTCTTCCCCTTATGAGTAAAATTGTAGAAAACTGCTTCTTTTGTATGTTTAGCATGCATCTTTTGATTTGTTTCTTTTTTCCTGCTATCCTAGCAGGTACAATAAAATCGGAGAAAGATGTTTAAGGACCCATTGAAGAGTTACTGCTTATACCTACGTGTCTTTTGTAAATTCCTTATATTAAATTCACATCTTAAAGTACTAGATAGTACCAAAAATAATACTTGTTGGTGCCTTTTTTGGATTGTAAAGACTGGGAGGCATAATAAGGGTGCGTTGAAAAATCTCAACTAAAGGCTTAAAAGTTACCTGAAAACAAATACATTTTAGACTTTTTCTCTTTTGTAATGTTAATTACTCCAAAATTATTGAGACTTTCAGAAATGAAAGTCTCATCAATCAACACATATTAAACGGTCAATTTATATGTCATTAGTTCTTTTCAGTAGCTTTGATTATTATGGAGATTTTTTTTATTTTCTGTTGATGATAGGGAAAATACCAAAACACAACCTCGTAATAAGAATTGTTTTCAGTAAAGCGCAAATTACGGCTGAATTTCAGAAGGTATAGAGGGTGTTATACCTAATAGTGTTTAACTGTTTTACTTTGTGTTCGCCTCGGTTTGACTAGACTAAAGTCTAAGATAAAAAAAAGTTTTTTTTTTGTTTGGGTTTTCGTTTATTTACTGATAGTAATTTGAATTTGCTTTACACTTGAATTACTATTTGACTTTATTTGGTACTCGTCTTATGCTTAATGTAGCTCTTCAATTTTCTTAGAAAACTTCTTTTGTGGAAATTTTAATATAAAAATTAATATCTTTAAAGGCCGACATAGTTGTCCCGGCGAAACAATCTTTGATTATTTTAAGGGGTTCGGCCCCAGAGCTTCCAGGGACTATTGCACGAGCTGCTCGGTTTTGAGCACGTTGGGGGAGGAGCGATATGGCTTTTAAGAGCACCCACAAAAAGAGGACATGGATATTGTCTGACAGATCTGATGCACGATGTGAATATGGACTCGTTAAGGAGGAGGCTTTGAATCTTGGAATAACTCCTAGATGCCAGGAGCGAGAGGATCTCACTTTATTGGGATGTTCAGCCCACGTTAGACCTGAAGAAAATCAGACTAAAAGAAGGCATGATATATGTAATCTTCCTACTCCCACTTGCTCAAAGGTAAAGTCAAAATGAGCCTTCATTTTTCGCGCCTTCGGGGTGAGAAGTTCTTTTGTTTTGATGCACTGAAGCTATCAAGCCACGCATCCGCCCATATCTCTATTTTTTCCAACTTGGTCTGAGTTTTTTATGCGGTTCATTGGGATCTTTGTTGTATGATATGCAATCTTAGACGTTGTATCATCATCAGATAATGAGGCTTAACCACAAGGCTATCTCCTAGATCACTTTTGAAGGCCAGGAAAAGAGTTGGCCAAAGGATACTTCAGTTGGCCCAAGGGGTAACTCAGATCCCTAAATGCAGCAGCTTCATTTGACAAGTCTTATCATTCTTCTCGTATGTTGTTTTTTATTCAAAATACTTTGATGTTTCTTCATATTTTTCAATATTTAAAATGAGTTTTTATCTATTAGTGCAGCAATTTGGTTTCAAACCTACCCAAACTTTGAACACAACGACCTTTTTATTTCATTTTTTCAGTATCATCGAAGCGTAAAAACGGTGCAAAAAAGATTAAAACCCTCAAAAAAAATTTACAGTTATTTTGCTTTCCTGTAAATTTATGTCTTGCCTTTTGAATCAGGAACCAATTTTTGTCGGTTTTAAGAATTTGTGAAAATCTTTCTTTGTTTAAGTTGGCTTTAAATGGCCATGTGATGGACTTGATGACCAAAACTCTTCGGTTGCGACTCCTTAGCTAAACACTTGGATTATACAGCACTGATAATGTGTTTTTGTGCCAGTAATATTTTGTATGTAAATTGGGCTTGATTATTGGTGAAAAGAGACTATTTACAATAGCTAGTTATGAACGATAAATTATGTATAATCATTGAATTAAAATGTTACTTAGCGCTTATTTGTAGGAATCCTACAAAAGAATGTTCAGGCGAAGAATTTTGCGCTGAAACCAAATCTGAACTTGAATGCACGCAGCTTGGAAATGTTCTAGGCACAGATTTCAAATGTCATTGGCTTACTCGGTCAGAGTCGATTCATGGTATCTCCAGAAATTATGAGACTTGCACATCAAATAAAGAAACATGCCCCGACGGTGAATGTGATGAGTTAGAAACACAACATTGGGAGTTGTGCCCGCAGGATTGCACTCGTAAGTTGTTTTTTTTTCTTTTTCTTTTTTTTTACGGGCCAAGTTGTTCATTTAATTTGACTTCCATCCCAAGATTGTTTTCTGCACGGAAATTATTTTGCAAGAAAAAGAAAAAAAAGCGCATCAAAACAGCATAAGGGGGAATGGTCACACCATAAGTTTTTATTCTAGAAACAGATATTTAGTTTGGTTTATATTAAGTACCAACTTTAACCTTAAAGTCACATGCTTCTGTTTGTCAGATAACTCGCCAAAGATCCTGTCGGATGGCAGGTGTAAACAGAGAAAAAACACGACATGTAATCTCTTTTGTCAAGACTGGAAGAAAGTATTTTTATCTCTCCCATAAAACGCAATACTAAAAAACGCCCTTGCCGTGGCCCCAAAAAGCTCTCTTCCTGAAATTTTCAAAACGATCACTCAGCTTTAAGACGAAATAGAGGTGTGTGTGCTTAACTGAAGCCATGTAATTGAACCAATGTAACTTAACCGTCGTGTAACTGAACCCTATTAAACTAAACCTCATCCAACTGAACCCCCGCGAAAGGCAAACCCATTTAGCTGAACCCCCATACAACTGAATACTCACGCAAATGAGGCCCTGTTTAACAGGACCCTGCGCAACACACCCAACGTGTAACTCAACCCCGTTTAACTGAACCCTTGTACCACTCAACCTTCGTGCAGCTCAATCCACAAGAGACTTTTTTTATTCAACTTTTTTATCGTTCAAATGAACCCCTGTGCAACTTAATCGCATGTAAAGCAATCCTGGTTCAACTGTTCAATTACTACTACTACTATGAGCAACTCACCGCATCACCAAACCGCCTGAGGCCAACGCAGCTACGCACGCTTTTTCTACATCCCTATCTATTCAAAGCCTCCCTCTTTACTCCCTATCAGGAAGTTCCCTTTTTCTGTTTAGTCTTTCTTTATGACATTCTCCTGACCCAGACGAGGAAGACCCGCTTTCCATTTAGCCCTAGACGGTTGGCCAAAATGGACAATCTTCGGCAATCTGTCTTCCTTCATCTGTATAACGTACCCTGGCCATCAAAACCTTCTTTTTATCATAGTCCTAGAAAGCTGGATTGAACCACATTTTTCGTAAGGCCTACTATTTTAAATACGGTCAATCAGCTGGGTACCCAGAACAATCCGTAGGCGATTTCTCTGGGAAACATCTAGTAAATCTTCTTTTCCTTTCGCAGCGTCCATACTTCAGAGCCATATTTGACCGCTGTCATCACTGTAGCTTCCAATATTCTAATCTTGGTTTTCACACTTATCCTCCTATTCTTCCAAACTTTTTTTTAACTGTGAAAAAACACCCTGAGCCTTGGCTATTCTACTTTTAACATCTTGACTGCTCCCACCGTCTTTACTAATAATTCTACCAGGGTAAGTAAGTTGCCCACCTAATCTATCTTTTCGTTACTTAACGCCTCCTTTTTATCTTCTCTTATTCCTAGCCTTAGTGCCTTCTTAACATTAATTTCCAAACCTATTCTAGCATCCTGAAGTCACAAAACCTTTAAGAGTTCATTCATTTCGCTCACACTTTCATCTAGGATGCTGAAATCATCAGTATAATCTAAGTCCAAAAGATTTTTTTTTCTCCCCATTTGATTCCGGGGTGTCCCATTGCCTTTCCTGTGCTCCTTAAGACAAAGTCCATCAGGACGATCCTTATAAAGGGAGATTACAACCCTGCTTAAATCCTGATTTAATAAAAATCCAGTTGCTAACCTCATTTCCTACCTTAATCGTAGCAGTGTTATTCTCTTACAAAGCACTAATCACTTTAATGTATTTGTCTGGTATACCATACAAAGACAAGACCTTTGCTAAACCTCTTCTATCAACAGAATCGAACTGCAATGTTCTTCTCTTAAAACTTTGTCTACAGCATTTCTCAGTCTAAAAAGTATCATATTACTAATTAGCTACAGAGACCAAACTAATGCTTCGATAATTACGACACTCGCTCTTGTCACCTTTCTTACACAGTGGTTTAATTAAGGTTTTCCAAAAATCCTTAGGTACTTCCCCTTTTTCAAAAATCATATTCATAATCTTCTGTAACTCATTTCTAACCTCAGAGCCACCATACTTAAGAAACTTATTTATCACACAATCAGCACCTGGAGCCTTATTATTTTTTACTCCTTTTAGTACTGTCGCTAATTCTTCCTCACAAAACAAATCGTCCTTGACAACCAAGGTATCAAAGAATTTTTCAGTTTCCTCTATATCTTTTCTTGCAACTGTATTTCGGTTTAGTATACTCTCAAAATGTTCCACCCATCTCTCATTAACTTTTTCCTTATCACTAATTGTGGCTATCTTTAACTGGGACAAGTCCAGATTGACTATTTCCTCTCAATTTATTAGCATGTCGGTACAATATTTTACTATTATGCCGTCTAGCTGCATCTTCCAAATCCACGGCAATTTTGTCATTGGCCTCCATGTTCCCCCGTTTAACTGAACCCCGGTTAATTCAACCCTTATGTAACTCAAGCCTCGTTTGAATCAAGCCCTGTTTGACTCAACTCAACCATAGGCCAAGGGATAAATTTTGAGCTAGTGCTGATTAGAAGCTCAAAATTTTTTAACCCTTCTCATATATGGAATAACTTCTGTTCGTTTAAAGTTTTAGTGTTGCTCTTTACTGTCAGCTGAAAAACTTGTCTTTTTTCTAATTTGATTAACTTCGGTATGGACCTTAAAACCTTCAATATTTGTTCTGTTCTTTAGGTAAACTATACAGTTTCCCTGGAAAATTAGGTACAGGCCAACAGGGCATTAAAAGTGGCATCGGTGTCTGTTCATGTGATTACACTGGAGCTTGCTCTTGCATTCCAGAACATGAATCTCTTTTAGAATCAGAAGACAAGGAAGATGAAGATTCTTCAACAGACCAGCCGTTTCCAACATCTGAAAGTTTAATAGTTGCTCGTGTTGCTGAGTCTGGTACGTTTTTGAATTTTGATTACTATGGGTTAGGTCAAAATGTATATTTTTCATTAATTATACTTTTATTGAGGTAACATCAAAATGTAACTTTTCTATCTGCTGTTGTAATATAACAAAATTTTTAGAACCCGTTTCACATAAAAAATTTCTGTGTGCTCGTTTCTGATGCCTAGCTAAGTTTAAGATTGTTGCAAACTTTCTTTTTAAACACTTCAGCAGCACAGTTTAAACCAAACGAGATCTAGATCTTATACATTTGGTTTTCATTTCATATAAAAGGGCAGATTTTGTGACGCATACTACTACTGCGCCAAGCAACCTAAGGCTGGCATGACCACGTACGCCCCTTCTCCATCCTGATCTGTCCAAAGCTCCCCTTTTTGCCCCATTCTAAGAACTTTTATTTCCATTTAAATTCTTCTTTGCAACCTCTTCCCGCCCGATTCGGGGGTGACCGACCCGCTTTTCGTTTGTTCCTAGATGCATGGCAGAAAAAGATTATCTTTGGCAATCTGTCATCCTTCATCCTAAACACATTTTCTAGCCATCTCAGCAGTTAAGTCAAATGTTCGTTTTATTACTTTCTTGTCTAATTATGTTCCTACAAGAAACGGATAGAATAGTAGCTAGGTCATTGTTCCAGTATAAAGTTACATTTTCTTGAAACTCGATCCCGGAACTTTTTACAGCGTGTATAATACCTGACAAAAACAAAAAAAAAGGAGAGAAAAAAACAAAGAATGTTAATAAGACTTTTTAGAGTAAAAAATTAACTTTGTCAAAAAATAGGCTACCGCCTTCTCACCATCTAGCTCTTCATTATAAAAGCTTACTTGTCTTTTAATCACAACAAAAACCCAATCAAAGATGTGACTCACCCTTTAGCACACGAACTTGTGAATGGATGCTCTAATTTAAGCAAATTTGTTTTAAATTTAAGGTTTTCAGTATGAGTCGTCAACACAAAAGAAGTATGTTACCACAATTGAGTAGAAATGCAGTACTGACTATGCTTACTATATTCTAATTGAATTTCTTTTCGCTATATATTTTTGACACCATTTACATCTTAAGTCGTTCAGGCAAATCAAAAGAATTTATATGCTAAGGTGCCAGGTTATCAATTATTGTATTGACAACATTTTGGATATAGCTTTTGCTATCAAAATGAAATTTTCCAGAGAGAGAAGGGAAGGGGGCAATTATCTGTGGGGACTGCAATCCAGTTCTGGTTGAAGTAACGAGGTAAACGAAGATACACTATATGCTACCAGGTGATCAAAACGGGCTATCAGCAATATCATGAAAACAGCTTTGTCAAATAAAGTTAAAAATTTCAAGGAGTATTAGAGAGGAGAAGTTGACTTACAATATTAAATCATGGGGAAAGAGCCAAAGGGAAGGGTCTACAAATTTTGCAATCTGGTCTTTTTAAAATGCTTGGAATCCTATTTGATGATTTATGTTCCATTTTAAAATTTTGAATAAAATTTTGTCCCAATTGGAACATAGTCTCAGTGATGTTGTAATACAGACTGAAACTGGACCTACGTTGCCCAGGTAACGTGAAGTGTTGCGGCTTCGTCGACTAAAGTATTGCGAGAGCAACACTTTGGTTTTGTTTCTTCGCCATCGATCAGTAATCACATGATCAAAGGCTAATCCTCTGCGTTGAAACAACAACAACAAAATAGTATCGAAAGAAGGGACTAAATTGACCTTGCATCCAGTTGAACCTTATCCTTTTCAATATAATCTAGTTGGTATTATAAAGCTATCCCTAACTTTTCAGAATCAAAATACCATAGATGACATTCTATTAATTATTACGAAACAATCTCATTGTTTTACGTTCTCATTTGTGCTTGTTTCTTCACTATCGGTTAAATGATGAAGTTGTTAGCCTATCGAAGTTTTTAAAACGGTATGTTCAAACAAGATTGCAATCAGTTATCACATGACCAAAGGCTATTCCTCAGCGTTGAAAAAACAACAACTACAAAATAATATCAAAAGAAGAGACTAAATTGACTTTGCAGCCAGTTGAACTTTGTCCTTTTGATCGTAGACATCGTGACGGATGAAAACTTGGAACAATATCTTATATAATCTAGTTGGTATTATAAAGCTATCCGTAATTTTTCAGGATTAAAATACCATAGGTGACACTAATTATTACAAAACTACTTCATTGTTTTACGTATTCGTTTGTACCCGTTGCGTAAGCACTTAATTCTGTCAGATTTAAAGAGATCGAATACAATGTGCACCAATTTTACACAAATTTCTAGCCCAAAGTGAACAGATTCTTACTTACAAGTCCCTCTCCCGTGATAAACATCAAGCTCACCAGAAACAAGTTCCCTACATGTCTTACCACTCGAACCAAATTGGTTTAACCATCAAATACACCGGAAACAAATAATAGGTACACCAACTAGCAAAAGTGGCAAGCCCCTTATTGCCGAAGATGATTATGAGCCGTTTTTCACCCAAAGTGAACCGATTCTTCCTAATAAGTCCCTCTCCCATCATAGGCATCAAGTTCACTGGAAATAAATAAATGGGTACACCAACTAGCATAGTTGCAAACCCCTCATCGTTGAAGTTGACTGTAGCCTAACAAGCAGATTATTACTTACAAGTCCCCTACATGTCTTACCACTGGAACCAAATAGGTTTTACTATCAAATACACTGGAAACAAATAATAGATACACTAACTTCCAAAAGTTGCTAACCCCTCATTGCCAAAGGTAATTATTACCTAACATCTGACTGTTGCTTACAAGGCCTCTATATATCTCACAATTTGTATCGGCCTAGATTTCGTTTCAGTGTGTACCTTACTACTGAAGTTGTCAACCCCTTGAAACTTTCAAACCGGTATGGCTCATGAAGCAGTTTTTGTACCAAAATATGGATGTCATATACTTTGATCAGCTCATCAAGAGCTATTGATTGCCGTCGAAAAAAATTATGTTGGTCTTAGTTCAAAAGTTGTTTTTTTTGCCGTAGGCCAACTTTCTAACGTCACCACTTAGAAAGGAGCAAAGGATAAGCTCCAATTTCTTTAGCAATGAGAGAACTTTTAAAGTTTATTAGGCACATCTGATACCATTTCTTTACCGCAATTCCAAGTCGGAAAAACCGAATGATAAACTCAGCTGAAATCACGAACAGAAATGGGTTGAAGCAATAGATGGTAGAACTTCGGTCCCCACTTTTTTACTTCTGTAAATTTTTCTATTTATCACTCAAAGAAGATATATTGGCTGTGGGGTCGGGTAACTACCGCATATATTTAGATTTTAGTCCATCTTCAATTTGAAAATGGTGCCTGCCTGCTTGCCTGCTAGAACGGAGCTTTCCACTCGAAAGCAGAAACATGGTTTGATGAACGGAAAGCTTGGCTGCACAACTTCAGATACTCCTCTCTGACATAGGCTATATAACTCCAATTCACTTTGCACACAATAGGCTCTGGCTCGTGGACAAGCAAAAAACCATCCTTTTTGGCCCCAGGCAAGAGTTCTGCGGAGCTTTCCCAAATGTAATGTCATATTCATCAATCCGGCCTGAGGTCCACACTATCCGTAAAAACCGCACAGGTTAGACCCTTACCAGTTTCCAGGAATAAGCTGAGATCGGCGGCATAGGAAAAAAAAACGGGACAAAACCAAAGTATTGCTCTCGCAACACAATAAACCGTGTGTACTCCAGTGATCAAAGAAATATATCTGTAATATTTATGGAACCGCATGGGGAATCGATTTGAATTTTTCTAGTTTACAGGGGACTAAGTGGATTCCAAATTCTGTACTTAGGGGGACGAGCAGGGGTAAAACAGAAGAATGTATGTGTCCCGGTTATAATAATGGCATGTATGCAATGTCTCGAAAGGAAAAGAGGAGATAAGAGGACTTCATATTTTGTGTTTAGGGGATAGAAATTTCGGGGCCAGCAATTGAGGGGTTCTGATCTAATAGAAGCTTTGGCACTATTAGTCCCAATGGAACCTTGAAGCTGTTCAGGATGCAATAGTGAGATGAATTACAAGACAATTATTATTGTGATTGTATTAACCGAGGCTATGAAAATAGCTTCTTCTAATTCGTCAGGAACGGATGAGGGGGGGGTCAAGTTAAGACTTTTACAGAGTTTGTAGGGGGAAAGAAACTTTCAATGTTATATAAGGGAAAGGGATACAAGCCTCTCACAAATTTTGACTTATCTGAAGAAAGCCTGATAATTCTTTTAAGAAACTTTAAACTTATTTCAGTAGACCTTTTTGTCAATTGGAAGCCTATGCGCAGGAACAACTTGTTAAAAACAGTGTCGCTCAAAAATAGGCCCGAAGGCTATTTTTCAATCTTTTAAGACATGAATAGTTTCATAAGCCCATGTACTTGAATCTGAATCTTTTGATTATCCCAAACCAAACATATAAGATTCAAGACGCAAAAATACGAGGCTTGCTTGGGCCCCACCGGTTTTTAACTCACACTTGTTTCTGCTTATATTTTATCCTATATCAGCTTTTTTCACCTTTTGTTTTTCCATATGTTGAGTTTTAATTGCTTTCTCCTCTGGAGTGGAATCGATGGAATCTGATCTGTGGAATCAGGGGGGGCTAAGAAGTTATGTATCCGGATCTGACGCAACTGGAGTCGGATTTGGAACTGGGATTGGAGCGGCTATAGTGGGAACTAGAATCGGTTTAAACAGGATTTTTTTTAACGAAGGGTGACTAAAATTTAAGAAACGGGATATTTTCTATTAAAATCTCCCAAAAATATCTCTTAATGTTTGTAAAATTTACCTCTAATAAAAACACTCCTCCTGGAAATGTTTGCTAGAGTGGGAAAGCCAAACATTGTCACGGTGGCGTAAATATGCATAGTCTTGGTTCAAAGAAAAGTGGTATTTTCATTGAAACCTCTTAGAAATAATCAAATGCAAAAATGTCTCTTTTTTCTTGCAGTTGCGTCTAATAAAACAACAGAAAAGATGCATTTTCGTTAAGACCTCTCAGAAATATCTCTTAATATGACTTAAACTTACCTCTAATAACAACTCTCCATCCCTCCCTCCCTATAAATGTTTGCTTGGGCCCCCCACCTTTCTTTAATCCGCTCTTTTTTTGCTTATATTTTATCCTGTATCAGCTTTTTTACGTTTTGTATTCCCGTTTGTTGAGTCTTAATTACTTTTTTGTGATTTCATGATTTTATAATGTTTTTTCATTAATAAAATTAGTATGTACAAAAAGGCTTCATCATTTAGATTTCTTGTTCTAGAATTAATCTTCAATACCTAATAATTTATTGAATGAAAAATTTAAAGCCAATGCTATTTAAAATATCACTGATTCAATAATTAACTTAACTGTTCTAGGTTACGTTAGAAAATTAATAACGCTGTAACAAGCAAGTAACTACAAGCAAGTAACAAGCTCATCAAAAGTAACCAATTTCTAGCAATCGATTTTCAGCTCTACATGTCAATTATTGCAGACGTAGGTAACATTATATCCATAGTCTCATAAATAAATTTTAGTTAGAAGGTTTTCCCGGAATTATAATATTAGAAAGGGTTTCTCGGTCCAGCTGTCTAGTGCTCTATTCCGCTTAGGGGAAATCCCTTTTGAATCCTAATGCGGATAAAATCTTTGGATTATAAAGAGAAAAAACTAGGTAGAACAAATGCATTGAAAGAAAATGAAATCTCTTAAAGTATTATGTAACATTCGACGAATGCATCGTCATTACGTAACATCCCAGGTGTGCACCGTCTTTGTGTAACATCCCACGTTTGTGTCGTCATTGCATAAAATCCCACGTCTGCGATCGTCATTACGTAAGAGTCACGTGTGCATCAACGTTACGTGACACCCACGTTTGCGCTGCCATGAGGTAACACCCACTTGTTGCCGTCATTGCGTAACATCCACGTTTGTGCCGTGCTCAGTTTCCCGCAGTGGTTTTCCAAGGGCCCCTGAAGTCTGGCATGTCATGCGAGACTATTTCATTCCTAATATATCTACCAAGTCACGCAAGATTACATTACCCCAAATAAAAATATCAAGTCCACGCAAGATTGCATCATCCTCAATATAAGTTAACAACCTATTATATAACAACCATCTGCATCCATTTGCATGACTAAAGGAACCCCTATGACGTAACAACCAAAGAAACCTGAAGTAAACAGACCCTATTACGTAACAACCACCCTCATCTCTTAGAAAACAGCCCCTATTATGTAACAAGCAAAAGTAAACAACCCCTATTACGTAACATAGAGGTGTACTATACCGTTACAGCTGCGTTATAGTATTGCGTAAGACCCAGGTGTGTGTAATAACATCTTGAGGGATCGGCAATTTCAATAGTATGCCACCTTTGGGCATCGCGAAATTAGTTGATGGGCTACTATTTACTTTTGACTTTATGCTTGGCTTTGGTGTTTTCAGTAACCTAGGAACATGGGGAAACATAACTAATTGTTTTATTTATACTATTCTTATTGAAATGTATTCGATAGGATTTGAAGTGATAATTTTTGTCCGTTTCAAGTTTCACCTTCGCTCTTTACTTCCCTCGGAAAAACTTAAAAATAAATAAATCTATAATCAGAGGTGTTTAAACAGTGGGGGTCCGGACGGCTTCAGCCCTACATGAATCATAATCCTCCTCTATATCCACAAAAATGCCTATATTCTAGGCTGATCAATTTAAGAGCTATACCAATTAAAAACAAATAGGAATTAATCTAAAACACTGTTTTTCAAATAGATGTTTTTAAAAGAAAAACAAAGTAATTCCAATCAATAATGACATCAAACGCAAAGATAGAATCTACTGCTATAGATGAATAGATTAACCCTTATACTAATAAAAATTAAAATTGTTAATCAAATCCAACTTGAAAATGAGAAGAAATTGCCACAAACAAGATAAGGCTGTCAACTCTTAAATCTTCTTAATATAGGAGCATCACTAAATCATCATTGAAAATGATTTGTATTTTGATCGCTATGTTCTTTATTTATCATTATATCAGCAACAACACAACAAAAAACAATTTCACAAGGCCAACAAGGTTTACAAATAAGAGGAGTGATACTTCAATTCCCTTTAAACCCTTTAAGTTGCTTGAGTGTCACTTCGATTTTATTTAAACGATGTGTATTTTGAATATTTTGGCTATTGTTTTTCGAAACATCGATAAAAACCGTATAATAATCTACATTTACTACTGGAAAAAAACAATCAAACTAGAGTGATCGTCTAATACATAGTGATACTGATTCCTGGGAGTCTAAGAGACTTTTGACCTTATAGCCTTCTAAAAGGGGAAAACATTTCAAAATATTTTGTTTATAGTAAATCACAAGTGATATTTTGACCTTTTGATGGTTTAGAGGGTGGTAGTCATGCTCCTGCAATTATCATTATATTTTTATGTTTAATCTTTTTTTTATTTGATGATTCGTTTTGACTCCTGTTCGTTTTTTAATTTATTTTTATCATTGTTTGCAACTTTTGTTTGTTTAAGTCGGATTATTATACAACTTCATTTCTATCCCTCTTGGGTTTTAATATGACTCTTTACTTTGCTTTGACATACTTTTTTGTAAAGTTTTTATTTTATTAATGTTCTAAGGACCCATCAATAATTAGGATCGAAGTCATCTAAAAATAAGCCTTCGGTCGACAAAACCATGGATTTACGCCAAAGGTCTTAGAATCTTGATTCGTTCCTTGGCCAAGACATTTGTGATAGTGCAGACCAATTCATTTTGTTTGATAAATAAAAAAAAAATAAGTTTTTTTTAATGAAAGTAAGGAGCGACATTAAAACTTAAAACGAACAGAAATTACTCCGTATATGAAAGGGGCTTTTCCTCCTCGACACCCCGCTCCTTACGCTAAAGTTTTTTATTGTTTTAAAAAGTAGAGTTGCGAGAAAGAATCAAACTTTAGCGCAAGGAGCGGGGTGTCGAGGAGGAAAAGCCCCTTTCATATACGGAGTAATTTCTGTTCGTTTTAAGTTTTAATGTCGCTCCTTACTTTCATTAAAAAAAACTTGTTTTTTTTTATTTAATTTCTGAAAGTTTTTGAATTAATGCATGTCTGATTTTGGCTCTCCGTACATAAATTACTAAAATGAAATTTGCATATTAATTCTTTTTTTGGCTAAATGGCTTTCTCTTAGTTTTGATCAGACGATTTTGAGAAATAAGGGGTGGGGAAGGAGGTCTAGTTGCCCTGCAATTTTTCGGTTACTCAAAAAGGCAACTAGATCTTTTAATTTTTAACGAACGTTTTTATTAGTAAAAAAAACGTAACTTAAGAATTAACTTACGTAACAAACGTACATAACTTACGTAACTTACCTTACGTTTTATCCCAATTCTTTAAGAATGACCCCTGAATCAGAAAGGCCGTAGAATAAATAGTTGAAATTATTTAAAAAATTTTTAGCATAAAGAGCGAAGTATTTATCTCCTCCTAAATACCTCGCTCTTTATGCTAAAGTATTTTTAGAACCCTTCATATGTGTAATAGTCTCTGTTCGTTTTAAGTTTTAATGCTTCTCCTTACTTTCAATTGAAAAAACTTTTTCATGTTTATATTTTCATTGTTTTTTTTTATAGTAATGCTAGAAAGTCTTGCGCCCTTTTCATTGAATTTCTCTTCCCCCATGAAATACTCCTCCAAGGAAAGATCCTCCCATATAGCCCCCTCCCCTGAACCCCACACCCAAACCAAAAAAATCCCCCTGAAAACGTCGGTACACTTCCCAGTAACCATTACTGTATGTAAACATTGGTCAAAGTTTGTAACTTGCAGCCCCTCCCCCAGGGACTGTGGGGGGTAAGTCATCCCCAAAGACATAGTCATTATGGTTTTCGACTATGCGGAACACAATGGCTATCTCAGAATTTTGATCAGTTGACTTTGGGAAAAAAATGAGCGTGGGAGGGGGCCTAGGTGCCCTCCAATTTTTTTGGTCACTTAAAAAGGGCACTAGAACTTTTCATTTCCGTTAGGATGAGCCCTCTTGCAACACTCTAGGACCACTTGGTCGATACGATGACCCCTGGGAAAAAAAAAAAAAAAAAAAACAAATAAACATGCACCCGTGATTTGTCTTCTGGCAAAAAATACGAAATTCCACATTTTTGTAGATTAGACCTTGGAATTTTTTCTATAGGGTTCTCTGATACGCTGAATGCGATGGTGTAATTTTCGTTAAGATCCTATGACTTTTATGGGGTGTTACCCCCTATTTTCCAAAATAAGGCAAATTTTCTCAGGCTCGTAACTTTTGATGACTAAGACTAAATTTGATGAAACTTATATATTTAAAATCAGCATTAAAATCCGATTCTTTTGATATATCTTTTAGTATCGAAATTCCGTTTTTTAGAGTTTCGTTTACTATTGAGCCGGGTCGCTCCTTACTACAGTTCGTTACCACGAACTGTTTGATACCTCGATTATTGTCAGCATTAAAGGTTTCATATATGTTTTCAAGAAGGAACTTAAATAAAAAATCTATCCAGCAAAAAGACACCCTTAATAAGGATACTGGGGAAATTTGCCTTATTTCTGTTTACATTGCTCTGATTAATCCTGAATTGACATGTGTTCAATTCCTCATATGTCTGAGGCTAGTGAAAATTCTCCACAGAGCCAGAGTTCAGGTTTTGCGCTTTTAGGCCCAAGCGTTTTTGCCGTTCCGTCTTTGCGAAATTTTTGGGAAAATAGTAAAAATTCGGGGATAATAGAACCACTGAACAGAACACAAGTGATGAGCCAAAAGTAATGAAAGAGAGAGGTGACACTGAACTCTCAGCTACCATTCTTGGGAGACATCTAGCAGTTTATAAGTTGCTACGGAATTCGTATTTGGCTTTAAAATCACTTTCCTAGGAATAGTCAGAGCGGCGGCCGAGTGTACCTGGCACTTTGACTATAAATCACATCAGTCCATCTTTTGTACGAAAAAAAAAAAAAAACACTCAGTGATAATTTATTGCGCTCCCTGGAATTGTGCGTCCCTAAGCCCAGGCCTAGTGGGCCAATTTGTAAATCCTCGCCAGAATGCTGGAAAGTCTGGATTGGCTAAAAAAACGATCCTTATACTAAATAAATTTTCTAAAGAAAGTTTGATGTCACCTTTTTTCCCTTTACATAACTTTATTTCTATGCTTGTTTGTAGGTTAGTCTTTTACCTTGCCTTGTCATCTTCCTTTTATTATCATACTTTTTAATCTTCTTTCTCCAATGATGGCTGAGCGGGGATCTTAACCAAAATATTTGTATTTGTCTTCATTTGTCCACTGGTGTTAAATAACCTCGTTTTCCTACTTTTTCTCGTATGATCTTTCTTATCCAGTTTGGTCTTTAAAAATCATTTTTTGTAAACTTTCTCATTTTTTCAGCCTGGAACCAACTTAACAGCTTTAGCAAAATTTTATTCAAGAATATTTTTTCATTCCAAAAAAGTTTTATTACAACATTTCTGCATTTGGCAGGTAGCGCTGCCACTGTGGAAAAAACCATTATCTCAGAATTGATTGGACAGGACAAACGTTTGATCACCTAGCTTTGTAGCAAAACCTCAGCCCATTAGTCTCTTAACTGAGGGATCTCTCAAATGAGTCCGTTTAGGTTTACTTGACTCACACTCAAAATAAGAATCTTGGCAAATGGTCATTCAAAAGTAAATAGAGAATTTACTAGCTTTTGCAATAAAGTATTCGATTGTGCTAAGTGGAAATACTTCTATGACAACCACTAATTATTTCAGAAGCAAATAGAACCGCCAAATAAAGCGCTTGATTAAAAAAGTTTCTTCTTTAGAAAGAAATTCAGTCACCTTGTCACATTTTGTTCTATTAATAAGTAAAATTAGCTCATCAAGTGCGAAGCTCTTTGATCTGTTTTGTTAAACATGACATACTCATTGAATTAAACTTAATCAAATATTTTAGTTTTAGACGATAAATGTGGTCTTGGCTGCTACACTTTTATCTTTTTGGCTGGTTTTGGCTTCATAGGGACTATTTTTGGAACTGTTGCTACAATACTAGCAAGGTATTTCATTTTCTTAATTAATTGTGTCTGTTTTATGAAGTTAAATTATTCACATAATACGGTGTTTGTTAAGTTTAATATCCCTTTTATGAAAAAATTTAATATATTTAATTTAAAAGGAATCTCCTTAGAAAATAGGAGTAATTTAATATCTGTCCTTTGATAATTGAAGGGAATTTTACATGTCTTCCGAAAAAAACTACATTTAATCCTTGGCCCCAAAAGCTTTCCGATGCCTGGTTGTAAGTAAAGTTCAAAAGGTTCTTGGATTTAAAAAGATTTTTGAATTAAAATAAACTTGGTAAAAGTGACGAAAGACTTAAGTGCCATGGCTAATTGGAGTGAAGCCAAGACAGATAGTTCCAGTGAGAGGCAAAGACGCATTAGGGGATAATTTTGGGGCGGGGATCTTGTCCCTTCCTATATTAAAAAAAAATAACTTTTATTGGATTTTCCATTCAAAATGCATATTTTTGGTATTTTCATTACAAATATTGAAAAAACAACTAAATTGCCTACCCCCCATCCATTGGTTTTTAACTATATAACGTGTTCCCTTCTACATTTTTGTGAATTAGCATCATTGCTAAGGACCCTGTTTCTCGGAAAGTAAACTTGGCATTTACCATTGTTGTGACAAGTACTTCAAATTTGTACTTAAGTATCAAGTATTAAGTACTTCCAATTTTGTACTTAAGCATCAAGTATTAAGTACCAGACCACAATTCTATTTAAGTAGTACTTGAGTTTTAAGTACAGAACTTGTACTTAAGTAATGCTTCAAGAACTGCTTAAGTACAACTCTACTAGCACAATTTCTAGCTCAGTCATATCTAGTCGTTTAATGGAAATAAAATAAGGTCATATGGTAAAGGCATTATGCAGTTTAAACAAATAATTAAACACCTCGAAAGACAGTAGAGCTCCGCTTCTTTGAACTTTAGTTAGTTTTAAACAGTAAATAAATAAAAAACAAGTTTTTTAACTGCAAGTAAGGAGTGACATAAAAACTTAAAACGAACAGAAACTATTCCGTATAAGAAAGGGGTTGTCCCCTCCTCAACCCCTCGCTCTTTACGCTAAAGTTTGACTCTTTCTCACAACTCTACTTTTTAAAACAATAAAAACTTTAGCGCAAAGAGTGGGGCGTTGAGGAGGCGACAACCTCTGTCATACACGGAATAACTTTTGTTCGTTTTAAGTTTTAATGTCACTCCTTACTAGCAGTTAAAAAACTTATTTTTTTACTTAATTTCTGAACGTTTTTTAATTAATGCATGTTTTGATTTTGGCTCACCGCACATGAATAATTAAGGCGAAATTTAATTTCTTTTTTGGCTAAATGGCTTTCTCACAGTTTTGATTGGACGATTTTGATCAAAAAAGAGGTGGGGGAGGAGGCCTAGTTGCACTCCAACTTTGGTTACTTAAAAAGGCAATTAGAACGTTTTTATTAGTAATAAATATACGTAACTTACGAATTAACTTGCGTAGCAAAATTCTATATTTGTGTATTTCTATTATGTTTATTTTGAAATAAAAAAGGCAGTTGGTCCAGAAAGCAATAATCTATTCTAGACTGCTGTTTAATTGCCTACTAAGCTTTAAGTTACTCATTATATGTAGACATTAGATTCTAGAAAAACTATAAAAAATTATTAGATAATCAAGTAGCAGCAAAAGGTAAACCATTGTTGTCTCGATCCTGTTTTTCAATAGTTCAAAGATATCAGTTTATTGCTGCAAATGAAGCTTTTAAGAGTCAATTCGACCCATGAAATTCAATTTGATTGAAACTCAACTCCTGAAACTCTCAGAAAGTTTTACTCGCCCACAGCAAGCACTTTCTACTAGGACATTAAAAAAAATTTGTCTGGTAAACGGCTGTCTACCCTTTGCAGATTTTTTTTACAAAGTGATAGTTCGCTCTACTATGTAATTACCTACTCAAATTTTAAGTGAACTTACCCACACAGACATAATTAGCACGTCTGGGACCATTCAGTCTATCAAATCCAGCAGTTTCTTTGGATTCGAGAGTCGCCAGCCCAGTCCCTGGAGCGGTGACTTCTGACGTCATTTTTTGTGACTCTTCATCTAAAGTCTTGAGACGGGTGTGTTCTATCTGAGGATTTGATTTAAGGACTTTTTTTTTTATAATGAGACAACCGTACATGGTTGGATATTGTGACTAGTCTCTAGCGGTAACGGTGGTAGTGTAAATGTTATGCCATTTATGGTCCGTAATTTAATAAGCTAAATTTTATTATGTAGTTTTATTTCAGACCTGGGACTTAAATTCTGCACTTTGTTTTTGACATTGTTTCTTCGAGTGTTGCAAGTTTATATTTTCACAAAATTTTCGGATCGCAAACATGGCTCACGTTAGTTTAATCTTTTAGGCATGGAGCGGTAATGAACACGAAGTCTCGTCATCTTGGGAGTACTATTTCCCTCTCAGCAGTCCCGTCTGATTATATAGAAGAAAGAGAGCGTGGTCTTTCGGGGGATCAGACAACTACAGCTTTAATACCACAGGGATTAGGTTCAGATGTTGTAAATATTTCTAATTTTATTTAAATTTCAAGACTGATCTTTGTTCCTAAATTGTTACCTTAAATCATAAACAGCGCAATAGCACTGCCTAAGTAAAGCTCTAGATAACTTCAGTGCATAATTCATTTTTTTTTTCACAAGGCAACTTCGTATAGAAGGTCGATTGGAAAGTGGAAGTTATAGTGGCTTTTTCAAGAGCTTGAAGTAATTGAATGGCAACACCCTTTCTAGCTGCCCTTTCCATTAAGACATTAGTTCAAAATTTTGAAATGGGTATTTTGTTCAAAAGGCCGAATAAATATGCCTCGGGAGTCCTCTGGTCGCACAGTGTGCTTCATGTCAACTTGGTAATACGTTACCCAGAATTTGAACTCAGTTGTAGCAACACACTGCAGGACTGATGCGATGACGTCAAGAAGCGTTGTTTATCCAATACATAAAACTGTGCCTCCGGGAATGACATGGCCCCTCACACCCCCCGGGATAATGGATGTATTTTTTTTAATTAGCCCCTTTTTTACATATAGGGTTTATTATTGGGAAAGGGGGAAGGTTTGATCTTGAGTGTGTCCGAAAAAGCCTAAGGGTATCCATTTGAAACTTAAAAGAATGTTGAGAGGGATGTGAAACTAGTAAGAAAAACTTTCCGAAAAAGGGGACTTCAAGGCAAAATAAAGCGTTATTTTAACCTTAAGACGAGCAGAAATGAAGTCATATAGCACTCCAAACTTAAAAAAACCAGAAATGATCAACGTATCAAAGAATAAATGAAACTCAAAATGAACAGGAATTAGAATAAATAATCATAGCAAACATAAAGATAATGGATACTGATACAGGTAAACAAATAAATCCCAAAATTAGGTAAATTGAATGCTAAAGTCAAAAATTAAAACAGACAAAAACTTGTATAACCAGAATTCTCTCTACTGCCCCCTTCCTACTCTCAGGCTGTAAAAGTTGTATAGACTAATATCACTTGGGTTTTGCTTAAAATTATGTGTATTTTGAACAGTGGGCTTTAATTTTTCAAAACATCAACCAAAAATAAAATAAAAATCCCTTTAATAATCAAGATGACTGGAAAAAACTCATCAAAATACTAATCAAATCATCAAAAGATCTATCAGTATTTTTTTACAAACTTGTCAAGATTCTTTTTTTCAAATTAATAGATATCTTGAATGACAAAATTGCAGTTTTTTTAAGGGAAAGTTTAAGAAAGATGCGGAATAAAACCTATATTTAGGCCTTATTTTTAGCATAAACTCGTCTTGACTGCTATGGTTTTTTTTGCCTATGTCGGAAAAGGATCTTTTTACAAGCTTTACAGTGTATGATTTTAAAACTAAAAAAAGGACCAAAACTAAATTTTTTTCAGTAAAGTTTTTTTTGATGAAAAATCCTGCTTCGCAGTTTATGTAGCATATTTTTTGGAAAAACGGTTCAAATAAACTGTAATACATAGTAATATATTATCAAAATTTGTTTGTTTATTTACTTACTATTTTCTGATTTGCCTAATGATAAATGTACTATTATCAATTTCCTTGTGGCCGTTGAAATGAGTAGGCATTTGCTGAGATCTAATGAACTATCAGGGCTTTTTTTTCCAACTAGTAAGGATTTTGTTTTTCAAATCAATAGATTTTTTAAGTGACAAAATTGCAGATTTTTTTAAAAGGTAAAGCTTAAGAGGGTTGTGGAGTAAAACCTATATTTAATATTTTATTTTTAGCAAAAACGCGTCTTGACTGCTATGGTTTCTGGCTCCATTGCAACTGAACCACCGTGTAACTGAACCCCAAGCAACTGAACCACTCCAACTGCACCACTGTGCAACTGAACCATCGTGAAACTGAACCACCGTGTAACTGAACCACCATACAAATGAACCACCGTGCAGCTGAAACCCCGTGCAACTGAATCCCCGTGTAACTGAACCTTCATGTAACTTAGCCCTCTTGCAGCTGAACCCCATTTAACTGAGCCCTCATACAACTCAGCCCCCGTGCAATTGATCACAATTTAACTAAACTCCCAGGCAACTGAACCCCCCTGCATCTGAACCACCGTGCAACTGAACCCTCATATAACTGATCTCTCGTGGAACTCAACCACCATACTTACATTGGGTAAAACACAAGTTATAATCTTTGCATGTTCCAACCTTGTTGGAATTGTTTGCTTTTTAAAGTTATAATATAAATGACTGTCAAGATGATTAATAAAAAAGCTCTGTTTTATTGTCACAAACTTTTAAAGTCATATTTATTTCCCATTTTTACGTCTGTTAATAGGGGTTCCCTTCGTCCTGTCACTGTGTACAGATCTAAGCGTTTATCCCCAAGCCCTCTCTCGTCGAAAACCCTGCCTTGGAAAATACCCCCTTGCGGAAAATATGGTTTTCCAAATTGAAATATTTTATTTGGGTTCTGCTATTTTTAATTTTGCTGAGAATTACTAAGGAAAGTCGAAAAGAGGAATTTTTGTGTAAGTCTTGCCCCCCTCCATGCAAAATTTTTTTTTTCATGGGAGCCGCCTCCCCCCCCCCCTTCAGAAAAGTCCCACGCGAAAAATGTCCGTATGTTTCCCAATAACAAATACTATCTGTAAGCAATGGAAAAATTACAAAACTTTAAAAAAGGTGCTTAAACTTCTGCAACGGGCTTCTTTGATTGTTTGTAGCTACGGAGAGAGGGAAATATCTGAAAGGGTGTATTTTAATGCCAAAACATCCCAATTCTCATTGACCCTTCGGATAAATACCTTCTCGAATTAGCTTTAGTGAAGAGACGTGAGGATGATGGAGGTAGAATTAGTTATATTCACCAATGATTTCTAGTCTTTTTTATAAGTCGAAAGTGATTGGACAGCAACTAACCACAAGGAATATTTTTCGGAAAAAATTCTTCACGGGGAGTTATTTTACAGGGAAGAAGTTATTTTATGCGATGTGGTATTTCCCGGAGGAATTTTCCACAGGTGTTTTTCCTGGGGGCTGGTTGCCCTCCAATCCCTTTTGAAAAGGGTACTGAAACTTTCAACTTTCAATCGAACAATAAAACGTGATTAATAAACGTGATTTACAAAAAAAAATAAACCACTGTCCCGGGGTAAGGGCTGTAGTTTATTGCAAGTTATCCATTGTCAATATTTAAAGATTTTATAGAAGGGATGGTCGTACAAACTTTGGAGGAGGCTTATTCGATTGGAAATATAAATTTCAACTTCAATTTTGAAAAATCAATGGTAATCAGAGGACAATCAGCCTCTCCCTCTTAAACGCTATTTCACCCCAAATGCATCCGATTGAAATAAAAAAAACTCTTATAAAATAGTCTAAAGGTCAAATATCCATGCCTCTGGGGTTAACCGCCCCATCAGCAGCTCCTGGAGCAAGGACTGTAAGTTGAGCTAGTTTTTCAATGTTAATACATAAGATTTTTAGGGGAAATATTTTCGTATGAACTTGGGGGAGGGTGCTCATTCGATTGGAAAGCAAAAGTTACTGTGCGCTTTTTAAGAGTTAAAAGTGATTTTAGTGCTTCCACCCACATCATCTTTTTTCCCTAAATACATCTGATCAATAATCTTGAGATGAGCACATTATTTAAAACACATCAAAGGTTAAATAACTTTGGCTCCAGGGTTCGCAACCCCTTGCCCCTGGTGCAAGGGCTGTAAGTTATGCAAGTTGCTTATTGTTATGCATACAAGGTATTTTTTTTTTATCAGGACAAGAGGGCATGTTTGATCCTATAATTAAAAAACAAGGACGGAGCATTAAGGCCAAACCTTAGGGAAATGTCATGAAGAATGCCAAACACAATCAAAGACATTTTTTCCGTTATTGATTGCGGAAAGGAAATACCAGCAATATCAACAGTGGCTGATGGTATTAGCTGTCACACCGTTTGGAAAATATTTACGAGCATCTTCAACTAAATCAAGAGGTACTCCGTACATCTGATTTTACAAGACGATGTATCTGCAATTCGTCGAGAACAGCTGAGGGTATAAACTTGAGGGTATGAAGTTTCAACTTTCTGGGCATGTTGAAGGAATGTTGAAAAAAAAGCTGGAGTACAACCAGTCCTCCTCTCATATCCTTTTTAGCTGCAATCTCCTCAAAGACATAGATCAAAATGTGTTATCTAGTTTCACAAAGTTTAAACACATATATTTATTACCTAACGTCCAGAAAGGTCTGATTCATCTGAAAAAAAGAGAAAAAAATCAGCTTTAATGGTTTGTGACATCAAATCTTCTATTTTTTGCAAAAATAAAAAAAGCTTTTTTATGAATGATCTTGACAAGTGTTTATATCTTGATTTTAAGAAAGAAACACATCCAACAAGGTTGAATACGTAAGAATTCTAACTTGTGTTTTACCCAATTATATTGCAACAAAATTTTAAAATACTGAAAAACTGAGTTCAGTGGTTCAGTTGTGCGATGGTTTAGCTACACGAGGGTTCAGTTGCATGGGGGCTCAGTTGCACAGTGGTTCAATTCCATGGTGGTTCAGTTACGCGGGAGTTCACTTAAATGGGGTTGAGGTGCTTGAGGGTTTAGTTGCATGAGGGTGTAGTTAAATGGGATTCAGTTGGCTGGTGGCTCAGTTGCTTGTGGTTTAGTTACACGGTGGTTCAGTTATACGCACATCATAGTTTCTTTGCCTATGTATTTGCCGGAAAAGGACCTTTTTACAAGCTTCCCTGTGTGTGTTTGTAAAACTAAAAAAAGGACCAAAATTAAATTTTTTAAAGCAAAGTTTTCGTCTCGTGCCATTTTGAAGAGTTCAGGCTTCTTTTCAGCATTCTCCTAAATATGTTCTTTCTTACTATAAAATATCATGATTTTGAATCTGAATAATAGCTACAATTTCCAAATCAGTATTCACTGAAATGTCTTTTTCACAAGACAGTTTCTTCAAAGACTATTTTTATTTTTCGTTACCATGGACTTTTGTTAATTCTTTACTATGCTGTAGCTGTCACTGCGACTGTATTATGAGGCTCTTATACTTTTGCAGGTAATTGAGCAGAAATGGGCGGTCAACCGTGAACATCTTATGCTGGAGAAAGTACTAGGGGAAGGTGAATTTGGAAAAGTAATGCAAGCTAGATTGCTGACCGATAAAGGTTACTTTTTATCCTCTTTCTTTCTTGTTCATTAAACTGAAACGACAATTTTTTTCAATGGAAAATAAAAAGCGATCTAAGACCTGAAATAAAAAAATTCCGTATTTGAGGGAGGCTGCTCCCCCTTAAACCCCACTCCTTGCAGTACAATATATACAACTTATATATACAACTTATTATAGTACTTTACTGATAGAATTTATGAACGCTACAATTTTACTAATTGTACTTGTAAATATTTTATTTACTGATTGCATTTTGAAACATTTGCACATACACTTTTGTTGTTTAAAACAAATGCACCGCAATTAGATTTTCCATTTCTGAGGCCTTACAAAAGCTTCCTTTTATCCTATTCCAAGTACCCTTGCTAGAGAAATCGTCCTTAGAGCATTGGGGGTAATAATTAAACATAGTCGTACAGAGTTGAGGGTTAAGGAAGGGGTATGACATATGGGAAATAGTTCCTGATCATTTCAAGTTTAAATATTGCTTTGTAATTTCATTTGTAGAAACATGGTTTTTAGTGCTCAAGATATCTTAAGTACGATAAGGTATACTACCCCTTCAAACCGCAGCCCTTAATTCATAGCTCATTTAATGTGTTTGCTTTTGGAAACAAAGCATAATTTTCAACAATAAACTATTGTCTCTATCATAAGAGGGGAGCTTTCTCCCCCTCAGCATCCATCCTGCACGCTTAATCCTATATTTCATCCACGTCTGTATTGGCCAACACCCTAATAGACGGTGCGCAGTTCTATAAAACTCAACAGTTATTAGTTTTTGCGGATAAACAGTATTAAGGACGATTGGTGTACTGTACACCAGGTTTGCAACTATGACAACAATTCTGTATAAATAAGAGCAGTGTTCTCCACCGTTTTAATACATTTGGCAATAGGAAATGAACTCTTCTACCCCCTCCAACCGTCTGAAGTTGTTTAATGAACTTCCAGTATGGACTTGAATACCCCAGTGACCGTGGACTCTACCTTTTAAATGCATGTGACAACAACCTTGACGAGAATTTAACGCTTTTAATTGATGGGTAATGAATTCTTTTTATGTTGTTGACACCCAGATGCTATAATCCTCACGGGCCACTCCAAACTAGAAATCTTATTGAGAATTCACCACTTAAACTAAGGACCAACCAGGCTAGCCTCAGGGCAAACCAAACTAGAACAATTATTTAAAAATTCCTATCTTATGATATATTTCAAATTTAATTCTCTTTTTAAAACTCGTTATTAAGATGAAGTAATTGCATATCAAATGTGTTTGTTTAGATTTTTCTTATCCAGCTCAAGAGGGGATTCCCCCCCTATGAAATCATAATATGAAACATATGACTTAGAGATTCATTCAAAAATTTCCCCTCCTCTGCCATTTAAGTTATGGAATAAATGTATTCTATCTGCTCCTCTTTTTCTAGTATATTCTTTCATCTTCTGTACATTTTCTCATCCCACCCCTGTGTCCCTCCTGCGACTATTATAAATATTTATATTACTAATTGTGATTTAAGTTTATTCTTGTTCAGTGCAATTTTGTTTCAAGCAAAAGGTTCATATTCATATTCATACGTATACAATCGTCTCATCAACATTCAAAGCTAATCGGTCACGCAATAGTACCAAGAAAGCTAGTAGATTGTTAGATTATACTTCTATGGCCGCTATAGCAACTACCCGTAAGGCACTCTTGAGGATCAATGAACACTGTCAAGGCTGTTCCCTAAGGCACTCTTGATTATAAATGAACTCTATCAAGGCCATTCCCTAAGGCGCTCTTGAGGCGTTCTTGTTTTTCAACTTCTGTAAGCTGACATTTAACTAGGACAAGCCTCAGGTATCCTACCTGTAGTATAGACAACCTATATTGCCCAAATATGGAGTGCAATTTGTGGTATAGGCTTGCTGTAGTGCCCAAATAAGGTGTGTCTTCTGTAGATAGAATACTAACACTAGGTATATAAGAAAGGCGATAAGAGTAAGTGTGGTAATTATAGAAGCATTAGCGTAGTTTCTACAATTAGCAAATTATTTAGTATGATGATACTTTTTAGACTTAGAGATGATGTAGAAAATTTTTTAAGAGAAGAACAGTAGGATTTTAAGAAGGATAAAGGATGTTTTGACCAAATTTAACCGTTAGGTTAGTAACTGAAAATGCCTGAGTCACCAAACACCTTTAGTCCTCGTATTATAGGTTATGAGCAAGCATTGATACTGCTGATAGAAAAGCCATAGCAAAGATATCCTTGTATGGTATGCTATACCAGACAAATACGTTAAAGTGATTAGTACTATGTATGAAAATAATACTGCTGCGGTAAAGGTAGGACACAAGGTCAGTATCTTGTTTCGTATGGAATTAGGAGTTAAGCAGGGTTGTGTTCTATCCCCATTTATATGGAACATTTTGATGGACATTCTCTTAAGGAGCACAGCAAAGGCGAAGGAAGAACATAGAATCAAGTGGACAAGTAAAACCTTCCTGGACTTAGTTTATGCTGATGATTTAAGCATTCTAGTTGAAAGTGTGTGCAAAATGAATGAACTTCTAGAGGCTTTCCGAGTTCAGGGTGCTAGAATAGGTTTAAGAATTAATTTTAAGAAGACTAAGTCACTGAGGCTAGGAATAAGTAAAGATAAGAATTTGACGCTGGTCAACGAAAAGTTTGATCAAGTGGACTGCCACACTTACCTAGTTAGTACTGTTAGTAAGGACAGTGGGTGATGTGAAGATGTTAAAAGTATAATAGCCAATACCCAGGGTGTTTTTCCCAGCTAAAAAAAGCTTGGAAGAATAGGAAGACAAGTCTGCGAACCAGGATTAGAATATTGGAGACCACAGTGATGACAGTGGTGAAGTATGGTTCAGAAGCATGGGTGCTCCGAAAAACGGAGGAAGATTTGCCTGATATTTCCCAAAGAAATTGCCTATGGATTGTTTTGGGTATTTCAAACAGTAGGCTCTACGAAAAGTGTGGTTTCATCCTGAGTTGATTTCTTGCTTCTAAAATTTTAAAAATTTTTAATTTGCTATTAGCAATGGTGAGCAAGTTTAAAATTGATATATTTTATTGATATAGAATCAGCATGAATAATAGCTTTGGCTGTTATATAAATTATAGTCGAAACTTCTATTGTTTAATTTTGGTTCCAATCGACAAGGATTACTCTTTGCTTATAGTTTGCCGCTACAGAATGTTCTCAAGGCTCTCTTAAATTTGGAGGAGTCGACTAATCTTCTTAACCCTTTTATTTTATTTAAGTTTTAATATTCATATAGCAATGATTCGAGAATGATAATCATCCCTGAGAAAATGCACTCTTCGAAATATTTGCTAGAAGTGGAGTCTGAACTATCAAAAATTAATTTTATGGTCATCACTTCTAGGGTTTTTAAGGCGAATTTTCGAACAAATCTTTTCTTTAGAGGGGTTATCCCCATGGATCAGAACCTGAGATGGGGGCCAGAGGAGCAATGTCCCTTAGAAACAGGAAGACATTTAACAATGTCAATAAACAAGAGAACAAGATACATTTCCATTTAACTATCAATGGAAATAAGATCATTGATAGCACTTGCTCCCCCAGGAAATTTCCCTGTGCCACTCATGATGACCCCTCTTCTCCTCTGCAGCTTTTGTGCCGGAAAACTTGTCAATACAATTGTTACACAGAAAAAGAATGTATTCAATAGTAGGAGCACTATCACCTTGGAGTAATCATATTATAGGCGTTTTAACAATATTTCTGAGAATCAAGGATGATTAGAGATTAAGTTTTATCCCTCCCCTTCAAACCTCCTTCTACATTTATCTAGAAAAATTCAATGACCATTTTTTTAAATACTCACGAACTGTAAGGAAATTCGGAAGAAAAGCATGACTTCTAAGGCTTCAGCACACTCCCTCCTAGCCACTTACATAAAGATCCACTAACCCTCCTCGATAATCCCTGATGCTTAATTAAACAGCACTGTACATAATTTTATCTAGGCTCAAATAAATCAACTTGGTTAAATGAAGGTTTACAATAAATATATATCTTAATCGTTTATTTTGTAGCATGGACTACTTGATTCCTTAGGTACGAATGTGCCACCTTGTGGTATTTCTGCATCTGAAATGACAAAGCTCAATGTACACTTTTCGATAATTTTTAAACTTTGGCTGCCCTAGAATTTTCATTTTATAGCAATTTTGCCCTCTTTAGGGCAATGTTTTGTATTACAAAATCTCAGAAAAAACCATTTGGTGTAACATAATCTTTTGGCCACTTGAGAAGGCTGCTAGAACTTCCAACTTATTTTGTAATGAGCCTTCTTCTGGGTTTTAGAACCATTGGTTCTATATGGTCATCGCTGGAAATAAAAGCAATAAATAAACGAGTATGTTTCCCCAATCTTTTGGAAAAGTGCAAAATTTTGGGTTTTTGTAGATAGAAGCTTTGAGCCTCTACAATACCGATCTCTGAAGGCTGAATTTGGTGGCATACTTTCATCATCACCATGATCCTCACCCTTTTGAGGGTGTTTTTCCCCTTTGTCAAAATTCAGGCAAATTTTCTCAGGCTTGTAACTTTAAGCGGGTAAGCTTAAACTTATTGAATTTTATTTGGAATCACCATAAAAATCCAATTCTTTTTGATGTGCTTATTATTATTAAAGTTCCTTTACTTAGAGTCTTGATTACAATTAGCGCGAGTCACTCCTTACTTGAGGTTCCTTAAGACAAACTGTTTGAAAAACTGGAATCCTCACAAGAGTTTTCGCAGATATTATTATTGTGATAGTAAGAGCCGCAACTACATCCTTCCTGGCTGAAAATATAATGGTAAAAGTGAATTTCCTCAATACAATGTTTGCTTTTAACTGTTTGGCTCCAAACTCATCAAAAACGCAAATCATGACATTTTGGAACTTCAAATGTCAAATCATGATTTGATCATGGAAATGTCAAATCATGACATTTCAAACATTGGAAACAGTCAGAATAGAAGAGATCTTTGATCAAAACAAGATTGAATGGGTTAGATCATCTAGATATCTTAGGATCATTATTGATGAGATGTTGTCTTTTTGCAAATATTCTGACGCACTAAACTTAACCAAGATTTGGACTACCTTAACAGACTAAATATATGTTCCTTTTCCTCATTCTTAAATTCTTGTATCATTGCTCACTTAATTATATTTTAAACATCGTCGTTTAATTTATATTAGCGCATTTATGGCTTACTTTCAGCCCGTACCAGATAATCTGGAATAAGGTAGTAAGAATTCTAGGCTTTTGTATTCCTTGCCCCAAAAAGCTTCAAAATTTACCGGAAACCAAATTCCGCTTTTATTTCTTGATATGACTAATCTCAAACAACTTAAAGAATTAGAAATAGCAATATGACATTATGATATTCAATCTCCAACAAACAATTTCCATGATACGACTATTGCTGTGGTTTCCGTTTCTTCTGTCCATGTTAGCTCCAAGAAGTTTCATCTTCCTCTGCTTAAAACAAAGATGGCTAGATTTTCACTCAGGTAACAGATCCCTATAGTTGCAAGTAAATTTAATCTCGGTGAAATAATTCCAAATAATCATTCGTCAATGAAACAAAGATTGTGTATAAGACTGTTCCTTGTCAGGATGTTGGGACTTACGAATTTTAGGCTTATGCCTTTATTTTAGATTGATTTTTATTCGCGCTGGTATGTTTTCTGCTCTTTCTGTTTTTTTACCTACTGCTGCTTGTTTTGACTTGTCTTTCTTTTTTGTCTGATGATGTTTTTGACATCGCGTTGCTTTCCAGTTACTAATGAATAAAGCTGAAGTATCAACCTCTTTTTTTTGTTGGCTGAATTTGTAATTTGGTTATAACTATTTGTATTGATAATAAAGAATTACTTATTACTTAATTTCATGAAGGTAACATTTACCCAGAGGATGGATATAGAAGCATATCAAAAAGCGATATAGAAGGGATTATTAAGATATCATTTTGAATAGAGAGCGCTCATCAATTCAAGATTTGATTTCCCTGTAGTTTTTAATTTTCATTTTCAATTTTTTCTTCTTTCTTTATACATAGATAAAGTAAGGAAATAGTGCATAAAAGTGCTGTTGCACTATTTATGCACTAATTTTGCTTGTTTCTGTCAAAAAACAAGTCACACCATGATTGCAAGTGGTGACTTTTTTTGCTTGTTTTTGTTTTTGTTTTTTTTTTTTGGTTTTTAGGGGAGTCTATTGATAATAAATTTGTTTTGTAGTTTCGAGAATGGCCACACAGGCCATAAGGCTTTTGTGCAAATTTTTCTTTTTTTGTATTTTTATTGTGTTTTTTAAATAAATTCTCTCTCTCTCTCTCTCTCTCTCTCTCTCTCTCTCTCTCTCTCTCTTTCTCTCTCTTTCTCTCTCTCTCTCTCTCTCTCTCTTTCTCTCTCTTTCTCTCTCTCTCTCTCAATACTATAATGACTGGAATAGAAAATATTTGTAATATATTTTGTTTTCAGTGACCGCCAATGACAAAGCAGGCTTTGTACTTCTAGATTTTGGGAATAAGGCAGTAGCAAACTCTTGTTTGTAGTGAAAATCATATCACCGTGAACAGGGTTGGAAAGAACTTAGAAAATTAAGCTGGATATTTAATATGCAATGATATTAATTTGCAGTAGAATTTTATTCTACTGCAGTTTTTATTTTTATTTTCAATGTTGTAATAATTGCAAAAGACAATTATTTTAATATAATTTGTTTTCAGTGAAGCGCCAATGACGTTGTAGGTTTTAGACTTTTACAGTTAGGGAAGACAGTACCCAAGTCCTTGTTTGTAGTGATTTTTGTTCGTTTTAAACTTGACATGAATATCCAATTTAAGTTTTACTATTTTTACAATTTATTTATTCATTTATGTGAGTACCTGTTGTATGTGTTGTTTGCTATAATTGTTTAAATCCTTATTCCAAAATAATTTTGTTTTATATATTCTGAAATTTAAGTATTTAAAAATACACGATAGCATTCCAGTGATATTATACATTGTATAAAAGGTTAATACCCTTACATTGTACCAAAGGTTATTACACCTAGTCTTTTCGAATGCAACCATAATAAAAAAAAATCCTGCATGTTAAAAACTGAAAAACGGATAATATACTGAATGAAACGAGAAAAAGAGATTCAATAAATGCAACATAGATTCGTAACTGTGATTTTTAAAATTATCTTATTTGTGACTTAGAAGGGAGAGGATCACTTGGATTTAACCATATTGAATGTATTTGTATATTGCCTAAACTAGTTTAGCATTTAACTTGACTGCTGTGTGAGAGAATTTGGCTACTGTTCCCTTCCTTAACTGTAAAAAGTCTTAAGCCTACTGCGTCACTGTCACTCTTCTGAAAACGAATTGTATTGCTAATATTTTCTTTTGTATTTCTTACAACACTGAATATAAGAAAAAATACAGAGAAGTAAAATCTTAAACTGATGAGCTTTTAGCAATTAATATTTCTAAATATCGTATATTCAGTTATATTTTATTGGTTCTTTCCAAGACTCTTCAAGACTCCTATAGTTATAGTGACCTTCTTTAAAAGCTGTTGCACCTGTGCAATACCGAGTCTTCTAAACTCTCCCGTGGTTCTAGAGGTATTCCCCCCAGAAAACTCCCCCCAGAAAATTCTTTCCTCAAAAGCTCCCTGAGTCAGATCTGCACCCAGTGAACAATTCTCCATGTGAATCCCTCCGGAAAACTCCCCGGGATAAATCCCCTCGTGAAAAATCCCTCTCCCCTATATGCATAATTCAGCAGCCGCATAGAAAGTACTACAAATACAAATAATATAAAAAATGAGTTTTGTTATATTCTACCAATGTTCCAAAGTCGGGCCAAGCGTCGGGCCATGGAGGGCCAAGGGTCTGCTTCCATAAGTTTTGGAATTAAATGCCTTTAATAGTTTTTGGGCAGAATTGACCCGTGGAGGGCCAAGGGTCAGCTTCCTTAAGCTTCAGAATAAAATATCGTTTATTTTTTGGGGGGGGGATTGGTCCATGGAGGGTCAGGGGTCAACTCCCATGAGTAATGGGATAAAATATTGTTAATATTGGGGGGGGGTATAAAGAGCCAGGGATCGCTTCTTGTAAGTTTGGAAAAAAATATCGATAATATTTTTTTATTCAGAGGGTAGCCTGGCCTGGGAAGGCCAGGGGCTCAGCTCCTATGAGTTTTGGAATACAATATCGTTAACAATTATGTGGGGAGGGATAGGGCCATGGAGGGTGAGGGGTCTGCTCCCATAAGTTTTGGGACAAAATATTGGTAATAATTGTTCGGGGAGGGAAGAGAGGTCGGACCTTGGAGGGCTTTGAGTCAATTCCCATAAGTTGTAGATTAAAATATCGTTAGCAATTTTTTGGGCAAGCGAGGTTATCGGGCCCTGGACAGCCAGGGGTCGTTTCCCATAAATTGTGGGATCAAATATATTTTCTTGAGGGGTAAGGTCGGATCTTGAAGTGTCAGGGGTCAATTTCCATAAGTTTTGGGATAAAATATCGTTAATAATTTTTGGGGGAGGAGATGGGATACGGGCCATGGAAGGCCAAGAGTCACCTCCCTTAAGTTTAGAAATTAAATGTCATTGATAAGTTTTTTTGGTGGGATCGGGCTATGGAGGGCCAGTGGTCAGCTTCCATAGATTTTGGAATATTATATCATTAATATTTTTTCAAAAAGGGAGGGGGTTGGACCATTGAGGGCAAGGGACAAGCTCCTATTAGTTTTGGAATAGAATAAGTTTCATAAGTTGTTTTTTGGGGCGAGGAATTGGTCATGGAAGGAGGGCCAGGGGTCAGCTTCCTTAAGCTTTGAAATAAATTATCTTTAATAAGTTTTGTTTGGTTGGGTGGGGGGTAGGAGGGTTCGGCTAATCTAATCTTCGCACTATTTTAAAAACCCTTCTGTAAAACCATTATATGATCCCGGTGCAAAACTTACAACACCTGCCCCCGGGCTCTGGGGGATTTCGTCAACCCCAGAGCTTTTTTATTTGATTTTCGAACTAGTTGTTACAAAATGGCTATCTTGGAATTTTATCGAAGTATTTAGGGGAAGAGAGCGTCGGAAAAAAGGACTACCTGCCCTACGATCACTTTTGACTCTTAAACTGGGCACTAGAACTTTGGATATCCAATCGAATTATCCCCTCCAAATTTTATCCCACCACCCCTTCCATATGAAGTGCCTTTAGTAGAAAAGAAATACATAACGAAACGTTGCATGGCCTTCCATATAAGGATTGAAAACACAATTTTTATATTTGAAAACAAAGATATAATTCAGAATACAATTCCCTTATATTCTTTATCTCAAATTACTCATTATTAAAAAGATCCTAGTTAGGGAAACTGAAACGTCGCAGTTTTTGACTTCCTTTACAAATATATTGATTTTCATTGGATATGTAATCGCAATGGCAAAAACGCAATGAGATATTGACGATTTTTCCAACAAGGCTAATATTGTTTTCTAGAAATTTTCTCATCTGTTATTGACAAAAATATTTTCTACTTGTAAATCATTTGTAATAAGTTTCCTTTGACATATTTCTATCTTTTCACAAAGGGCTAAAAATAGTAGCTGTGAAAATGGCAAAAGTTAATAGAGGTGGAGATGCAGAAACGGCTATACAGGATCTCTGGTCAGAATTTTCGCTCCTGAAAGATGTAGACCATCTTCACGTAATTCGACTTATTGGTGCCTGTTCGACTAATAATGAGCTTATGCTTGTCCTGGAATATGCAGAGCATGGATCCTTGAGGTACGCGTTAAATCAAACTTATAGGAATTTTTTTAGGAATTTAAGTTAACTTTGGTAAGAAACTGGTCTCTATCCAAATTTATTCAGAAGATAAATTAATACGATAAATAAAATTTGCTGATTTACTAAAAATTTAGTTTCCTTAAACTCTGTATTATTTTACATAACAAAAACAACTCAATTAAACTTGAAAATAAACCATATTTTCTTATATACATATGGCATGTCAGTCTTGTTCCTAGAAAAAGAACTTTTCAAATTAAAGCACTAAGTAGCGGTGAAAAAAATCATCCTATCGATAAGTGGGACTACCACTCCGATTCCAAGCCAATCGGGAGAAAATATTATTTGAACTTTTTTTTTCGCCCCGTTTTTCAGATGTCCGCAGTCTTTTATCTCATTGTTTTCCTGCATTGGCTTTATAAGGCTCAACCTGATTCTGTGCTATAAGACCAAAGAATTGATTGGCTATCTCAGAATTGTCAATCGATGGCCATTTTAGCCTCTTTTGAAGGAAACTCGTTGTTTGATTCCAAAAAAATGCCAGAAAGTACCACTTTTACGGGGCAAAATCTTTTTTGGTCCTGTAAAAAGGGCACTAGATATTTCGATTTCCATTCGAATGGCCTCTCTTCCATCTTCTAAGACCACTAATTCGAGACCATCACGACTTGTAACAAACACTCATCCGTGATCTTTTTTCTGGGAAAACAGATGCAAAATTCATTTTAGTAGATAGAAATTCTAAGCATACTGAAGTTCTAAATATAGTTATAAACATCTGACATACTGAATCTGATGGAGTGATTCTCCTTAAGACCGCTTAACTTTTTAGTGTTGTTTCCCTCCTTCTTCGAAAATCAGATAAATTTTCTTATGTTCTTAGCGTTTGATTGGTTATATTAAGCTTAATGAGTCTTATATGTTTGGAATCAGCATTAAAAATAAATATCTATTGATACATCCTTTGGTTTCAAAATTCCTTTCTTTAGAGTTTTTATTACTATTAGAGTGACTCATCACTTACAATTACCACGAAGCTATTGACATATGGCCTTATTGACTTTGCTAAAACTGAGCCTATGTAGGCTATATAATAGAAAGAATTCTGGACATCATTAGAGGCTGTTATCTTTTTCGACGATTTATAAAAGAAAAACTAAAATATGTTTTTTTTTTCTTTTTTTTGTAAATTTAATAATGCAAAATGAAACCTCTACCTACCTAATAACTCTAAAAGTAATATTGATGTTATTGGCAATAGCTTAGATCCAAAGTTATATGCAATGATGCTACAGGAATCAAGGTCTCCTCCATATCCCAAAGAAATGTGAAATGTTATGCATAAACGTTAATATGACTTACGTGATGAATAAAATATATATAAAAATGATTGTTATTTCTTGGTGAATTTGACCACCTCGGACGTGGTTCAACTTGCAATTTCCAGAAAAGGTGAGAACTGGCATATTTGATTTAGGATTCTAATCAACTTTATTAACCTTTCATCTTTGACGTAGGAATTACTTAAGAAAAAGCCGAACAGAAGCTGTAAGACATACAATTGAGCTGGATTATCCTGTTTCTCCAAGGGACATTCTCTGTTTTGCTTGGCAAATAAGCAAAGGGATGGCATATTTAGCGAGTATGAAGGTGGGATAAACTTATTTTCACTTACTTCACATTTGTTTTTATTTTTGCATCACCAGGCCTTTTATATTTTGATGTAAAATTTGATGGCATGATCAAGTAAAGTAGGAAACTAAAGACTAATAGTAAAAAATATTGATAGAGTTTTAGACTACTTGTAGAACACCCAGTTCAGCGTTAAATTTCCCAACTGAAGTAAAGAAAAGTAATAATAAAAAGCAGAATTTTCAACAATTATTTCATAGGCAAGAAAATATCAAGTACATTGTATGTTTTCATTGCCCTTTACTTTGGATTTTTTATTATTATCGTTGTTATTAGAATCGACTTTCTTTGTCTTACCTATTCTTACCTATTGTTCAAAATTAATATATGATGGGCTATTGGATGATGGACAGATGGGCTATTGGACAAACCACAGACCCACTTTGCATCTGCAAACGAGAGTTATGGTGATTTCACAAAAAAAAAGCCTAAACGCCTCGAAAATGGTATCAGATGAAAATTGTAGCATTGAAATCAGCATGGTCGAAAACTTTGATAAGGGAAATTACAGTCCCCCTCCTTTTTATGGCACTTGGTATTAACCAAGGCCCGTTAGTTCAGAAAAAAATAGAAAAAGTGAGGTATTTTTAACTTACGAACGGGTGATCGGATATCAATGAAGTTTAATATTTAGAATGATATCGTGTCTCAGAGCTCTTATTTTAAATTCCGACCAGATCTGGTGACATTGAGGGGTGGGAGTTGGGAGGGGGAAACTAAAACTTGGAAAACGTTTAGAGTGGAGGGATCGGGATGAAACTTGGTGGGAAAAATAAGCAAAAGTCATAGATACATGATTGACATAACCGGAACGGATCCGCTCTCTTTGGGGTAGTTGGGGGGTGGGGTTAATTCCGAAAAGTTAGAAAAAATGAGGTATTTTTAACTTACGAACGGGTGATCGATCTCAATGAAATTTGATATTTAGAAGGATATCATGTCTCAGAGCTCTTATTTTCAATCTTGACTGGATCTGGTGATATTGGGTGGGGGGAGTTGGGAGGAGGAAACCTAAAACTTGGAAAACACTTAGAGTGGAGGGATCGGGATGAAACTTGGTGGGAAAAATAATCACGAGTCCTAGATACATGATTGACATAACCGGAACGGATCCACTCTCTTTCGGGTAGTTGGGGAAGGGGTTAATTCTGAAAGAATTAAAAAAATGAGGTATTTTTAACTTACGAACGGGTAATCAGATCTCAATGATCTTTGATATTTAGAAGGATATCGTGTCTCAAAGCTCTTATTTTAAGTCCCGACCGGATCTGATGACATTGGAGGGAGTTTGGGGTGGGGGAACCTAAAATGATGGAAAACGCTTAGATTGGAGGGATCGGGATGAAACTTGGTGGGAAAAATAAGCAGAAGTCTTAGATACGTGATTTACATAATTGTAACGGATCCGCTCTTTTTTTTGGGGGGGGGGGGGTAATTCTGAAAAATTAGAAAAAATGACGTATTTTTAACGTACGATGGAGTGTTTGGATCTTCATGAAACTTCATATTTAGAAGGACCTCGTAACTCAGATGTCTTATTTTAAATCTCAACTGGATCCAGCTTAATCGGTGGGGGGGCAGTTTTGGGGAACTGGAAATCTTAGAAAATACTTAAAGCGGTGAGATCAGGATGAAACTGGATGGGAAGAATAAAAAACTGTCTACGATACGTGACTGACATAACCTTACCGGATCTGCTCTCTTTGGGGTATTTGGGGGGGGGGGGTGTTAATTCTGGAAAACTAAGAACAAGAACAAGAAATCTTGTTCTGAAAACTAAACGAAGAACAAGAAATCTTAGAAAATACTGAAAGCTGTGAGATCTTGTACATGAGAAATGTAATTTTTCGTAAAAATTGATTATATTTTAAAAATTAATAATTCTAATTTACAAAAGTTTTTAACCACATTCATTGGCTTTAAAATGAGCCATTAAGCAGCTCTGTACGATGTACCAATGCCAAGCTATCTGAGGAGAAAAAAAGAAAAAAAAATGCTTAAATGCAGAATATCGTAGTTCAAGCAAATTATCTTGTTTTTTCAAGCCGATAGATTTTCCTCTTTATTCAAGCCAAGGGACGGAAAGTTTCCTATGTATGGGTTTCGGACAAGGCGGTTCTAATAATGTACTTTTTGTTTTGATTTGACACTATTTTCAGCAGTTAAGGGCCATTACATATCTTAGTATTTGACGTGGTCGTTTCTTACTGGGTTGCTAGTTACCGCTGCAACCCAGAATCAATATTTCGTTCAGGATCTAAATAAGAAAAGATGTGCATATCGTCAACAAGCATGCACCAAAATATGTGTCTAAATGCTATATAAAATTATGTCAGGTAGTTTGGCATACAACGTTTTATGTTTTGTCTCTGTCGTAACAGGTCTCTCCTACCTCTTTTACTCCCCTAAGCTCATCCTTAAAAAAGGATCAGTGCGTAGAAGACTACCTTCAAACTTTTTCAATCAGAATAGCTTATTTTCAGAAACAGTGTGTGGAAACGGTGGTAAAACAATGTGTAGTAATATGTTAATCTGCTTTCCGGCGATTCTAAGCTTGTAACACGTAATAAGTGGAAATTAATAATGACATTTAACTTGCTGAAGAAATTCTTAATGGTTTTACACAAAAGGGAAACCAATAGTGTTACTTGGAGATGAAGCAAGAGGACAGTGGCCCATTTTTATGGCACTTGGTATTAACCAAGTGACATATAGCAATCGCAAATTCTGTCGGTCTGTCGGTCCCGGTTTTGCTACTTTAGGCACTTCCAGGTAAGCTAGGACGATGAAATTTGGCAGGCGTATCAGGGACCGGACCAGATTAAATTAAAAATAGTCATTTTCCCGATTTGACCATCTGGGGGGAGTGGGGGCCCGTTAATTCGGAAAAAATAGAAAAATTGAAGTATTTTTAACTTACGAACGGTAGATCAGATCTTAATGAAATTTGATGTTTGGAAGGATATCGTGTCTCAGAGCTGTTATTTCAAATTCCGACCGGATCTGGTGATATTGGGGGGAGTTGGGAGGGTGAAACGTAAAATCTTGGAAAACACTTAGAGTGGAGGGATTGGGATGAAACTTGGTGGGAAAAATAAGCACAAGTCCTAGATACATGATTGATATAACCGAAACAGATCCGCTCTCTTTGGGGTAGTTGGGGGGGGGTAATTCTGAAAAATTAAAAAAAGAGGTATTTTTAACTTACGAACGGGTGATCGGATCTTAATGAATTTTTATATTTAGAAGGATATCGTGTCTCAGAGCTCTTATTTTAAATCCCGACCAGACCTGGTGACATTGGGGGGGGGGAGTCGGGAGGGGGAAACCTAAAACTTGGAAAACACTTAGAATTGAGGGATCGGGATGAAACTTGGTGGGAAAAATAAGCACAAGACCTAGATACATGATTGACCTAACCGGAACGGATCCGCTCTTTTTGGGGTAGTTGGGGGGGGGGTTAATTCTGAAAAATTTGAAAACATAAGGTATTTTTAAGTTACGAATGGGTGATCGGATCTCAATGAAATTTTATATTTAGAAGGATATCGTGTCTCAAAGCTCTTATTTTAAGTCCCGACCGGATCTGGTGACATTGGGGGGAGTTTGGGGTGGGGGAACCTAAAAAGATGGAAAACGCTTAGATTGGAGGGATCGGGATAAAACTTGGTGGGGAAATTAAGCAGAAGTCTTAGATACGTGATTTACATAATTGGAACGGATCCGCTCTATGGGGGGGGGGGGGGGTTAATTCTGAAAAACTAGAAAATACTTAAAGCGGTGAGATCAGGATGAAACTGAATTGGAAGAATGATAACCTGTCTAAGATCCGTGACTGACATAACCGGATCTGCTCTCTTTGGGGTAGTTGGGGGGGGGGGGTTAATTCTGAAAAACTACAAAAATGAGGTATTTTTAACTTACGAACGGGTGATCGGATCTCAATGAAATTTGACATTCAGAAGGATATCGTGTCTCAGAGCTCTTATTTTAATTCCCAACTGGATCTGGGGACATGGGAGGGGGGGGGGAGTTGGGAGGGGGAAACCTAAAACTTGGAAAACACTTAGAGTGGAGGGATCGGGATGAAACTAGGTGGGAAAAACAAGCACAAGTCCTAGATACATTATTGACATAACCGGAACGGATCCGCTCTCTTTGGGGTAGTTGGGGGGGGGGGGGGTTAAGTCTGAAAAATTAGAAAAAATGAGGTATTTTTAACTTACGAATGGGAGATTGGATCTCAATGAAATTTGATATTTAGAAGGATATCGTGTCTCAAAGCTCTTATTTTAAGTTGCGACCGGATCTGGTAACATTGAAGGGAGTTTGGGGTGGGGAAACCTAAAATTTGGAAAACGCTTAGATTGGAGGGATCAGGATGAAACTTGGTGGGAAACATAAGTAGAAGTCTTAGATACGTGGTTTACATAATTGGAACTGATCCGCTCTATTGGGGAAGGGGGGGGGGGGTTAAATTCTGAAAAAATTGAAAAAATGACGTATTTTCAACTTACAAAAGAGTGATCAGATCTTAATGAAATTTCATATTTAGAAGGATCTCGTAACTCAGATCTCTTATTTTAAATCTCAACCGGATCCAGCGTAATTAGGGGGGGGGGCAGTTGGGGGTACCGGAAATCTTTGAAATACTTAAAGCGGTGATATCAGGATGAAACTGGATGGGAAGAATAAAAACCTGTCTAAGATACGTGACTGTCATAACCGGACCGGATCTGCTCTCTTTGGTGGAGTTGGGGGGGTGGGGGGTAATTTTGAAAATTGAGGTATTTGTAACTTACGAAAAAGTGACCAGATCTTAGTGAAATTTGATATTTAGAAGGATCTTGTGCTTTAAAGCTCTAATTTTAAATTCCGACCAGATCCTGTGACATTGGGGGGATTGGAGGGGGAAACCGGAATTCTTGGAAAACGTGAAAATTGGGGTATTTTTATCTTACGCATAGGTGATCGGATCTTAATGAAATTTGATATTTAGAAGGAATTCATGTCTCAGAGCTCTTATTTCAAATCCCGACCAAATCTTTTGACATTGGGGGGAGTTAGAGGGGGAAATCTTGGAAAACACTTTGAGTGGAGGAATCGGGATGTAGCTTGGTGGATAGAATTAGCAAATGTCCTTGATACGTGATTGACGGAACCGTACTGGATTCGCTCTCTTTGCGGGAGTTGGGGGGAGGGGTTCAGTGATTTGGCGAGTTTGGTTCTTCTGGACGTTATAGGACGATAAAATTGGTAGGCGTGTCAGGGAGCTGCACAAATTGACTTGATAAAGTCGTTTTCCCAGATTCGACCATCTGGGAGGCTAAAGGGAGAGGAAAAATTAGAAAAAAATTGGTATTTATAACATAAGAGTGGGTGATCTAATCTTAATCAATTTTGATATTTAGAAGGACATCGTGACTCAGAGCTCTTATTTTAAATTCTGACCGGCATTAAGCCTCTTATTTTCCTTTTAAGTCAATCTATTGATTCATAGAATTTTGTTAGAGCTCATACCATATGATCTCCTGGCTCTTAGCTCTTCATGCCTCGTCACAAGTACCATATGAGCTCTTAGCTCTTGTTTTTACTTGTAGGGCTAGGGGTGGTCAAAACATCATACAGAGGTATGTAATAGCAAATTCGGATGCAAATTAAATTTACTAGTGACCTTTATATGTGACCAAAAAGATTGGAGGGAAACTACCCCCCCCTCTCTGACGACCCCTCCCCCCAACATCTTCCAATCACAATTTTGAGGTAGCCAATTTGTTCAAAATAGTTCAAAGTTTGAACATCTTTGGTTTTGGTAATCATATGACCCTCCATAGTCCCTGGGGATAGGGCTGCACCCTATATCGGTATCGGACGTATTTATTTCACGTGAATCAGAATGAGCTTATTGTTATTGGACGCATTGGTATCGCAGATGTCTAAAAGGATTTTACTCATATCTACGTCCAGTGGCGTAATTTCGTCAAAAACCTTGGGGGGGGAGTAAAGTTGGAGCCAATTTTCCCAAATCAAGTGAAAATGATAGTGGAAACCGAAAAATGAGCCCCATATTACCATTCAGGCAAAGATATACTAAAGAAAACTGAACTGTTTCTCTGGATACTTGAATTGTGAAGGCATATCTTAGTTTGGACAAGATTTTTTGCAGAAACGTAATTTCAGCTGGGAGGCAAAATGAGGTCTGGGAGGCAAACTTGTGCTTGGAAGGGCAGTTGCCCCCTGTCCCATAACAAATTACGCCACTTTCTACGTCCTTCTTATAAATTCTACCATCAGCAAGTTCCACGACACTTTTGGTGCCATGTCTCAAGTGGAAAAGCTGAGACTAGTGGGCTACCAGAACTTTTTAGACTGACTTTTAATGGGTCATTAGAAATCTATTGTTCATATCTACGCGCTGTTTATCAATTCTACCATCCCTTAGTGTGATATAGCACTAAAAACAACACTTTTGATGTCACTTCTTAAGTAGAAAGGCTTGGAAGTATAAAACGATATCATCATTGTAATAATTATGTCCAAAGTCCTTAACTGGAGGTTTGCAAGAACACCTCCTGTATGTTTTTCCTCCAAACCTCCTTAATTAGCCACGCAATTAACGTACAAGCACTAATATATCAAATTATATTATCAGAGACATGGTTCTGTTGGGACAGTGTTCGACTATGTTTTTGACTGGCTTGTCTTTGACTCCTGCTTTTTTTTTTTTTTTTGCCATCATGGTTTTCTCCCTTCTATACGGTCATTTTCAGATAATTTCACTGTTTTTGTGAGTTTGAACCACTCATTTTTTAACGCTTGCCCAGGAAAGTGTTTGGTCAATCATTTTCATTCAAAAGGGAATAGAAGTCATTCAGTCCATGGTTTACAACGACATTCTGAGTAGATCACTAAATCCATACCCCAACGAGTGGCGTAGTTCTGTCGAAATCTTGTGGGGAGGGGGTCAACGTTGGAGTCAGTTTTCCCAAATCAAGTGAAAATGACAGAGAAAACTGAAAAATGAGCTGTATAGTAATGAAAAAAGGTTAAGATGTACTGAAGAAAAATGACCTGTTTCAATGGATGCTTGAATTATGAAGGTTTATCTTAGTTTTGACAACATTCTTGGAGAAGCTAAATTTCAGCTGGGAAGAGAGGAGGGTAAGCTGGGGTCTGAGAGGGAAGCTATTCCTCTGCCACATAGCAAATTACACCCTTAATCCCAACCCTTTGCCACCTAGTGGTTGTAGAAGTGTAGGCATGTGGTTCTGGAACCACCCAAAGTTCTATATTAAAAGAAGAATTACCTATTTTATGCTTACATATTCAAATTATTTACTTGACAATTTCACCGTAATATTCTCTCCCTAGGCAAGATTGCGCATCCAAAGAGGAAGAAAGACAAAGGAAAATAATTCTCTAGGAAAATTCAGGTAGCTCTTCCCAAAATTTTCAAAATAAAAACAAATTCAGTTTGTAATACCATATATCGTACCTGCACAAGAAATGATCGTTTTTTAAATTTATTTTCATTTCTGAGTAATAAGTGGCTTTTATTTAGGGACAGGTCAAATAAATTCCTAAGCTTAATGTTGAGCTAGCAAAATATTCCTCAATTGTCTCGATACACACACCTGTCCACTCAGTTAACCTTTTGTATCGTAGTTACTCGCCTGGAGTTATCTTCTTACGTGCTACTTAAATTGATTTTTTAAAGCAAAGATTAAAAATCTATTTCTTCTTTTTTAATATTTACAAAAAAGAAACGACACTATGTTTGGATTTTTTCTTTTCTTCCACTCTAAATTTTTTGCATGGGCACCACTGATCTGTTTTTCATTTTTTCTTTCTAGCAGGGCTAGGGGTGACCAGAACATCATAGAGAGGTGTGTAATAGCTTACTCGAACGGAAATTAAGTTTGCTAGTGCCTTTTTCAAGTGACCAAAAAGATTGGAGGGCAGATAGCCCCCCTCCCTGAAGGTCCCCTCTCCCCAAAGTCATCAAATCATAATTTTAATATAGCCATTTTGTTCAACATATTTATATCACGCGTATCAGTGTGAGAATATTGTTATTGGGCGTATTGGTATCGCAGGCATCTAGAAAGATTTTGTTCATATCTACGGCCAGTGGCATAATTTCGCCAAAATCCTGGGGGAGGGGGGGGGGCAAAGTTGGAGTTAATTTTCCTAAATCAAGTGAAAATGATTGTAAAAACTGAAAAATGAGCCATATATTACCATAGAAGTAAATGTATACTTAAAAAAAAACTGACTTGTTTCTGTGGATACTTGAAGTGTGCATGTTTATCTTAGTTTTGGCAAGATTTTTTATAGAAACAAAATTTAAGCTGGGGGGGGCAAAATGAGGTCTGGAGGGCAAACTTGGGTCTGAGGGGGGAAGTTGCCCCCCTGCGTCTTAACAAATTACGCCCCTTTCTACGTCCTTCTTATATATTTCACCATCTAAAAGTTCCAAATGGCATTAAAAACGGTACTTTTGGTGCCATGTCTCAAGTGGAAAATGTGGGGCTAGTGGGCTACCAGAACTTTTTAGAGTAACGTTTAATTGCTCCATTAAAAGCTGTTGCTCATACCTGTGTGATATTTATGAATTCCCTAGATGCGATATAGCACTAAAAACAACACTTTGGATGTCAATTCTTGCGCAGAAAAGCTTGGAAGTATAAAACAATATCATCATTGTAATAATGATGGTCCAAAACCCTTAACCGGAGGTTGGCAAGAGCACTACCCGTATCTCCCTCCTCCAAGCCCCCCTTAATGAGCTATGCAATTAAGGTACAAGCAATAATATATCAAATTAGATTGTTAGAGCGTGATTCTGTCGTTACAGTGCTTGACTTCGATTCGATTCCTGCTTGTTTTTTTCAATCGTGGTTTTCTCCTTTCTATACGATAATTTTCAGATAATTTCACTGTTTTTGAAAATGCGATGCACTCAATTTTTAACCCATGTCCAAGGAAGGTATTTGGTCAAGGATTCTGATTCAAAAGGGAATAGAGGTCATCCTGTTCATGGTTTGAAACGACATTAGGAGTAGATCACTAAAACCATACCCCAATGAAAGGCGCAATCCTGTCAAAATCCTGTTTGCGGGGGGTGGGGGGGGGGTCAACGTTTGAGCCAATTTTTCCAAATCAAGTGAAAATGACATAGAAAACTGGAAAACGAACCGTTTAGTAACAAAAAGGTAAAGATGTACAAAAGAAAAATGACCTCTTTCAGTAGATGCTTGAATTATGCAATTTATCTTAGTTTTGCCAGCATTTTTGGAAAAACTAAATTTCAGCTGGAAGGGGGGAGGGGGTAAACTGGGGTCCGGAGGAAAACTGACGTCTGAGAGTGGAGGTAGCCCCCTCTTCCCCACAGCAAATTACGCCCTTAACCCCTACCCCTTGCCACTTAATGGTTGGAGAAGTGTAGGCTTGTGATTCTGGAACCACTCAAGTTGTACATTAAAAGAAGGATATCTTATTCTTATACTTACTTATCCATTGTGCATCCAAAGAGGAAGAAAGACCAATGAATGTAGTTCTCTAGGAGAATTCAGGTAATTCTTCTCAAAATTATCTACATCGTACCTACACAAGAAATTATCTTTTTTGAAATTTCTATTCATTTCTGAGTAATGAGTAGCTTTTTATTTAGGGATAGGTCAAATGAACTTCTAAGCCTAAAGGCACATTTCTCTTGAGCTAGCAAAATTTTCCGCAAGTATGTCGAGACACAAACCTCAGTTAATCTTTTGTGTCGTAGCTACTCGCCTGGAGCTACTTTCTTAAGTGCTACTAAACTCAATTTTTTAAACAAAGAATTAAATATCTATATATTTGTTTTTTATTTATTTTTTTTAACAAAAAGAAACGATACTATGTTTCAATTTTTTCCACTCTAAATGTATTAATTTCAATTCTTGTACGGCTTCTGAGTTCAGCTCCTTAGTAAGGGCTGAAGTGTCTTATCTCCCCTAGATTGGAGGTGATTAGAAATTATATAAGAAAATTAGTTTTCCACTGAAACTAAGGACCAACATTAAAACTTTAAACAAACAGAAATAATTCCGTATAAATAAAAGAAGTCATAGCAGGTTTGTTTCTAAATTAAATTTTAATCAAAACGAACATAGATTAATTTTAAAAAAAGTTTTTTTCCGAGGGAAGTAAAGAGCGAAGTTGAAACTTAAAACAAACAAAAATTATTACTTTACAGCCTAGCTAACATATATCAATAATACTAATGCAAATAGCCCAACTGGTGGCATTTCCCTATGTTTGTAGGATTGCAGAAAACTAGCGCTTTACTGCAAACAAAAAACAATATAGGAGTTTTGGTACGGTAAAAGTAAACCTTTTAAGGACACTTTAAACAATATAAAAGTAAATCATTTTTAGATTGTTGGTTTGCTTTTTTGTCGTTTAATTTCGTATCACTTCTGGACAGTGAGCTCAGTCCATTGATTGACTGAGGTTCTGGATCTGAAAAGGACATTTCATGATTCTTTTGGGGACAAGTTCGAAGCGTAACTATAGATTCGCTTTAGAATTTGTATCACAACTTAAAATTATCCGTTTTATAGAGAGAAACAACTAGATTTCCAGAGTTTATATTACGATAGATATGTTCTTCATTTCGAGTAATACCAGGTGAGACCAAGATGTTACCTGATAAGTCAATTATTTATGGTGTGAAATGACTGTAAACTTGTTATTTTTATGCCTATGTTTTTAGGATAATTTTGATTGTATACTGAGAGTTACTGATATCACAGCCCCTGTAGGACTAAGAAAAGTGTTATAGATTAGTTTGATGCTGTGAGGTTACGTACTTACTTTTGACTCTTAGTCAATATTGTTATTTTTTACACTTGGCTCTTGTGTTTTCAGTAAAGCGCTAGTTTTCTGTAATCCTATAAACATAGGAAAATATCGCAAGTTGATTTATTTGCATTAGTTTTATTTATATATGTTAGATAGGCTGTGAAGTAATAATTTTTGTTCGTTTTAGGTTTCAATTTCGCTTTTCACTTCCCTCGGAAAAACTTTTTTTTGATTACTTTCTGGGTAGGGTTCAGTCAAAACTAAGCGTCCGCCTACTAGCCAGTATATCTTTATTGTTCTTGAGAATTTGTAATCAAACTATGAGTAAAAAGCTACAACAAACATTATATTTTTTGCGGTGAAAATGCGGAAGAAAAATGAAGAAACTTAGGAGAAACTGGCAAAAATGTTAGCAGTCAAGATGTCGGATTAGTGGAGATAAAGTCCTCCACTTGTAACAGTCTTTCGGAAATCAGGGAACAATAAATGACCCATGTTAATATGAAAGTTCGGTCTACATCCCTGAATCCATTGCGGCCTCCAGTAGCAGTCAAGAACCTCTCTCAGATATTTCCGCGACACGTCACGACAAACCAGATCAACCTATTCTTGAGAGATATCTGGCTTCTAATTCTAACAGAAGGAAATTCTTTTTGAATTTTTTTTGCTTGCTGTCACTTTTCTACTGGGGCTCTAAGATCTGGAGAAACTGCTGTAAAAAAAAGCTTCTCTTGAGTCAGGATTTTGAAAGTGGAAAGACGGTTCTGCTCTATTAAAGCAACATGATGGTTCTGAAAGACACAGGCGTTGTACGTCGTCATGGACTGAATTTAAGGTAATTAGTGCTGAAATTCGAGGTCTATAGCAAATGTCTTAATCCAATCTGGATCTCAAGAGTTCCGAGAAAATGGAGATAATGGGAAGTACATTTTTCGCGCTGTTTACTTTCTTGGGCGCCAGAGTCTTGCTTTGTGGGGTCCTGATGAATCAAAAACATCTACAAACCAAAGTAGGTTGGTTGAGCTGATGACTTACTTGACTTAAGTCTCCTCCCGGGCACTGCTCGGCGTAGAGAGTGACGTCTGCCTCCTCCACCCACTTTGGTCCATGGCGAGTATTTGTTCTTCGCCCTGTCTGATGTTTGCCATCGCCAAGAACTCGGACAGGCTGTCGGACCAACGTTTCTTCGGTCGGCCGCGAGGTCGCTTCCATCCAACTTTGATAGGGTTGAAGTCATAGATCATCTTTGCGGGTAGATGTGGTGGCATTCGAAGCAGATGCCTGAACCATCGTAAGGTTCGCTCGGCTGCTTGAGTCGAAAACCAAGACTGCTTTGTGAGCTGCAGAAGCTTTTCATTGCTGACGAAGTCGGACCATCGTAGGCCCTCAATCCTCCTCAGGCTCTTTGCATGAAATACGTCTATTTTCTTGAGGGTTGCAGCTGATGCTTGCCATGTCTCAGCTCCGTAAAGCATCACAGAGCCGACTAGAGCGTTGAAGATCCGCAGTTTCGTTGTGCGACTGATATTTGGTTTTCGCCTGTCTTTGCTGTCTTTGCTAACTTGTTATTCTTGTAGTTGAAAGTGTGAGCAAAATGAATGTTCTTTTAGATATTTTGTGAGTTCAGGGTGCTAGAATAGGTTTGAAAATTAATATCAAGAAGACTAAGTTATTAAGGCTAGGAATAAGTTGTGGGAAAGTTGTGGAGCAACCAATAAGCTGTTATCAGATTCACAAATTAGAAGCCAAAAGTTTGTCCACATCGATTTATGAGACTATAGAAAGCTTGCTGCAGATTTTATGTTTTGCATTGCGCAGCGTTATGACAGCGCATCCGTTGTGAGTGGAAATTTAACAGAGTTCAAGCAAAGTTTAGGGAGAAGATGCCTTATACAGTTTATGCAAACTGTTACGCTCACGGATTAATCTCTGTTTTGACTTACTGTCTAAAAAACATCAGGGAACTTTCGGAATTTTTCTCTGTCATGAAAAGACTTTACGTATTTATTACATGCAGCAACACTTGACATGAACTATTTGTGGAATCCCAGCGTACTAGTGGTCAAAAAGTCTTAGAGCTTGAGAAGACCGCTGAGACTTGCTAGTTTTATGCAGTCTGCTCTGTTTTCAAGGTTTAGGCCATACTTGAATGTATTATTACTCTGCTACCCGCAGGCTCTGATAGTTCTGACGCCGAGGCAGAGTATGAAGTAAAGGTACTACTGGACGAAATCAATCCTACCTCTTTTGTCACAACTTTGTACATAATGGCAAAAAGGTTTGTCATTGTAAATTGTTTATTAGAGCAACTTCAATCCGAAAGTTTCTGGAAACGGTGTCTGTCATGAATGAATATGTCTACGAATTTTTGAGAGCTAATCAGGGACTTTCTCTCAATGATTTTTTTTTTACCGTGGGCCAAATTTCTAATAGCATTACTAAAAACGTAGTAATGGGTGAACTCAGACTTTTCCGCAAATGAGTGAACTATTAAAGTTGTTGAGTCACAGAGATTTATACAAAAAATTCAGTTTATGTATTTTGATATCTAATTTCAGCTTGTACATCGTGATTTGGCTGCTCGGAACGTTCTGGTAGCAAATGGAAATATAGCTAAGATATCGGACTTCGGGCTCACCCGTGACATCTATGAAGAAGATGCATATTTCAAACGAAGCAAAGGGAGAGGTAGTCAATGACCAACTTAACAAATATATTATTTAGAAAAGTGCTATAGCTTACCTTGACCTCCCTCTTCCAGTTCAGAAGTCCATAAAATAGCTGTCAAAATGAGAAAAGCTTCGTTCAAATAGGATTAATATACTGTTAGTATTTTTTTTTCCAGCTTAAAAGAATCTCCAGTCCTTCCACACAAAGAAAACCTGAAATGATGTCTATGTAAAGCCCCTTAATGAAATTGGCTGTGCTTAATAAGGGTCCGCCACATTTTTCTTTTATTTGTTTATTTGTTATTTTTTACACATTCAGTGTGAAAGCGCCTATGAGCCCTATTCCTAAGTACAAAAATTGAAAATATTTTTTATTCATTGTTACTTAAGAAGTATTCTAAAAAGCCGCGTAAAATACCTGTTATGGAAGCAAAGCTGTCGCTGTGTATGAGGTAGAAGTGGTCACAGACTCAGTAGACCTTATTCATGAATATAAAACCAGAAACCCTCTTAGGAACAATATGAAATTATTAACAGAGTAACGCCCATCTCTTTTAGATAAAACAAAAAGACAAACTTTTTCAAATTAAAGTAAAGAGTGACACTAATACTTGAACCGAATAGCTCGAGTAGAATAGATTCTGTATATGAAGAGGAATTCAGTGTTTTCCACCTCCCCTTCTTTTGTCTGGTCCAAAACCCAATATTCTAAAACTGCGATATTATCACCGATGAAAAAAAGACTAGCAAATGATTATGCATCTGTCATTCCTTTCCTTTGAATTGAACCCTCTTTCAACACTCTACGTCAACTGGCTCAATACAACTAACCCTGGAGAAGAAAAGAGCCACGTCAGTACTTTCCCTGCCAATATCTTATTTACATCTCTTTTATGGGGGGTTAATTCCTTCAATTGCATACTTCTTTTCAGGCTTGTAACTTTTTATGTGTAACTTTAGATTTATCAAGTATTTTACAATTACCACCAGAGTAATAAGGCATTTCTTACGTAATTATTTTTATCAAACTTTCGTCTTGAGGAGATCGGGTACCATAGACAAGTTCTGCTCTTTTCTCACAGTGTGTTACAATAAACTGTTTTAGATGACAGTCAGCTTTATTAAAATGCTGATTGCTAGCAAATTTGGGCTTCTGACATTAGTCTATATACGATAAACTTTCTTTACAATTAAACAATGTAGTAAAAGAACAATATTTGAATCATTGTCTGCACAATGTTTTTGCACTAATTTACTGCCTGTAAAATAATTATGCAGGTTGTGTTTCAGCAACAACATTTATAATACTATGTTTGACTTTACAGGCATCCCGTACATTTACAATTACTATTTGATGATATATACAATACAAGAGAATAATAAATGTCGCATGACAGTTGAAAGATAAATTTAACCTTAACCTTAAAAGGTAATGCTAATCAGCTTTAGTGTTCAAAAATAACAATAATGCTGTCTTATCAAACTACCGCCTATTTATTAGGTAGCAATGAGTGTACTTTGGAGGAATACTTTTTTCAAATTAAATGTATTGAACAGGATTCAAACTGATAAGGGTCTAAATTTTTCTTTCACAATCTTGATAGTGTGTTGTTCCCCATTGTATATTTTCAAGTCCTGTAGGTGCGTCTAATATTCATTATTGAAAGAGTATTCAAATATAATTGACAATGCTTAAGTGCTTAAAATTTTGAGGCAACTTTATTTGAGAGTTCAGTGTAGTGTAGAATCGTGCTTCTAATAGAGTGAAACACCTTTGGAGTCTTAAAAAAGAAATTAGAGTTTTTAAATTCTGCTAGAAATTCAAACTGCTTAACTTTGTAAATAAATAAAAAATATTGTTAATCATTAGATTTCTATGCGGCCAACGTTTTATGTTGAGGCAAGCAGGAGAGCATTTCCTGAACTTTTTATATTGAATTTTTGTCAACTTTGTATAATTTCAGATATATCTGACCTGTTCAGTTGTTCAAGAGTATTAAGTATTTCCAGACGTAGGACTACTTCATAGCATTCTCAGACATCCTAACTTAATGTTTATGGCAATTTTAGGTATTTTACAGTTTGTTCGAATGCAAGAATTTTGTAAATATTTTAACCGAATTGTTCGACTCTATTCTGAGAACTCGCTAGTGTACCATTTTGGGTCACTGAAAAACTCATTAACCTGATTTAGATTCTAATAAATTTTATTGTTAACAAAGAAACAATTTAATGAAAATTACATATCTACGTGTTGAGAGTTCAAAGTCGTTACTCAAAAGTTTGGATCAGATATTTGTGGTTCTTATTTCTAGTGACAGGAGTAAATACAATATTCGTATTCACTGTTCATTCTAAGATTTCTTTGGATTGCGTTAGAATTAGTATTTACCTTTGCTGAGATTTCGTGGAGATAGGGACGAATTTTCAGTTCTAAAAGTAGATTTGATTGATTAACAGGAATGAGAATGAATATCAATTATTCCTTTTATTTTCTATTCAAACTATGCACTCATACGTTATCACAGATATCGGGTGAAAAAAAAAACTAAGTATGAAACTCTAGTTAGACTTGCACGGGAACACCAATTTTAAATATAGATGGCGATCATTCAAGTTTCCTGATAGAGCAGATTTGATATTCTTGACACAGAGGTACAGCATCCTGAAAAGGCTACTAAAAGGCTACTTTGCTATTAATTCTTCTGCAAATTAATGAATCTTTGTTTCAAATGGGAGCTGAATATGTCTGGATAGTCTCATGTCTAGACATGGACGTCTACGTGGTTTGGAATGCCACTTAAATTCTGAAGTTAAAATCTTAAATTGTTTCATCCATTCTGATCGTTCCAAGTGTGGCGAAAAAAAGAATTGTTGCAACTTCCCTTGTCAATTTTGTTTTCCTAGTGCCAGTGAAATGGATGGCTCCCGAATCTTTGGCTGATCAGCTGTACACCACCAAGTCTGATGTTTGGAGCTTTGGAATACTGCTGTGGGAATTATGTACATTAGGCTCCACACCATATCCAGGGTTAGGGCCAGAAAAATTATACCGACTGCTGAAATCTGGATACAGAATGGAAAGACCTGACAACTGTTCCCAAGAACTGTGAGCTTGAATTTCTTTTTTTCCCATTGCTTCAGCTGTTTTCTGAACAGAACTGTTGTTATCATTTTATATAAGCAAAACTTTATAAGAAAAAAGATGTAGTACCTTGTTAATATTCTAGAAAATCATTTCCTTATGCTTAGACTTTTGATTTCTTATTTTGTCAACTTTTGTTTTGAATTGGAGAATTTGAACCGACGTAAAAAAAAAAACAAGCGTGTACTCATTACATTAAGATAGTTAGTGTTCTACAACATACAACATAAACGACAATTTTAACAGTTTAATGCGACAATAAAATTTTCTATTTTTATTTAATTTATTATTACTAGTTGAATCGTTTTTACTCACCAGCGGCTTTAAGATACGCATGCTGATTCAAAAATCATTGCACAGGTTTAAATCTATTTGTCCATTAAAACTAATAGACTACGTTGGTTGATTGCCATCATTCTTGTTAGGTGACTAGCGGCTTTTTAACTGCTCACAATTTGCAATGTTTTTTTTATATTATCTAGTATCTTAATTCAGATAATAAATCCATGAACAAAACCTTGTATAAAGAATATTAAATATTAAATTCTTACATTCAGCATTGTCGAGTTTTTTTTTCGCTCTTTTGAAAAATCAGAAGGAAAAACAACTAACACAAAGTTTTTCCAGTCTACTAACAATAGGTAAGAGTTTTCTAAAAAGTCTCAAGTAAGCTCAAAGCACTAGTTTTAGAAAAGGCTTTGTGAAATATCATGTGTTAGTTCATTTAAGCTAGTTTTGCCAGTATATTTTACAGAATCTTCTAAGCGAACATTTTTGTTCGCCATAACTTTGCTAATTCTCTTAACCTTTTACACAAGGCGTGTGCAAATTGCCGCTGAAATCAAAAGCCTGATGGGTATTTCACCACAGGTATCTTGATAATTCGTGCAAAAGAAGTCCAATTATTTTCATGAGAACGATATTATTATCGTTCTCATGAACAAGTAAAATTTTTGTATTAGGCAGTTTTTTTCAAAACTTAGTTTTTAGTTTTCACAAGGAGGCTGGGAGGAAGTACACAAAGGGGGGCATTTACAGTTCTTTTTAATTATTTTTGGCCAAGGAGATAATGATCGTACCTTTTTTATGTATTCTAGCCTTCCCACTCCAGAAGGTGTCATATGACACTTTACGATGGACTCACGAAGGTAAACTTCTAAGAGGCACGTAAAGAGAGGCAGTAGCCTCTAAACGGGCCATTAAAAGTGTTTTTGCGATCTTGCAGTTGCTTGCTATTCCTGGTGGAGAAAAATAATTAGAAATAAATAAGGAGATACATGCAAAAATAAAATTTCCTCCATACTTCACGCCAAGGGGGCTCAAAACCTTTAATTGAGGGTTTTTGACCATGGAAAATCGATTTTACGTTAGAATTGGCATTTCTGGGCATTTTGACTCTCTTCGGAGAAAAATTAATGTTTTGTGGGACAAAAGGGCAGAGACTCTATGCCACAATCCTTTTTATTGCCTATCCGAGTTGCAGCGGTAGCTTGCAACCTACTCAGTTGCGATCTTGTCCCATACTAAGAAATATAATAGCCCATTACTCCTAAAAATAGGGTCAGACTGAAACACAAAGTATAATATTAGAATCGCCTTGTCTGATACTCACATGTAGGAAACTTCCTTGGTCTGAATAACTAGGGAAACCTATTGGCTTGAAAAAACAATATAAGTGGGTGGAACTACGATATTTTTCATCGAAGGTATCTTTTTTTTCTAATATTTTTTCGCAGCTTTCGGGGCACTGGAACATCATAGAGAGCTGTTTAATGGTGTAATTTAAATGAAATTACCGTATCTAGTGCATTTTGTAATAAAATCACATGGAGGATGAACATGGTTCATCATAAATGGAGACTATGTAAGCTTCATCGCATATAGCTGAAACTTAGCAAAGAAAAAACCATGGCACATAGTAGTTAAAAGTCAAGATAATACAAGCACCTTCTGAAAAATTGCTTGTTCGTTAGGCTTTTTCCTGCTTGTATTCCGAGTTGCATCGGTAGCTTGCAATATAGCAAGAGACAATCATGTCCAATCCTAAGAAATTCAATAAACCTTAACTCTTAAAAATAGCGTTAGATCAGAACAAGAAGCACACTGTAAGAACTGCCTTGTTTGAAACCCCTACATAGCAAAACCTTCCGTCCCTTGGCTTAAATAACCAAAAAAAAAATATTTGTTTGAAAACCAAGAAAAGTACTTAATTCATCTGGGTTGGGTACAATACTAACCCAATACGACAGCTATAATAAAAAGAAAATGCTCCAGATTAAATATGCAGATGTAGCATTCTCTCAACTGAATAATGTTCGGGAATTTAACACATACTCTATGAAGCTGAATTTTTGCCTGTTCAAAAACAATGTAGTATCCATACATAAGGATGCAGAACCTTAAGTCTGTCTAGATCATTAGTGAAATAGTTGCTTCAATTTATGAATAATTACCTGAGAAGAGTCTTTGTGATTTGCATGGACTGTTAAAGTACCCAATGCCCAGATCAGGCCTCTCACCAAACAATCACAAATGACAGATGAATTCTGACGAAGAAGGTAGTAATAATGGGTGGCATGACTTGAATGAGACAGGGAAGACTTCCATGTGAATTTTGGTGACGGAGCCCTTCCTGAAGACTTGTAGACAACGAAATCCCTCAAAGCATTGTCGCCAACGAGCTAAGGGTCGTCCAACATAGCACCCCTATACGAAACTAAGCGTTGGCCAAGCAAATAAGTTGGTATAAACGTTAGTGTAGAAGCGAAATGTTTAATTTTAAAAACTGAAAAATTATTTTAATGAAATAATTGCTGTTGTAAATTTCTCTATATTTTCCACGACTAGTTTAGAAATCGCCGTTTTACCATGTTAATAAACGTCAATTTGGAAGGGTCTGCTTGATCTATACGTTATTATGAAAATCTTTTACCTATGCATTGTCACAATTGATTGCTTTATTTCAGCTACTCCATAATGCTTCATTGCTGGAAGGATTCACCATCTGATCGTCCAAGTTTTCACGAGTTAGCCCTAATCCTTGATAGAATGCTAGCAGATGGTGTTAATTATCTTGACATTTTCTCACTAATTGTTAATAACCCGGGATATATTGGTTGCCTGGAATCAGGTATTGCTTAAATTTTATTAATTTTCTCCTATTTTTCTGATTTTTTTTGTAACGTCTTATAGCTCGATCAATGAAAGAGAAAAATGATCATACAAAACAAATGATCACACAAAAACAAAATTAGAAAAAGAAATGACAAATATAGATCGAAACAAATAAAATAAAACAACAAACAAAACAAAAAAATTACAGTAAAAGGCATCATACTGTACTTTTAGCCAAGCTTCAGTATCAAATTAAAAGAGCCCATTCCCAAGTTCCTACGAACCCTTCCATACGAATTACCCAGGAAGACAATAGTAACGATACATGGGAAACACTGCGTTTGGCCTAAGTCAACGCTAGGGCCTTGATTCTGAGGTTTCTTGTGATTTTATGACAAAGAAAACATGTTGTTTAAATGTAAATTTTTTTCAGTAAATTATAGTAAGTCATACTCTAGCCAGGGGGGTTTGCAAAGGTGACAGCCCTACTGTGATTAGTTGTGCTATATTGTTTTAAGTTTGACTTTACTTTTTAATTTAATTTATGTTCTGTCCAGGTTTCATTTACTAATTTATAGTAGTTTCTTGTTGTTGTTGTAAGTTTGACTAATTGTCTAGCTTTATAACTGTCCGTTTTATTTTTCAAATTCGCTCTTCGCATTTCTTGGAAAAACCTTTTTAAGGTGAATGTTGTTTTAAATTAATTGCAAAACAAAAGAAGCAGTCTAAAGCTGTTGTTCCGATAAGAACGAACAGAAAAGTAAAACAGCAAATTAATTCTGGTATAAATTGACTTCAAAAATTTGCAAACATTACCATCATCAAACAAATACTTGTGAGCTCCTCCCTCCATTCCTCTTCCCTTCAAATTTATCGCACCTATTATTTAAAATTTAGAAAATTTAGGCCTAAAATTGTGCATTTGAGCGTTCTTTACATCTTTCCTTTCCTATTAAAAGAAGATCTAAAAAATTGAAATGCGCACAATATGAAAAATCTATTAATTTGTTGTGTACCCATCAAAATGATTGCAGCTTAACCCTCGTGTAACTTAGCTCTGAGCAACAGAACCCATGTGACTGAGCCCTCGAGCACCTGACCCAAGATGCAACCGAACCCCCGTTTAGCTAAATCTCCGTGTAAATTAACCCCTGTGCAACTCAACCCCCGTGTAACTGGACCCTCGTTTAACTGTAGTAAATCCAAGGAAAAACAAAGAAAGAGATATATCTACCGTGACTGCTTACCGGCTTCGCTCACTTTGTTTTATATAAACATCGAATAGACCTTAGTTGACTATTTGATTGAAAAAACACAATATCTTAGCTTCATGTTATGTGACAATACCTCTAGCATAAAATAGAAATTTTTGGAAAAAGATACGTTTAACTAATTACATTTACCCAATTTCAGAAAGTTTCTTTCAATTTGGCAAAGTTCTAGGGCTACCCAAATGAACAAGAGCTAAGAGCTCATATGGCACTTGTGACGAGGCAAGAAGAGCTAAGAGCCAAGAGATCATATGGTATGAGCTCTAACAAAATTCTATGAATCAATAGATTGATTTAAAAGGAAAATAAGAGGCTCAATGCCGGTCAGGATTTAAAATAGGAGCTCTGAGTCACGATATGCTTCTAAATATCAAAGTTCATTAAGATCTGATCACCAACTCGTAAGTTATAAATACTTAATTTTTTCTAATTTTTCCTCTCCCTTTAGCCTCCCAGATGGTCGAGGGAAAACGACTTTATCAAGTCAATTTGTGCAGGTCCCTGACACGCCTACCGATTTTCATCGTCCTAGCACGTCCAGAAGCACCTGACTCGCCAAATCACTGAACCCCTGCCCCCAACACCCCCAAAGAGAGCGAATCCAGTACGGTTTCGCCAATCATGTATCAAGCACATTTGCTTATTCTATCCACCAAGCTTCATCCCGATTCCTCCACTCCAAGTGTTTTCCAAGATTTCCCCCTCCAACTCCCCCCGAGGTCAAAGATCTGGTCGGGATTTGAAATAAGAGCTCTGAGACATGTATTGCTTCTAAATATCAAATTTCATTAAGATACGATCACCTATTCGTAAGATAGAAATACCCCAATTTTACTGTTTTCCAAGAATTCCGGTCTCCCCCTCCGAATCCCCCCAATGTCACAGCATCGGGTCGGAATTTAAAATTAGAGCTTTAAAGCACAAGATCCTTCTAAATATCAAATTTCATTAAGATCTGGTAACCCTTTCGTAAGTTACAAGTACCTCAATTTTTAAAATTAACCCCCCCCCCAACTCCACCAAAGAGAGTAGGTCCGGTCCGGTTATGTCAGTCAGGTATCTTAGACAAGTTTTTATTCTTCCCATCCAGTTTCATTCTGATCTCACCACTTTAAGTATTTTCTAAGATTTCCGGTCCCCCCCCCAAATGCCCCCCCAAATGCCCCCCCCCCCCCAAATGCCCCCCCCCCAATTACACTGGATCCGGTTGAGATTTAAAATAAGAGATCGGAGTTACGAGGTCCTTCTAAATATGAAGTTTCATGAAGATCCGATCACTCCTTCTTAAGTTAAAAATACGTCATTTTTTCTAATTTTTCAGAATTACCCCTCCCCCCCCCCCTAATAGAGCGGATCCGTTTCAATTATTTAAATCACGTATCTAAGACTTCTTCTTATTTTCCCCCCCAAGTTTCATCCCGATCCCTCCAATCTAAGCGTTTTCTATGATTTTAGGTTCCCCCACCCCAAAATTCCCCCAATATCACCAGATCCGGTCGGGATTTAAAATCAGGGCTTTGAGACACGATATCCTTCTAAATATCAAATTTCATTGAGATCCGATCACCCGTTCGTAAGTTAAAAATACCTAATTTTTTCTAATTTTTCAGAATTACCCCCCCCCCCCAACTACCCCAAAGAGAGCGGATCCGTTCCGGTTATGTCAATCATGTATCTAGGACTTGTGCTTATTTTTCCCACCAAGTTCCATCCTGATTCCTCCACTCTAAGTGTATTCCAAGTTTTAAGTGTCCCCCTCCCAACTCCCCCCCAATGTCACCAGATCAGGTTGGGATTTAAAATAAGAACTCTGAAACACGATATCCTTCTAAATATCAAATTTCATTGAGATCCGATCACCCGTTCGTAAATTTAAAATAACTCATTTTTTCTAATTTTCAGAATTACCCCCCCCCCCCAACTACCTCAAAGAGAGCGGATCCGTTTGGGTTATTTCAATCATGTATCTACGAATTGTGCTTATTTTCCCCACCAAGTTTTATCCCGATCCCTCCACTCTAAGTGTTTTCCAAGTTTTAGGTTTCCCCCTCTCAACTCCCCCCCCCCCAATGTCACCAGATCTGGTCGGGATTTAAATTAAGAGCTCTCAGAAACGATATCTTTCTAAGTATCAAATTTTATCGAGATCCGATCTCCCGTTCTTAAGTTAAAAATACCGCATTTTTTCTAATTTTTCAGAATTAACCCCCCCCCACCCCTGGTACCCCAAAGAGAGCGGATCTGTTCCGGTTATGTCAATCATGTATCTAGGACATGTGCTTATTTTTCCCACTAAGTTTCATCCCGATCCCTCCACTCTAAGTGTTTTCCAAGATTTTAGGTTTCCCCCTCTCAACTCCCCCCCCCCCCCAATGTCACCAGATCCGGTCGAGATTTGAAATAACAGCTCTGAGACACGATGTTCTTCCAAACATCAAATTTCATAAAGATCTGATCAACCGTTCGTAAGTTAAAAATACTTCATTTTTTCTATTTATCCGAATTAACGGGCCCCCCACTCCACCCCCCAGATGGTCAAATCGGGAAAAAGACTATTTCTAATTTAATCTGGTCTGGTCCCTGATACGCCTGCCAAATTTCATCGTCCTATCTTACCTGGAAGTGCCTAAAGTAGCAAAACCAGGACCGACAGACCGACAGAATTTGCGATTGCTATATGTTTATTGGTTAATGCCAAGTGCCATAATAATATAAGGTAGAAACTGCGAATAAAGCAATAATCAAATTTTGAGCTTCTAATCACTAGTAGTTCAAACTTATTCTTAGGTCTAGTGTTGATTTGAGTAAAACAGGGCTTAATTTAAATGGGGGGCGAGTTAAATAAGAGTGGAATGAAACGGAGGTTGAGTTAAACGGTGGTTGATTTAAACGGAGGTCCAGCTGAACAAGTGTTAAGCTGAGTGAGTTTTAAGTCAATGGGGTTTATTTGAACGTGGGATGAGTTGCATGGGGTTAGTTAAACAGGGGTTTACTTGCAGGAGTGTTTAGTTGCACAAGGGCTCACTTGCACCAGGGTCAAGTTAAATGGGGTTGAGTTGCCCGTGGGTTGAGCTGCCCGGGGGTCCAGTTAAACGGTGGCTTACTCGCAGAAGGGTTTCCTTGCACGGGACTCAGTCCAATGGTGGGTCAGTTTAATGGGAGCTTAGTTAAACAAGGGTTCAATTCAATGGGTTCAGTTGGACGAGGTTCAGTTGGACGAGGTTCAGTTGCACGGGGTTTGGTTACGGGTGGGTTCAGTTACACGCACACCCAATCAAAATATATACTTTTCAGTTTTTGGTCTTCTCATTTAATCATTTTGTCATTCCGACAAAGTTAACTATTTCTCTTGTACAAGTCCTACTTTGAGGGCAGTCCTACTTTTTGTTAATTCCGTTGGCTCACTTGGATCAATATGTGGAAAAATTAGCTTCTGACCTTTGCCATTTTGAAGGAAATTTCTGACAAATTTTCTAGTGGCAGGAAATAATGAAAATTGGGCCATTGTCCTCTTGCTTCATCTCCAAGTAACACTATTGGTTTTCCCCACTGTGTAAAACCATTAAAAATTTCTTCAGCAAGTTAAATGTCATTATATCCATCTTATTACGTGTTACAAGCTTAGAATCGCCGTGAAGCAGATTAACATATTACTACACATTGTTTTACCACCGTTTCCACACACTGTTTCTGAAAATAAGCTATTCTGATCGAAAAATTTTGAAGTTAGTCTTCTATTCACTGATCCTTTTTTAAGGATGCGCTTAGGGGAGTAAAAGAGGTAGGAGAGACCTGGTATGACGGAGACAAAACAAAAAACGTTGCATACCAAATTACCTGACATAATTTTATATAGCATTTAGTCACATTTTTTGGTGCATGCTTGTTGACGGTATGCACATCTTTTCTTATTTAAATCCTAAAAGAAATATTGATTCTGGTTTTCAGCGGTAACTAGCAACCCAGTAAGAGACGACCACGTCAAGTACTAAGATATGTAATAGCCCTTAACTCCTGAAAATAGTGTCAAATCAAAACAAAAAGTAAAATATTAGAACCGCCTTGTCAGAAACCCCTACATAGGAAACTTTTCGTCCCTTGGTTTGAATAAAGAGGAAAATCTATTGGCTTGAAAAAACAAGATAATTTGCTTGAACCACGATATTCTGCATTTAAAGCATTTTTTCTCCTCAGATAGATGAATGTGGTTAAAAACTTCTGTAATTTAAAAATATTAATTTTTAAAATATAATCTATTTTCTACGAAAAATTACATTTCTCACGTACAAAATTACGTTAAAGAACGAATTGTAGCCCTTAGTAACTTAAGCAATAAAATTATATAGATGATGATGCAACACCTACATATCTTTAGAGAAGATAGTTTTAACACAAATTTATTTTAATTATTTTCCTTAAGAAATCATCATAGGTATAAATGTACCATACTGGGAATCGAACTCAGGCCAACTCAGTGAGAGCAACCTATCCCAACCACTAAACCATGTAAGATATATTATAATATTTGATTAATGAAGTTTATGTTAAAGAAGAAACTATAGCCAATAGTAACTGAAAGCCAACAGAAACTTCAAAGTTATCAAGGTACTAGAACATATAGACAGCTGTTTAATCAGGTTTGCAGCGGTGGCTAGCACCCTAATAAGAGACGATCACGTCACATCCTAAAAAATAATTATATTGAAAAGACGATCATTAGAAGAACAAACCATTGCATATATTGGACTTAGTTGGCTGCCTGATGTTTTGAGGTTCGTCTCTTACTATTCTAAAGTAGAAAAAGCCTTAGGGTTTTTCCTGTTCGCAATGGGGTATATATCTAGGTAAGGTCTTACCGGTAAATTTGTGGTCACAGTTATGTGAAACAGTGTAACAAATTGAATGTGCATGCAGCTGGGCTGCTGCAGTAACTAGAAACCTAGTAAGACATAATCAAGTCCCATACTAAGAAACACAATAACCTATAGCTCCTAAAAAATAGCTTCAGATGGAAACACGAAGTATACTATTAGAACCGCCTTGTCTGAAACTCTTATAAAGGAAGCCTACAGTGTCTTGGCTTGAACAACAAACAAAAATGTTGGCTTGAAAATGACACAAGAAATCATATATCCTCTCCTGTGACATTATATTTCTCTGCTGTTTCACCTTTTAGTTTCACTCACTATTTAGATTGCACAAAACGCCTTTCATGTATTGTACATATTTTGATACACCTTCATTGTGTTTTTTTGTAGTCTTACATTATTTAGACTTTCTTTTTATAGAAGAGGAAGATGATGAGACATTAGCTAGCAAAGATTCTGGTAAATTTTGTCAAAATGCTGGTGATGACTCTAGCTATTTAATGCCAGCGAAGATTGCAAATCCAAACCTAGTTACGAGCTGAAACTATTTTCAAGTCTCATTCTAATTATTTTTACCTCGTGATCTCTTTTATGTTCTATGATTATTTTTGTATAAAAGGGTAATAAACAGTTCAACTGTGAGACCTCGGGACTTTCTTCCATTTTCCTCTGCGTAAACATTCCATAGGTAAATTCCTCACTTAAAATACGCCCCAGTTAGCATTCATGAACGCGATATGAAAAGAAAATATCATTCCATTCCCGCAATTGTTTAGATGTTTAGTTGTTATAAATTAAGTTCTTATCCTAGCGTTTTACTTTGAGAATGTACAGTTTTAATAGATATGTCTTATAAACTGAGGATTTATCATTGGAAGAATAATCAGTAGCACGTAATTGAAAGCACCTCCCCCTTTATTTCAGAATACAGTTAAAGTAGAAATGGTTAAAAGTAATTTTTCCAAACTGTCTAATGTTAAGTTTGTCGTTAAATGACTATTCTGGCTATTTAAGATTCTTCCTTTCTTTCCTGTTCCATATTCTAAGGAAGCTAGGAGTCAAATTGACTAGCCTTGCCTGGCTGATGTGAAATGTCGTGAAAAACCTCTGATTGGTTATACTTTAAGATTACGCACGTCTCATAGATGTCAAACAATGGCAACTCATTCCTTAATGAAATCTCAATATGCGTTGTTTCTGCTGTAAACAAACTTTTTTTTCTTTGTTGTCGGACACTTAATCCATGTTGTTACTTTTGTAATCTCCATGGACATAAGATAATGCAGAATTTGGTACTTCCTTATTATTTGGTACACACTCGAGAAGTGAAGTTCGTTGAACGCTAATGAAATAAAACAAAATAGGGTGAAAATACAAAATGTTTTGCCCCAAAGCATAAATCATTGCCTAATCACTGTTGTTATTTCTAAAATGCTGCATGTGCAAACGAACGCCACCAAACTTTGCTTCCAAACGTAACACCTGTCATTTGTTTGAAATAAATTTGATGGTGTGAAGTAATTAAATTATTTCTATCACCGCACTACGCGTTTGCCAAATACTGCGAAACACTTAACTAATAACTGCGAGACTAGGTCATTGCCTTGCAATATTATTTACAATCGTTGATAGACTCTGAACACCCTGCCCATTCATCTGCCGGTACTATTGGCGTGGCTATGCGTGGCCGTTTGTCTGCATTTAGCCTTATGTTTTTGCAGTGATTTATTATTTGGTGTGTTAAGTAACTTTGCAAAATTCTATCGACATTGAGTTCTAACCAGGAAATGGGAATAAAAGCTTAAAAACAGAGTAGTCAGTCCTGTATTTAAGGGCAGGATGGGGGGTCCTCCAGAAACTTCTCCAAATGCTTTTTGAAGAGCTTATTATCTCACAGTCAGCAGTCCTCTTGATTTCTTGCAGCATAGTTTGATGATTTATTTGAAGAGGCCCACAGCAATAAAAATTTTCCCCTTTACAGATCTTATTTTGCAGGATAATCTATTAAGATTATTCAACAGTTAATGGTAACGAACTGTAGGTAAGGAGCAGCTCGGCAAAATAGTAACCATAAGTCTAATAAATGAAATTTGGATAGCAATGTATGCATCAAAACAATTGACTTGTAACCCTGGTTCTAAATATGTAAGAATAATAAAGCTTAATTATACCCATCAAATGCTACGATCCTGAGAGATTTCTGTAATTTTCGAAAAAGGGGAAAATAACCTAAGAAAGTCAACTGGACAAACTCAAAAGTGAACGAAAATCACACCATCAGGTGCACCGTATAAGAGAATCCCATTGTAGAGGTTTCAAACTTCCATCTACAAAAATCTGGAATTTGCATTTTTTTTTCTGATAAATGATCACAAATGTGTGTTTATTGGTTGTTGATTTTTTCAAGGTTTGGTTGTATCGAGCCAATGGTCTTTGAAGATATGGAAAGGTCTCATTCAATTGGATATTAAATGTTCTAGTGCCCTTATTATTGACCAAAAAGAAAGGAGGGCAACTAGCCCATCTCTAACGCCCTTTTATCCCCAAAATTCCCCCGACCAGCATTTTGAGATAGCTATGATCTTAGGGATGACATAATCCACCCCCTCCATCCTCTGGTGAAAAAGAGGTAAGCTATGGAGTTTGTCCATTGTTTACATATAGTATTGGCTATTGAGATGGATGCGGACGTTTTGGTCCCCCGAGAAGGTACTCCGGGAGTTTTGAATATAGTCAAAACTCTTTCTTAATAAGAGACATTGGCATCAGTCGACGGCACACCACCGGAAAAATCAGCACGTAGCGGCGTACCACCGTTTCCCCTAAAAATATGTTATTTGCCACCAAAAAGATAATCGGCGTGGTGTTTGGGTCTAATCGTTGAGTCGTTGTTTCCATGAGAAACTTTGAAAAGGGATCATTCATTTGTAAATTGAAAGGGTTAGTGCCCTTTTTAATAGTCAGAAGTGATTGGAAGGCCATCAGTCCCCCGCCCCTACTTTCGTAATTTCCCAGAATATATCAAGTTCAAATTTTGATTTCACTTTCATTTTGTTCATCGTAGTCGAAAAGTCCGGAAATTATGTCTTTAAGGATGACAACCCTCCCCCCAATGCCCTCAGAGCAATAGTTGGCAATAGTTATAAGTTAAAGCTTGGGGCCTATAAGGTTCTTAAAAAAGGGTGGCTGTATAAACTTCGGGGGGGGGGATCACTGAATAGGTAATCAGAAGTTCTAGTGCCGTTTTAAAGAGTCAAAGTGATTGGAGGGTGGGTACCCCCCCAACCATCCCAAACGTCGTATTTGTTTGAAGTGCATTAGGTGATATTTTGAGATAGCCATTTGTTTAAAAAGTAGTTCACAGATCACACAACAAAGATCACTCCCCAAGAGTTTTGGGTCAAGGGTTGTTAGTTATAGCCCGGGGGCATATAAAGTTTTTATGGAAGGAGTAGTCATGCCAAATTTAGAGGATTAGAAATGTATAGTTCTAGTTCCCTTTTAAGAGTCAAAAATGAATGAGGGAAACTAGCCCACCCCCCTGCTAGACATTCTCTTTTCCCAAAACGTATTATATAGAAATTGTGAGAATGCAGTTTTGTTCATAATAATCCAAAGAGCATATAACAATGTATTCAGGGTGGACACAACCCCCCCTAGCCCAGGGGCAAGGTATTTAAGTTATGCCTCGGGGCATTTAAGGTTTTTATGGAATGGGTTGTCGCATGAACTTAGAATTTGTTGGGGCTTATTTGCTTAGAGATAGGAAGTTCTAGTGCCCTCATTAAGGATCAAAAGTGAATGGAGAGCAGTCATCCCCGCCCCTGAACCTATCATTTCCCAAAACACATCCGATCAAAATTTTAAGAGAGCTATTTTGGTCAGTATTGTTGAAAGATCAAGTAATTACGTCTTTGGGGATGTCAACCTTTCAACAGTCCTGAGGGCAATTCAGTAATTGTTTACATTTAGTATATGATATTGAGAACGGTATACAGTTTGAACTTTACTTTCCAAAAAGACAAAGGGCATTCAGATGAGCCTTTCAGAGAATGTTGAGTAGAGTGTTGAACTAAATAAAAACATGTTATGTGTATACGGATTGTAAAAAGGGCGTAACTTAGGAATGATTGAGTTTATTAATTCAGGGCTTTCAGGAAATGATAGGGGAGACGATGAAAAGGAAAACATTTACATGGTAAAAATACTATTACAATCACCACAACTGCTGCTGCTTGTACTACCACACTACTTCATTTAAAATTTTCATTTACTGCATTTTTTTTTTGGGGGGGGGAGTTCACCTAAATAAAAAAGGAGGTGTATGTGCATTGTCAAAAGACCATACCTCAAGAACGGATTTGGGTATTAAGCTGGAACTTTCAGAGAATACTACTACTACTACTAATAATAACTCACTGCAGCACCAATCCACCTGAGGCCAACACAGCTACGCACGCTCCTCCTCCAACCTAATCTATTTAAAGCCTCCCTCTTTACACCCTCCCAGGAAGTTCCCATTTCCTTTAAATCTTTATTTATGACATCCTCCCAACCCAGACAAGGACGACCTGCTTTCCGTGTAGCCCCAGACGGTTGGCCAAAAAGGACAATCTTCGGTAATCTGTCATCCTTCATCCGTAGAACGTGGCCTAGCCATCTCAACCTTTCTTTCATTATAGCCCCAGAAAGCGGGATTGAACCACACTTTTCGTACAACCTACTGTTTGAAATACGGTCAGTATTTACTAATACTACTACTATTGCAACTACTCATAAGGCTAAGAGTATGAAGATGTAAATTTCAAGAAGTATATGAACAAACACATCATCAAATGGACGTATCAGCAATATGATAGCAATAGCTAATTGTATTTAGTTGAAACTTCCTGGACTTGATGAGGGGGATGTTTAAATGAGCAAAAGGCAATACGTTAATGCTACTGCTACTACTTGGACAACGGCTACTACTGATTATACAAATTCTCAAACTGTGATTACTATTATAACTATGCCTAATGGTATGAAGGTGGGATTACGAAGGAATGTTGAGAAGGGGAGGTGATCTGAATAAGAAAATGCCATCTTTACGCAACTTTTCAAGAGAGTGTGGCAGTAATTTCTTAGGAAGTGTTCGGTTTGCGAAGTTGAAACTAACATGGCTTTTTGTGGGGGATGTTGAATTAGCCAAAAGGAAACATTCACATCCTACTTCTACGGCTTCTGCTCATACTACTGCTACTATTACAAATGTTTCTATTACTACTAATGCCACTAAATCTAAGGTTACTACTATAGATTCTACTGCCACTACTAATGCTATAAAAACTAAGAGTATTATGGCCAAAAAATTGGAATGTATTGAAACTAAATTAAAACACACTATGACTCCACAGGCTGTTAAGAAGATGTATCTAAAATACCTCAGAAACGGCTGAAGTTGACACTTTCAGTGTGTTTTGAAGAAGATATTGAAGAAACCACAGATGATATGCGCATACTGCTGGTATTGAATTACGAAAGCTAAGAGCATTAAGTTGAAGGTTTTAAGTATCATTTAGGTAGATGCTGCATATGAACATGTGGTATTCAAAAAGGTGACAAAGTAATATCTTAAGAACGGCTTACATTGTTAAGTTAGCCCTTTAAGTATAAGTTGTTGCGGATTTTGAACTAGTCAGAAGGCACTGTATGTATACTAGTAATACTACCACTACGGTTAGTGCAACTCATGATGCTAAGGGTATCAAGGTGGAACTTCTAGGGAACGTTTAGGAGGAGTTTCAATTAAACTAAAAATTATGAGCGTGCAGGCTTTTAAAAGGACATATAAGTAATATCTTAGGCAGTGCCATTCTATTATAGCTAGAAATATCACTTAAACTTTTAAGGATCTAATTCGATTCAAAATTAAAAGTTCTAATGACCCTTCAAGATCAAAAAGAGATTAGAGGGCAAGCAGCCCTTTCTCCCAAGTCCATTCGTTTTCCGAAAACATCTGTCGAAATTTTTCGACAACCATTTTGTTGAGCATAGTGGAATTTCTAGCAACTATATCTCTAGGGATATTGAGTACGTCAGTGCCCCGCAATTATAAAATTGACCTGTTATGCTTTAAAACTAGATGTTGCTTTAAAATCAAATCAAAAGGCATTGTGTGTGTGGTTGCCCATAAGACAACTCAGCAAAATCCTTAGAACGGCTGGGATTATTAAGTTAAAGTGTCTGGGGATACTACTATTACTTCTTCTGCTCTTACAATTCAAATAAATTAAATGTGAGTAAGTGTATCGAGGTTTTCAAAGATCGAAGACAGAATGTTTTGGAATGATATTAAGCTTTATTTTTCAGGTCAAATTGAGGAAGTATAAAAATTTAATTAAGCAATACTCTTTGTTTGCAGAGTAAAGCTATTGAAAAAGCTTTTCCAACATAGAAATAGAAAGCCAAACTATGAATTCTTACGAAAAATAAGCCAAAGATATAAAGCATTATTTTCTCCGCGAGAAAGTCTATGTCAATAAAAAATGAACAGAAATTAATCAAAAAACTTTTTGACAAAAAGTTTTTCAAAGAAATGCAGAGCTCCATTAAGCCAAAACTGAGCAAAAATAAATTCAAATAACCTTTCAAACCTAAAACTACCACAAATCCCCAATAATAAACAAATGAAACCCAAAACGGACAGAAATTACAATAAATCACCGATTCAAATTCAAAAAGAAAAAAATTAATATGAGTGGGCCTAGGACTGACAGCCCCCATGCTTTTGCAAGATCAGAACATAATTTGCACTTTACTGAAAACAAAATGCATTTAAATGTTTTCACTCTTTTTGACTTTGATAAACAAAAAATTTTCAAAACTTTAAAGAATAAATACCGGTGTATGCATATTAAACTGACTGTCCAGGGTCATTAGTTTTTTTCAGTAAAGTTTAATTTAATACTGATCAAGGAAGTAAAGACAAAGCAAGACAGATAAAGCAGGACATATAAGGTATTTCTGATAACTTGATTTAGTAGAATGAGATGAAGTATTTATTTGAGATAATTTACACATGTTCTAGGTCAAAATAGATATAACAAAATATAGGACAAGAAAGGTTTAATCCTATTGTATTTGATAAATTGACTAGATCATTTGTTTGCAAATCTAACTGAAATTCTTTGAGTTTCTTAAATCTGCATCATGTTAACCTTTATTTTAAGGTTCAAACATGTTTGGGGCTAATTATGCAAGATCTGTTGTTTGAAGATTGGATTTTCTTTTAAAGTAAACTATTATAAATAGGATTCAATCTATATTCCTCTTTATCATTGTGATATTAACAATCCGAAGACAATTATTATAGTTTCTACTATTTCTCTAAGATTCTACAAAAGCCCAGAATGACTATCCATTGTTTTTGTCTGATCAAAAGCTATTTTAGGGTGAGAAAGATCAACTAATTGTTCTACACTTGCTGAATCTGGTGTTTTGTTACATCTTGAAGAGTAATATATTCCAGTTTTATGTTTCCGAAGCCTATTTTATAAATGTTGCTGCGTTATGTCTGCATCGAATTTTCTGCTAAATCATCCTTCTTTTCTGTTATTCAGCAAAGATCCTAGAGCTAGTAGAGATTTAAAAAAGTTCTTAGACTATGTTTTCTTCATTTTGTGGTTAATTTTTATGAATAACTGGGCACAAAGAATAAAGCTACTTAATTAGTTTATTGGTCTTGCTTACCTTTCTCCATTACCATGGTTAGTTTGTTTTCTATTGTTTGACAGATAATCTTTTCAGGATACCCATTCCCAATTAAAACATCCTTGATGATGATGGGTTTATTGCTTAAAGATTTTGGTGATGTTAATCTTATTACCCTGTTAAACTATAGAAATAATTAATTCCCTTTTAACCTGAATAGGGATGATTTGAAGCAAATGACAAGTAACATTTGTATGCCTCCTCCAAGTGGCTTAAATATTCTATAGAACATAATTACTTATTCTCCATGATTACAAATAATCATAACCAAAATAACTTTACTTACTTTGACTTAACGCTCTTGCTCAACAGGGTCACCAGCGTAGAGGGAACTGGTTGACAACGCCGTCAGTCTTCTCTAAGTAGCCCTGTCCAGGGCTAAGGATGGGACCTCATTTGGGTTGATGTTGTGATTTAGCAGGCGTTGGTTTATACAGCCATCTAGTGCGTGGCCTTCCTCAAGGGCGTTTCCAGCAATTTCCCGGGGGATTGAAGTCCGAGATGATCCTTGCGGGGGTATTTAGTGGGAGACGGAGTAGGTGGACGTACCACCTTAGAGAGTGGGCTTTTACTTGGGTAGAGAGGTTCGCGAGCTTGAAGGTCTTCAGGATCTCAATATTGCGGATCTTGTCATGCCATTGAAAGCCTTCGACTTGACGCAGGTATCTAACCTGAACAGCGTCAACCCTTCTTAGCTGTGTCTGGGTTATCGGCTATTTCTCAGATGAGTACAGTATGATACTTGAGACTGTGGCGTTGTAAAATGGGGCTTTGGTATGGTGGCTAATTCGCGGTTTGTGGAAGACGGCTCTCAGTAGTTTTTTAAACACAGAGCTTTCCTTGGCTGAGCTGGCTAAGATTTTGGCGTCAAGTGTGCCACTTGAGGATATAATTGATCTGAGATATGTGAACTGCCTTACTACATCGACAGCTTGGCCGTTAATCTCTACAATTGAGAGTGGTGCTGATGTGGTCTTTTCTATGGGAATGATCTTCGTTTTCTTCCAGTTTATTTGCAGCCCAACTCTAGAGGGTGTGGAGGAGAGAGTCTCGAGTGCAGACTTAAGTTGGTCGAGATTGTCTCTAAGAACAGCTATATCGTCCACGAAGGCAGAATCGGACAGAGTGCTCCCGGCATAACTGATGCCGAAAAGGTGGGCATGGTGTGTCTCGTTCAGGATGTGGTCGATGACACAGTTAAACAGCTCAGGTGCAGCAGCACATCCTTGCCCAACTCCATTTTTTATAGGGAAGGAGGAAAAAGCTTCCCTTTAACCAGGACGGTACTTTCTATATTGCTATAAAATTCTTTGAAGAGCCTGACTATCTTTGTGGGTAGGCTCGTAGCTTTCAGGATTAGCCAAAGGGATGGTCTGTCAACAGTGTCAAAGGCAGAACGGAAGTCCATGAAAGCTATGTAGGCACTTTTGTTCAACCCCACAGTCTCCTCAACGATCTGTCTAACCGTATGAATCTGCTCAGTTGTCGATCTTCCTAGCATGAATCCGGCTTGTTGGTGGCGGTGCAAAGCATGGAGGAAACTTGTTGCACGTTTCAGCAGTAGCATAGCAAACAGGTTTCCTGGAACAGACAGTAGGTTGATACCGCGTCAGTTGCTGCAGTCCGTCTCGCTGCCCTTGCGCTTAAACACTGGCACAGGGATTCCTTTCTACCAGTCTGATGGTATCAACTTCAGCACGCCAGATTATGCTGAACACCATCTCTGTGATTCCAAATAACCAAAATGGCATCTATGTATTTTCCCAAAAACATTGGGTAAAAAAATCTGTCTCTTTAGTGAATGTCTTAGAAAATCCACACAAATACTCAACAAATGTGTACTTAAAACTATTTTCTGTAAACATCTATATTAATGTAAAGTTATTTCCAAACTTTAAATAATTTTAGGGTTTATTAGCTAAATCTATGTAAGTTTAATTTGGTTTCTATCCCTATTCATGTGACTGACTCCTCTATTATATTTCTATTTTGTTCAAGTTTTTTGGACAAATCATAAAAGACTTGTAAAATGTACCATTAACTGCAAACAAAACAATGTTTTCACAAATAAAGCAAAAGTTTAAGCAACCATGCCAGTCATTTTTCAATCTTTTGCATTGGTGACTTAGTTGCTGATGCAAGAGGTCTCATCGGTATGCCGTTTGTATACATTTTCATTTCGTTTTAAATGTCACTGGAAAGGCAGTGTTGGAAACCCACGAGCAACGAAGTTTTGAAGAATTCTATCAAGTATCTAGTCATTTACGCAAAAAATCGTTTAAGTATTTTTACCGAATAACAGACTGAAATTTCATTTTAAGCGTTAGTGCTTAAAATAATTGAGTAAAAACTTAAATGTTTCTCACAACTTCAGAGCTTCGCATGCCTATTGTTGCAGGCAAGCTTTGCCACTCCATTTCTTTTCTTGATTAATTGTATACCTTATTCTTTCTGTCCTACAAGACTGATCACAGCCATAATATGAAACCAGGAGATACGACTAATCCATGAATTTTTTTCCTTTCCAATATCATTAAGAAACAACACAAGAAACAGCAATAGCCTCTAATGTATTAAAAGGACGGCTCCTTTTAATCGGAAAGTAAAACTTGATAGTACAAACATCTTAAAATTCTTTAAGTTTGGTCTTAAAGCCATAACATGCTGACAAAACATCACCAAGAGAACCATTTTCTTAACCTTTTCAATAATTTAAAGCGTGGAATAATGGAACTATAACTAGTGCAGGCTTTTCAAAAATGTTCCTCTTCACCTGCTGCAATTTCTGAATTTTTAAGTTGCAATATTGATCAAGCACAAAAATTAAAATCCTTTCCAAGCAATTATTTTTTCCTGCAATACTCATTCTTTTCTTAAATGATAAAGAGAAACCTTGCTAATTTTGGTTCCTCTATATAGCCACTTCGCATACGTAGAGTACTTATCATATTCGAAGTACTTATCACTGATAATTAAATACAATTAGGTTGAATATTTTAGTACTTGTAGTTTTCGAAGTGAATAACTCAGCACTGTTCAGGAGTTGCAAGAAAAAGCCAGTTTTTTAATATTCGTCCTTGTAAGCTTTGTTGCCATTCATGGGATTTGTAATTAGGGTCATCAGTTCAATGGAATAAGGTGGAATAGGCTGTCATAGCTGAATAGACTAGCGGGCCAACGAAGAACAATTTTCCGCTAGCTCGTCAATATTTTTTCGGCTAAAAATATTTAGCGGCAACAGTGGCCTTCTTGAAAAATGAAGGCGAAAAATTTCCTTAAAATTATTTCAGGTAAGGAGCTTAAGGGACTACAGTATATTTTCTCGTCAACTATTTGTACATTCAAAATATACAAGAGAGTAGCTATGAAGGAAAGTTTACATTGTATTTTAAATGTTTCCCAAAGCCAGGATTTTTTTTTTCAGGTTTAGGCTGCATTCTTCAGAGTTTCCCTTTCTATCATGCTGATGTTGGTGCAACCAAAACATTTGCCAGACTTGGGGGGGGGGAAGTACTATCATGCTAATCCTGCTTATGGAATACTGAGAATGAATCACTAGTCTACAATAATAAGAAAAGTAGGCTACTATTGTATTCCCCCTTCAACCCTCTTTCCAATCAATGCTTAGAGTGAAATTTTGCCTTTTGATCCTGTTGAACCACTCCTTGTGATGACAGTTGCATATGTGGTTGATTAGATTCTGGTGCATCCCAGTCAAGTCTCCATGGTTTGTCACTCCATTCAGCATCCAGACTGTGTTTGAACACATCTGTTGTATTATGGTTGCTTCAGTGACAATTTTTTACTAAGCATATAGAATTGTAATTAGGTTCATTAATCCAAAAGAACAGTAGCCTAAAAGTTGCATAGCTGAATTGGACTCAAGTCTAGTGGACTATCTTGTATGATATCAACACAGGACTATACCCTAGGCAACAAGCCTAGAAACTGATTACAGGGGAGAAATCAACCCTATGAAATCTATAGCTCAAGTCTTCCCATGGTCATGCTCTGTTAATAGTAGCCTAAATTGCAGTTTGAAGCAATCTAAGGATTTATCCTGGAATGCTTTGGAGTTTATGTTCAAAGTTGTTTTCATTGTTGGTTTGTTAATAGGTACAGTTGAATGATCAGTAGTTTTCCAGTCAAGTTTACATTCCCTATATAATAATTGCTTATGTCCCAATTTTAATACCAACCCCCTTCTTTAGTGCCAAATATAGCTATAAATATATTATAATATTTACTGATTTTATGGGTTTGTCTTCAATTTTGGGTTTATTTGTCATCTACAATTGTTTTGTAATAAAAAAATGAATTCATTTAATAAAACAGTATTTAGCCTAGGGCTATAACTGACTCCACCAGGAGGGGAGGGGAGTGCAGGCATAAAATTGTGATAGCAGTAATTATCATACTTAGAAAGAATAGTGAATGGCATATTTCTTTTTCCTGTCGGATTTCTGTCCTACATAATAAATTTACAACAGGGCATTGTACCTTTGGCCAACCAGGTCACTGTCCTTACCATGTTTTATAGAGTACTGGTAGAATCTTACCAGTGTTCTATATACCTAAGCATTCTTCCAATCTATAAGGGAATTGTAAATGTATGTTTATTCCATTCAGAATGGTTTCCATTATTAAACTACATGCTTAAATGCAATGTTCTCTGGTAATATCTACTTTAAAGGAATGTTAAACTGTGTTATGACTTTTTAAATGTAAAGGCTGTAAATTTTTAAATTCTCAGCATATGAACTTTGAAATGGTATATATGTTTCTTAAATTTTATAAGACCATAAGTTAACCTTTCTTTTTTAATCAGGCATGTTCTTTAGTTTTGTGTACCAGTCATTATAGAAATGCGTTAAATGTTCATTAAAACTTTTTTGCCAAATGAAGGGAATAGGAAACTTTTATGTCAGTGGTTCCTTACTATTAGGCTGTCTTAGGTAGGGTCCTCAGTGAATCAAGCATAACTGGAAAGGGCCCATTCAGAAAAGTTCTGTTTCAATGTGATTGAAGTGAGGTTCTATTTTGCTTGCTATAAGTAATATTTTTTATGCAATTCTGTTCTTAGTGCCAAATTTGTGAGACCCTCAAAGCTCAAATGTACATAGAACCAAAGCATTACAAACATTTTGGATAAGACTTGGACTGGTTTTTGACTAAAAGACTGGTTTTTGGACCAGAGATAAAGAATTTGCAGTGCAAGCAAAGGGAGTGGACTGTATCATTCACCCATTTATGCTTGCTATCATGATTCTTCCAAACTTTTCATAAAACATACTTTGCTAATTGGCAAAATTTTTTAACTACATAAAATTTAGTGCTCTCAATGCTTATCTGTTCACAAAACTATACAAGAACATAAACTCTGATTGTAAAGTTCTTCTTTTCTACATGGCAGTTTGCTCTTTAGCAAAATGAACTATCAGCCAAGTCTCTGACTTAAAGAACAAAATTAAAACACTTCTTAAAAATGGAAGGAAAACATTAGTTAATGAAACACTTTTGATGACCTGGATTCAAGAAGTTACTTCTTTATCTGATATTTGGATCAACTAAATGAGCTAGATTTATAACTGCAAGGTAAGAAAATGTGCATTATTTACTTGTAAAATAATATACAGTGTTTTATATTGATGCTACAAAATTGGTTCATAAAGCATATATTGGAAACTTTGTCATATTTTAAGATCTTTCCTTAGTAATTAAAGAATCAGAGGTAGAAATCTTGGGAAATTAATTTTAAAAAACAAAGTTTTTCTGAAGCAACAAGTTGGAACTATGATCAAAAATGTTTACTTCATGGTTTATCTAACATATATCAATAAAACAACTGATGATATTTCCCTATGTTTGTTGGATTATAGAGAACTAGTGCTTTACTGAAAACACAAAACAATATAGGAGATTTGGTACAGTAAAGGTAAACCATTTAAGGACATTTTTACAGTATAAAAATAAGCCATTTTATGGACACTTCATGATTATCTTTTAGACAAGTTTCAAGTGAAGTCATCTTGATAGTATTTGCACTATGGACCAGCTTTAGAATTTGTATCATAGCTTAATATTCTCTGTTGCATAAAGTAAATAACTGGATTTTCAGAGTTCTTATTATAGTTTACTTGTTCGTCATTTTGATTACTACTGAAGTGGGCTGTTTTTTTTTTTTTTTTTTTTTTTTTTTTACAATTTAAAATTGTATATTACTCTATTGGTATTATAACTGGTGAGGCCACCTATAATAAGTTTTTAAGATATTTTTAATCTTATGCTTAAAGTTTATGATTTCACAGCTGGTGTAAAACTATTAGTTGGGTATTGTGATGCTACATACTCACTTTTGATTCCTAAATCAATCTTCTGTTTTTAATTGGGTTTTGTGTTTTCAATAAAGTACTAATTTTCCATAATCCTAAAAACATAGGAAAATATCATCAGTTGGTTCATTTGTATTAGTTTTATTCATATATGTTAGAATAAGTACTAATTTGTTTGTTTTATGTTCTAATTTTGGTCTTTAATTCCCTCAGAAAAACTTCTATTTTTAAAATCAAATTTTGATCATTCTTAATTGAAGACATTGTTAATAAGAAATCTCAGTCGCCCACTCACTTGTAAATCCTGTGGATGTGGTTGGTCATAATCATCTTTATACAACTCTGAAAAAGTTATTCCAACTTTCCCTATCACAGAGACTATCTAAAAATTAACTGCATATGAAAATTAACTTCTAATATTGGTATCACATATTGATTTCCTTGGTATTAAAGAAGCAGCTATTTTTCTAAAGAAGATTTTCAAGGTTTCCAAAACTTGAGCATAATTTCCATATCTATCATGAAGTTTTGGGAAATTATACTGTATAACCTGACTTCAAAACAAAGAAGCTCCTATTATTTATTTTCAATGGGCTACCAATACAGCTTTACATGTTCATAATCCCCATCATTGATTTCTGATTCCTGTGTCAAATTTACCTTCCTGATACCACAAAATGCGATTATACAAGAGACATTAAAAAAATATGTGAAGTTTTTCTCAACAAGGTAATAGCAACTGTTTTCTATGACTGTGGAGGAGTTGTACTTGTGCACTTTTTAGACGATTGAAGGGATCTCTGGATTCCCCTAAAAATAGTCTAAAAGGATGGAAGTATCACCTGAAGAAGTGATTTGAATGTTGAAAAATCCATTGTAATAGAAAATCAATAGACAATTACAAAATTCTGCTTATTTTTTAAATGCCTTTGTACTATCAGAAATATGAATGTTTATGTGTAACTAGCTGATTATTCCTGTAAAATTTAAAGTTTATAACAAAAGGGTTACTATTCTTACTTAACAAAACAATACATGTTTAAGCACTAAGAACATTATGTAGGATGGGACCAGCTGAGTATTCCAACATTGGCTTGGATTTAATCTTTTAAATAAGTTTAATGCCATATAGAGCAGGCAAGAAAATATTTGCTCTTCTATATTAGAATTGAACTGAACCATAAGAAATATTTTCTTAGGTTTTTATTGCACATCAACTTCTAAATTCTAAATAACATATTTTTCTAAATAAGACTTTCAAGGTTTTCGAAACATAAGCACAATTTTCATATGTCTAAGTTATTTTGCTAAACATCTCCCCAGGGGTGTAATTTGCTAGGGGGGGGGGAAATTGCCCCTATCAGGCCATGGTTTGCCCTGCCCCCCCCCCCCCAACTGAAATTTAGTTTCTTTAAAAACCATGTCAAAATTAAGTTAAGGCTGCATAATTCAAGTGTTCAGAGAAACAGGTCAGTTTTCTATATTATATCTCTACCTTTATGGTACTATATGGCTCGTGTCCCAGTTTTCACTGTTATTTTCACTTGATTTGGTGAAATTGGCCCCAACTTTGCCCCCCCCCCCGGATTTTGACCAAATGATACCACTTGCCCCCTCCCGCAACCAAAAGACATTAGACATACAGGTGTGGAATATCAATAAACAAAAAAAAAATTAGAATGTAACCTGACAACTAAAAAAATATCACAGAAAAAAAAAAATGCAAATAGGTTTTTAGTGCTATGATTTCTCTTTAAGCTGTACATTACTAATAATTTTATCCTGTCTAGTAAATAGTAAAAATAAATAAATAATTCGAATAAGTAAATACAGCAATAAATAATCCTTCTTTTAATATCCAAATTTGAGTGGTTCCAGAACCAAATGCCTACACTTCTCTAACCCCTAAGTGGCATGGGGTTGGGGTGTAGATTTAGTGATCTACTAAGAATGTAGTTGCAAACCATTAAACTGAATAACCACCATTCCCTTTTGAATCAAAATGCTTGACTAGTTTAAAAAATACAGTGTATTATATTTTAAAAAATAGTGAATTATAAGAAAAATAATCATATAGATGGGATAAAACTATGATTAAAAAATACCCAAGCAGGAATTGAGTGCATTGCATTCTTACTAGAAGCCTAATGGTTTACAACTGAACCACGACTCTGTTAATGTAATTTAATGTATTGGTATTTATAGGACCATAATTGCGTAACTTATTAAGGGGACTTGAGAAGGAGTATATAGGAGGTGTTCTTATAAACCTCCTAAGAGTTTTGGATCATAATTATTACAATGATACCATTTCATTCTTTCAAGCTTTTCCACTTAAAAAGTGGCCCCAAAAGTGCTGTTTTTACTGCTATATTGCATTTACAGATGGCAGAATTGATAAAAGAAAGCACATAAATATGAGCAATAGCTTACAAATGAGCCATTAAACATCACTCTAAAAAGTTCTGGCAGCCTGCTAGCCCCTGATTTACTACGTGAGACATGACATCAAAAGTGCCATTTAAAACTTACAGATGGTGGAATTTATAGGAAGAACGTAAATTTAAGAAATATTTTTCTATATGATCTATTAAAGATCCGTCTACGATGTTCTGGTAGCCTGCTAGCCCCACTCCTTGGTAAATAGCACAAAACATGTCATTTTTGTGCTATATTGCACTTTCAGATTTTGGAATTTGTAAAAAGCATGTAGATATGAGAAATAGCTTTTGAATGAGCCATTAAACATCTCTTTATGGTATTCTGTTAACCCTCTACCCCTGGAAAAAAGGAGAAAGAAAAATACAGGACACAGATCTGTGCTACCCATGCAAAAAACAATTTCTGAAAAAGTGGTTTTAGGCTTTTTTTTTAATCGCCATAAATTTCTTTTTGAAATAAACTTTTACTTTTAAGACGACCCAAAATAACAGTTATTATTCCGGAATCAGTGATGAATGGCAATTTTTTTTCACTAGGCAGTTTTTTTTTCAAAACGTGCTTTTTAATTTTTGGTTATTATGGGCTTTTGTCTGCTCTTTAGTAGGTTGCAGCTACTGCTGCATTCATGATGGAATGGACGAGATTGATACCTACCTACAATTCATTGAATTTGAAATTCAACATATTTTTTGTTTTAAATTCTTTAAACAAGAAGCTTCTTGAGTTCAAATGCCATTTTATGTATCCTTGGATGTTTCCAACATTCCCAATGTAGTACAAAACAAATTTTTAGAGCTCCAAAATGAGTCCTCAGCACATAATATACTTCAAGAAAAATTGTTGTTTCAAGGTTGGTGGGCATTGCATCATTTATTTTTAGATGCCATGCTCTTTTGTCTTAATATTGGTACCTTTTACTTCTACTTAACTGTGCGAAAGTTGAGTTTGATTCTTGGCAGATAAAGACAAAAGCCATGAATAAGCTGGGTGTACTAAACAACATAAGAATGGCCTTCACAAAACTCAAGTAAAAATTATAACAATTGTTGAGCAGATGCTAGTTCAAACATCACATTAATAGTTAGTACTGAATAAAAGTTGTACCATCTTTGTACAGCCCAAGAAAATAATTGTATGTTGGTCTTGTTGTCCTTGGAGGTACACTTTTCAGACCATCAAACTATTTAGAGGGAAAAGCTATCTTGAAATTGTAATGGGGGGCTATGGGCACAAAAATAACAAGGGTGGGGCTGGTTTCCCCTCCAATCCTTCTGTCATACAGGGCAAGACCTTTCAATTAAATGAGCCCCCTCCCAAGTTTCTACAACCACCTCTATCATGTAAAGCAGCCATAAAAAAACTGTGTGAAACTGTTTGTTCTATACTTAGTCAATACCACTAAGTCAGTTTTGATAGTATCAGTTTTTTTTTTTCAAATACACATAATATTTTGTCACTATTAGTGCATTCCTAACCTAACATCAAGGATTGGTAAGATTTGTTTAGTCTATTGAATAATTTACAGCCAGCTGTTCCACAAATGGGATCCACAGAGTTGACCCTCTGCAACTGATTTTCTCAATAAGTTTTGGATAAGATTTGACTGGGTTAAGATCTACCTGTTTTCTTTTGTCTCCCTAATAATCTGTTCCAGTAGCTCAGAGGCCAGAAGAACCTGGTGAGACAGGTCCTCAAATAACTACTCGTAGGATATTGGTGTTTTTTTTTGTCAAATGTTGCAGATAAGAAGGTGGATTGTAAACATAAAAATCTAAAAGGCAGTTTCAAAAAGGAAAGATTGGGAGCCATTGTTCCAGATGATAAACTTATTTGTTGATATCTTGACAGAAAAGTTGAGTTGTGTTAATTACAATTTCAGGAATGAATCCTGAATAGCCTTCAGCAAAAGTTCTTAAAGGAAAGAATTTGAAAATTTTTATACTATCATATCAGAAACTATTGATTGGTCCTTATGGATTAAATGTTTATCTTTAGAATAAATGTTTTCTCTCCAGCTACATGTATGTTATGTTACTATATATGTATATGTATATATATATACTCTTTTCAGTTAAAGAGCCTGGTAGCCAACTTTGCTATCCTTTTACCCAGTCGTCATGTTCCTTTTCAACAGAATATAGACCATTGAAAGATCCAAGACTGACATCATTGAAGAGAGGGACAGGTGGAAGATCCAGCTTTAGTGGGGATGTTGTTACTGTTTTTGGTGCAACTGGATTTATTGGAAAATATCTTTGCAACAAACTTGGTAAAATTGGCTGTCAGGTATTTATTAAAACTATGATTATTGGACGTTGGTTTTTGGCTATTTTGGAAGGAGAGGGGGGCTGCATTTGAGAAAGCTAAGTTATTACAAAATTATTAGACATGTTTTGCTCCCAAACTTTTCCTGGAGTTAAACCAAAACATTTAGCTCTTAAACTTGCAGCCTTCTTGCTATATCAGAAGTCTCACTTTACATGTAGTTTGAGTAATCAGGGTCTGATATATATTATTTTAAAAACCCAATTTTTTTTACTAAAGAGTGTGCTTCTCTCAGGCTCTAGACCTATGCAAAGGGGTTTCCAGGATTTTAGCTGGGTTTTAAGCAAAATTTGAATTGTGTTTCAAAGTTAGGACCAATTTCCTAAAATCTTTCATTCTTTGTCAGGTTCTTATCTAGGATCTGGATCTGATCCATTTCTAGATGAAAAAGTTTCATCTATCTTCCATAATTTAAATCCAATTCTTAAAAGTTTGTGCCCTGAATAGGTGGATCTGTGTCCTTGGAAACATGCTCCTAAGCCCGATTTGAGCTATATATTGATTTCTTAAGGTTTTACTCATGCACTCAAAAAGAAATAAAAAATGAAACAAAATGTAAAGTTCAGATTGTTGTAGATTGCTGATTAGAACCATATTATATACAGAGTTTGTCACTAAGATTACATATGGAACAATGTTTTTAAATAATCTTTGATGTTACTTACTTGTGCTTGTGGCAGGAATCAGGTGTTTCCACCTTGCCCGGCATCAAGGATCTTCGAAACCTGGGTGGACCATGTAGTGCGGTCTGCGGCCACCTGCTTTGCAAGTTGGAGCCATTGAATTATTTGCTCAAGGAATAACGCAAGAATATAGTTTGACTAATGATTTGGTTCCTAAAGTACCTAATGGTCCCTAAAGTCGTAGTAGTCCTTGAAAAAGTCCTTATTTCCACTGTGTCAGCTAGCCAACACATTACCATAGACATTACCTTTTTGGCTTGCAGTATTTCATTGCAATTTGATAGATTTGCTACTGCCCTCTTTCATCTTTTTTTCATGGCGGGAAGTAAGTTGTTAGATGGTAGTTTCTCTCTCGATTCGGAAATTTGAAGTATATTGTCACATGTGTTTAGGAATGTGCTGATTTTAGGAAATAACTCTTTAAGTGCGCACATTGGTATCTAGATTAAAATGTTACAGAGCAGGTTATTATTAAATTGAAAATTTAGTGTTTGTATGTTAGAGTGCATTTATTCCAAGTTATACTAACTTGCTTTAGCCCTATCAGCCCAGTCAGGGACACAAGATTTTGTCTATTTTCAAAAAGCTGCCAGAGTCTCTTTTAATATGGCGGTAATTCAAAACGAATTGTCACTCATCAAGTGAGACTATGATTTTGTTTCTCTATCCTCTAAAAGATGCCAGAGTTTCACTTAGCCTAGTTTTTTTTTCAGTCTTGTATCACTAACTGTTTTTTTTTCTTGTCCGCTGACTTGAGTATTGTTCTTGTTGGACAAGACTGTCTATTCTGTAATTTGATAGTCAGTGTAGTTTGTCTGTCAGTTTCCTTGTCCTATTGTCCCAGTGACAAAAATGATAAAAACTCTAAAAGAAGTGACAAGACTAGGTGAAAAAATGAGGCTTCACTAAGTCAAGTGAGTTTATGATTCCAGTTTCACTTGAGCAAGTGATGATTCAATTTTGAATTACCCTCATACTAGATGAAACTCTGGCGTCTTTTAGAGGACAGACAGGAAAATCATTACCTCACTTGACTTAGTGGCAATTCATTTTGAATTGCAACCCTATTAAAGGAGACTCTGGCACCTTTTTTATGATGGAAAATATGCAGTGTTCATGACTGTATCATCCTACCTCTTTGTGAAGGGTAGGCCATGAAACACAGCTAGGATGAGTAGCCTATTTGTATCTCAAAATACTGAAGACTCTATATCTTGGTGGGAAACCTACTGGAGATTGGTAGGTATTGCCATTTGATTGATTGCCAGCATTCTGAACTTTTTGTCAGTGTATTTATTTGTTTAATTTGGAATATTGGACCTTAATAAGGTAGCTAAAAAAATAAGCATACCTGTCAATTCTACATTCCTTGAAATTCCTTTCAGAAATTTAAAAAATTCGCCACCGGCTTTTGGCTCTCTGCACATGAATAATTAAAACGAAATTTGTATATTAATTTATTTTTTGGCTTAATGGCTTTCTCATAGTTTTGATCGGACAATTTTGAGAAAAAAGGAGCGGGGGAGAAGTCCTAGTTGCCCTCCAATTTTTTGGTTACTTAAAAAGGCAACTAGAATTTTAATTTTTTTACGAACGTTTTTATTAGCAAAAAATATACATAACTTACGAATTAACTTACGTAACGAACTTCTATATTCGTATGTTTTTATTGCGTATATGAGGGGGTTCGCCCCCTCGTCAATACCTCAGTCTTTACACTAAAGCTTAAATTTTGTCCCAATTCCTTAAGACCCCTGAATCACAAAGGCCGTAGAATAAATAGTTGAAATTACTAAAAACATTTTAGCGTAAAGAGCAAGGTATTAGGAGGAGGTGAACCCTACTTGCGTAATAATTTTTGTTCGTTTTAAGTTTTAATGCTGCTCCTTATTTTCAGTTGAAAAAACTTTTTCATATTTATTTTTTCATTGTTTTTTAAATAATGTTAAAAAATGCTGCGCCCTTCATGGAAATTCTCTTCCCTCATGACCAATTCCTTTATGGAAGTACCCCCCACGTAACCCCCTCCCCTAAACCTTTCCTCCTCAAACCAAAAAAATCCCCCTACAAACATCTGTACACTTCCCAATAACCATTACTATATGTAAACACTGGTCAAAGTTTGTAACTTGCAGCCCCTCCCACGGGGACTGTGGGGGAGTAAGTCGTCCCCAAAGACATAGTAAATAGCTTTTTCGACCATGCTGAATAAAATGGCTATCTCAGAATTTTGATCCGGTGACTTTGTGAAAAAAGAGCGTAGGAGGGGGGCCTAGGTGCCCTCCAATTTTTTTGGTCTCATAAAAAGGGTGCTAGTACTTTCAATTTCTGTTAGAATGAGCCCTCTCGCGACATTCTAGGACCACTGGGTCGATACAATCATCCCTGGAAAAAAAAACAAAAAAACACAATAAACACGCATCTGTGATCTGTCTTATGGCAAAACATACAAACTTCCACAGTAGGGTTCTCTGATACGCTGAATGCGATTGTGTGATTTTTGTTAAGATTCCATGACTTTTAGGGGGTGTTTCCTCCTATTTTCTAAAATAAGGCAAATTTTCTCAGGCTCGTAACTTTTGATGGGTAAGACTAAATTTGATGATACTTATATATTTAAAATCAGCATTAAAATGCAATTCTTGTGATGTAACTATTGGTATCAAAATTCCGTTTTTTAGAGTTTCGGTTGCTATTGAGCCGGGTTGCTCCTTACTACAGTTCGTTACCACGAACTGTTTGATCCCAAGCTAGCTGAAAACTAAACCAGAACTAGGTGTTCTGGAATCAGGAAGTTCCAGAATTTTCTTAATTTCTGCAAGAAATGATTAACTGAAAATTTTTCTCTGGAAAATTGCAATAAAAATTTATCCGGAATAAACTAAAGCTTTGTAAAGAAGCATTTTCGTTTTACATTTACAACAATATTAAGGCGTTTTTAAAATCTAATTATCATACGAAATTCGAAACACATTAAAGCTATTGTCATCCTTTGTAATGTTATCAGCATCAAGAACGCTTCAATTCTTTTGTCAATAGATGGGACCATGAAATTGTGAAGTCATATCTGGGGATTCATTTGACGTCTTAATCGCCAAAAGAAGGGCGAGAAAGAAAAAAAATGCTAGAGAAAAAGAAAATCCTCAGTTCCAAATGTTTGGTATATAAATACTACGGTACCGCTTTTCAAGACCTTTTGCTTCCTTGTAAGGATGTCTGAGGGGATAATTTGAAAAGGAATGCATTATCCAGTGGTGGACTCCAAAAATTTTTGCAGCTTCGCGCCGGAAAATGCTACCTCAGGCATTCACTTAGTTCTTCTGTCTGCAAATAAACAAAACAAAATCACATTTCCTAACTCATATTTCTAAAAAAAAAAAAACTTGGACTTTTTCCAGCGCAAGATTAAAGGTATTTACTTCTTTAGAAAAGGTTTCTAAGAGAGGGAACAAGGGGAAAAAATACAAGTGATAAAAAAACTTCTAAATTCTATATCCAAAAATTTTGCCGCTTTCCGGCATAACATTTCTTTTTAAGATTATTTGATTCCTTGCAATGATGTTTTAGGGGCTAACCGAAAAGGGAACATTAGAACCACTTTATTACTATTTTCTAGTGGTAAGTCTCGTGACTTATCACTTCGTGCCGGATTATTACTTTTTCTTAACTCTTGTGCATGCAAATAAACAAAAACAAAGTGAAATTTCGTAATTCTGATTTTTTAGATAATTTAGACCCTTTGCAGCACAATATTAATTTGTTTCATTTTTAAGAGTGTTTGTTTCTCTAAAATGGGTTTTAAAAAGAAAATATAAAGGAATAATACACTTTTTAGTCATAAGTTTTCAAAATTTTCGCGGCTGAAAGTGCTATGGTTGCCGAATGATCGTAATTCAATGAGAAAGATAGGTGCGCCATTGCGGAGCAACGGCACGTTTTGTAGGCACATTATAGAGCTTTGCCCCCTCCCCCTTAAAAATCGGCTAGTTGCGCCACTGGTAATTGACTACATTCCTGTAATAAACTATTTCCGAGTAGACTCAGTTTAAAGTTTGTTGTAGGTATATAAACCAACTGGTTTCTCACCTATGTCGAAATAACTCCTTAGCAAGAGCTATTGAATTCAGTTGCATAGTTTTTTTGGAATAAAATAAAATGCTTAAAAGCCCCTCAATTTTTTTCATACAACTGTTTAACCAAATTAATAGACTTAAATTAGTAGTAATAAAAATATAGGAGAGTCAAAAATGGCAAAGTACATGGCAAATTTTGCTGGTACTGTAGCATGTTCAGTAAACGGTGAAAGTTTGGTTGATTGGATAGTTGTTTTGTTTCTGAAGGATGTCTGGCAATTTTCTCATGTAGAAAGATGCTTGGTTGAGGGAGTTTTTTTTTTTTTTTTTTTTTTGCTTAATTAGCTTGCTTTTTGTTTTTAGTTTGTCAGAAATCCTTTTCTTGTGCTAAAGGCTTCATTGCTCTCAAACAGCATGCTAAAGGTGATGATCATAGGTCAACTGCAATAATGAAACTAGACGCTGTTCAGTTGTGACTGACGCTGTTGCAGCTGTAACTTCCCAGAGTTCTCATCCAAATGTCATAACTACGATGTTTGTGAAAGAGGCTGTCTATAACGCTGAAATACTTTAGTGTATGAAGTGTCTTATATCAGATTTTCCTGGCCGCAGTTGCGATGGCACCAGTGATTTGTTTAAAGTGATGTCTTCTTGCGATGTTTCAGAAAAGTTCACATTGAGCTCTTCCAAGTTTAACATCTAGTTAATGAGGAGCTGTACCCGTATTTCCGGAATGAATTACTGAAAGATATAAAGGATTCTGATTTTTACTTATTAGAATATGATGAAACGACAAATTTTGCTAGCGAATTTACACAGGAAAGGGTCACTTGGACATCGGCACCTGCAGCCTGCATGTCGTGAATAATACATATTACAAAGCCCTACAGGTTCTCGGTGATGATATTGCAGGCCTAATCATTCAACTGTATTACTTTTTCCCCGGATGGCCCTTAAGATATGAAGACTTTGAGTCTGTTCAAAAACATGAGTTACTACTGCGGCACAAGTTCGCGAAGCACGTTTTAAGCATGATTGAACAATGGAAAGCCGTACGGATCTATTTTCTTGATTTTGTCCCAAGGAAAACATCATCTTTAGCAAGTAGCTCTCAGTATAAAAAGATTGTCTCGTCAGAGCTGGTCCCTGCTAAGCTGCACTTCGTCGTCTTTAGTGCTGCCCATATCAAGATTTTTGTACTTATTCTCAGAAGGACGAGCCTCTGGTTCATACTTTAGCTTTGAAGCTGCGGGACCTTGTTACCTGTGTTCTCTCCCGCGTGTTGAAACCGAAGCATTTTCAGGGGGTTAGCTATTGACTTAGCAATGCTAGACCATTATGATAAAGAAGCATTCTTGGCTCTTGAGAGTATCAACTGTAGTGAAAAGATGCGATTGACTCTGGAAGGTGTGAACAGAAGGCCAAGGCTGTGTTTCTGTTGGACGTCTGCCAACATTTCATCTCTACCGTCAAACATCTGAAAACGAAAATTCCATCTACATTGAAGGAAGTCGTGCTGTTCCACATGAAATTTCTAGCTCCGTCTTTGAGGAAAGATCCTCTAACAGTTGAATGGGCACTAGCTGTCGCATGCCAGTTGCCAATTAGTATTGGTGTTGATAGGTTGCAAGATTAGTGGCGTTTGATCTAGTTGGAAGATGAACCTAAAGACCTACATGACCGACGAGTTGACAGTTATTGGACCCATTTCCTGACATGTAAAAGAGATAGGAACTATCCTAGTTTGGGAAGTGTCATACGTGCTAGTTTCCTCGTTTCACACGGAAGTGCAAATGTAGAATGTGATTTTTATTAATCAAAAAATGTTCTTAACCAGCATCAGATGTTGATATAGAGAGAACACTCTATGCCACACTGACGGTCAAAGATGCACTAAAGCCGTGGTGTGGGAAAGTTGAATTGTATCCCGTCTCGTCTGAGATTATTTTCCATGCATGGTCTGCCCGATTGGCATATGAGAAATATCTTGAAAGCTTAGCTGCCAAGAAAGCTGAAGAGACGAAAGAATAAGAGAAGAAGAGCGTCGTGCATTGAAAGAAAGCGTAGAAAAGGATAGTTGAGTTAGAAAATCATGTGGGTAGACAGAAAGAAGATCTGTCAGTACACGAAACGGTTGCAGACTATCTTTTGGAAGAAACGACCAAAAGACTAGATAACGCTCTGGAATCAAAGGATTTTTTTGGGGTACAGGTAGCAAAGGCTATGTTAAATGCTCTAAAAGCTCAATGTGAAAAAGACTTAGAAGCAGGCATTTGGAAGGTCGAATCCACTGTTCAAAAAAGGAAGCAGGGACTAATCTCAAATGTTTTCAAAACGCTGCCAAAAAATGAAACTTAACTCTTTTTGTGTGTATTTTTATGGCCCTTTTTGTGTGCAATTTTTTTTATTTGCATTGTATCTGAAGTAGCTATGTTGAAGTAAATGCACGAAGTAAGTGAACAGTGCTTGGCATCCCAGTTATTTTCTATTATTTACATAAAAATTGGTCCCTAGTTATGTCCCTATTTGGTCCCTTTCTTCCGACCCAAAAAGTCCCTTTCCCTACTTTCTTGTCTGTTCGACCCCTGCTCAAAATCGAAGCAATCTGGTCTGTCCCAAGGTACTGGGTAAAAGTGAACTTACAGAGAGCAAATGCTTAAAACGCCTTTTTATTTGGGGCTTATGTGCTATATTCCCCATCCACAATTCGGGGCTCTTGCAACAATATCTTATCTCGCAATTGTTTCCTGTATTTATTTTTTATCTGATCCACATGTTCTGTTTTTTCAGATTTCAAAACTAGTGTTCTTAAATTATTTTAATTTTATTTGACTCTTTGGTATAATTGATAATTCTCTGTCATACTGGAGTCTACTGCTCAGTGGATTAGCAGCTTCGCTTCCCTTCACCTTGGCTTAAGCTAGCCAGATGGAGTTATGGTTTTGTCTAAAAGAGAGTCCGTAACTTCTACCCCCCTTGCCTACCACGCCTTTTCTTAATAAATATCTTCTTAGTAATTGGATTTGTATCTCAATAGAAAAACTTCATTTAAACACTAGTAAATGAAGAATCACTTTTACAAATGACCTAGACATTCTTATATTTAAATACTGTAATCAATTAGAAGAAAATAGAATGCTAAATGATTATTTTACTGAATATGGAGTAAGGTACGGTTATATTCAAAGATGCTCACAGGATGGGGTCAGGACTGCGTCAGGCCCATAGATAACCAAAAATCATAGAAAGATAATCAATCCACGTGAAATGAAAATACTATCCCTAATTTGTGTAAACAGACTAATAAAAAATAAATGCAGAAAACTGTGACTGATTGGAAATGTGTATTGTATATTCAGGTTTTGCTTAAAGTTCTGATTGCAATTGAAGAATTTAGTTCTTGAGCAGAAAACGCTAATCAACTGCATAAATGTTTCCACAGTTACTAACAATTTCAGTTAAACTAACTAACAGTTAAAACAATTTCAGTTAAAAATCAGACGGATTATAATTTTAAAAAACAGCCTCCAAAAAATCTTTCACAGCAATGTAAGTTAAAGTCTAAAAATTAAAAGAAATTACTATTAGTATCAATGAATAAATGCAACCTTTAACGGACATAAATTAAAGTAAATTATTAAGTTAAATTTAGAATGATCAGAAAACACTTTCATGACGGGTGAGCCTTTCGCCCGCCAAAACTTTCTAATGGCTAGAATGTCATTTGTCCTTTGATTACTGCTTCAAGTTTGACGAGATTATTCAATTAGTTTTTTTTTTAGTTTTGGTTTCAGGTTTTCCTTCATGCTAATGTCTGTTCGTTTGAAATTTTAGTTATTATAGGACTATTTTGGCTTGTATTAGGTTTTAATATTTCTTCTACTTTTCTTTGAATTTCTTTTTGAAAACTATTATGAAATTAACGCAAGCAAGACTTTTTTCTTTATTAGTCCTTTTACGATTTTTTTTTGGAATTCACTAGAGCCAGTTACAGTAAGCCTGCTAATGTATGTGCACTCATTGGCATGAAATAAATAGTCTTTAACATATGTGCCTGGTGCAGTTTTTAAATAGATGAACTTTTGAGATGCGTATTCAAACACAGCTATTCAGTATTTGGGACCCTATTCTTCTTCTATGAAATCTTCTAAACTTCCCCCTTGTTTTGGTTTTGCGAAACTATTATTCATTGGCGTTTTTTTTTCTAAGGTAATTATACCGAATCGAGGTGATGAGTATGATGTGCTCAGGCTTAAGATGGTTGGAGATTTGGGCCAAGTCCTCTTTGTTCCTTACTACCTGAGAGATGATGAATCCTTAAGAAAGGCGATGAAGTATTCAACTGCAGTTGTAAACTTGGTTGGTCGAGACTGGGAAACGAAAAATTTCAAATTTGATGATGTTAATATAGATGGTGCTGCTCGTATCGCTCGAATCGCAAAGGAGATGGATGTTCCGAAGTTGATCCACGTTTCCTCAATGAACGCAACTGAGGAACCTGAGGTATATATCTGTTTTCTATTTTACTGCATGTTGCCTGCTTCAATTCAGCAAACGTCTGTCGTATCCAATGTTTCTTAAACGACATTCCTCCTTGCCAAGTCTTCAGATGAAAGCAGGACAAAAAAGGCGACGATTCCTTTTAACGCAATGCAGAATAAAAAAATAAGTGACAATAGTACATCCCTGCTGCTACTAATGATCACTGACTATCTTCCTATATCGCTTACATGGTGTGGACGAAAACCATTTATCGTGCCAACCACAAACGTAAGCAACAAAAGAGGTGCAAATCTTCGGGGAAACGTTTAATTAGACTTGACCATCTTACTTTCAATATTTTAAGCACTTATTGCCTTTAAAAGGTACTTACTTTTGTATACTACTGCAAAAATGATCCTTTCTTTTCAATCTTTAGGCTTATGTCAGAAATCTCAGGTCAGAAATGAATATAAACGAAAATGTGAAGATTGTGTAGTAAGAACAAGATTTCCAATGAAAAGTAAAGCAAAATAAAAGATATATAATACTGCAATTTTCACATGAAAAAGCAAATATTGAAAGTAAAGAAAACCTGCCGGATAAAAAAAAAAAACTGCAAAAACCTTCACTAAGAATATTTTGAAGATTTTTTGAAAAAAGATATGACATATATATATATATATATATATATATATATATATATATATATATATATATATATATATATATATATATATATATATATATATATATATATATATATATATATATGTATATATATCAAGTTAAAGTTATTTTTGAGGAAAGTTGAGATCTGACCATTTTTGTGTTATCTCCTTATCAAGCGTAACCTACCCAGTCAACATTGCAGCACAGTATTGTGATGCATGTTTGATGATTGCAGTCAATACGTCCAGAAATTAATTCCCTATCTGCTAATGCTAAGTATTGATTATGGCAAGCCTGGTAATTGAGTACTCATTAATTACTTCCAAAGAATATGTTAGACAAATTTTAAAAATGAAACCGGTTTTTGGCTAATACGTATATTGGGAAAGTTTTTCTTTTTGAGATCAGAAGGTAAACATTGTTGTATTGAGCTGAACTATTTGCAAAAAAAAAATAAAAATAAAGCCTAGGTTGTACATTTTGGCCGTATAAGCCCATTTTGTTTATGGTTTTCCGTTAACGTATCTTTTTTAGGGTCATATTTTAAAGAACGGCTCTAAAAATTTGGCTACAAAATGGGCTGGTGAGCTCGCAGTTCGGGAAGAATTTCCAGATGCCACTATCTTCCGACCGAGTGATGTTTTTGGCTCAGAAGATCGTTTCATTAGGTTTGTATCAGATCATTTGCCTTCTTGTGTAAATAGTGTAGAAAAATCACCAGATGAGATAAAGATTGTTGACATAGAGAGTAACTGTTGGATATCATGTATCCGTTGCTTCGCTTTTGAATGTGTCTTCAATCGCATCCCGAAACGTAAGAATATGAATGAAATTATACATTTTTGTAAAGCTTCTTTAATGAACTACTCATTAGTGTTAAGACTTGAAAAAGGGCTTGTCAAAAGTCTTAACATAAGAAAATAATGGTTTTCGAAATATAAATTGAGCAATATATTAATTGTGTTGCGAGAGCAACACTTTGTTTTTGTCGTTTTTTTTTCTAGTACCACGATTTCAGCTTATTCCTAGAAAGTGGTAAGGGTCTAACCTCTGTGGTTTTTACGGAAAGTGTGGACCTTAGGCCGGATTGATGAATATGACTTTGCATTTTGGAAAGCTTCGTAGAACTTGCCTGGGGCCAAAAAGGATGGTTTTTGCTTGTCCTTGATACAGAGCCTATAGTGTGTGAAGTGACTTGGAGTTTAATAGCCTATGACAGAGAGAACTATCTGAAGTTATGCCGTCAAGCTTTCGTTTCATTAAACCATGTTTCTGCTTTCGAGTGGAAAGCTCTGTTCTAGCAGGCAAGCAGGCAGGCACCAGTTTCGAATTGAAGATGGACTAAAACCTATAAGTGGTTAAATATATGCAGCAGTTACCCGGCCCCACAACCAATATATCTTCTTTGAGTGATAAGTAGACAAATTTACAGAAATAAAAACGTGAGGGGCCGAAAGTGCTGCCATCTGTTGTTTTTACCCATTTCTGTTCGTGATTTTAGCTGAGTTTATTATTCGGTTTTACTTTGGATTGCGGTCGATAAATGGTATCGGATTTACCTCTTAAAATTTAAAAGTTCTCTCATTGCTAAATAAATTAGAGTTTATACTTTGCTCCTTTCTAAGTGATGACGTTGGAAACTTGGCCTACGGCAAAAAAGTCAACTTTTGAACTAAGACAGATAGATTTTATTTTTCAACGGCAGATTATAGCTCTTGATGAGTTGATCAAAGTATATGTCATCCATTTTTTGGTAGAAAAATTCCTTCATGAGCTATACCAGTTTGAAAGTTTAGAGGGGTTGACAACTTCAGTAGTAAGATACACACCGTTAATCGCCCGAGATTTTTACCTAAACGAGGCGGACGTGCCTTTCAAGAAGCTAAGAAACGAGTATTGGTCCGATAAGATAGTCATACTTACTCCCACCGTTTACCCATGCCATTTAACCAAACGCCTGGGAAACTATAGGTTCTAGTACTATCTATCTTAGTTCTTCTGCCCTAGGAATGACGCATGGACGGATGATATATAGTCTTATCTGTCAACAAATGAACTGACATCATTTTTTATACAATCCCAATAAGGGTTTATGCCAGATTTGTCTCTCACTGAATCGTCCTATCTATCTTGGCTTTTTCTACAATTAGTCATGGCTTGATCCCCACAACTACTTGATTTTAATTCGATTTTGATTCAGTAATTCAATTCAATCGATTAATTCACTCAGTCATTGATTTTAATTCATTCTGATTTAAATTCAGTCATTTTGGTAGTCTTACAAAATAAACGGTTAACATAGATATTAATTTTGGCCAAAAAGACTGTCCCGTACGGGACAGTCTTATAATGCCGTAGAAGTAATGCCGTACGGTAGTGCATTTGTTTCTAAAGGTGCGGGTCACTACTCTTATCATTGATTAACAACTCTTATCAGGTGAAGCAGGTTCCCTATAAAGGGGCCTGACATGTAAATTTTTTTTGCCGTTTTAATTTGAGTAGATGTTCGATTCAACATGTAATGTTATCTTTTCTTTTTCACTCTTTGTCATTTAAAGAAGGAAGATTTTTTATATATATATATATATATATATATATATATATATATATAAGACTACTTTTCCCTGACTTTTAAGGAATGGGTCCCAGACCAGGATTTATCACTAGGTCTGGGCCTAGGTGTGCACAATGCCAGAGGGCGCAATAAATTATCACTGAGCAACTACCTTTCTTAACAAAACTGGACACATGTGATTTACCGTCAAATTGCCAGGTGCAGTTAGCCGCCGCGCAAATCCACGCCGCAAATCCGTTGCCTTAAGAATGGTTCTTAGTGTGCCTGCCACAAGAGGTACAAGAGAAAGATGCTTCTCCACCTTTCGTCGGGTGAAGAACTACCCAAGGTCTTCAATCAGCTACAACAGATCCATGCTCATACATCATTATCCATGCTCATTATTGAGGGAAGACTGACGCAAGAGATGCCTTACAATGATATCGTATGCACCTTCGCCCGAACAAAAGCAAGGAGGAAGGCACTACCAGTGAGTTTTGAAGATAAATAGTCTTAATTAAGAAATAATGTGTAAGGCGTACATGTAGTTATGTGTTGATATCTATCAATGGGTTAAACTTATTTCTAACACCCTGTTTGTTTATTTAATTTACTTAATACCCCCCAACGTACAAATATTTTATTCTCAAATTATTACAATAAGTGATGTTATTTTTCGATAAAATAAAAATGTCATCATAAAGGTCATTTTTTTAAGAAAAATTGACCATCCCTCCTACGGTATGAATAAGGAGTGGGAAAACGCTTTGGCCTAGAAGCGTCAAAGCTTTAAATCTGACCTTGGTAGTGCCTGTTATATGACAGCTAGATGCAATATGGTAACATTTACATCTGATATTCTCTAGTTTAAGGCGAATATATCTAACGTTTTTCTTTTTTTTTTACCTATTCTTGCTTTGGTGAACAAATAGTCTTCTAAAATTGACAATGACAGAAACAAATGATCTGAAAATATCAAACGAAAATATCTTAGTCAACGTGTGCATAGCTTATTCGTGGTAATTTTGGCAAAATTTGGGAAACAAGGTTTTTGTATGTAGCTGTACCATCTTGACCAAATGATGTAAATGAAGAATTATTTAATATTTTTCAAACTAAAATCGCGAAAAGTCATGTCTTCTTTTTTATAAATGCATTGCGTTACAGTATTCTTCTGTTTCTTTTGTATCTTTGGAAGTATATATTGAGAGCAAAAATGTTAAATTTTATTTGTTTAATATTGGAAAGCCACAGAAAGAATGCTTGAGTTTACTTTTTTTCTGAAAATTTAACACTCTTCAACATACGAAGGGAATTCACAGATTAATGGGTTTTTTTTTCATTGGATCCTATTCATATCAGCGCCACTGTAAAATCTAGAAAGTAAAGTTTCCAAAAACCCTTCCAGTCCCGCACTCGATACCCGTTTTCTTTGCTGACATTTAAAATCAGTCAAGGCGTCGGAAATTATTGGAACTGTTCTTTTTCTTCCGGATTTTTCCATCTGTTTTTCTTTTATATGACCGTTCATAATAAATTTCTCCATTGATCCCTCAATTTGTATACAGAGTGTGAATTGTATACTAGATGAAAATCACACCTGCCGAAGTTGTGATTCTCTTCCCTTATTTGTTTATTTTGTTTGTCAATTGATTCTGATAGTTTATCATTTTGCAGACATTATGCATCAAATTTTCGGCGTCAATTCAAGGCTATACCGCTCTGGAAAAAGGGTGAATATACAGTTAAGCAGCCTGTTTATGTTAGTGACTTGGCTCAAGGAATAGTTAATGCAATCAGAGATCCAGATTTTGCAGGGAAAATCATTCAAGCTGTTGGGTAAGTTTATTCCACAAAACTTACATTTATCCTGTTCATCTCCAAACTGTGGACTGGTGTTTTTTCATGCAAAATTAAATGCTTTTGTGACATGCAGTGAAATGCTTCTGAAAAGTAATATTTGTTTCCTCTATACTGATGCAAATGTCAGGGCAAGTTAGGGCCCAAAAATGGACCCCTATTTCGTAAAAGGAAAAGTCGCTTTTTACACATTTTTTCTCCCATTTTAGTCTTTAGTAATTTAAGATTCCAAAAAATGAAAACTCAATCAAATAAACTCGCAACAACCATCTTTCTAGGGGAGATACGAAATTTTGTGCTTTCGTACCTAGGGCTTTGAAACATCTGCTTTTAATTTCTGCAATAAACTGATTTTATGGTCTAATTGTCTGCAAGAACGCATTCTATTTTGCATCCCCATCATTTTTTTTTTTATTTCATAATTGTGCAGATGCTCAACTTGGGGGGGGGGGTACATTTAAACTTGATGATTTCTACGTGTTTACAATTAGCATGAAAGCTAATCCTTTATCCAAATAAATAGGTTGATAAAGATACACATATATATATATATATATATATATATATATATATATATATATATATATATATATATATATATATATATATGTAAATTTTGTCGACGTACTACCTTAATTTAGGTATTTTTTGGTAAATATATGTATATATACCATGACCGTATCCAGGGGGGGGGTTAGAGGGTTTACCCCCCCCCCCCGGAAATGTTTGTCTAACCCATAAAAACGTAACAAAAAGGAATACAAACAAGGTTTTCCTGTATTTTTTTTAGGTTTTTTTTTGTGTAACCCCCCTTCCTCCCCGAAAAAAATCCTTGTGTAAAACACCCCCGAAAAAAATCCTATGTTATTTCTACTACTACTACTACTAATAACAACCAACCGCAGTAGCAAGCCTCTCTTTACACATACGTAACAAGCAAAGCAACAGTGAGTAACAAAATTGGTTTTGAGCGATGAACTTGGAAACGAGCAAATTGTACTGGATGGCATGTCGGATAGGGTAAATAGATAGAGTTTTATGTTGCTGTCAGATCAATGAAGATGGAATGTAAATAGAAATTATCGCTATTTTTAGTGGTTTTTGTATCATGAGATTGGTGCGAAAGTTCAAACAAAAAAAAAACAACAAATTCATAAACATTGATTTAGAACAAAATCAGTCTTTGATATTCTTGTCTTGAGGAGACAGTCTTCAAGCAAGCATATGCAACGATGACTACTTACAACTAACAGGCCACTAATCAAGAATTTTATGAGTCCTCCCTCATTTAGTCATTTTTCTAAAAATTATAGTTATTTTACTTTGACCTGATGGCAACCGTGTTTTTCATTTAGATAAGCTTGGAACGTTTCTGTAGAGAAGAGTAATGTTTAATGCAGTCCATACGAAGACTAGCTGGGATTTCATTTATTTTATTTAGTCTCGTAATTTGAAACATTTGAAAATTTGTTTATTCAACTAAACAACATTGTTTTATTGGTTAGTTGAAGACGTAGTGCTTCTTTTACGCTTTTTTGCACAGAAAAGACATTGCGTTGAAAAAGCAGTAAAATGTCCTACGTTGCTGTTTTTAAAAATAAATATATTGGAATTGAAAACTTTTTATTAGTAATCATCTTGAAGAATTAATTGAAAAACAAATTCAAAACAAAATTTACAAAAAGTAGTATATAGTGTTATATTTAACAGTGCCGACTGAAGAAATGTTAAAGTTTGCTCATCATGCCAATTTATAGAAGGTAATGAGAGGAAGGGGTATTATATCACCTGTATTTCTAAGATTACTGAAATGATTGTTCTTACGGACCAATTAGCAATCAAAGGCGTCGGTTATGTGCATGTATACAAATCTTTTAAGTTTCCGATTCAAAGTGATGAATGCATCAAAGACTGATGGATGAGTTTAAATGTTTAATGCTCTTGGTTGATTATCTCTGAATGTTCGACCTTGATGCATGAAACATGTAGTGGAACTGGAAAAGAATTGTTGGATGTATATATAGCCTGACTTGCTCTACAACATGAAAAGACAAACTGTTTTAAACAAAGGTAAAATTCTACTAAACTCCTGCACTTGTGAAGTTGCGCGTTGAATGGAACTCATTTTAGATATGACCGGTTTAAAGTGGTTGTTTCCTTTGCTACTGTCTTTTTTTACTGAGTCGAATTTTCTGCGATATATGTATTTAATATATCAAAATAAGCCTGACTCAATATCCTCTGGTTTGCTTGTACGATTAGCATATTCTAAACGTTTATGCAATCAATTACGTTTTTTCTCTGTTTGACTGACCTTTTTAAGATTTAGTACCAATCCTTACAAAATTTTGCTGATTTTATATTTTCTTTACCTAAATCCACATCAAGAATGGCACCAAATGTATTAAAGCTGATGCCTGCGTTATTTCTTTTTTTAGATTTTTGTTTTCAATTAAATTTAATTTTAGGCCTAAACGTTACCTACTATCTGATCTTGTGGACTGGTTCTTCCGTGTCATGAGAAGAGATGAAAAATGGGGATACCTTCGTTATGATATGCGCTTTGATCCACTCTTTATGGCGAGAGTCTCGCTTTTTGAAAAACTTCCAGGGACTCCCATGGGATCATTGACTTGGGACAAATTGGAAAGGGTTTGTTCTGTTTCCCTTTTTTTTAATAATGACAAAGGTCACACTGCCTTTCCATATAAATAAATGTAACTTGTTCTGTCATATTTTGATACTACAATTTATATTGTTAAAATTCATTAAGTAAAACTCTATGTACTGAAGTTTTTATTCATTTTTGAATGATTCTAAAAATGTCACCATACTGTTTAAAAACATTTGATACAGTATGCTAGTGCTCAAAATGTTTTCTTTTTCTTTCTTTTTTTCAAGCCCTCCTTTCTCATTCGTAGCTTAGAAGTCTGATATGTGTTAACTAGTTTTTCCTGCTATTGCTGTTGTATCTCAGTACAGCATAAAAAAAAATTGAAAATGGATAATTTAACTTGCCTCACGTGTGATATTTTTGAACAGCTCTTTTTCTAGTGGTACCCGGTAAAAATTAATAAGGGAGTTCGGCAAGGTGCCGTATTGTCTCCTAGTATATTTAAATGCGTGCTTGCATCGTGCCTGCGTCCCCTTAGAAGTTCTGTTTTTTACGGTAATACTGGTTTGTCTTCTATTGCATATGCAGATGACGTTCTTCTTGTTGCCCAGACTCGCCGTGGATTGCTTTCTAATTTTACTATATTAACCAATGAACTATCTAAGATTGGACTGTCAGTTAATGCGTCTAAATGCGAGTTTATTTGTTTTAATAGCCCTTATGTGGTCGCTCCATTCGTTGCTGGGACTGCAATTCCGCCATGTTCTTCTTTAGTTAGTTGGCTTGGTCTGTGTTTCGGCCCAACACTTTCCGCTACCTGTTCATCCCTAGTGAATCAAGCCGTGAAAAACCTACGCGTCGCTTACGGAAAAATATCCCCAAACAAAAGCCGTTACAACCGCAACGGTTTGTGCATGATTTATAACGCTTATTGCGCCCCTGTGCTTTTGTTTTTATCAGGCATGGCTCATCTGTTTCGTAAGAAAGATCGACATACTCTACGTACGGCTTATTTCAGATATTGCAAATTCCTCCTCCGGCTTCCTAGATGGCACCGAAACAAAAAAATAATTGCTCGATTTGGTTTAGTAGATGTGCCTTCTCGGATTCGGTCTTCCAGTGATGATTTATGTAAAGAGACTGTCAACTTTATTCACGTTTATGACCCTCTGCAGCCTTTTTTCCATATAGATACTGGTTGATTAGTCCATATTGTCTTTTGTTAGTTTGAATTTTGTTTTTCTTCGCTGTTTATCGTATTTGTTTTTGTTTATTTATTTTTATTTATTTATAATACTCCGTACTTTGTGTTTTTTATACTTTACGGGTAATAAAGTTCATTCATTCATTCATTCATATTATTATTCTCAGCGGAAATTGTGTTTACGAAAGATTTCTTAACGAAGCTAGCTTTTATTTTTAAGATAGATTTCCTTGCTTGTTTTCAATTAAGACATAAGTCAACTTTAATAATTTATTTCTCATTGTAAGATCAACAACAGCAAAAACTGAATTTCAATAATTCCCTTTGCCAAGGTGATGGTGTCAATGCTCTGAGCCCTGTACCAATCAAACAGTTCTTGGCACGAACTGTAAGTAGGGAATGACGCTGCTCATTAGTAAGCGAAACTCTAAAAAACACAGTTTTGACCATAATAGATACATCAAAAGAATCAAATTTTTATGCTAATTCCAAATATTTAAAGTTTGAATTTTTGTCCCAGTTCTTTGAGAACGACTCCTGAAAAACAAGGGTCGTTTAATTAGAGAAAGAAGTTTGTTCAAGTTCTAAAATACTTTAGCGTGAAGAGTGGGGCCTTTAGGAGAGGGCAAGCCCCCTCATTTACGGAATAATTTCTTTTTCGTTTTAATTTTCAATGTTGTTCTCGCTTTCATTTGAAAAAAGTTTCTTTTTTTTGTAATATTGAGTAGTGTTGAAGATTCAGTATTTGAATATTTGAAAATGTTTCAACGACATTTTGTATATAGCACCCTTTTTCTTCAAGTGTTCTTGGATCGCACTCTCTTAAAAAAAAAAAAAAAAAAAAAAATTCTTAACAATAAAACACGATTAGGATAATTGCATGCGAGAAATGCATATAAGAATTCCAAAGACTGAAGTAAGTAAAATGAAGATTAAAAAAAAAATCATTTTAACTTATTATCTCCAAATGTACTAAAATTAAAATTTCTTTTTTCTTGTTAACAGGAAACAGAAATTTTACAACTAAAAATGGAAGTGTATGGAATGATCTAGAAGGCCTCTGTTAATTGCTGTCAAATGTCAAGACTGCCCCATACCTTCAATTCTAGTCTTAAAATTTTGTTGTTGTTTTTTTTTCTGATAGCGAGAAACAATTATAAGGTTTTGTTTGAAGTTTTTTATTGTTAACTTTATTGTTTTATTTTTGCTATGCAATTCGTAATTTGAAAAATTATTTTCATTTAAAGTGTTGTCTTCTGTTAGGATTGTGTGTCAGACGTAATAGACCGAGAGCTACCAACTTTAGAAGATTTGGGCGTACAATTAACAGCTATCGAGAATATAGCCCCTTGGATTCTTAAACCGTACCGATTGAACTTGTACTACGATGAAGAATTGGGAGAATTTGAAAAACCCGACCCACCACCTGTATTCTCGGGATAGAACATTTTGTTGTCTGATTTTAATCTATTAAACAATCTTTATTGAATATAATTCTGTTTATGTTGTTCATTTAAATTTATTCTTCAAAGTGGTAAGTTTCATTCTAGGCTTCCGAAGAAAATTTGAAAGACGAGGATTGTCAGTACCGTAACTTGGTCTGGGTTTAGTAGAAACTTAAAAAATACCATTGCAGCTAGCGGTGCAGTGTCACCCAGTTCAACTAGAAAAGTTAGATTGGAATTTACTAAAATTTATGTCTAGCTAATTTCCAAAAGTAAAAGCAGAAAAATGAAGATAAGTAAATTCTAAAAAGCTAAGTTAAAAAAAAGGTAAGAATAAAATAAAATATCTTTTTTTTTCGCTTTTGGCAGAAGTGATTTGTTTTTCGTCCGCGGCCCTGTTCAAAACAAAGCTAAAAAAGGAGATAGAACAAAAAAAAATTATGTTGTCACTTATTTTGTCATAAATAAATTTCGCTTTTCCTGGGTAACGCTGGGCGTTTAAGACAGTCTTACGTTTCTTCTCATTATTCTTTCATTCTCTGCTCTGAACTTCTGTGCTTCATTTGGTAAAGTTTGATTGTTTTCGACTGCATTTGGTTTTGTTTGCTTTTTTGGGTTTTAGAACAAATGCTAAAACCTGCATTGGGTTTTAGAATATATTGCTAACAATCTCCTCAATACCGCAAAACTTGATATTTCGAAAAATCAGCTTAGCTCGGATCTTTTGTGTCCAGCGATGCAGTAATACTTGACTGTTCATCAAGAAGTACATGCGTAATTACTCGCTTTGAAGTATATTTAGGAATTTACCTGTCTTCTGTCTCTTTGACAGCTGAGGTGATATTGCGCAGGACTTGGTTGAATTGGTAGTTAGTCATTCATGACTTGCTTGTAGACTTGAAGACAGCAACACCTCTTTAGAAGCACATTGAAGGAGGATTCACCATTGTTACAAAATTAGAACGAGTCTGGCATACCAGTTTTTTTTTTTTTTTTTTTTTTAATGCTTTCTCTGGTGAGAGATTTTCTAGATAATTTTTGTTATCTTTCTTTTTTATTCTGTTCAGTCACCTACCTTATACTCAGTGGTAGACTGGGACCAAAAAGTAAAGGGACCCAAGTTATTACCCAGCCATGTCGGACCAGGCTGACATAAAAAGGTTAGTTGGGGGGGGGGGGAGAGAAGCTATAAAAATTATAAGAGAAAAATTATCACCAGTGTTGCTTCACATTGTAAAACCTTAATGAAGCATAGCCTAGAAACACCATATTTTGTTTAAACCAGGCCTATTTCCAAAGCAAATTTGATTGTGTTGCTTAAATTTAGTAGTAAATCTATTAGCATTTTCCTATTAAAAGAGAGTGTTCTGCAATCAAAGTATTCATCCTAATGAAAGCTTCGTAAAGAGTCTTCTAAACTTGGGTGATTGCTCTTTCCATTGGGGGTAGTATTTAAATGTTGAGAAGATGGAGAAGACACGATTTAAAAGAAATCCTATTGTAAACATTTTTTCACCAACTTGATAGACAGAAATTCTTCGTGTTTAAAGTTAAAAGAATATTATGAGGGTTATAAAGAAATATTAAAAGGTAACACAAATGTTTTGTTTTAGGCGAAGTTGAGCAACATTTTATACTTGAGTTGAATTAAATACAGGGCTAGTCAAAGAGACGGCCGGATGACACGTATTGAAAAAAAAACGTACCGTATACCCGTTTGTGTGTATCGCAGAAAAATATTTGACCCCTTCGCCCATAAACATATAATTATAAATCTATCTCCTTGAAAAAAACTTAAATTTTCAACTCTGTCCCCCATCTGTAAGAAAAAAATGCGTACTATTATGTGATGAACAGAAACCAACTATAAGTAAAAGCATATTAGTGTAACATCGGCATCAGCTATCATTTGTATAACCTCGCGTAATTAGCTTTCGGAAAGCTGAAATATTGGTATCCATTACTACTTTACCTGTGTCTCCAAATATAGCCTAGTCAAACAGTTCGTGGTAACGAACTGTAGTAAGGAGCGACCCGGCTCAATAGTAACCAAAACTCTAAAAAATTGAATTTTGATATCAATAGCTACATCAAAAGAATCGCATTTTAATGCTGATTTTAAATATATAAATTTCATCAAGTTTAGTCTTACCCATCAAAAGTTACGAGCCTGAGAAAATTTGCCTTATTTAAGAAAATAGGGAGAAACACCCCCTAAAAGTCGTAGGATCTTAACGAAAATGACACCAGATTCAGCGTATCAGAGAACCCTACTATAGAAGTTTCAAGCTTCTATCTACAAAAATGTGGAATTTTGTATTTTTTGCCAGAAGACAAATCACGGGTGCGTGTTTATTTTTGTTTTTTGTTTTTTTTTCTTTTCCCCAGGGGTCATCGTATGGACCAAGTGGTCCTAGAATGTCGCAAGAGGGCTCATTCTAACGGAAATGAAAAGTTCTAGTGCCCTTTTTAAGTGGCCAAAAAAATTGGAGGGCATCTAGGCCCCCTCCGACGCTCATTTTTTTCCCAAAGTCAACGGATCAAAATTTTGATAGCCATTTTGTTCAGCATAGTCGAAAACCATAATAACTATGTCTTTGGGGATGACTTACTCCCCCACAATCCCTGGGGGAGGGGCTGCAAGTTACAAACTTTGACCAGTGTTTACATATAGTAATGGTTATTGGGAAGTGTACAGACGTTTTCAGGGGGATTTTATTTTGTTTGGGGGTTGGGATGAGAAGAGGGGGCTATGTTGGAGGATCTTTCCTTGGAGGAATCTGTCATGTGGGAAGAAGAATTCAATGAAAAATAAACATGAAAACGTTTTTTCAAATGAAAGGAAGAAGTAGCATTGAAAATTAAAACGAACAGAGATAATTACGCATATGAGGGGTTCTAACAATACTTTAGCATAAAGAGCGAGGTATTTAGGAGGAGATGAATACCTTGCTATTTATGCTAAAGTATTTTTAATAATTTCAACCATTTATTCTACGGCCTTTCTGATTCAGGGGTCATTCTTAAAGAATTGGGACAAAACTTACGATTTAGTGTAAAGAGCGAGGTATTAACGAGGGTACAAACCCCCTCGTATACATAATAAAAATATAAGGTATGAAAGTTTGTTACGTAAGTTAATTCTTAAGTTACGTGTATTTTTTACTAATAAAAACGTTCATTAAAAATTAAAAGTTCTAGTTGCCTTTTTAAGTAACCGAAAAATTGGAGGGCAACTAGGCCTCCTTCTCCACCCCTTATTTCTCAAAATCGTCTGATCTAAACTAAGAGAAAGCCATTTAGCCAAAAAAAGAATTAATATACAAGTTTCATTTTAATAATTTATGTGCGGAGAGCCAAAACCAAACATGCATTAATTCAAAAACGTTCAGAAATTAAATAAAAAAAAAATAATTTTTTTAGCTGAAAGTAAGGAGCGACATTAAAACTTAAAACGAACAGAAATTACTCCGTATATGAAATGGGTTGTCCCCTCCGCAATCCATCGCTCTTTACGCTGAAGTTTGACTCTGCCACAATTTTACTTTTTCAAACAATTAAAAGCTTTAGCGTAAAGAGCGATGGATTGCGGAGGGGACAGCCCATTTCATATACGGAGTAATTTCTGTTCGTTTTAAGTTTTAATGTCGCTCCTTACTTTCAGCTAAAAAAATTTTTTTTTTTTTATTTAATTTATTTTGTACTGACTGACAGACATAACCCTGCCCAAAAGCCATTTCGAAATTTTTCAAAGTATCTGGCCAAAATTCTTTTGGAATTTTTTTTTATTATTATTATTATTTATGCTAGCCTGATTCATTTTTCTATGGAATTTTGCCAAAGAATTATTTTCTTTTTTTTTCAAAATTATTGACTTGGCAGTTATAAAAGTATTTGACACTTTGTCGAAACGAACTAATCTAAATTTTGAAGAAATATGTATCAAATTGGTCAGAAAAACGGATTACTTAGGTTCACAAAAACACAATAAAAAAAATGAATTGCTACATAAAAGGACAGTCAAGGTAAGGTACCTCTTAAGCTGATGGGCTGGAGTATTCCACTAGCTGAAAAATTTGTGCCCAGACAATCTTAATTTTTAATCTAGCACAATTCCAGAAAAAAATTTCAAGCTCTTTACAATATGCAGAAAGCTGTTTTTATCACCAACAGCTTAAGTGTACTTCCTATGGAGATAGAAGTCTCGTTTTTCAACTAGGAATAGTAAGAATGCGATTAGTTCATTTTTTTTTTAAATTCGTCCTTCATCATTATGGATTTTCGGTATAATATTTTTTTTCAAATATAATAGAATTTTGAATGTTTTTTGTATTTAGTCTTTTAGGAAGAGAGGGGGTGGGGACAAATTTCCAGTCAGTCTCCCTGGCACTCATGACAACTATACGTAATTTTTATGTTAATTTTTCACGTTATGAAATACCTATGACATCATCAAAGTTAGTAACCTATATAGGTACAGATGCGTGAATTATATCAATAAAAAGTCGGTGTAGCTGAATTTCCTGAATGATTTTAAATGTTTACTTTTATTTTTATATGAGTTTTTGAAATTCCATGTATTATGGAGTCTACCACTTGACGAAATAGATTGTGTTTATCTGCAGGACAAAAAAATAAAAGAAACTCCCGATATCCCAATCAATATTTAAAAAATGGAGCACCTGTGATGATTTTTTTCTTTTTGGGGGTCAGAAGGTTGATCATCCAGGCGGAGAAAATGGTTCGTTTACTCCTTAACAAATGAGAACGGAAATAAGACAAGACAAAAAGTCTTGACAAGCCGAAACTTTGGAAACAATAAATTACTGTTTTTTGTTGATAATTAAAATGTCTCTGCTAGCTGGAGCGATTATTCACGCATCTTTATCTTGTTATGATGAAATTAGTTTGTCAAAAAAGAACATTTTAAAGCTTATGATCTTTTCTTCCAAATTCCTACTCTCTAATTATCGGTTAGCCAAAGTTCGTATCTCTTTTCAAATTTGTTAATATATGTGACTTTTGATGAAAAAAAATTATAAGCCAACTAAAATAGCTAAAAAAAATTATATGATATGATAAAAATAAAAATCTAGGTGGAGGCAATGCTTAAACAAAATAAGCAAGCAAGCTAAAGAAAAGATAAAACGAAGTAGTGAAACAAGACGAGGAAAGAAATTTAAAAGAATGTAGTAGAAAGCGTATCATTCCAAATAGATTAACTCTGCCTTTTCACATTCTACCTTTTCAAGAATTTTGTTTATGAATAAAAGCAAAGATTGACGTTAAAACATAAACGAACAGAAATTATCAAACAGTTCATGGTAACGAATTTTAGTAAGGAGCGACCCGGCTCAATAGTAACCGAAACTCTAATAAATGGAATTTTGATACCAATAGTTACATAAAAAAAATCGTATTTTAATGCTGATTTTAAATATATAACTTTCATCAAAGATTAGTCTTACCTATCAAAGGTTACAAGCCTGAGAAAATTTGCCTCATTTTAGAAAATAGGGGAAAACAGCCCCTAAAAGTCATACAATCTTAACGAAAATCACACCATCAGATTCAGCGTATCATAGAACCTTGCTGTTGACGTTTAAAGCTCCCATCTACAAAAATGTGAAAATTTGCATTTTTTTTTTGCCAGATGACAATCACGGATGCGTGTTTGTTTGTTTGTTTTTTTTTCCAAGGGTGATCGTATCGACCCAGTGGTCCTAGAATGTCGCGAGAGGGCTCATTCTAACGGAAATTAAAAGTTCTAGTGCCCTTTATAAGTGACAAAAAAATTGTAGGTCACCTAGGTCTCCTCCAACGCTCATTTTTCCCCAAAGTCACCGGATCAAATTTCTGAGATAGCCATTTTATTCATCATAGTCGAAAAACCTAATAACTATGTCTTTGGGGACGACTTACTCCCCCGCAGTCCCCGTGGGAGGGGTTGCAAGTTACAAACTTTGACCTGTGTTTACATGTAATAATGGTTACTGGGAAGTGTACGGAGGTTTTCAGGGGAATTTTTTGGTTTGGGAGGGAGAGTTAGGTGGAAGGAGGTTACGAGGGAGGATCTTTCCATGGAAAAACTTCTCAATTGGGAATAGACTTTCAATGAAGGGGCCGCAGGATTTTTTAGCATTATTTAAAAAACAATGAAAAAATAAACATGAAAAGTTTTCTACTGAAAGTGAGGAGCAGCATTAAAACTTAAAACGAGCAGAAATTATTACTCATATGAGGGGTTTACCTCATCGTAATACCTCGCTCTTTACGCTAAAGTATTTTTAGTAATTTCAACTATTATTCTACGGCCTTTGTGATTCAAGGGTCATTCTTAAGGAATTGGGACTGAATTTAAGCTTTAGTGTAAAATTTCAGAAATTAAATAAAAAATAAGTTTTTTTTAATGAAAGTAAGGAGCGACATTCAAGCTTAAGAGGAACAGAAATTGGTCCGTATACGAAAGGGGATTTTCCTCCTCAACGCCCCGCTCTTTACGCTAAAGTTTTTTACTGTTTTAAGAAGTAGAGTTAAAATAGATAAAATTTAAAATGCTGATTAAAAATTTAAATGCTGATTTTAAATATATAAATTTTATCAAGATTAGTCTTACCCGTCAAAAGTTACGAGCCTGAGAAAATTTGCCTCATTTTAGAAAATAGGGGGAAATACCCCCTAAAAGTCATACGATCTTAACGAAAATCACACCATCAGATTCAGCGTATCAGAGAACCGTATTGTAGAAGTTTCAAGCCCTTATCGACAAAAACGTGGAATTTCGCATTTTTTGCCAGAAGACAAATCACGGATGCGTGTTTTTTTTGTTGTTTTTTTCCCAGGGGTGATCATATCGACTAAGTGGTCCTAGAATGTCGCGAAAGGGCTCATTCTAACGGAAATTAAAAGTACTAGTGCCCTTTTTAAGTGACAAAAAAATTGGAGGGCACCTAGGCCCCCTCCCACGCTCATTTTTTCCCCAAAGTTACCGGATCAAAATTCTGAGATAGCCATTTTATTCACCATAGTCGAAAAACCTAATAACTATGTCTTTGGGGACGACTTACTCCCCGCAGTCCCTGTGGGAGGGGCTGCAAGTTACGAACTTTGACCTGTGTTTACATATAGTAATGGTTACTGGGAAGTGTACAGACGTTTTCAGGGGGATCTTTTTGGTTTGGGGGGAGAGTTGAGGGGAGGGGGTTACGTGGGAGGATCTTTCCATGGAGGAACTTCTCAAGGGGGAAGAGACTTTCAATGGATGGGGCCCAAGATTTTCTAGCATTATTTAAGAAAACAATGAAAAAATAAATATAAAAAGTTTTTTCTACTGAAAGCGAGTAGCAGCATTAACACTTAAAACAAACAGAAATTATTACGCATATGAGGGGTTTACCTCCTCGTAATACCTCGCTCTTTACTCTAAATTATTTTTAGTAATTTCAACTATTTATTCTACGGCCTTTGTGATACAGGGGTCCTTAAGAAATTGGGACAAAATTTAAGCTTTAGTGTAAAGAGCGAGGTATCGACGAGGGGTGAGCCCCCTCATATACGCAATAAAACATACGAATATAGAATTTCGCTACGTAATTTAATTCGTAGGTTACGTATATTTTTTACTTATGAAAACGTTAGTAAAAAATTAAAAGTTATAGTTGCCTTTTTATGAAATCAAAAAATTGGAGGGCAACTAGGCCTCCTCTCTCGCTCCTTTTTTCTCAAAATCTTCCAATTATAACTATGAAAAACCCATTTAGCCCGAAAAAATTAATATGAAAATTTCGTTTTAACTATTTATGCGCGGAGAGCCAAGATCGAAAATGCATTAATTTAAAAATGTCCAGAAATTAAACAGAAAAACTATTTTTTTTAAATGAAAGTAAGGAGCGACATTAAAACTTAAAACGAACATAAATTACTCCGTATATGAAAGGGGCTTTTCGTCCTCAACGCCTCGCTCTTTACGCTAAAGTTTTTTTAATTTTTAAGAAGTGGAGTTGAGAGAAATAGTCAAACTTTAGCGTAAAGAGCGAGGCGTTGAGGACGAAAAACCCCTTTCATATACGGAGTAATTTCTGTTCGTTTTAAGTTTTAATGTCGCTCCTTACTTTCATTTAAAAATAACTTGTTTTTTTTTGTTTAATCTGTATATGAGACGTATTCTTACAGATGAATGGAGGTTAAAGGGGTGGAGAATAAATCCCCCTTCAAATCACCATGGGGTGTCAGTATGATACACCAAATTTTGAGATGGCGAGTAAATCAATTCACAATCTGGAAATTTTTCCCCGTATTCATTTGGCCCTAGCTGGGTCATAATTCTAGTTTTGGGACACAATATTTCAGAAATCGTGCTTAACCATGACACTATCTCTGTGATCACAGGTAGTGAAGTAGCGCTGCCAAAGTAAAGAGCGAAGTTGCTTCCATGTACTATTTTATTTCTCAAGGCCGCTTTGTATGGAAGGGAGGGTCGTATAAACTTCGAAGGGGGCTCATTCGTTTGAAAATCAAAAGTTAGAGTGATTTTTTTTTAAGATTCAGGAATGAATAGAGGGTAATCAGCCTACTTCTGTTGCCTTTTTTTGTCACTCTCTCCCTGGCAACTCTCCAAAGACATCTGATCAAAATTTTGATATTACCATTTTGCTTGAAATGCTCTAAAAATTCAACAAGCATGCCTCCAGGGACAACGTGACCCCCCTCACATCCACTGGGATAAGAACTGTAGATTATAAAGCTGGTCATTCTTTACGCATAGATTTTATAATGGAAGAGGGACGGGTATGGTTGATCTTGGATGTTCGATTAGCTCGAAACATGTAGCGATCGTTCCCTGGACCAAGGAAGTCACACATATCGTTGGGTGTGAGGGGGCGCTAGAGGGTACTAAATGTGTTTTGTTCCTGATTAGCTGTCTTTCGAATGAGCACTTATGGAAGGTTCGCTAGACCAGGATTCGTGGAGTTTCAAGACGGAAATATAGTCTAGAAACGATACGCGTACCCTTGTAAATCGAAAGACACTATGTGCATCCGAATATCCAATTTAATTACAATATCTCAGGAATGACTCAAGGGCGCGAGTTAAAAATTTCAAGAATTATCAGACAAGTAGGGAATCAAGTAGATTTTAAATTTCGACTGGGGGTGTGTGTGTGTAAATTTAAAACACAATGTGTCACCAGGTCACTGAAATAGCTTGTTCGTAACTTTTAGCTATTGCTGGAAAAAGAAAGAGGAGGGTGTGGCAAGGGTAACTCATATTTAACGTCTGGGGGATGGAAAAGGCCTTAACAATTTTATCCCCAATCCAGACTACAATTATGTCATTGGACTATAAGATCCTATGAGATCATAATTAAGATACTATGTATCGCTAGGCTGACAAAAAGTGGTTTATGTATTAGCTGAGGAACGTCTAAACGTATTATGCGAAATTTCAGGGAATGCTGATCGGGGTGTTGAACTAAGTAAAAAGATATTATGGTTATCAAAATATCTTATCTGCAATATTTGTTGACAAAAATTAACAGCTTAAGGGACCAAGCTGAAACTTTGAGAGAGTATAAGAGGGAAGAGGATAAAGTGTGTTTCAAATTTTGAGTTGAGATGGCAGAGCTGAGACACACTGTATATGCAGGTGAAGGAAATAGCATATCTGCAAAATCTTGAACCCATACGGGGTATGGACTTGAAACTTGAAACACAATCGTTTTTGGGAAATCGGAAACGACGCTCATCCTTAGAAAGGCCTACGAGACGCTAGCTCTAGTCCTGTTGGTCTTATCGTCTCCCTCTATGGGGTATTTTCTCCCATTTCAAATAAATAACGCAAAATTGTTTATGGTAATGACTTTTACTGAAAGAACTTTTAATTAGCTTCATAACTTACTTAATGAGCTTTAAGTATTTGGAATCATCTAAAAACCAAATTCTTCAATGCATAAATTGCCCTAATTTTTTTTTTTTTTTTTTTGAATTCAGTTCCCAGTTGCACGGGTCATTCTTTACTTGCAGTTCATTATGACCGAGTTTTTGATCGCTAGTTTTTAAATTTGATTGTCGAAGCACCTTATCAACATTAGCTATCTACGTTCATAACACAACTCTGGGATAATAATCTATTAATCTCTCCTTATACTTCCAATTTCCTTATTTTTCCAACATGTTTAGCATTATGTGCTTGTCGGCAACTTGCTTTGTTTATACTTATTACTACTGTGTTTAATTCTGTCCACATTAACCAAAGTGTTTCTCCCAGGTATTTATCGTCTTGTGGCACTCTTTCTACTCTTTTATATTTTTTTTCTTGTATTAAAAATATGATTGTCTGTTGATTTTTTGTATGTATGCACATTTATTGTTTTCCCGTTCTACAGACAACGGCCTCAAAATAAAGCTTAATAACATTTGATGTTCTTTGAAATTATTTCACTATTAATAAATTTCGGCGTTGTCACATAAGAATTATAATTCTGAAATGACAAAAACATATGGGTTTAAGAATAAGAATTAATTACTTAATTTTGATAAGTCTCTCCTCCGGGCTACCTTTGCTTTTTTTATATAATTTAGCCACTCAGCACGTGAATTTCTCGTGCAATACTAATAATAATAACATAATTTCAGTTGCTTTTATTAATAAAGTACAGTTTTGTCATAAATAAATTAGAATCTAAAATTGAAATAGCTTATGAGCTTAAGAAATCATAAATTAGAATTAGGAATTTAATTTTGATAAATTTATGCTCCAGGTTACCTTTGCTTTTGTACAGATTTTGGCAATTCAGCACATGATTTGCTCGTGCAATAGCAATAACAATAAGAACATAATTGCAGTTGCTTAAATTAATCGGTAAGGAATTTTAATTAATAAACTTTAGCATTTATTCACCAAGTTGTGCTCCAAAAGAGTAATGGTGTCAATGTGAAACTTTAATGAATGCTGATTAGCATTTTTATCTAAACCAAAGGACACTATGTGCAAAGGGTTTATAAAAAAAGGGTGTATCTGTAATATTTTAGGAATAGCCAAGGGTCTTAGCTCGAAACTTTCAGGCCCCCTACTGCTGCAACTCCTACAACGGCTGCGACCATTCATTAATTTGACTATAACTACTTGCGGATGTGACCACTTCTAATTGCGACTGCTTTCAGGTAATTTTGAAGGGATTAATTATCAACATCAGAGCATATTATTTGCATGCGAATCGTTAAAAATTTATATCAGCAATAGCCTTAGAACAGCTGACGGTGTTAAGTTGAAACTTTCAGGGCTTGTTGAAAGGGATGTTGGAAAGTAATTGAGAGGAAGAGGGCTACATTTCTGACAACTAAGATTCATATATCGGTGATTCTTCTCCTCCAACAGACTCCAGAGCAAAACTTATAAATTATACAATTTATCAATTGTTTCTATGAATTATTTATAATTGAGAAAGGGGAGGGGCTATATCCTGGGTATAACAAACAAATATGAGGGCATAACGGTGAAAATTTATCACGTTTTGAATGTTTCGAACAACCTAATATCTTTGGGCAAAGGGTAGGAAAAAGGGTTTGGGAGGGAAACAGGCTGCCATCAATCCCTTTGACTCTTATAAAAAAAAAAACACTGAAACTTTCAATTTTCATCTGAATGAGCACCTTCCAAAGTTTCTACGATAACTCCTTCCAGGCTGAAAAAGATTAACAAAATGAAATCCTATTGCTCTTTACTTATATTCAGTTTCAGAAATTTTTGTTGAAAACGCCAGCAATTTCATCATTTCAAAGACAAACTTTAAATAGAGTTAATTGAATTGTGATAAAAGGTTTATTCTGGTACACAAAAACTGAACACAGTGAGTGGAGAGAAACAACACACCCTATGGAAATAAAAATACGTATATCATTAGGTTGCAACAAAACGTACTGGGAAAACACATTTCTTAGTTTTCCCTACATAATATGATCAAATAGAAGAAAATGTTAGTAACTAAAAAGAAAATAAAATACTTTATTAGTATTAATTATTTTGTACGGCCTTAAAAAAGAAGAAGATAGAAACAGTACAATTCTTCCTTTCTTCTAAGATAAACAATTTTAGATAAACAATTTACCTGCTAAGTTCTTATTGCACTTCGAAAATTTATATCTATTGAGTTTTTAAACTTGCTTTCAATCTATATCTGTTCAAAATAATGGGAAAAATTGAGGCATTCAAGAATTTTACAGTTGAAAATTTAGAGTAAATATAAGTATTCAGCAAAAAACCTGTTTTACGAATGATGATGATTTAGAAGAATCATCCCCCACTAAGGGCACAAGTTCTTTATCATTTTTGGCCTTCTCGAAAAGAGCTTCTTTTTGCTCCAATTAAACGAACATAGTGTTTCAGGAGTCTTTCTTAAGGAATTGGGGCAAAATTCAAACTTCAACTTAAAGAGTGATGTGTTGAGAAAGAGCAGCCTCCCTCATATACGTCATAATTTCTGTTCGTTTTAAGTTTTAATGTTGCTCCTTACTTTCAGTTGAGAAAGCTCATCTTTTAAAATTAAATTTCTGATGGTTTTCTAAATAATCCCAGGATCTCTGGCTACTCCTCCACGGAAATTTCCGTCCTAACCACGGATGTATTCTCTAGAAAATTAAATCCTGGTGAAAATTTACCCCAGACAATTACCCCTAACATCTCCATGCGTAAAATCGAGTCGGCAAAGAGAAAGCAAGACACATGGTGAATTTTGTATAGGACTTCCGGCAAATTCCTCCAGTGTAAAATTTTCCCTTTGTGTTGGCAAAGATAAAGTAAGACCAATAAAAATAAATTAATATTTATTTTAATAAGAAAAACGAGTTTTCTTAACTGAAATTAAAGAGTGACGTTGAAACTTAAAACGACCAGAAGTTATTTCATATATGAAAGAGGCTGTCCCCTCCTCAACGTCTCGCTCTTTGCGCTAAATTTTTTACCGTTTCAAAAAGTAGAATTGTGACAAAGAGTCAAACTTTAGTGCAAAGAGCGAGGCGTTGAGGAGGGGACAACCCCTTTCATATACGGAATAAAATCTGTTCGTTTTAAGTTTTAATGTTGCCCCTTACTTTGATTTGTAAAAAAAACGAAAATCCCCTCCCCTGAGGAAAAGTTGTCTCATAAATACCCCTAGTAGGAAGTTTCCCTCCAGAAAATTCCCCCTGGAGAATTTATCCCGTAGAAAACTTCCCATGGCGAATTTCTCCCGTGAAAAATCCCTCCCCTTAACATATCTACATGTCTAATTGAGTCGGCAAAGAGAAAGTAAGACCAATAAAAATAAATTAATATTTGTTTTAGTAATAAAACAAGTTTTCTTAACTGAAAGTAAAGAGGAACATTGAAACTCAAAACGGCCAGAAATTATTCTGTGTATGAAAGGGGCTTTCCCCTCCTCAGCGCCTCGCTCTTTACGCTAAAGTTTTTATTGTTTTAAAAAGTAGAGTTGCGACAAAGAGCCAAATTTTACCATAAAGAGCGAGGCGTCGAGGAGGGGACAGCTCCTTTCATATACGGAATAAAATCTGTTCGTTTTAAGTTTTAATGTTGCTCCTTACTTTGAGTTGTAAAAAAACTTGTTTTTATTAAACTCCTGAACGCTTTTCAACTAATGCAGGCTTGAATTGGAATCACCGTATACGAAAAATTAAAACGAAATTTACATATTAATTTTGGGAGATTTACTCCGTATATGAAGTGTTGCACCCTCCTCAATACCTTGCTCTTTATGCTAAAGCTGTTAGCACTTTTTCGCAAGCTTCCTATTCTTATTAAACGTCTTCTGCATTTCCTTACCCGCTCTTAAGAAATTAGCACTAACAACTAAACTTGAGTGTAAAGAACAAGGTATTGAGGAGAGGGCAACTCCTTATTTATGGAATAATTTCTGTTCGTTTTTCAAATAATGTCGGTAATTTTTGCTCACCCTCTATGAAATTCCTACCCATCACGGAACACTCTTTTGTGGAAATCTCAACCAACTCAAAGTGCCTCCCCCCCCCCTCCGTGAAGTTCCCTCTAGACAGTTTCATTTTCACTGAAAATCCCACCTCCTTGTAAAATTGCTTGCGGACTATTCAGCCTAAAACATTTTCCTTAGCATTCTTTCATGTGAACAAGACTTTAAACTCTAATCAGTTTCTCAATCACTGCTGAAATCTCCCCTTCCGTGGAAACCATTTCCCGGAAATAAAAACACGCTGGAAATATCCCCCGGATAATTTCCCCGGAACATCTCGACATGAAAAATTTGCAAAGAAAATGTAAAACAATTAAAAAGAATTTCGTATACTAATTCTGTCAGATCTTCCCCATTGTTACATTTCCCCTGGAAAATTTGCCCTCCAGAAATATCCCTCCCCAAGAAAGATTCTCCCTATAGAAATCCACCCCAAGCCCCTTTCCCATTCCAAAAAGTTTCTGTATACTTCCCAATAACGAATACTATACGTAATCAATGGGCAAATTTCATAACTTACAGACCTCTCCCCACGGGCTGCGGGGGTCAAGACATAGTTAATTGATCTTTCAACTATACTGAACAAAATGGTCATCTCAAAATTTTGATCAGATAACTTTGGGGAAAATGGGCGTGGGAGGGGGCCCAGTGGTCCTCCAATCTTTTGGTCACTTAAAAAAGGCACTAGAACATTCAATTTCCGTTCAAATGCACCAACTCCCGATCTTCTTGGACCATTTTTTCTCTACGATCACCCCTGGGAAAAAAACAACAACACATAAATACGCATCCGTGATCTGTCTTCTGGCAAAAATAGCAAAATTCCACATTTTTGCAGTTTGCAATTTGAGACTTCTACAGTGATGTTTTCTGGTACGCTGATGGCGTGATTTTCATTAAGATTCCTTGACTTTAAAAGTTGTTTCCCCCTATTTAAAAAATCAGGCAAATATTCTAATGCTTATAACTTTTGATGGGTGACACTAAACTTGTTGAATATTATATATACAGAATCAGAATAATGAGCTGATTCTTTTGATGTATCTATTGAAATTAAAACTCCGTTTTTTAGAGTTTTGCTTACTATTGATTTCTATTTTCAAAAAAAGGAGAAACATACCCTAAAAGTCAAGGGATCTTCATGAAAATCACATTATTAGATCCAGCATATCCGAGAATCCTATAGTAGAAGTTCAAGCTCTTTCCCAACAATCTTTTCCCAGGGGCTATGGGGGATCGTTTTATCTCCAGATGCATAGTTGTTGGACCTTTCAGCTGTGGTGCACAAAATGGCTATCTACTTGCCCTCCAGTTTTTGGTAACTTAAAAAGGACAACAAAGTTTTAATTCCCATTTGAATGAGCCATTTTCCGATATTCTAGGATTATTAGTTCGATGCGATCATCCCTGGGAAAAACAAAAAAACAAACAAACAAATAAAGACGCATCCGTGATCTTTCTTGTGGCAAAAAATACAAAATTCCACATCACGAGAACTAGAAACTTCTACAGTAGGATTCTCGAATACGCTTTATCTCGTGATTTTGATAGATAACATTAAACTTGATGAATTTATATGTTTGGAATCAGCATAACAAGCCCATACCTTTGATATATCTAATGATATCAAAATTCCGTTTTTTAGAGTTTTGGTTGCTATTGAGCTATGCCGCTCAATATTTGACATTACTAAACGAAACAAAGCAGTTAAAAGCTGTTTGAAAAGTGCTAACAGCTTTAGCGCAAAGAGCAAGGTAGCTCTTTGCGCTAAAGCTGTAAGGGGTAAAGAAACCCCTTTATGTACGGAATAATCGTAGCTCTTTAGAAAATTTGGCATATCAATCATCCAGCGATAATTTCTTTAAAATCCGATTCTAAATTGCGACCAGCAGTTGTAAATTTTAATTTTGCTGCAGTCTCTTTTGTAAGAGATATTTCGTACAAGTCAAGTAAATGTTTTGGAAGTTATGGTCTCCCAAACTTTTTGTTTTTTGAATTATATTTTCCCTGTGCTTCTGCACAGTAGCCAAGCCAAGTCCTCTTTTAGTTCGTTTCTTTACCATCTTTTACAATGTACTTTTGTGAACTAACTAGGCCAAGTTCTTCTTTAATTATCTTACTATTATCTTTACCTTATTTTTAATATTTAATTATATTTAATATTTTAATTATTTTAATTATTTAATTATTATAATATTATTATAATATTATAATAATTATTATAATATAATAATTATTATAATTATAATATTATAATAATTATTATAATAATATATAATATTATAATATATAATAAATATTATAATATTATATATAATATTATTTTAATTATTTAATATTTTAATTATTTTTAATATTTTTATCTTTACCTTACTATTATCTTACGTCTTTCAGTCTTTGACCGCAACCTAACTCAACGGAGCACTCCTATTTACATAATATGTTGAAACATTCACTCGTGATGTCTGCCAAGACAAGTTGAAACGCTCAGGGCTTGAAAAGGGGTGATTGGAACAATTGGGCCTAACCGGGCCCCGTATTTGGAAGGGCCCCGCACCGTCATCAAAATGTACAACGGATTTTCGAAATTACAAAATGTTATATTTTCAGTAAGCGCTGCTTCTGGAGAGGCATAGTTTTCCAGGCTAAAATCAACAACAAAAACTATCTGAAAACAACAGTAAATCAGGTTTGTTACTAAACTAAATAGTTTAGCAATAATGTTGATTAAAAGTGAGGACACAAGGAAAATAGATTTTAAAACCATTTTAGAAGCAATTACAGAGCAAAAATTTTGAAATATGTAATTTCATATACCCATATTTGGTGATATAAATTTCAAAAGGCATTTTCAGCAGGTTCATAATATCTGGGGAAAACAAACGCATATTACCGTAAGTGCGAATTAGCATAAAAAGAACAAAAAGGGACAAAACCGTTAGCTCAAAATGGACAAACTGGATCATCAAACGAGATAAGATAAAGATAATGACCTGAGAAATTTAAACACACGACGGGTGAACAACCTAGATTGTAAAAAGTAATAAGACCTAAGCTGCAAAGGTAAAAGGCACTGAAAATATATCTGAAGCAATGATAAACAAACACAAAGATTAAAGAGAAAAGTAGCTAAAATATTAACAAAACTGACAATTAGAACAAGTCAAAAACGAAACTGAAGAACATAGTATTTCTATATTGCAGTTTAAAGATAAGTGGCAGGAAGAACCACAACAACTCAAATCGAAAATGAAGAATAAAAAAAATATATGATAAAATATATATGATAAGAAATATATGAGGATCAGGACGAACCAAAATGAGAATTAAGAAAAGAGAAATTTGTTGTTAGTAGATATACGACTGAGAGAACAAAGAACTACGCAGTTAGAAAACAATCAACAGCGAGAATTACAAGCATTAGCAGGAATCATAACGTGTCAAACATGAGAATGAAGAATAAAGAATTGTACGGTTATCAGACACACTGAAGCAAGAATCAGAAAGTGTCAAAAATGACAGAGAAGAACAAAGAACTTTGTTGTTAAAGGACAGCAAGAATCAGAACGAGTTAAAAATAAAAGTGAAGAAGCAAACAATGTTATGTTTGAAGAACAGGACCATCACAATCTTCGATGCCAGCAAATTGTAAATAGCATGCAAGTGTTATTTACAAGTCATTAGAACCCTTCAACTCTGAATTTATTCACTGTGGAGTCCTTTTCTTGAAACTTCCTGTGGAGGCTCCAAGAAAATACAATGCACATTAAATTTTGATTTTAATTTTAGCTAAAAATTTAATATGTAGAGGGGTTCTCAAAACGAGCTCCAATCAGGCCCCACACTTAGTCGATCCGGCCCTGGAAAAGCTGACCGTTTATCAGCTGGAGACCGGTATTTATGCCCGCCTATTTGAAAATAAATGTGCAACAGTTTAGGAGTTTCTAATATAAAACTGATGGTAACAATTTTTAGTAGAAACAAATATGCTGAGGAAAAAACTTCAAAGTCAAGTTGTTCCTTTCAAAACCCTCTACAGGTCCATGTTAAATTTATTAAACTTGTATATACTGTTTGCATAGACAAGTTGAAATAGGTTTTGCAAGAAAAAGCTTAATTTAGAAAGCCCAGTAAAAAAAAACACACAGATTATGGTGCTAGATCAGGGGAAAAGATAGGAACCAAAATCAATGCCTTTATGCGTCTGTTGTCACAAGACAAGCTAAAAATACTTAACATGAAAGAGATAGCCGGGAAGTTTTCTATACAGTTCCCCCTAAACTGCTTCCTCTCTAAGCAAAAACGTAATCAATTCATGAGCCTTGGTGGTTAAGGAGGATCATAACAAAGCCAACGCTTTTAGATGGTATTCGTTAATGTTTTTATAGCGGTTTGCGCTGTTTGTATTGTGTGAAGGACAATGCACGGGATTTTGTTTTTCTTTATTTTAATCTGGTACTATTCTTTTATTGGTAAAATAATGAATTACAGGTCAGTATAATTCCAGCTCATGGGCTGAAATAAATTCTCAATATGTCTCTATTTCATCCAGTTTTCATAGCAGACTATATACCGTGTAAGCACCTTCTAAAAATCCTAGAACTGGAACCAAGGATAATTTGTATACATTACGTTCTGCTCGCCAGCCTTATTTACGATCAGGGCTAGTAGACACATGTTTCCAAAGTGACCCCTTGAGGTTGGCGACAGACCATGGAAAATGATCACGTAAAGAGGGCAATAGAAATCAAAGTCATTACCGAAACTGTCTGTAATACATAACGTCGCGACCGGGTCTCAATTTAGGGTTGCAAATAACCGAAAGGGGATACTTTTTCTGGCCATTTACTGGACAAATTGTTTCAGAAACAAATTTCGGAAAAAGCAATATTATGTTGTTGATATTAACCGGCGCCATCGCCTGCTCTTAGAACTGTCGAGAAACGGACATGTCTATAAAGCAAATAAATTAACATGTACTCTGGAGGATCTTTTTCCAAACAAATAAGTGAATGTGTTAATTTATCTTAATAGTTCGTTATGAATAGATATTTTGCTGCAAAATACCCAAATTAGAACGGAAGATATTCGTCGAAATGTATAAAGACTGAAGTTGGATGTTTTGTCTTAATAACATACAATTATTTGACAAATTAAAAAAAAGTTTTTGAGAATGCATCTTTAGCATTTAATATGTTAATCTTGGTCTTTTCAGAAATAAAATTCAGATACTTTTATGAAATAAATAAATTTGAGGTGGTAACCGATCTTAACAAAACTGTTAGTAAGGACTAAAGTACGAGCAGGTGTTCAGGGTTGTGGTAGCACATGCGAACTTTGTTCCCACTGTAACATTAACATTAAAAACTAAGAAACTTTTTATTTAGCCTACTCCCACACCTCATCTTTTCTTCATCGACGAAACTATATTTGTATTGCCTCACAACCTAATGTCAATAGACGTTCTTTGCCAGAATTTCCTTTCAACGTAACAAAGATTATGTTGTCTATGGTTGACTTGCAATTAAATTGGAATTGACCCAACTATGTTTTGCATGTTTCTCCAACCGCAGAAAAATAAAGAAGCTTTCATAAAAAAACAGGAGTTATTCCCGGCGATGTTATAGTCAGATTTGTGGATAAAACCAACATTATACTTGACTAGAGCACCAATTATGTCAGGGACGGATCTAGAACTGTCAGCACCCGGGCCAAGAAAGGTAGTTGGTGCCCCTGTCAATAAGCCCATTATATCATGAAAAGAGAAATCACCAATGCTACAGCACAAACACAAAAAAAAAAAAAAAAAAAAAAAAAAAAAAAAAAAAAAAAAAAAAAAAGAGACAGAAGGAGAAAAGGAAGACTGTTTTCCTAAATTAGTGATTAATATAGACCAGCACTTGAATGAGGCCTTAACCCTACTCATCCATACAATCACATAGGTCAAACAGCATAGCCACACACAATCAGCCATAAAGAATAATCCATGGACAGGCAGTCATGTCGTCAATAAGTATAAGTCGTCATTTACCGAACAATAGAAAAAATATATATATATATATATATATATATATATATATATATATATATATATATATATATATATATATATATATATATATATAATGTGGGCATTTTAACAACTCAAAATGCCCACGACTCTAAATTCCCACGGCTCAAAATGCCCACGACTCAAAATGCCCACGACTCAAAATGCCCACGATTGGATAAATTTTAGGTTTCACTCCTTAATTGGGGTTGAGACGAGGGGTTCCTCACTCCCCAAACCCGTGTACACCGGGTGCTGGTGCTGGAAGACGCTGGGAGGGTGCCGGGAGGTTGCCATTTCATCCTAGACAGGGTAAAAACTGAAAAAAGTGGAAGGTGCCGGGAGGTGCCAGGTGGATGCCGAGAGGGTGTCATTTTATTCTAGACAGGGTAAAAACTAACAAAAGTGGAAGGTACCGGGAGGTTGCCGGGAATGAGTGTACACCAGGTGCCGGAGAGTGAACAACCCCTCGGGATGAGAGAGTGACGGAAGGAGTAGAAGACGAGTACCAGAATGACGATAATCGATCTGAACTTGTATAATATCAATTATAATACAATACTGCTTAAAGATTTATGAGAAACATAATGTGGCCTATTGCGTCGTAGCTAGATGCCGCAAAAGCGCTGCGCTTTCTTGAGGAAGCCTCTGACGGATACAGAGCCCCCTTGGAACTTTTCTTTTAAAGCTTGAAACTAGGATGATGTTAATATCCCATGTGACCAGTTTGAACTGTCGGCATCTGGAACTGTCGGCGTTTTAAGCTGCCGGCATTTCGAACGATACCAACTTCTGTAGGGCATTTCGATACCAATTTCATCGTGGGCATTTCGAGTCGTGGGCATTTTGAGCTGTGGGCATTTTAATCGTGGGCATTTTGATCGTGGGAATTTTGAGCCGTGGGCATTTTGAGTCGTGGGAATTCTGAGTGAGAGCATCGTGAGCGTGGGCAAATAGATCGTGGTGATTTTGGGAACCGCCCTATTTATATTGTCTTCGTATGAAAGCTTTTAAGCCACATGACGATCAAAAAGTGCCTTGTGAGCCGGTGCCCTTACGGAATCAGCCCATCCCTTTCTCCACTCCCTAGATCCTTCCCTGAATTATATATCCCATTCATTGTTTATATGGTTGACCTATGATTAACTTTCAAGTGTATTGACCAGTTGGAGTAAAGATTGAGGGCATAATATTTTGAAATTGGAAAAGACGAAAGCTTGAACCAGCAGTTTTCCTACTATAAGATGAATCTTGCAAAAAATACGAACACAAAGGGTTAGTAGGCAGTAGTGGGGAACAAAATAGAGATTGCATACGCTTTTCCGGTCAGTTTCTTTCCGCTTCAATTGGATGACGTTCAACTCGAGGAAAAACATTCTGCCTCCATAAATTTTACCCTCATATGGACAAGTGCGACAATGATCCAGATTAGGCAATATCCTTCATAGATTGGATTGATGCTTTGTTCACTAGATAAAAGAACTAGGAAAAAGTTAAATATTTTATATTTCCTACATTTTTGACAACCTTTGCTCTTTATGCTAAAGTCTTGAAGCTCTTTAAAAATGTTTGTCATTCCATTTCAACGGCCCTTGTGTTTGAGCAGTCTTTCTTAAAGAATTGTGACAAAAAGTCAAACTTTCGCGCAAGGAGCGAGGGTTGAAGAGGGGAAATACCCCCTCATATACTGAATAATTTCTGTTCGTTTATAAGTTTTAAGGTTGCTCCATACTCTTAGTTGAAAAAGCTTGTGTTTCGTATCTGAGTTTTGAGCATTTTTAAAATCGTACCAGGAAATCCCATTCCCCCGTGTAAATTTACTTTGGAAAATGCCCTTTGAAAATTCTCCTCCCCACAGAAAATTCTCTCTTTAGAAAACCCCTCCCCTGCAGAAAATCCCCCCAAGAAATTTCGGATGTTTCCCAACAATAAATGCTACATGTAAATTATTGGCGAATTGCATAGCTTACATTCCTTTCCCAACGAGTTTTTGGGGTCCTGTCATCATCAGAGACATAATTAATGAACCTTTCAACTATACTGAACAAAATGGTTATCTAAAAGTTTTACTCAGACGTCTTGAGGAGAAAAGGAAAGTGTGAGGGGTGCTAGTTGCAATCCAATCCTTATGGTTCCTTAAAAAGGGTAATAGAATTTAAAATTTTGCGTTTGAATGAGTCCTCTACCGTTATTTTAGTATCATTTGGTCAATAGTATCACCCTTGAAAAAGAAAAAAAAACAACAACGAATAAAGACGCATCTGTGATCCATTCTTCTAACAAAAATTACAAAATTTCGCATTTTTGTAGATAAGAGCTTGAAACCTCTACAGTAGGGTTCCCTGATATACTAAATCTGAAAGTGAGGATTTTTGTTAAGACCACTTAACTCTTTTGAGTTACTCCCACCTTTTTCTAAAGTCACACGAATTTTAAGGTAGCTGGTAACATTAAACTTAATGAATTTTGTATGTTTGGGATCGGCATAAAAAGCCATTTCTTTTGATGTATCAATTGTCATTAAAATTTCGGTTTTTTAGAATTTCGTTTACTATTGAGCCAAGTCACTCCTTACTTACAGTTCGTTACAATGAACTGTTTGATTGAATTGTTCACTTCGGGAAAATCAAAGTGATGTAAAGCTTTAAAGATTTACAGTAAAAACAAGTGAATATGATTCAAGCGGAAATGTTACTACATATTTGTTCATCAACTTATTAATCACAACCAAACACTAATGTGATTACTTTCTAGTATTTATTTTCTAGATCCTTTTCTAGAAAATAGCTTACACATGCAAATTCTACAAGGGAAGAAGTTTTCAACTAAGATAGTCAATTTTCCAATAGAAAAACAACGATAAAATAATACAATGATTTAATAATAACATTGAAACAACACTAGTCGTATCCTCCTCAAGTAGAATTTAACTCAAACCACAAAACTATAATCAAACCACTGCGGGGAGGGGGTTGCTCTCTTTAAAAAATTGTGCATATTAGATGACTCAAGCTACTTGTGGTGGAATTGTTCCATCCGTGGCAAAGTTACACCACTCTGATCAAGTAACTGGCTTATCACATTTCATTAACACATAAAATACGCAACCCATTTCTAACGAAATCAGACACACCTAATATTGGCAATGGCAGATTTCCTTAAAAGTGTTAAACTTCAGGCTGACAAGTGAATCAAATTCACTTGGGTTTGTTTTGATTTGCTATTCTCAGCTTTTATTGAATACTCTTCAAATGTATCCATGCTAAGTTAAAGGACTGACTTTAGAATTCCCAGAAATAGCCGACTGAGGGACATCTTAAATGAACTAATATGTTCCAATGCTTGGATTTTGGAATTAAACATTTTTTATTCAAAAAAAACTTCGATTAAAATTTTAATGAATTGAAAAAATATATTTATATAATTTTCTTCAAAATATCAAAACTAATTCAATAGTTATTTTAAGTGAGAAGATAGTAGCTAGAATTTTTGGCTGAAAAGGTTTTGGCAGCCCTTTAGTAGTGACAAAGGCAATGCTAGGGATTGCACACTCTTATTTGGGCTCTAAAGGTTGCCTATAATTGAGTCATTGACCTACTTACATAACATTACTACAAGAGAGATATATCATTAGCTTAATCCAGGCGGCATCTCAGTTACAAATTCCTGTTTGGGTATGATTAACAAAGTAAATCCATCGACAGTTACATAAATAATTATATTTTATTTGGGTTGAATAAAACCGGTTAAATTTATAGGAATCCTACATTAAGTTAATATAAAGTGGGAATTTAAATGAACTATTTTAAAAGGTGACGAGAATAGGATCTTAATAATATCGAAATGAAGTTAACAAGATAATTTAAGGCCGTGATTAAGTGAACTTGAAAACATCGAGCTTCAGAATTGAAGTAAGGTTAGCCTTCTGTCTTTTAATTCTCTAGAGACCGTTGGTTGTCAAAACTTCGAATAGTACCAATTATCAAGTCTTGTCAAAGGTTTTGATTGACAGCTTCCTTTGGTGAGATGTTTCAGCCGAGAAATAGTAATATATTTGGCTGGGTAAAAATAAGATTTTATTATTTAAAGTAAAATAAAAATTTTAAGATTTAAAATTTTTTTTAATTTTTTACTTAAAATTTAAGTAAAAATAAATTTTATTAGTTAAAGATATACGCAACTTACAAATTAGCTTACGTAAAGAAACTTCTGTATTCTCATATTTTTATTGCATATATGAGGGGTTTCACCCCCTCGTCAGTACCTCACTCTTCACGCTAAAGCTTAAAATTTGTCAAAATTTCTTAAGAATGACCCCTGAATAACAAAAGCCGTAGAATAAATAGTTGGAATTTCTAAAAATACTTTAACGTAAAGAGCGAGGTATTAGGAGGTGAGCCCCTCATATGCGTAATAATTTCTGTTCCTTTTAACAGAAATTATTATGGAATATTTACAGGAATTAATATTTACAGGAAAATAATAACAGGAATATTGTGTTCCTTTCAGTTGAAAAACTTTGCCATATTTATTTTTTCATTGTTTTTTTTTTAATAATGCTAGAAAATCCTGCGCTCCCTTCATGGAAATTTTCTTCCCCCATGACAAATTCCTCCGTGAAAAGTTCCCCCAACATATCCCACTCTTCTCAACCCCTGCCCCAAACCAAATGAAAACGCCCCAGAAAACGTCTGTACACTTCCCAATAACCATTACTATATGTAAGCACTGGTCAGTGTTAGTAGCTTGTAGCCCCTCCCATGGGGACTGTGGGGGAGTAGGTCATCTCAGAATTTAAATCCGGTGACTTTTAGAAAATAATTAGCGTGCGACGGGGGCCTAGGCACCCTCCGATTTTCTTGGTCACTTAAAAAGGGCACTAGAACTTTTCATTTCCGTTAGAATGAACCCTATCGCAACATTCTAGGACCACTGGGTCGATACGATCACCCCTGAAAAAAAAACAAATAAACACGCATCCGTGATCTGCCTTCTGACAAAAAATAAAAAATTCCACATTTTTAAACAGTTCGTAGTAACGAACTGTAGTAAGGAGCGACTAGGCTCAATAGTAACCAAAACTCTAAAAAAATGGAATTTTCATACCGATAGTTATATCAAAAGAATGGCATTTTAATGCTGATTTAAATATATAAGTTTCATCAAGAATAGTCTTACCCATCAAAAATTACGAGCCTGAAAATATTTGCCTCATTTTAGAAAATAGGAGGAAACACCCCCTAAAAGTCATACGATCTAAACGAAAATCACACCATCAGATTCAGCGTATCAGAGAACCTTGTCGTAGAAGTTTCAAGCCCCAATCTATAAAAATGTGGAATTTCGCATTTTGTGCCAGAAGACAAATCACAGATGCGTGTTTATTTGTTTTTTTTTCCAGGGGTGATGGGAAATTAGAGGGCACCTAGGCCCCCTCCCACGGTCATTCTTACCCAAAGTTACCGGATCAAAATTCTGAGATAGCCATTTTATTCACCATAGTCGAAAAACCCAATAACTATGTATTTGGGGACGACCTACTCCCCCGCAGTCCCCGTTGGAGGGGCTGCAAGTTACAATCTTTGACCTGTGTGTACATATAGTAATGGTTACTAAGAAGTGTACAGACGTTTTCAGGGGGATTTACATATAGTAATGGTTATTGGGAAGTGTACAGGTGTTTTCAGGAGAATTTTTTGGTCGGGGAGAGGGGTCGAAAAGAGGGGGATATACTGGGGGAACTTTCCATCGAGGACTTGGTCATGGGGGAAGAAAATTTCCATGAAGGGAGCGCAGGATTTACTAACATTATTAAAAAAAAAAAACAATGAAAAAATATATATGAAAAAGTTTTTTTTTCAGCTGGAAGTAAGGAGCAGCATCAAAACTTAAAACGAACAGAAATTATTACCCATATGAGGGGCTCACCTCCTCCTAATACCTCGCTCTTTACGCTAAAGTATTTTTAGTAATGTCAACTATTTATTCTACGGCTTTTGTGATTCAGGGGTCATTCTTAATTAATTGGGCCAAAATTTAAGATTTAGTGTAAAGAGAGAGGTACTGACGACGGGGTGAACCCTCTCATATGTGTAATAAAAATATGAGAATAAAAAATTCTTCACGTAAGCTAGTTTATAAGTTACGTATATCTTTTACTTATAAAACCATTCGTAATAAATTAAATTTCTAGTTGCCTTTTTTTATTAACCAAAAAATTGGAGGGCAACTAGGCTTCCTCCCCCGCTCTTTTTTCCCAAAATCATTCGATCAAAATTATGAGTAAGCCATTCAGCAAAAAAAAAAAAAAAAAAAAATTCAAATTTTGTTTCAATTATTACTCTGCGGAGAGCCAAAATCAAAACATGCATTTATTCAAAAACATTCAGAAATTAAATAAAAAAACAAGTTTTTTCAACTGAAAGTAAGGAGCGACATTAAAACTTAAAACGGACACAAATTACTTCGTATATAAAAGGGGCTGCTTCCTCATCAACGCCCCACTCTTTACGCTAAAGTTTTTTACTGTTTTAAAAAGAAGAGTTGGGAGAAAGAGTCAAACTTTAGCGTAAAGAGCGGGGCGTTGATGAAGAAGCAGCCCCTTTTATATACGAAGTAATTTCTGTTCGTTTTAAGTTTTAATGTCGCTCCTTACTTTCAGTTGAAAAAACTTGTTTTTTTATTTAATATATTTAAAATCAGCATTAAAATGCGATTCTTTTGATGTAGCTATTGGTACCAAAATTCCATTTTTTAGAGTTTCGGTTACTATTGAGCCGGGTCGCTCTTTACTACAGTTCGTTACTACGAACTGTTTGATAAAGTTGGAGGACAAGCAATATAAACAAAGGTATTTTATTTCAAATGACAATACAATTAAGTATGTAACTACAAAGAAGGATAGAATGTAAGGAAAATGAATTTTCCTGTTACCGGTATTAGACGATTAATCTTATAAGTACGGCTCTTGTATTGGAACCCCCTGTGGAACTTTGGGATCAAAGCATCAATGAAGAATCCTTTCAGCTTGGGAAAAATCTTTTCGGTCCAAAAGCCTGGATTGCGGTCTATCTTTTCAATGTAGAAGTCTTTCTGGGTAAAAATCATGAAAAAGCAAGTATATAGCTGAGCACATTCAAGCTGACTGATTGTACTTGGTAAAAGTAGTCGTGGCCTCGTTTGGGGTTGACCAGTCCATTCTTTCCAACTTCCATGCAATAGTCCGCCTTAGACTCTTTTCGGTTCTTTATCCACTAGCCTATCCCCAAATTTCTCGCAGTTTCGCAGTTCCATACCTCGCTTTGATTTAATTTTCCCCATGATTTCGGCTTTGTGTGCATAACTTTCCTGAAGGCTCCTGACTATTTCTCATTTCTATGTTTCTTCATTGCATTGAAATAATTTATGAAAATTTCACACTAGTAACAAGCAGCTGATTATTCCAGCTTGTCATTTTCGTCTCTAGGGGTTATTATCGGCGATCTGAAACGATTCTTTTTGGCAACCGACGTGTAAAAATTTCAGGTAGCTGAAAATATTCTAGGGGACTGTTAGAAAACAGGAAAATACATCAAAAAATGGTTCCAATCATCTTATAGGTTATTGTCTTCTGCACATGATAGTACCAATTTTGTTCCAAAAGCAATATCCTTCATAGAGTACACTTGTGAAAAATACCTAGACATTTTCTAAGATTTCTAAGCAATTAGAGGAAATAGAACAAAATCCTTTCAAACATTTTGTAGCATCTTCAAGAAGCTATGGCCTGATATTAAAAGCGGCATCTTCCGCCAATGAATACTTGAGTACTTTTTAAATATAAATTTTCAATTTAACATGGGATTTTTGAGTTCCATCAGTTCACTTAATCACCCCCTTAAACCGTTTCATTTGATTTCAAGTTTGACTAATAGAATTTATGATATAGCATTAAACTTTAAATAACAACATATATAACATAGGCATAATGTAACCACTTGTATCATCATATTCATGGGAATTAATGCTTATATCAAAGCTTCTTTTAGAGCGGAGTTATGGTCATCCATGTCAAACCTCCAAGGGCCCCAATACCCCTCCCCCTTTTGTACTTTTTGACTTTGAATTTTATTGGAACTTCATTTTTTTCATATCTAAAATATAATTTAAACAAAAACAAAATCACTGGCGATATTTTCAAAATGAAGATGATATAGATATTTTAGTCGTGATTTTTCCTATTAGAAAAATAATGTTTGTAGTGACATTTTTAAGACTTATAAATTTTTGGGACTTCGAATTTTGAAAATAATTTTTAGTATTGGGGTATGATGAAAGTCGAAATTAATAAATTTGCATATATTTTAAGCAATGATACGACAGCCTTAAGCGGGACATGGCACAATAAAGCCTATTAAAAGTATTGCTTAGTATTGGGGTATGCCAAAAGTCGAAGTTCATAAGGTTGTATATATTTTAAGCGATAATATGACAGACCTATAAGGGAAATAAAACAATAAAGCCTATTGAAAAGTAATACTTAGTATTGGGGTATGCATGAAGTCAAAATTGATAAACGTCGTATATATTTTAAGCGATGATATGACAACCCTATAAGGGATATAATAAGGCCTTGATTGGTGACTGAGGATGACAAATCTAACAAAAAGCACTTTTATATATAACAAACTCAGCTAGTAGGTAAATTCGGAGTGTCTTAATATTTGACTGAGTATCAAAAACTTATTAAAAGCACTTTTGACGACAATAAACTGAGAGGGATGATAAATTACGAGTGTTTCACTTGCTGGCTGAGAACCAAAAAATTAATAAAAACATTTTGACTTCAACACATCCTGCTACTTTTCTCAACTCAGCACTTTTGCATACAACAAACTCAGCTAGTAGGTAAATTTGGAGTGTTTTAGTTGCTGACTGAGCATCAAAAACTTAATACAACCAATTTTAACTACAAGAAACTGAGAGAGTTGATAGATTCCGTTGTATTAGTTGCTGACAGAGTGCCAATCAAACACACAGATTGATATATACAGACAGACAAATACAGACATGGGGACAAGCAAACAACCACCCAGACGCATATGCACAGAGATAGAGAGACAAGCAAACAGCCGCTGAGACACAGAGGCACAGGAAGAGAGAAAGAGAGAGAGAGATAGACACAAAAAAACCTATAAAAAAGAGAGTCAGACACAAAAACCTAAAAGACAGATCTGGGGGCAAAGCAAAGATCCTCCCAGAAATACAGGCATATCGAGAGAGACAAATAAAGAGGTAGACAGACACACAAGCACAGAGAGAGAGATAGAATGGCAAAAACACCTAAAAACTCACAGAATCAGACACACAAACATACGAAGACAGATATGGGGACAGGCCAACACCAGATCAGACACATAGGGACGCAGAGAGAGAGAGAGAGAGAGAGAGACGGAGAGAGACAAAAAACACATAAAAACACACACATCCAGACATACAAACAGACAAAGACCTACACTGAAACAAGTAAACACCCACTTAGACACACAGGCACAGAAAGAGAGAGACAGAGAGAGAGAGAGAGAAACACATACAAACACACAGAGTCAGACACACCAACGTTAGAAGAGAAACTTGCAAACGCCCACTCAGACGCACAGGCATAGAGACTGAGAGAGACAAAAACACATTAAAAAGCATAGATTCAGACATACAAAGACAGACAGGAGGACAAGCCAACACCAAGCAACATACAAACACACTAAGACAGACACGGAGACAAGCAAACACCCAATCAGACACATAGGCAGAGTATATTTGTCTCTCTTTAACTTTGCCTATGTGTCTGAGCGGGTGTTTGCTTGTCTCCGTGTCTACCTTAGTATGTTTGCATGTCAGAATCTGCGTATTTGTGTTTTGTTTGTGTCTGAGCAGCTGTTTGCTTGTCTTTCTCTCTCTCTGCCTCTTGTTTGTCTCTGTATCGGTATTAGTGTGTTTGTGTGTCTGAATCTCTATATTTGTACGTCTCTCTCTCTCTTTGCCTGTGTGTCTGGTTGCATGTTTGCTTGTATCTCTCTCTGTACCTGTGTGTCTGACTGGCTCTTTGTTCTTCTTTCTCAATATGCCTTTGTGTCTGAGCGGGTGTTTGCATGTTTCTGTGTCTGTCTTTCAGTGTTTGTAAGTCTGACTTTGTGTGTTTGTATGCATTTTGTTTCTCTCTTTTTTTTTCTCTCTCTCTCTCTCTTTCTCTCCTTGTGCCTGAGTGTCTCACTGCCTTTTTACTTGTCTCTTTCACTGTGTTTGTGTGTCTGATTATATGTTTGCTTGTTCCCATGGCTGTATTTTTGTTTCGCGTGTCTGACTCTCTTTTTGGTAGGTGTTTTCTCTCTCTATATATCTCTCTCTCTCTTTCTCTCACTCTCTCTCTCTCTCTCTCTCTCTCTCTCTCTCTCTCTCTTTCTCTCTCTCTGTGCCTCTGTGTCCGTGAGGGTGATTCATTGTCCCTGCGTCTGTCTTTGTCTGTTTGTATGCATGAATCTGTATGTTTGCATGTTGGTAAACTGTCAGCAAGTAAGACAGTTGGAATTTATCAACTCCCTCAGTTTATTGTAATCAAAAGTGTTTTATTAGATTTTTGATGCTCAGTCAGCAACTAAGACTCTTCGAATTTACCTACTAGCTGAGTTTGTTGTATGCAAAAAGCGATGAGTTGAGAAAAGTAGCTGAGTTTTTTGTAGTCAAAAATGCGTTATTAATTTTTGGCACCCAACCAGCAAGTAAAACACTTGTAATTTATCAACTCCCTCAATTTATTCTAGTCAAAAGTGCTTTCACTAAATTTTCAATACTCTTCCAACTACTAAGACACTTCGGATTGACCTACTAGTGGAGTTTGTAGTAAGAAGAAGTGCTTTTTATTGGTTTTTTGATACTCAGTCACCAACTAAGGCTTTATTATATCATTTCTCTCATATGGCTGTCATATCATCACTTAAAATATATACGACCTTATTAACTTCGAATATGTGCATACTCCAAACTTTTCAAATGGTTTTATTGTATCATTTCCTTTATAGGGCTGTCGTATTACTGCTTAAAATATATATGACTTTATTTCGGCTTTATACATACCTCAATACTAAGCACTATTTTTCAGTAGGTTTTAATGTATCATATCCCGCATAGGGCTGTGGTGTCATCGCTCAAAATATATACGACTTATTTAATTTCGACTCTATGCATACCCAAAAATTCCAAGTGAAAAAAAATTAAAAATGTCACTAAACACATTATTTTTCTAATAGAAAAATTCACAACTAAAATATCCATATAATCTTCATTTCGTATCTCAGAAATGTCACCAAGTGAATTTTTTTGTTTTAAGTACATTTTATGTCATTTTGAGACATAAAAAAAATTAAAGTTCAAAAATAAATTAAAGTTACAAAGGTACACACAAAAACGGGGGTGCAAAAGGTTTGGGGTAGGAAGTATTGGGGCTCTTATTGGTTGGACATGGATGACAATAAGTCCCTTATAAAAGAAGTATTTATATAAGCACTCATTCATATTAATATGATGATACAAGTGGTTACACTATACAAATCATATTCTATTAATCCAATTTAAAATCAGATGAAACGTTTTACATTATCTTGTAAACTTTGTTTCAATGTAATTAATATTTTATTTTCGGTGTATTTTAATGTAATAGATTTAAAATTCCACTTTATATTCACTTAATGTAGGATTCCTCTAAAAATGTAAACCGGCTTCATTCAACCCGAATAAAAAGAAAAGTTTATTCATATAGCTGTCATTGGATTTACCTTGTTATCCCTCCCAGACAGAAATATATAAATGAGATGCCGACTGGATTATGCTAATGATGTATCTCTCTTGTTGTATGGTTATGTAAGTAGGTCAATGAACCAAATACAAGCAAGGTGTGCCCAAATAAAGATGTGCAATTCGGAGTATTGCCCCTGTCACTACTCTCCTTAACAAGGGATTCAGTCACACGCAGAGTGTGGAACAAGTGGTACTTCGAAAATTTCACTAAGGGGAAAGAGTTGGTTGCCACTTAACAATAGATTCAGTCACTGAATGCAGAACAAGTGGTGATTCCAAATATTCATCAGGTGGCAAAAGTTGTCACCCCCTCAACAATGAAATCAGTCACGGGGTCTTGATCCATTTGTGCTTCGAAGTATTCTGCAGGTGGTAAATAGTTATCAGCAGCCTTAACAATGGACTTATTCACTTTTTTCCCCCTTTTTTTAGAGTGTTGTTTAGCAAAATTATGATTTGAAAAAAGCTCATTTTGCGTGAAATATTGATTATTTGCTATTTTTCTAATTAAGCATTATGTCAGAAAATCAAATAGCACATAAGTGGATGTGTTATTTGGCTGAATCATATCCGCTGGACTAGCTGAATCACATCCGTGGATTGATGCACGCCTGGAACCGTGATTTTCTAAGATTTCTCCTTTTGCTGTTTCAAGAACGTTAAGTATTTACGGCAGTATCACGTTTTCATCCGTGTTGCCATATTGAACTGTAAAATAGACAGCACTTTTCGTCCATAAAAATTAGAATATTAAAACAAACTGACACATTTAAATTAAAAGGACACATTTAAAGGAAAACCATTTTCTGCACCCTCTGCACGATGTTGCACCTTCTTGAGCCGTTTTATACCATGTGCTTTCAGGTTATATTTTGCTGGTTTTTTGCCTAGGTCTTTTTCCAAATTATGCGCAAGCTAAAGACTTATATAATTGTTGTCTAAGTTCGCACGCAACCTATTTAGAAAAACTAGATTCATTTTGATGTCCTTGGCACTTTACCAGTGTTTTAACCCAAAATTACCTAAACATCAAGTAAAGTTTCTATAAACTCGGCTGGACAGGCTATAACCAATTGTAGTTTGAACAGGCTCTTATTCTGTAGCTAAAGACTCAAAAGACTTGTTTAGAGTTTTTTTGTCTTTTGCTACCCGGCGAGTCTGGCCTGGTAGAAGAGGATACATCAAATGGTGGGAATTTCGATCAAGGATTTCAAAACTTGGCCTATTAGATCTCGGTGAAGTAATGCTGACTTTCTATTGTATATCGGTATGTATATGGATACCCATCTAAGGGCATGCCATTTCGAACATGCTACAATATCCTTAACTTTTTGGGTCGGGAGAACTTGTGGAAAATATTACACATATATGCCGAATCTTTTAGTTTTGCCATGTCAAAACCCTTGTAAGAAAATTTTTCAAGGGCATTTATAAAATAAGATAATTTCTTCGCATCTGATTATATTAGTTAATGCAGAAAACCAAGTTTGCAGAGGAAAAATTGTAGCGAACCAGACGGCTGTTTGTGAACCGAGATATGGGTTTAGAAGAAGGCTTAGTCTCAAATCTTGTCTTTAACAGAAAAGTGGGTGAAAAATTAGTCAAAAGAAACAAAGGTATGATACCAATCACCTGAAGAAGGTATAGCTTTTCTTTGAAAGTGTAGTTCTCTTTAAGGAAAAAAAGACTGCTAATGTTTCAATTCTAAAGAGGGGAAAGCATTGTCAAATTTAAGTAATTAATTTTGCCTATCTATTTTAACAGTTCAATGTGGCCACACTGACTAAAATGTGGTACTTTCCTTAAGGTTTCATAACCTTGAAACAACCTAAAGAAAAATCTTTGAAAATTACGGCATTTACCGTACCTATACGGCATATAGGTGTAAATAGACCTATGATGGGTCCAAGAGGCAATTTTTATTTTGTTTTTTGAATGTCATTGTTACTTTAAGAACAGGATCGCTGGATATAGATTCATACTAATGACTAAATGACTAAATTTGGAAAAAAAAAACAATTGAGGAAGAAATTGACTAGCACGTGAAGACTCACACCCTGGCTTTGTGCACCTTCATCGGTAATAAACTGACATAATAAGATGAAAATAAGAAGAAAAAATTACCCGCAATAACTGTGTCAATAAAACAAACTAACATGCTAAAATAGTAAACTATGTTAAAAAATTAATTTGGTTTAATAGTTCATACTAATTATAATTAATGTCAGGCAAAAACAGCGATTTTCCAATCGTGGAATTGAAAACAGGTCTTGGGGCAACAAGAGTAGCGATAAGTTTATTAGGGTCCACCTTTAAAGTGTGCTATGTATTTTGAATCTCTGTCTATTTCGCTTACTAAACTTGAGTCAGGAAGCAAACGCCAGCACATGTTTTAAGCTTCCATATTAAGCTTTTGAATTGTCTGTGGGTGAATAAACCCATTTTTTATGTCATCTTTTCTTCTTGTTATCTATATAATACGTAGAATCTTAAATTAAGAATCTTAATTTTTCTATTGAATTCCTAAGACGCGCTTTAAGCTGTTCCTGTTCTGTTGTCTTTCTGTCGGTTTTCTTTCTACAATAGCTGGACACCGTGGACAATTCGTATATATATATATATATATATATATATATATATATATATATATATATATATATATATATATATATATATATATATATATATATATATATATATATATACATTTGCTTTAGATATACTCTGGGGAAAGAAACAAGATTCAAAACACAAAGCTCAAAGCGTTCATATAATGTTAATGTTTCTATATAATAAGAATTGTAGTTTATATAGCCACAGTTATAAACCCAAACTATTGAAAGCGTCTGACAATTACTACGTCATTTTTTCTCCAAGTCAACTTTTCATCTTCGTCTTATCGTTTCTTTGAATGTGATACTTAGAAGGCAGTTTAATCTAATTTCCAGATGGGTACTCGTAGAAAAACTTCGTTCGCTAAATCAACTTTATCTACAATTACACCGGCTATTCCATTATTATCTAAAATTACTCTGCCATTACGGTTGCATATCAACCCTAGCATCTCGGCATTTCTTAACTGGCATCTGGAAATTTTCTAAGCCAGCCACGCGCTAAGTGAACTCGATGTTGAATCAAAATTACAGCTCTCGATATAGAAGGCGAGCAATCAAGTATCCATCCACTAATTGCTAGCGTTCTAATGGATCAAGTCTAAACCAGATGTGGGAGATTGTAAATTATTTTTTTTTAGATATTTTAATGGAGTTTAAACGAATCCCTGATGGGTTGAATTTCATTAATTATCTTAAAAGAGCTAATCAGACAAGCGGCATTTTTAACGCCGTGTGGGGCTTCTATAGTTTCCCATACATTCCTTTTCAATAAAAGTTGGGAAAGGTACATAAGTTTCTACATATATTCTAGGCTAATAAAACATAGCCTTAACGAAAAAAAGACAATTTGATAGGGGAATGGTGGTGCAGTTCTATTCACCAGGACAATTGAAATTAAAAAGATTTAAGAGCCTTGACCTTCATATTGGCTTTATCTACCGCAGCTGTGATCAACGGAAATTTAAATGGGACAATTATTATGTTATCTGACTCTGTAATTTATTCCATATCTACCTTTGAATGTGAATCTTTCTGTTTTTACTAGTATTATTGCTATTAATCTTCCCTGTGAGCAATATGTTTTTGGTTGAGTGGATAAATTCTTGTTGCCATGTTTTTGTTTTTTTTTCAATTCTTGAAACTTTAACTGAAGTTTATTTTTTGAAAAAAAATTACTAATTCTGAAATCGAAGCATTAGCACATTTAATACGTTTCTGATTTCTCTTATTCGGTTTATATTTTCGTTCTTTATCATTCTATTTCCTTGTCCCTCATTATCTTCAAATCAATTAACGCATCGGTCGTATCCAAAGGTGGGGGCACCGGGCTTGAACCTATCCTCCAACAATTTTTTTGCCCAATTCTTGAGAAATTAACAAAATACATATAAACAAATTTTTTACGTGTTTTGTAAAGTTTCTTTGTATCCCCCGCCTGAAAAATACCCCACAAGAAAACACCCCACCCCCGAAAAAATCCCGGATACGCCCTTAGTTAATGTCATATACTAAAGAACAGATGAGAAGGGACCTTGACGTTTTGTAACATAAGGTTGATGAAACAGATTTTGTTTTATTTTAAGGAATTTTTAATGTCAGTCCTTTAACTCAGAATTGTGACATTTGAAGAATTTTCAATAGAAGCTGAGAATAACAGCCCAATAAAAACCCAATTGAATTTAATTCATTTTTCAGTATGAAGTTCAATATGTTTAGGGAAATCAACTGTCAATATTAGAAGAGTCTAATTCTGTTAGAAATGGGTTACGTATTTTATATGTCGGTGAAAATTGATAAGCTTTCAAACCTAATTTGGGCTGTAGATTAATTTCTGGAAGCTTTATTCACCTAGCTTTTAAAAATTTTATCATCCAAAATTTGGATCTTAATTAAAAAATGTAGGTTTTTGATCAAAAGCCTTTTTATCATGTTACTACGCCATCTTTATTTTTATCGAGTGGAACTCAATGATGATGTTAGACTTAATCTACCTCTAAGCACCAAGAAGACAATATTTCCAAAACGATGTCATCTTCAATCTTCAAAGTAATCATCAAAAATGAGAGGATATTGAATTTTCACATGACTAAATCCAATATCCTATGAATTTTACGTAGGGCATTTTATTTGAGACTAAGTACTATAAATGGTCCCAAGAAAATGAACCAACAAAATTCAACTCTCATAAAGAAAAACTCAACCTAGCTAGATCCAACTCCAGCAGGATTCAACCTGCGAAAACTTAAACATGCAGAATTCAACCGAGCAAAACTCAACCAAAGCAATCAACGCCAGATTCAACCCGCTAAAACTCAATTTAAGAAATATGGTTCAATTCCTCAAAAGGTAGTCCTTTAATTCCCTTTTCGTCGAAACTATTCATTTAGATCCTGTAATTCAATTACTTTTTTCTGTAGCTCAATCGAAATTTACATACTGCTAACAGAAACCGTGAACGATGGATTAGTTAGATCATTCTGTTTCCGAATGTCTTTTCACTCTCAGGACCAAAATTCCCAATTTTTTGAAAGTGCATAGTGCCTGCATTGCTGACTTGAAGAAAAACTGGAAAATTAAACCAACTAATTCACACATTTTTTTGTAACAACAGATTAAAAGAAAAAAGAAAATACACAACACATCAGAAACCGCCCAAGGCCAACATAGGAGCGCAAAGCCGGGTCAGTTTCTAGCCGTTGAAGGCCTTGCGACAGGCAGTGACATTTACCTATACCCATTATTATTCCTTTCTTTCAGCACTTTTCTTCAGTCCTTTAGATGTCTAAAGGCTATGTAGATTTTCAACCCATATGAAAATTATTACCCGTGTCCAACTATCCAAGGCACTATAGTACAACTATTGTATTATAAAGTTTGATGCAAAATTTTGACAGTACTTAGCATAAATCTTGATTTTCATGGAGAAAATCAAAACAATTTAAAAATATACTTTTCTTAACCAATGAAAAAATACTAGTAACAACTCACCACAGTACCAAGCCGCCTGAGGCCAACACAGCTACGCAAGTTCCTTCTCCATCTCAATCTATTCAAAGTATCCCTCTTTACACCCTCCCAGGAAGTTTCCATTTCCTTTAAATCTTTTTTATGGCATCCTCCCACCCCAGACGAGGACGAACTGCTTTCCGTCTAGCCATAGACGGTTGGCCGAAAAGGACAATCTTTGGCAGCCTGTCATTCTTCATCCTCAAAACGTGCCCTAGCCATTTCAACCTTTCTTTCATTATAGCCCTTGAACCCGGGATTGAAGCACATTTTTCGCACGGCCTACTGTTTGAAATGCGGTCAGTCAGCCGTGTACCCAGGACAATCCATAGGTAATTTCTCTGGAAAATATCAAGTAAATCTTCATTCGCTTTTCGAAGTGCCAATGCTTCAATACCATTTTTGACTAGTGTCATCACCGTACCTTCCAATATTATAATATTTGTCTGCAGACTTATCTTCCTTTTCTTCCAAACTTTTTTTAACTGTGAAAAAAACACCCTGAGCTTTGGCTATTCTACCTTTAACATCTTCACTGCTCCCACCGTCTTTACAAATAATCCAAGGTAAGTGAAGCTGCCCACCTGATCAATCTTTTGGTTACCAACTTCATCTTTTTGTCTTCGCTTATTCCTAGCCTTAGTAACTTAGTCTTTTTAACATTAATTTTAAAACCTATTTTAGCACCCTGAACTCGCATTTTATGTGGGATGCTTAAATCGTTATCATAATCTAAATCCAGGAGAGTTTTTCCTCGCCATTTGATTCTGTGGTCTCCCATTGCCTTTCCTGTGTTCCTTAAGATTAAGTCCATCAAAATGATCCATATAAAGGGGGATAGACCACAGCCCTGCTTAACTCCTGATTTAATACCAAACCAGACACTAACATCATTTGCTACCTCAGCCACAGCAGTATTATTCTCATACTTGGCAATAATCGCTTTAATGTATTGTTCTGGTATACCTATATAAGGAAAAGACCTTTGCTAAAGCTCTTCTATCAACAGAATCGAACGCTTGTTCACAATCTATAAAACTGAGAACCAAAGGTGTTCGACAAATAAGGCACTTCTCAATTATTAGCCTAAGAGTGAAAATTTGGTCGACATATCCTCTACCTTTTCTAAAACCGCACTGTTCTCCTCTTAACACTTTGTCTACAGCATCTCTCAGTCTAAAAAATATCATATTTCTAATTAACTTGCTACCTACAGAGACCAGACTAATGCCTCAATAATTATGACACTCACTCTTATCACCATTCTTATACAGTGGTCTAATTAAGGTTTTCCTAAGATCTTTAGGTACTTCCCCTTTTTCAGAAATCATATTCATAATCTTCAGTAACTTATTTCTAACCACAGAGCCACCATATTTAAGAAACCCATTTACCACACTATCAGCACCTGGAGCCTTATTATTTTTTAATCCTTTTAGCACTGTCGCTAATTCTTCCTCACAAAACAAATCTTCCTTCACATCCAAGTTATCACAAACTTTTTCATTTTCCTCTGTATCTTTTCCTCAAACTCTATCTTGGTTTAGCACATTCTTAAAATGTTCCGCCAATCTCTCTTTAATTAATTCCTTATCACTTATTGTGGCCCCGTTCCTATCTTTAACTGGGACAAGTCTAGATTGACTACTCCCTCTCAATTTATTAACAAGGCAGTACAATGTTTTACTATTACACCATCTAGCTGCATCTTCCAAGTCCTCGGTAATTTTATCCATGTCCTTCACTTAAAATCTCCTTAGTTCATATTTTAATGCTTTCTCCACTTTCTTTACATTCCTTTTGTTTTCATATGATCTATCACTCAGATAATTCTTGTACAGACCCCTTCTCCTTTCTATTAAACATAAGGCTTTTCCTCTAATATTCCTAGCTGTAGTCTTAACTTTCTTCCCTAAGACACCATCAGCAAATTCACGAATTGTTTTTCTAAATTATTCCAACCATCTTCCACATTGTCAAATTTTAAACTCTCAAAATTGGTGCTCGACTGTTCCTGGAAAGTTTCTCTCAAATTCTCATCCTGGAGTCCACCAACATCATAACTTCCCGGGAGGTAGTTACCCTTCGGAAATTTCAGCTTTAAATTAACCCTAGACTCTTCTAGATGGTGATCTTTTCTTTTAACATCAATAACAGCACTCCTATATACCCTCGTATCTTGTATTGATCCTGCCAGTCTTCTATTTACTATAACATAATCAATAAGGTTTGCTGTCTAAACATCACGTGAATACCATGTCAACTTTTGGACCATTTTATGACCAAACACCACATTGGTCACAATTAGATTGTTATATCTACACTATTGCAAAAGTCTGTAGCCATTACTGTTTTCTTTTCCCACACCAAATTTACCTAGACTAGGATACCATATATCCCTATTTCTTCTGACCTGGGCGTTAAACTCTCTTAGAAAAAACACCGTGTTTCTACCTGGGACCCTGTCTATTTGCTCTTGTAACTGTAAATAAAATTCATCTGAGTCACTAGCATCTCCATCAGTCGGTTCAACAGAGGCATATACAACTATAACTCATACCCTAAACTTTTTAGTCATAAAATGAGCAATTAGTATTCTCTTATTAATACCTTCCCAGCCTAAACAAGACTTAGCAGCTTCCTTATTCATCGTAAGCCCTACTCCCTGTCTATGTACTCCATCCTTCCTGCCTGAGTAAACAAATTCTATATCACCTAATTTCATGATTTCTACCCCTGGGATATGAGTTTCTGAAACTCCTCTAAGTCCAGTTCAAATCATCTGAATTCGTCAGTCAAAACGTCGATACCATAGTCATTTTTTAACGTCGTAACATTCCAAGTTCCAGTTTTCATGTTATTTAAATCATTGAAATTATTTTGGCCTCAGGAAAAGCAATGATCTCGGATACCAGTGCAGGACGGGGATCAACATATCTTGTCAAGTCTACACCGAAGCGCATAAATACTAGTGTCAATTAAAAACGAAGATGAATCGATCTCAAAAAGCTTTCTCACAAAATATGCGTTGAAAGAAAAGTAAAGAGTTACATTAAACCAAAAACGAGCAGAAATAAAGTCAAGCTTGGTTTGGTTAGTTTTGTAATTTCTATTTGTTTTGGTTTTAGTTCATTTGTTGATAGTAATTTGTGGTCGTTTGGAATATTATTGAAAAATATGAAATGTTAGTGAAACATGTGCTTGAAATATAATTGTGTTGCGGAGCAACACTACTACTTTCATAGTTTTTTTTTTTTTTTTTTTTTTTTTTTTTTTTTTTTTTTTTTTTTTTTTTTTTTTTTCACCGTGATCAGCGACCTGTAGCTCCGAAGTGGTAAGAGTTAAAAATTTGAGATTTTTCAGAGGGAAGGGAAACGTGAAACAGAGTAAAAAAGTCCCAGAGAAGTTCCTAAAATTTCTAACAGTTTTCCATAAAAAAAAATAAAACCGTTTTTTTCTTAGAAACTCTGCGTTCGATGTTTGGTGTCAAGTTAAGACGACCCTAGCTTCGGAAATAAACTTGTTAGAAATACAGTTATGCTGAACTCATGTAGAACTTTCATTTGTCTCTCCGAGAACCGGAGCACAAAATTCTGTAGCTCTTACAGATTTCCCGGAAATAATTCCGGAAGAGTCCATCTCGTTCCGATTTTTTTTGGAATTTTCTCAAATTTTCGATTTTGATGTTTCTTATATTTTTATCGAGTAGTGCTATGAAAAGTATGCAAGAAGAAGTGAAGTGTTCTATATACCAAGTTGCTTCGTTCTCTAAGAAATAATTTCCGAAGTTTCGACGTTCTAGAGGTAACTTCTGTTCTGGACCAGCTAGAATTTTTTTTCCAACGCGGTTCGACAGGTCTCGATCTCCTAACAACTGGAGCTTACAATAGTTTCTCCGAAATAAAATTCCTTCTTTGGGTTTTTCTATTTGGAAGTTTTGTCATGCCCTCGGGGCAATTTACATTTTTTGGTGAATTTGGTTTGTTTTATATTTTCTTAGCTTAGACCATCAAAAGTTAAGCAGAAAACTATAAGACGTTATTTCCGTATCTCTTTCAGATTTCCCGGAAATAATTCCCGAAATGTGCGTCTCGAAACATAATACTTCGAATTGGCGTCAAGTTAAGACGGCCCTAGTTTCGGAAGTAAACGTTTTAGAGATAAAATAATTATGAACTCGTATAGAACTTTTATTGATGTTTTCGAGAACTGAAGCATGAAATTCCGTAGCTCTTACAGATTTCCCGGAAATAATTCCGGAAAAGTCAATCTCGTTCCGATTTTTTGAAATTTTCTTAAATTTTCGATTTTGATGTCTATTTTATTTTTATCGAGTAGTGCTATGAAAGTTATGCAAGGAGAAGTGAAGTGTTCTTTATACCAAGTTGCTTCGTTCTCTTAGAAATAATTTCCGAAGTTTAATGGAGACTGTTGCTCCGCAACTGTGCCCTAAGGAACAGGGCACAGTTGCTGCAACACTTCCCGTTGCACAGGCAACGGAGGTCTAGTTTGACCTCATTTCTGCTCGTCTTTGGCTTAATGTAGTTCTTTTCTTTTCTTTGAAAAATAGGCTTTGTGGCTGATACAAAAATTATGTTTTTTAGAGTTTTGCTTACTTGTGACCCGAATCGCACCTCACTTCCCAACTGTTAGACTATAGGACTTAATTTTGGCTGGTCTCGGGTTTTCTAATGGTTTTCTTTTCTTTATTTTTTTTTTTAGATTAATCTCGAAAACAAACTTTATGCCTAAATATAATTGAAATTTTATCGAGTTTAGGTGGAAAAAATGGCAAAGAACAGGGGGCGTTATAAATTTTGTGTCTGAGGGCAGGGACAGCTAAAAATCTTATGTATCCGATGTAACTGAAAAATTCTACGTTGTTAGTTGGAAAATTAAATTCATTCACCTCTTATTAGTGAGATAGATCAAAAGACAATATGTGATACGGAGTTATCAAAATAGTATATTTGCAATATATCTGAATCAAGTTGAAACTTTCGAAGAGTGTTATGGGGGAGGGGCAAAGTAGACCTCGACTTTTAACCTGAGAGGAGAGGGCAGAAGGGGATTGGAACCATCTTTCCTTTGATCTGTCTAAACGTTTTTCTGCTATAAAGCTATTAGGATCTAACCTCTATTCACGATTATGTGGCTAGGTAAATGAAAGGCAGTGTGTGTAGCTAAGTGATATAAACAGCGTACCTGCAATATCCTAGGAATAGCTTTGGGCATGAAGTTGAAATTTTGAAGGAGTGTTGTAAGGTCTGAGGGAAAAGTGGACATTGAAGTTTGGCTTAGGGGCTGGGGCTAGTGAGTAAGAGTATACAAATCTGGTCTCCAATTTGTTTGAAAATTTTCGGCACTGTTGGGCTGGAACCTATTTCCAGTAGAATAGCGATGTAAACAATAAGAAACAACTATCAGAATAGCTATCTAAAAACTACCAAAATTGCGTATCTGCATTAACTCTGGAACAGATCTAGCGTTCAACCTGAAGCTTTCAGAGGTTGCCAGCGGGCAAACGTGAACTTCAAGTTTTGACAAGGGGAGCAACAGAGGTGAGTCCAAAGGAACTATGTATTAAGGCTATCAAAATGGCATACAGGTAATATTTAGGGAACGGTAGATGGGATTTACAAAGGGACTTCATATTTCATTTTATTAATTAGGGCGACGAAGAAAACGTGTTTTCGATCCTCCTTGTATTCGTCACCAAATCAGCTATAAACTGTCACCCATAAGCTTTTCGGTAAGGTGGACCCCTATGCAGAGAGCAAATTTGATAATTATTTCTGGCTGCATCGGTCTTGTTGCACTCAAAATAAGGCCCAATTTTCTGTTGTTGTTGTTATTACTGTTTTTTTTTTCTTTGTCTCTGATTGGTGTCTAACTTATAAAGCTATAAATCTGGCGCGGATATATCTTATTGAAAATAAAACTATTTGGAAGATTAATTGTATCAGTATGTGACTCCTGAAACTGGGTTAACGAATTTTTTTTTCTCAGATTAGTTTAGACTTACAGGGCATGTAAACACAGAGACAAGGGGACCTTAATGAAAACAAAAGCCATGAAAACAACTTTCTTTGTTTATCTATGTTTACCCTAAAATAGTCCCAAATTTGTTTCGTGCGCAGTCAGCTAGGAACTAATTACGCAAATATGCCGGGCAAAACCACCCTAAGAGAAAGAAAAGATTTGAAAAGAAAGGTTGAAACCCAAAACAGGCCGAAATTTGTTTTGCTCCGATTAGTGTAATCGGAGCACGATACATTTTGGAAGAAAATTGCTGTGATATCGTTTCTTGGTCTGAGAACTTCGATTTTTTTTTATGATTTTACTTTATTCTGCTTTAAGATTTTGGACTAGAAAGACAACTATGAAAATTTCTGGACAAAAGCCTCAATTGGGAAACAAGATTGATTCTGATGGCTCTGACCTATTTCTGATGTTTTAACAGCAAAACAGAACCCTTTTTAATTAATTACTTTTAAATGTATCTATTTAAAACAACAGGCAGTCACAGCAAAATATAACATAATGAAGTTTGTATAATAAAATAGCGTATAGATATTCGTCTATATTCAAGGGTGTAACATGATGTGTTCAGGATGAATTCAGCCCCACATAAGGCCAAAATATTATACGGATTTCCAGCTCATTTGAATAACGTTTATCATGTCTATCCACCCAAGTTTCTATAATAAAACTGTTGTAAACATTTCACGTAATTGTTATTCAAAGATTTTTGACCGAACATTCTAACTTCGTCTAAAACGTAAATAGAAAACCAAAATCTTAATGCTTAAGCATGAAAATTCTTAAGCAAAAATGCTAATTACAAAAAAAAAATATAAGAAAAGGAGTATTTCAAAGAAATGTAAAGTGTTATAGTAAACCAAAGACAAGCAGAAATAAAGTCATATAAGAACTTGGACATAAAACGAATAGAAATTACTATCAATGAATAAATAAGAGGCAAAATAAACAAAAATTAAAATGAATGATCAGGTCATACTTAAATCAACAGAAATTTCCACAAACATGAGTAGGGCTAGCGCCCCCTAAACCTTCTGAAGATCAATGTGTCATTTACGCTCTGCTGAAAACAAAATAAAATTCAGTATTTTTTTCTTTTATATCGTTAATAAAATCATTGACTGCTGAGACTTCAAGGAATGAACATCATTAAATATTAAACAGTCAGTCTACTTTCATTATTGTTCTTTTCAGGAATCTTGGTTTTTATGATGATTTTTTTTTCTTTTTTTGTTGTTGTCGTATTTGTTGATGTGTTTATAAACAGAACACCTCTTTTCAAATACATATCGTTTTCAATGAAACGCAGACGATATACCAGCAACTTTGTGTTTCTAGAGGGAGGTAAGGGGACAGGTGGCACCACTCTTATTCGTAAACCTTGAGATACCATGTTTTAATTGTTACGTATATTGTTCTTGATAGTTTATTTTCAAACAAAGACAGGAGACTCGAAATTCAAATCGTTTTCAGTAAGCCACAAATGGCGCTCTGATCTTTAAAATTTAGTGGGTGATATCCCTACTTCTGTTTGTGGTAATTCCTTTTAGTTTTAAGTTTGAGTTGAATAGTCATTTAAATTTCTGTTCCTTTAGGGTCTCGTTTATTCGTTGATAGTACGTTTAGTTTATTTTTAGTTTGAATTATTACACTGCTTCATTCCTGCTCGTCTTTAGTTTTAATGTAGCGCATTATTTAATAAATGCCATTCGAAAAATTCTTTTTATTTACCATTTTTATTAATTCTTTCTTATTAATTTCTTTTATATTTTGTTAACCTTTTTCAGAAAAAGCTGGAGTTAAATTCGCTCGAAAACAATAGTTTATTTTAATGGTGATACTCCTATTCTTGCAAGCAGAGCAGAAACATACAAGTTTCATTTGGTTTGTGCACACAAATCAAGGACAACTGAGCCATGACATTTCCAGGTAAAATGCCACTATGTAGAATGGTAGACATTAGGTAGAATGGACCAAGAGATAACCTTGGTCAAAACAAGACCTTTGGAAGAACTTACCTTTGGAGGTACCCCACCCTATATTTGGGTGATTCTTGGTGGCACCCTTGAACATGGGTGCCGACAAGGGGGGAAGAGGGCCATGGCCCCCTGGAAATTTGGGATTATAAAGTAAATATAAGGAAGAAAAAGGAAAAAGAGCAGAATAGGGGAAAGCCATGGAAAGAATGTGTTTTGCCCCATTGTTAGCTGCCTGCCAATAGATTTTGATCCTTAATAAGCAAAATTAAAGTTCTGCTTTGTGACTGAGTGACTCCTTTCCAGTTTTCCGTAAACATGTTTTCTATATGATTTGGCTGGAGTAACACACACACACACACAAAAATCAATTTCTTCATAGTAATGAATGGTAAGTAAATAACGAAAAGGTAAGAGCCTAACTATTGATAACATTCAATCAAAGAATCTTCTTTTTTATGGTGGTCCTAAATATGTATTTGTTTATTAGTAACTATTGCAGTTATTAGTACACAAGAATTTTCGTATAATTATAGAAAACAAAACGAAAACAGTTTGCTATTAATTTTTGCTTGTATTGTGAGAGTACCAACGAGCTAATATATGAAGCCCCTATATTCAGAAATATTTCTCCTGAAAGGAATGCTGGGAATTTTTGTATTTTTCCCCCTGAACGGATAAGTTTTTTTTTTGTTTTTTATCAACATTTGTTTTTTTTTCAGGATTGATTGTATTTATGTATTTGTCACTTTGAAAAACATATAATTTTTTACAGTTGTCAAATATAAACGTGTCGGATATATTGATTTTTGGTATTCAAAATTAGATTTAAAATATTGAACTGAAAAGTTTAATTTTATTTTCTTAATTTTGGTTTTAATGTTTTACTTTAAACAAACTACTTTGATAATGCGCTACTTCTTATAAACACTTGAGACTAAAGGCATTACATATTTTGGTGTTTGATAACCAAGTTCGAAACTGTTGATATTGTTAAGAGATATCCGTCTAACGCTCAAAAGAACTGAATGCTTGGAGTTATTATCTCAGTTTTTGCAAGTAGGCCTTTTTTGTGTATTTTTTGTAATTATTTTTTTTTCATTTTAGTATGCTTTTACTTTAATTGACATACTTTTTCCATTGCCTTTGGAAAAATGTTTGTCTCAAAACTTCATTAAATAAAAAAACAAACAAGTTTTTACAACTGAGACTAAGGAACAGCATTAAAACTTAAAATGAACAGAAATTATTACGTATATGAGGAGGATTGCCCCTCTTCTCAACACCTCGCTCTTCACGCTACAGTTTTTCGGCAGTTTTAAAAAAAGTTATTAATTGTTCTAACTAAACGACCCTTGTATTTCAGGAGTCGTTTTTTAAAGAACTGGAACAAAATTCAGACTTTAGCGTAAGGAGCGAGGTAGTGAGGAGGAAGCCACCCCCTCGTATACGTAATAATTTCTGTGTGTTTTAAGTTTTAGCATTGCTCCTTATTTTCAGATGAAAAAACTTGTTTTCTTTAAAATAAATTTTCGATCGTTTTTCAAATCACGTCAAGACACCTGGCTCCACCTCCACGGAAAAACCCCCTCCCCACAGAAATATCCTCCGGGAAGTTCAATCCTGACGAAAATCCACTTTGGACAATTACCCTTAGCATCTCCACGCCTAAAATTTAGTTGGTAAAGAGAAAGCAAGACATAAAGAAATCCCGCATAGGAATTCTTGCCAATTCACCCAGTGTAAGCCCCCCCTGAAACATTCACCCCCTGGAAACTTCTCTTTCCATGAAAAATTAACCCTGTTTAAAATCCTCCCAGCAGAAAATTCGTCCTCCCCTCTCTACTCGAAAAATGTATGCATACTTCCCAATAGCAAATAAAACTTCTGGCAGATTTCATAACTTAAAAACCTTTCCCCAGGGGATGTAGGGGGTTTTATCTCTAATGACATAGTTATTGGGACTTTCAATTATGCTGAAGAAAAAAGCTTTCTCAAAATTTTTATCAGACGATTTTAGGAAAAAATTGGTGTGGGAGGGGCCCTAGTTGCCCTCAAATTTTTTGGTCACCTAAAAAGGGCATTAGTACTTTTTATTTCTGTTATAATGAGCCCTCTCTCGAAGTCTTAGATCCGCTGGGGCGATACAATCGCCCCTGGAAAAAAAAAAAAAAAACACGCATCCGTGATCTTTCTTCTGGAAAAAATTAAAAAGCTCACATTTTTGCAGATATGAGCTTGGAATCTCTAAAGTAGTGGTCTTTGATACGTTGAATTCAATTGTGTGATTTTCATTACAATTATATTTCTTGGAGGGGGTCTTTCCCCTTTTTTGAGAATCAGACAAATTTTCTCAGGCTCTTAGCTTTTGATGGGTAAAAGTAAACTTAATGAAACTTAAATATTTGGAATCAGCATAATAAGCCAATTCTTTTGATACATCTATTAGCATCAAAATTTAGTTTTTTAAAGTTTCAGTTACTATTGAGCCGGGTCGCTCCTTACAGTTCGTTACCTTGAAGTGTTTGATTATCCATCAAGATCCAAATAGAGATCATTAAAATATTGATCGTTTTTTCTGTGTTACCAAAAGTGTTGTATTCATAAAACTTTACAGTTTCACGAAGTGTAATTAAACAAACAGAAACAGTTTTTCAACTAAAGTAAGGAGCAAGTTTAAAACTTAAAACAAATATAAATTACTCTGTAGGGGGACTGCCCACCTCTCAACACCTTGCTAATTAAACAAAAGTTTTTAAATGCTTTGAAAAACCTTAACTTTCCAATTACAAATTTTCTTTAAAAATTTGAAAAGAGACCAACTTTACAGCAAAGAGTAAGGAGCTAAGGAGGAGACAGCCCCCTTTGCATAAAGAATAATCTGTTTAAGCAGCTAGCCAATCTATTCCATGCTTTCGTTTGAAAAGTTATTTTTTTATTTAATTTGTGATTGTTTTCCAAATCGTGCCCAGGCCTGACTAAAATATAATCTGAGGTACCTGTCCCTTAAATATCTAGTTATTTGCTTTTAAAATGTGTAAATAATATTTGTATGTTGATTAGTACCGTACTACGTTCAATTTTCAATATCAATTTTGGATAAAATTTTAACATACTTAAAAATTTAGCGTGAATAGTAACTTTGGTAAAAAGTCCTTGTTAATATTACCACTAAAGAGTTTTGCAAATCAATTACCTCATCAAAATTTTAAATTGATTACAAATTCGTCCTTTTCGGGAAAAATTCGTAGTTTGGTGCCCTAAAATAACAAGAAAACAAGACTTTCCCCTGACGCAATCTGTATGGTCATTTAAAAAAGAGCTTTAAATTACGCTTGAATGAGTTCCCAGCCAATTATCTTGGACCTTCGGTTTAATACAGTCACTCCTGGGAAAAAACAAAACAAATAAACATGCATCGACAATGTTTCTTCTGTAAAAAAGCACAATTCCATATTTTGAAGGTTGGAGCTTGAAACCTCTATGGTAGGGTTTTCTGATATGATGAATCTAATAAAGGGATTTTCAATAAGGTCGCTTGCTATTTTGGGGGTGTTTCCCCTTTTTTGAAAATCAGGCAAATTTTCTCAGATTCTTGGTTTTGGGTGGGTAACAATAAACTGAAAGAATTTTATGTATTTAGAATCAACATAAAAAGCCAATACTGCCGGTTTCTGAATATCCCTGAGAATTCCATTTTTAGTTTTGGTGAATATTGGTCCAAGTAACTTTTTACTTCTAGTTTTTTAATTGCAAACGATTTGATAAGATTCTCTTGTGACGAAATTTTTTTTCAACCTGTTCGTTTTATTTAGTTGAATAAAACAATAAAAAAAAGAGGGTTAGTTTGACAGCTGAGTTGTAAGTTTAAATTTCGTTTTTCTTTCGCTATTCTATTTTTTTAATGTCTGAATACATAAAAAACGTAAGTCCGAGGGGGGAGATTTGTCCTTTTATTAAAGAGGTACATTTTATATGGCCTTTATAAAATCAAAAGGTGGTATGTATGCAGGCAGGATGATTTTTGAGTATTTCTACTCCTTCTGTAAACTACTCTAAGGCGTAGAAAGTTTAAATCTGTTATAATCTAAGAAAGCAATAAACCTTTCTGTAATTTTGGTTTGAATTTGATTTTCTTTTAAAATCAAATGCATAATCATTAAATATATTATTGATTAAACAAATTGATCCCTTTACTAGGAATCCTTGTCGTTTACAATTTACTGTATTGTGTTTAATTTTGCATACAATTTAATTGTTCTTTTCATTTGAGAGTTTTTCCTAAAAGTATTTAATATAAACTTATTCCTACGAAAAAAATTTCGTGAAATATATTCCCTGTCACCAAACCACAACTGATGCTTTGGTGGTTGCCCTTCCTGGAAATTTTTTTGCCAGTGCCCTTGCCCTTGAACCTAACGTCTACACCTATAATTCTTAAAAATGTTTGTTCCTCTTCCGTCAATATCTAGGAAAACCTTTGGAATTAAGCAAGTTTTCATTCAAAGAGCCTTCGGCTTAATCCAACTTTAGCACTAGGTTGAAATGTGCGGCCTTAGCTGACCTTTTTGCCTTCTTCTGCGCTTGAAAATGATGCATCAAATTCACACGGTTTTAGTAATTGACGACCTGACACCCAAATCCGTATAAACAAATTTTTCCTGTTTGATGTGGGTCGCAATGAAAGACAGAAGCCAAGTTTCGATCATTATCTAGAAATACCAGATACAGTAATTATGTAAAACAAATAAACTTTGTAGCTTTGGAATAGGTCAAAATGATAACACATGGCCCTTCTTAACTATTGTTTCTATATCTTTGATCGTTCGGAGATGTAACATCATGTCATTGGTTTTGAGGATAATTGAGGAAGGCAGCTTTTTGTACATAACATTTATAGGTAAGAAATTTCACAGAAAGGTTCGATGGTTCGGTAATTGGACAATGAGAATTTTCTCACCGCTTGTCTATCCCAATGATTTTCCTTTCACATTATGTATTTACTTTCAAGTCTCTTAGGAACTTAGATGTCGATATTAATGAGAGAATTATCAAGATTCTCCTGAGAATGAAAGAAGATGAGTCGATGAAGAGACGCCATGTTGTTTATTTTAACAACAGTTTTTTTTCAAAGCAGTGTTTGCAGCCGAAATAGGGAGGAAAGATTCTCAAAAAAAGTTGAAACACATACAGTACTACTATCCACAATTTTTCGTGTAAACCCAATCAAATTGGCTATATTTTGACTTTTCTGGATGAACATAATTACCAACCCTGTTCCAATGACTAGTAAAGTTTCTGAAATCAATAGAAAATTTTTATTGTCTACTAATTTTTGTATGTGTTTTTTTATTTATTTATTTTTTTTTTTTTTTTTTTATTTTTTTTTTTTAGTTCCACTCTTCCAATCAGAAGGTGTAGATCAGAAGGTACAAGAAATAACAAAAGTCAAGATTTTTTTTTTACTTTATGTACGGTATTAATGCTTCTCGAATCGGTCAGAGGTAAAATAGAGGAACAAGGCAATTCCTAGAAACAGGCTACTCCTTTCCCTAGAAAAATACTCTGAGATTTCCGAAAATGGTGGAAAAATTACGTTGGTTCCCGCTTTTACAATCAGTCAATTTCAAGCCACGTTGTTTATTTTTCTGTCAAATAAATAAATCTCTTGTTTTTCCAGCTTGTTTCAGCCAAATCATGGATATTTTCTATTCTGCAATAGCTATAAGAATATCGTTCATTAGACCAGTGCTTCTGTGGTTATACAACTAGATACTTTAAAACAGTGGTTCTCCAACTTATTTAAATACTGTACCCCTTTTTACCAACAAACTATTTTAGGTATCCCTTATCAGTTACCGGTACTAAGTAAACTATAGCTAAAATATAAATAAAATTGCCAGTCCCAGAATTAAAGGATTATTTTAGTTATTTTTTTGGCCAGCCATGTACCCCCTGAAAATTTTGCGTACCACCTAGGGGTACGCGTACCACAATTTGAGAACCACTGCCCTAAAATAAGCATTTTTTATCCGTCAGACTCCCTCACGTAGGGTAATCTAGGCACAGGTTGGAGAGTATTCAGGCCTAGGTCCTAAAAGCCGTAAAATTCAAGAAAAATTCAAATAACCTTAGTGTGAAACGTAGGAATTTGTTGTGTAAGGTACTTTCAATGTTTTTTTTTTCTTTCGCAGGTTTGACTGTCCCCCAGTCTTCTTAGAAAATTGCTGTGTGCGGGCTTATACAAAATATAACATTTGTGAGCAGATGGGAAATACAAGAGAAACCTTGTCATCGATCCAACTGAAATATAAGAGCCTTTGGTATTAAGCTAAAGCTTCTGCTGATAGACCTAGACAACTATTAGGAAAATTTTTTATAGCATTTAATATAGACCACCTTATTCAAGATAAACAAACCAATAAACTGAGATAATGTTTGAGAAAAAAAACGAAAATTATTGATAGCAAAGAAATATACAATCAGAGCCCTGCTTTGTGCATTCGACAAGCATAACAAAACCCAGTGCGCATAAACTACAAAAAAGGCTCTAACCAGAGTAAGGACTTGTACTTCTATATATTACTTTACCGTCAGGAATGTATATCACCCATCTCAACATCTTTATAATTCTTAGCCTCACTAAAAAAGCGAGATAACGAGGTTTTTCAGTCCATAGTGATACTGATGTCAATTCAAAAAAATTAAAGGAGAAGGGGTAATATATTTTTCAGTGACTATGACGGGGGGGGGTACTAAACTACCTTTGCTATAATTTGTATCAATGAAAATACCCGAAAAAGGCATTTTCAATAAAAATACTCAAAAAGACATTTCTTGAACCAGGGGATGGGGTGGTGATAAAAAAATATAGGGGGTACAGGCTTTCTACTCCTCAATCAATATGACACTTAAGAATGGCATCTTACCCGGGTAAAGTACCTTTTCAAAAGATACGCGTATTACATCGTATTGTATTAGAATATACAATACGATGTAACTATATTTTATTTTATTTTAGTCTTATTTTGTTGCTTAAAAATAGCCCTATGTATGGTAATTTATCTTCAAATGAGACCTCTTCCAACATTCCACGACCACCGGTTCAGAACAATTACCCTCAGAGAAAAAGAAAAAAAAAGAGACGCATCACTACTTCCCATACAAAAAAGACATTTTCCTTGCAGCCAAGATGGGCTACTGCTATTCTACTATACGTAGTTTCCTGCTATAATGATTTAAATGGGGCAGTTTTCTTTTCGGTCCAACACCATTTTTAGGGGGTTTCGGGCTATTTTTCGAAGTTCACATAATTTTGTTTTCGCAACAAACTTTTCCTATTAAAATTTTCCGAAACAACAATGAACGTTCCTGAATCAGTTTCCGTTTCCGTTGTCTAGTTTGTAAAGATTTTCGAAGGTCCTTCTGAAGGCAAGTTGGTGCTGCGCTAAAAATGGCGCACTAGCAAGGGGTTGGTTGAGAACATATATCCACCTTTCATTTTGTTGTGCAACAATCCTTCGATTTTGATGATCAATTGATTGTCATTCTTTCAGTCAGTCTTCTTTCTGCTTCAACCTATTTCTCTTAACACGCCATGCAATTCGGAGGCGTCTCATGTTTTGTCAATGTTTTAACTATGTGCCTCCAACCACTGTTCCCGTTTTTTCTAACCAAGTTTTTGTTCCCGTTAGTAAATCAAATAACATCTCTTAACCTTTTCCTCATTTTTGGATAACCTATATCAAACAAACTAGAAAACGATCTTTTGGGTTTATTTCCTGGATAGTTTCATCTCTTGGATAGTTGGATGAGCTTCAATTCAAGTGAGATTGCTCCCTTGGTAAAAAATTATATCACGTCAGATATCACTTACATGATCAGGGTGTACCCAGATCTGTAAAATAACTATTCGATTCAAATAGCGTCATTAACATCTGAATCTGATTTTTCTTGGGACTTGTCACTAGGGGAATCAGAAACAGACTGTTCTTCATGGTCCTTTGGGGTGTCTACTTCTTCTTTTTTTCTTGTTCAGAAGAAGAGGAATCATTGTATTCATGGCTTGTTTGGTTTTCTTGCAATTCAAAAAGATTGTTATTACCTTCATCACTTAGTTCTACTTGGAATTCCTTTTCAGTCTATTGTCTAGTAATAGTTTAGCACTTGCTTTGGTGTTTTTCTCTGCAATTGCCTTCCGTTTCCGGCTTTGATAAAAATCAATGGTTGCAAAGGGGGAAAGCCAAGTGTATTATCTTTACAACAACAATCCGACAGTTGTTTTGGTTTTGGCTTTAAAACATTTCCAACTGAAGTAAATACCCTAGAGTTAATATTTATATCTAATATGCGCTCACGAGCTTTGCTAAATATTATAAATAAATAGTCACGAGTTTATAAACTAGATCTTTTAATGACCTATGAGAAAACTAAAATTTGTACCGGATTCAGCGTCACAAACACGTAGAAAACAGAAATAAATTGGAACAGCATCGAATATTAGTATGACAGGGTTATAATAACTATATGCGATAATAGTGAAATATAGAATAGTAGAATATAATATTAAACCTCACTTATTTTTCCATGTCGCTGACTGTCAAGCAGTTCGTGGTAACGAACTATAAGTAACGACTGGACCCGCTGAATAATAACCGCAACTCTAAAAGAGAGAATTTTGATAGCAATAGACATATCAAAAGAATTGATTTTTTGTGCTGATTCCAAATTTATGAAGCTTATTGAGTTTAATGTTATCCATTAAAACCTGCAAGCGTGAAACAAATTGCCCAATTTTGAAAGAGGGGGAGCCCCCCAAAACGTGAAACGATCTTGATGAAAAATAACAACTCATCGTACCAGAGAACCTTACGTCAGAAGTTTCAAGCCGTAGAGGCTTATATAAAATTTGGAATTTTCAATTTTTTGCCGGAAGAAAGATTAAAGATGTGTATTTATCCAGTTTTTCCCTTTTTTTCGAACCACTGATTCTAAAAGATCAGGAGAGTATTTGATCAAAATTAATATTTCTAGTGCCTTTTTTGAGTGATAAAAAGATTGACAAAGGTCTCACGCCCTTTTTCCCCCTAAGACATGTAATCGAAATTCTGAGATAGCCCTTTCATTCACCCCCTTTTTCCCCAAAGACGTAAGATCAAAATTTTAAAATAGCCATTTGATTCAACATGTATTTCTGGCATAATTTGAAAAACGGTCGGAAACTAAATAAAAAAAAAACAAGTTTTTTCAACTTAAAGTAAAGAGCAACATTAAAACGAACAGAGAGTATTCTGAATAAAATGAGGGCCGGCCCTTCCATAGCCTTTGCTTTTCATGCTAAAGTATTTTACTCTTTTCTTCAAAACAGACTACTCAAACACAAGGTCCGTTGAATTTGAATGATAAATATTTTTCGAAGTACTTAAGCATGAAGAGGGAGAGTTGAAGAGGGGGCAGACCCTTATGTACTGAACAATTTGTTTTTGTTTTAAATTTTAATGTTACTCTGTATATTCAGGTGAAAAAACTTGATTTTTTTTTATTTAATAGCCTATAAACAAATATCAACTGTCCCTACGAAAACAAGCTTGATTAGGGAATAGCCTACACCAAAAGCTAAGGGTGTAAACTAAGCACAACAAACACAGCAAAACAAAGATATTCAAACCAGCCAAATGAAAAGACATCAATCACATAATTATTGGGATAATGTGGGTCACTCAACTTACTTGTCACAACTGCACATGTCACAGTCGGGACTGCTGGAAGAGGGGGTCGGGCTCAGAGCGACCAATTGTCACGGTCCCTCACTAACACCGACAACAGTTTGTTCTTCACCGCCATCATCCCTGCTACAGTAGGTCGGTAGGCCCCTTTCAGTCAAAATGATAGTTGGCTTATTTGTTAATGCATATCACACTGTAAACTTACGTAACACTAGATGTTCGTTAACAAATGAAACAATATTACCAACGTTTTCAGTTAATGGCCCGTTTAATTAAATTTGTTTCTTTATTCTAAATTGTGTTTACCCTGAATAATAAATCATTGTTTCCAAGGCTATAAATAAAAAACGTGAGATTGGTTTAAAATGAGCGTATTTTGTTTTTGTGTAAATTACACTCTAAATAATAAAGTTCAAGCAAACTAACCCATCGGAAAAAACACATATAATCAAAAAGTAACGTTACTTGTACTAATAAACGTAAATAGAAGTGCCAGAAGGGGCTTATCATTATAAGGCCAGTGGGGGAATCCCAAGGCTAGGTTAGAAGGAGCCCCGTCAGTTAAGAATCTCGCCATAATTTAAATGCCATAGGTAAAAATAATTTACCTGTGGCTAATTCATAAAAATAGAACCTTAATTGAGATTAAATGCACTTATGTACATGAAATGTACATTAAGAGTACACAAGTTTTTTAACTTGTACTCTTTTTGAGCCTTTGTTTATACTTTTTTGAGACGTCAGAAAATGGCAACCCTGGTCCTGGTTTGGTTTCGGCTGGTTTTGAATAGTAGGTGACAGTTCTTCCTTTGAGTGTTTAATTTGTTGGTTTTTTTGTGTTGTGTAGCCTACTTGTCGCCAATACATATAGAGGCCATAGAGCTTTTGTGGAACCAATGAATCGTGATTTTCTTTGCATTTTGACAATAATTTGATTGATTGACTGATTGAAATGCTCGGTTTTACCTTGAAATTCAACTGTTATAATTTTCAGACAAAGTTCCTTCTTTCTAGTTTAATTATTTTGAACCAGCATTCAACTCAATTTCAAAAAGTTTACCAATTTTTTTAACCAACATTGGTCACTTTTATGCTCCTCCATAAGGCTCGAGTGTGCGGCTACATACTTTGCAAATCCCCCAAACCGACCCTGGGGGTCGGCAAACGTCTGAAAAGGCTTCTTTTTATTTTTCAATACAAAATGCCTGACCTGTCAACCTCCCTCCCTGTCCTTGAGTGCAGCTGTGGGCTGAGATAAGAAACTAGTAAAGATTTAAACTTAAAAATATTAGCAAACTATAATTTTATCAAAATTGTTTTACAGAAAGTAATCTTGTGAGTAGGGCCACAAAGACCTTTCTGACCTTTACTGTAGGTATTGCAGTAACAGCCGTGTTTTCCAATACATAAAACAACAAGGAGATGTCCTAAAGGTATGCTTAGCTCAAAATAATATTATTTCTTTGTAAACAGATTTTGATCTTTTGTTTTCTTTTTTACACGAAAAAAAAGACCCGTTCCAGGTGGAATTCTTTTAATCTGTCAAAACAACCCTATTTAGTTAAACAGATAATTTTTAGATGTAAAAAACCACATCACATTCAATCAAAACATTTTCTCTTCCATCTACTGCTTGGGATTATTTGTTTCTAAATGTTATTCAAAAGACAATGCCGAGCACCATATATCCTGGTGCTGGTCTACTGACCTGCTCGAAATAAATTGATCCAACCAATGAGAAATAAGCTCCACCCAGCTTTGCTAAATTAACTTACTTTCCAGGAAGAACTCCACCCACAAAACATTCCAAATTTATGACAGTCACTTGATAGAAAGTTGACTCCAGTTTCAAAATACCAGACGCGTACTAAACATTGTTGGTATTGTGTTAATGGTTTTTCATCAAAAATGAGTTTGTTAACCGGATATCCAGGCGGGATGACTGATGAGTACTATTATAATCCAGGCCACTATGAAGATGGACATTATCCAGCAACAATTACTGATCACAGGATTCAGTATTATACAGATTGGGGATCAGCATATAATCCCTTTAGTCCTGACAGAGCGGGGTACTACAGCCCATATAAGGCAGGTTTAGATTATGAATCAGACGGAAATATAGAATACTCGCCTAAAAGAGACTTTCAAACTGAATATGTTCAAGCAGATTCATATACTAATGAAATGGGTGTTGTGGTGCCACGTGTTCGTGTAGTAAAAAGACGAAATACAGCAAACAAAAAAGAAAGAAGAAGAACATTGTCCATTAATAGTGCATTCAGTGAGTTAAGAGACAGTATCCCAAATGTACCATCGGATACAAAACTTTCAAAAATCAAGACTTTACGCTTAGCAACCTCGTATATATCCTATTTGTCTAGAATTCTAGAAACGTCAGAAGATGCTTCACCGTCAGGATTCAGAGCTGATCTTACCCGTCCACCTAGAGCAAATCGAAGTCAACAAGCTGCTCTTCTCAAGGAAGAAATAGCCAAGTCCAATTCACCCACACTGAAACAAGACCAGGTTTATTTTTATTTCCTCCTTATTATTATAGTTCGTCTTGTTATTATTGGGAGGTAAGGATTTCTGCTGTCCCAATAGCTAATAATAATTGAATAACAATATTTTTGAATTGAGCCACGGCAACGTAGTTTTTTTTCAATTTTAAAGTGGAAGCGCTGATGAGGTATGTGTTCTGACCAATTAACTTTATTATTCTCCATACTTCAGTTATCTAAATTAAATATAGGCCAACTCCTGAAAAATAATACTTGCAAAATGCGATTGGAAGATTCTGGTTGCCATGTTAGGATAAGATCATCGCATAGTTTAGGATCAAGCTTGGATTTGTTTTTGTTGTTTTTGCAAAGCTTCTGCTGTGGCACGCAATGATAACACACAACGTAGAAAACAATTTCAATAAAAAAAAAAACGAATTCATTTCCTATGATCTTGTCCATTTTTTTATAATTCGGTAAAATGTTTTCTTGGACATTTTTGAAATATTCGGGCTTAGCAATTTTCTCGGGCGTCTTAGGGCCTTTGCAGGGTACTTGTATGTTAAACAAAACACAATCAAGAACTACGCTATCTAAGATCTAACAGAAACCGGTTTGACTCTCTGGGATCGGTTATGATTTGCTTATTTTGAAACATACTAAAACATGATAATAATAAATTACTCTCGAAACAAAATCATGGAAACTACGACAAAGGAATTATGGAAAGTAGGCCATACAGAATGCATTATATTAAACCACGTAATCCTTAACCACCTCTATATGTTAAATATTTGACAAAAAAATGTACATGCATCATAGTTTTTCTTACTTGAAATAAGAAAATCGTAACCTATCACAGAGAGGCAAACCAGTTTCTGTCAGATCTTACACAGCGCAATTCTCGAGTGTATTTCGTTTAATAGAGAAGTATCCATTGCAAATATGCCTTCGCTTAATCTGGGAAGTTTTAGGGCGTTTAGTCGTCACTAACGGTGCTCTTGCTTCGCTCGAGTGGTGCTGAGGCTTTCAGCACTTCCTCTCTCACATTCTGTAGAAAAAAAAAACATAAAAAACTGGAAGCGTCCCGTCATTATAAGAAGTATGTGAGGCTATATTTCCACGGGCTGAAGGCATGAGGAAGTAGAAGGAGACGACACAGCAAAAAGCCAGCGTTGCCAGCTTCTTTAATAGTGTATTAAATATAAAAAACTGTTTTTTGAACTGAAATTTAAGGAGCAACATTAAAACTCAAACAAACAGAAATTATTCCGTATATGAAGGGATTGTCCTTCTCCTCAATACCTTAATCGTCACGCTAGAGTTATTAGTACTTTTAAAAAAGCTTCCTATTCTAATTAGAGGGCCCTTGTGTGTTCTTAAAAAATTGAGACCAACAGTCAAACTTTAGCGTAAAGAGCAAGATATTGAGAAAGGGGACAACCACTTCATATATGGAATAGTTTCTGTTCATTTTGAGTTTTAATGTTGCTCCTTAATTTAAGTTCAAAAAACAGTTTTTTTTAAATTAGTTTTCTGATCGTTTTTCAAATAATGCCGGTAAATCTGGCTCACCCTCTACAAAAAAATTCTCCTTTCTCAGGAAACTACTCCGTGAAAAGTTCTTCCCATGTAATAAACGCCCCCGCAAAATTTATCCAGAGAATTCCATCCTCGCCGAAAATCCACCCCCTTCTGTAAACTTTCTCGCAGAAGATTCAGCCTGAAAAATCCTCCTTGGCATAATTTCATTTCAAAAGGACGAAGTTCTGATCGTTTTTCCAGTTACTCCAGAAATTCCTCCTTCCGTGGATATTATTTCCCATAAACCCAAACACGCTGGCAATTCCCCCGGACGAATCCCCCTGAACAAACATCTCCACATGCAAAATTGAGTTGGAAAAGAGAAAGTAAGACAAATAATAAGAATTTCGTATAAGAATTCCGTCAAATACCCCCAGTGCAAAATTTCCCCTAGAGAGCTCAACCCTGAAATCTCTCCCCACGCGGAATATTATCCCCATTGAAACCCGCCCCCAAGCGCAAGTCCCTCCCCATCTGAAAAATGTCTTATACTTTCCAATAGCAAATACTATACGTAAACAATAGGCGAATTTTATAACTTAAAAACCTATCCCAAGGGGCTCGCAGGGGGGGGGGGTCAATTTATCTTCAAAGGCATGGTTTTGAGACTTTTCAACTATACTGAACAAAATGGCTATCTCAAAATTTTGATCGAATGATTTTAGGGGAAAAGGGGGCATGGGATTATTGCCCTTCAATATTTTGGTCACTAAAAAGGGCAGAAGAACTTTTAATTAAAGCTCGAATGAAGCCCTTCCTGATATCCTAGGACTATTAGTTTGATGAGATCACCCCTAGGAAGAAAAAAAATTAACAAAACAAACAAACACGCATCCGTGATCTTTCATCTGACAAAAATACAAAATTTTACATTTTTGCATATGGGAGCTTGAAACTTCTGCAATAGGGTTCTGGGACACGCTGAGTCTACGGTGTGATTTTCATTAAGAAGCCCTTGACCTTTAGAGGGTTTTCTCCCCTTTTTGAAAATCAGGCGAAGTTTCTCGGGTTCGTGGCATTTGATTGGTAACACTAAACTTAATGAATTTGGTGTATTTGGAATTAGCATAATAAGCCGATCCTTTTGATGTATCAATCGATATCAAAAACTCCGTTTTTTAAGAATTTCGGCTACTATAAGCCGCGTCGCTCTTAACTTACAGTTCGTTACCACGACCTGTTTGATACACGTATGTATACATAAAGTGTCTGTCTTTCGGTTCACAGCATTTGCAGCTGAACAATTCGATGTAGAAATACAAACATTTGCGCAGAATAATTTTGGAATCATGGGAACTGACAGAAAAATGGAAAGTCAAAGGATTTAGACTAAAAAAGTATATAAACGAGGTAAACCAAAAACTGGAAATGTATCGTTAAGATAAAAAACGTGGGAGGGCTGGGAGCCCAATCCACCGGCTATAGCAAGCTAAGGGAGGCCCACCCGAGGCTATATTTGCGGGGGCCAAAGGTCCAAACGAGCTAAGGAAGGTAACAAAAAGCCAGTAAAGCCGCCTCTTTCGATGGCACACGTATTAAATATGTAAATTTAGTGCTGCATGTAAGGGGTTTGCTTGTGGACACACTGAAATATAAGCTAAACTAATCAAGCTAGAAACATAAAAATGCATGCAAAATAATTTTGGAAGCAGGAAAATGGAAAAAACGCTTAAAAAAAATCCAAAAAATATAAACTAAGAAAAAGAAAAAAATAGAAAGGTGGTATCATGATAACTGTTTATTCATTTATCCGAAAATTTGATTTAACAATAAAATTTTATTACCGAGTTTTATCTAATGTAGTTGTTATTATTCCTGACTCACCTCTAAAATTTTCTTTGTAGAATTTTTTCTTTGAAAAGTTAATTTAAATTTTCGGATACTACAGGGCATGGTTCGGTCTTTTCAAAGGTTACAGCTTGGATGATAACGGTTAAAAGAGACTACTTTTAAGCTTCATTTAACTAATTTGATGATTGTGAGACTTAATAAATTATTTACTGTGGTCGGTGGGTCTCAATGTAGACGAAGTGGGGGTTGGTAGGGTGTCCAAAGCCTATACGTGCATTTTAGCGTCCGAATTTTCTAACTGGCCATGAGCCTTCAAACAAACATAAAAGAATTGGGGGGGGGGTTGAACTTGGTCTTTATTTTCCCTTCATTTCCAAAAATATTTTTGGACTAAGCTTACAATTTGGGTACATCATATTACAATGACGTTGTCACATGCTTGAAAAGCAAGAAACTGGTAAGTGCAAAAATATTTGTATATATTTTGACAAGGAATTACAACAATTCCAAGATCATAAAAAAGAAAACCAAAAATTCGAAGCTCAGCAGAAATCGTTGTTAGAAATCGGACATACTATAATAATGAAATATCTTTCAATAGACTTGAAAAGGCATTAAATTGTGGAAAGAGCAAAAAACTGGTAATTGCAAAAATATTTGTATATATCTTAATAAGGGATTACAACAATTCAAAAACCTTAGAAAAGAAAACCAAAGTTCGATGAATTGTATCATTCTTCCCCCCCCCCACAAGAGTGAATGTATTGTTTTTATATCTATGACGCATACAACATTACAAATGGAAAGTATTTAAGACATGAAAAAAAAGTTGAAAATTCTTGTTTATATTAAATTGCTTAAAGAACAAAAAACTGGTTATTGTAAAAATATTTGTATAAATATTGACAAGGGATTACAACAATTCAAAAACCTTAAAAAAGAAAACCAAAAGTTGAAGCATAGTAGAAATCGTTGTTAGAAAAAAAAAATCATTGCTGAATTTCTTTTCTTATAATTATAAGCAATGTCTCAATGACATGAAAAAAATTGAAAAAATTTTTCAGTTCAGTTCAGAATTGCTCAAGTTATTATGTAAACGGCAAAAATATTACGGTGCCTGACCAATAATTTTAATATTTTAACTCAAACTAGAAAATACCTGAAAATCTTAAAACTAGTTGGTTTTTTGTTAGATAAAACCAACTCACTACGTGATTAAGCTTACAGGTTTGAACCCAACCAGGTATATAGTATCAGTAGGAAGGCCCAACAAACAAAAATTTTCAAATTATTACAAATGATGATTCGATATCATCCAAAAAACGAAAGTTTGCAACAAATGACGATTCTCTATTTTGACAAGGGATTACAACAATTCCAAAACCTTAAAAAAGGAAACCTAAAGTTTGAATCTTAGTAGATATCGTTGTTAGAAATCGGAGAAGCTTCAATAATCAAATGTCTTTGAACAGAATTAGTATGAAAAGACATTACATTGCGTAAAGAGCAAAAAACTGGCAATTGGAAAAATATTTGCATATATTTTAACAAGGGATTACAACAATTCAAACACCTTAAAAAAGAAAACCTAAAGTTTGAAGTTTAGTAAAAATCGTTGTTAGAAATTGGACTTGCTTTAATAATCAAATACCTTTGAAAAGAAACAGTATGAAAAAACAGAAAATTGTCTGCGGTTAGAAGACAAGCGACAATGAGAACCCATATATATAAAAGCCTGCCGCGCGCCAAGTGCCGGGGTCCAGCAGCTAGTAATTGGAAAAATATTAGTATATATTTTAACAAGGGATACCAACGATTCAAAAACCTTAAAGATGCCAAGTGCCGGGGCTCGGTATATATATATATATATATATATATATATATATATATATATATATATATATATATATATATACTAGCTGTTGGGGTGGCGCTTCGCGCCACCCCAACACCTAGTTGGTGGGGGCGCTTCGCGCCCCCCCAAGCCCCCCGCGCGCGTAAGTCGTTACGCGCCATATTAGTTACGCGCCATTGTAGTTGTGTCCCTATGTCCCACCTGTGAATATATATATATATATATATATATATATATATATATATATATATATATATATATATATATATATATATATATATATATATATATATATATATATATATATATATATATATATATGTTTTTAACTACGTAAAACTTGAGAATATACAACATTCTTTGCTGTCCCATTGTCTGTGCATATAAATAGAATTTCAGGTTTAACGACTCTTAAACATGCAACATATAATGGTCCATGGGAAAACAATCCGTATTCAGATCTATACCTCATGATTCTAATGATTGCCCTTGAGCTTTGTTGATGGTGATTGCTAATCGACGATTCCCTGTGTCGCCATCGTCATTTATATATCCCCCTGAGCCCCCCGGCGTCCCTGTTGTAGTTTTGTCCCTGTGTCCCGGTCGTCATGTCCCGGTGTCCCGGTCGTCATTTGTGTCCCGATCTGTATATACATTCGTTTTTGAATTGGTCTTTTTTTTTACCTTTTTAGGTAAAAAAAGGTAACTTTTAGTTTTACCTTTAGTTTTTTACCTTTTTTTAGTTTTTTTTTCTTTTTTTTAGTTTTGTTTTTCTCCTTTATTTTTCATTTTTTTTTCCTTTATCATTTTATTTTCTTTTTTAGTTTTTTTTAGCTTTTTAGCTTTTTTAGTTTTTTATTAGTTTTTAGTTTTTTTTTCTTTTTAGTTTTTTTGTAGTTTTTACCTTTTTTTTAGTTTTTAATTTTTTTTATACTTATGTCCTGGTCGTCATTTATACTCCCTGTGTCCCGGTCGTCATTTGTGTCCCGGTGCTTTGTTGATGGTGATTGCTAATCGAACATTCCTTGTGTCCCGGTCGTCATTTATATTCCCTATATGCCGGTGTCCCGGTCGTCATTTGTGTCCCGATGTCCCGGTCTGTAATTTCGTCGAAAACATGACGTCAGTCGACACAGAAATATGACGTCACCTGACAGATCCACAGACAGACAACTTATTTTTATATATATAGATATATATATATAAATATATATATATATATTTTCTTTTTAGTTTTTTTGTAGTTTTTACCTTTTTTAGTTTTTTTCTTCTTTTGTATTAATGCTAAAGCCAAGGTTCAAACCTGGAGCCTCTCGGACCTAGAACCTGAAACATAACGCTTTACCAACTCAGCTACTTCGGCTTGAATACATTCGTTTTGAGCAGCTTCCTCGGGTGTTGCCATTGTAGGTTCTTCAGTCATTTTACAATTAGAAATTTCTCTTTCAACGGTCTTCTTACAATTAAAAATTTGTCTTTGAACGATATTCTTAAATACCTGTGTCCTGGTCGTCATTTATATTCCCTGTGTCCCGGTCGTCATTTGTGTCTCGGTATCCCAGTCTGTAATTTCTCTTCGAGTGTCCTGGTCGTTATTTATATTCCCTCTGTCCCGGTCGTCATTTGTGTCCCGGTCTGTAATTTCTCTTTGAGTGTTTTTTCTTTTTAGTATTTTTTAGTTTTTTACATTTTTTCTTTTTTCAGTTTTCTTTTTCTTCTTTATTTTTCAGCTTCACTATGAAATACATATCGCCGAACCTTTGTTTTTTTAACTAAAATCTGGTAGGCATTGATGACCTTATCCAAGTCAAAATCCCAAACCCAATCATCATCGATATCATTTTCAGTTTTGATATGTTTTGACTCTCGCTGTCCAGGTGGATCTTCATCTAACTGCGCGGTTTTGCGTTCTTTAGCCTCAAGCCTGTTTCCTTGCTGTTCTTTTGATTCCTCGGCACGCTTTCTTTTCTGACTTTCTCTATCAGCAGCAAGTTTTTTGGCATAGACTCTTTGAGCATCTTCATCGGCTTTTGCCATTGTAAGTTCATCAGTCATTTTAAACTTAAACATTAATAGATTTCTACGTGAACATATATGTCTTAAATATCTTTAATGATGTCACCGTCATAGCAAAAATGACGACAACTAATTTCATGACGTCAGCCGACACAGAAACATGACGTCACCTGATCCACAGATCCACAGACAGACAACTTATTTTTATATATATAGAAGATATATATATATATATATATATATATATATATATATATATATATATATATATATATATATATATATATATATATATACATATATGTGTGTGTGTGTGTGTGTGTGTGTGTGTGTAGTTTACATGCTGGAGCATTATTTTTTCTGTTTTCTATGTTTTCTGTTTTTCTATCACCAATTCAGCTTTGATCATGTTCAAATCTTGATTAAATCTTAATAGAAACCTTATTCATAGGGGCGACCACCAATATTCCCACAGTTCATTAGATTGATTCTTTGCAAACACTCGTGTCACCACTTACAAATTAATCACTATATTTGCAAATTCTCAGCAGCGGGAACCCTGTATCTTGACCACCAGCAGGTTGGAGTTTAGCTAACGCCCCCTTACATCCTATTAGAAAATAAAGAGTGTCAGTGATAGTAGTCGATTGTTATTTGAGTGTGCCGGCCTTTTGAGGACTGAATAAACATTCTAATTTTCGGGATCCGCCGCCTGTCAAAAAGGGGTGTCCTCAAACATAGGTGATGGCTTGATTCAAAGCGGAAATGGAAAATTATAGGATCTATATTTCCGCTCTGATATTCCATTATTAGCAATTTCAACACTTGCGTAGAGGGTCAGAAAATGAAAGGACTGAGCAAGCCCATTTATTTGAGCTAGTAATTGTAAATATATATGCTAATCTCTGTTGTTTAAGAAAGCAGTTTTTTTTTATTACAAACGTATCAAACTAACATTTTTCTAATGGGCGACAAATTTACTTTCGTTTACTAACTATATAGTAAATATAAGAAGAAATACTCAGTGGGATTGAGATATACATAAAAACAAATGGTTTAATATGTGAATTTGGACAAATTCTATGAATTTCCAAACAAGTCAAAATCCCTTTCAAAATAAGGTTAAAACGCAAATACATTTACATTTATCGAGTTTTCCCCCTAATGAGTTGTATGGCTTAATCTAATGTGACCTCAAAGAATTTTTTGTTTTTCAAAAAGTTTTTCTGGTAAAAGCAAGAGCGAAATTAAGACTTAAATGAAAAAAAAACTGTCATGTCTCAGCCTTTTCAACCAACACCTTCAAAATAAATGCAAATAAATTGACAACTAATGTTTTTCTACATTTTTATGATTATGCAAAACTAGCGCTTTACAGAAAACACAAAACCTACACTAAAGAAAAAAAGAATATTGATTTAGAAGCCTGGAAGTTACTAGATCGAAATTACTCACTTAGATTAAGGTCTCCTCACTCCGGCTGGCATGTTTGGCAATAACGGTGCCTCTTAACGACGACTTCTTAAGCGCTGCAGCCCAAAGATCCCACTTGCACGACTTGGACAGCACAGCAAACTTCTCGAGGCGTCGCTTGAGCGTTACTTTCTGTAAATAACGGAACAACTTATAGCGCTCTCCATACGCTTTCGCCAGCAATAATGTGGATAACTTTATGCAAGCAAATTGTACTATCTTAAAGACGTAATACAAATGTAATCTCAGTAGCAACACTTAATAACCAGCCGGAGGGGTGAACCCCTTTCCACAATCTCGTGTAAATACACAGAGCACCACGCGTACTGCACAGTTCCACCGTGCTCGGCATAGTTCCAACGCGCATGGCACAGATCCATTGGGTACGACTGAGTTTACGACTAAGGGAGAATGCGCCATCACACGGCCGTATCGCCGATGAAGCTTGAAGGCTATACGACTATTATCCAATAGTTTTAAAGTGCTTGGTTAACTTGAAATTTTTGCTTGATAGGATTTTTTTTCATATCTGGGCCAAATTTTTCGTTCTCATGGCAAGAAATGGCAAAATTTAGCATTCTGCTAAGGCGAAATATAACATTTTCAATTTCCGCTTGCAATTTTTTCGCAATTTCCGAAATAATAATTTTTATTTAGATTCCACTGAGCAATGACTCCTTAACAGTGAATTTTATGAACTAAAGAGGGATTTTGAAAACAAATTCTCGAAAACTAGGAAAGTTGCGTGTTCACTGGGTAGTCCTAAAATTTCTTTATTTTCTGGGGTCATCACGTGGAACAAGTTGTCCTACGTATCTTTTGTAACTTGGTACTGACATTGCCACGGATAAATGCTATGTGGCATTGAAAGGTGCCGTTTTCAGCTGCCGACTTTTTAAGAAACTTACAAAGGAGAGCACAAAACATCTCAAACATGACATTAAGTGGAAATATAAACTATAACATTAAAATAGCTGTCATCAAAAGTTTGAGCTGGATGCTAATAACGATCAATTATGAAAATCAAGGAAAATCACATTTTCGCATGGTTAGCTCTGACTTGTCTTTGTTCTTGCTCTTTCATTCTTTCTTTCAGGAACTGGCAGATGAGGTAGTACCATATACAGAACTATGATATGAGGAGGTCATATTATTGACCTCAGCTTAGAATAATGAAACATTTTTGAGTTCAGATGATAGAGCGCTAGTATAGCGTGAGAGTTATTTGTAATTAATAGCTAACTGTAAAATATTTGCTGAAAAAAATATTTAACGGATTCATATGATCAAAGTATGTTACTGCTTAATCATTTCCATTTTAATTTTAATTTAGATATTAACTGATAATATACCGCATACACCACATAATTGTGGTGTATGCGGTATATTATCTCATGTTTCCATGAGATTTTACTGATACCAAGGCTTAGCCGTCGCTAATTTGAGCCATTCAGCTTTTTCGCTAAATTTTTCATCGGCTGATCCATATCACAAAATTTTGTGAAAATTCTGATTGACTGAAATTAGTGGTAACTGAATCTTGATACTAGTAAAATCTCATTATTAATTGGTGTTTAGGGATAAAGTGTGCTATTAAATTTTAAGTAGTGCATAATGCAACCCTAAATATTAGGGGCATGTCATCCCCCTTAAATTCTCTACGATTAAGATTAAATGTATCTTGTGCTTTACTAAAAAAAAGGGCATAATTCGTTAATTTGGTCACACAAATTCATTCTACAGTAGGATATTTCTTTTTATCATATTGTTTTTTTTTCAAAATACTGCTTAAGAACTTGTGGATTTTGTTTTTCTCTTTTTTGTAGGATGTTTTTCCTGGGGGTCACGTGCCGAGTCATTAATAGTACAAAATCGGATGACATATCGAACTAAAGAAGATTTCGATTTTTGTCGCTTCTTTGCTGAGAAATTTCACATCCAGGGTTTAATCTCGAGTTTGGAAACTCAAATTTTCCTCCCGTTTGGAAAATTGTTCGAAATACAAATTTTGGAAACTTTACTATGTGCTGCTACTATTAAAATAGATCGAAACAAAAAAAATTAATTTTTACTTGATTTTGAAACCAAGACCGAGTAAAAATTTAGTTTGAATTTCGGAGTTTTCTGAAACCTTCTTCACACCCAAACAAAGTGTAATTTTTGAGAAAGGGGTGATAAATCCCCTCAGTTGAGTCAAAAACTATTCTAGTTAAAAAATAAAACTAAAAGAAATAAAATTTATAAGAAAGACCCATGTTTGAATAAATTAAATGGCAGCTTTACAGCTTAAAAGATACAAAAAATATCGCAAAGGCCAAGAGGCCACCAGTTCAACCAGGCAATAAGTAGACGACAAGAAGAAATCGGAGGCAACAAGTAACTATCTAAGTCAACAACAGTAAGTTGTATCTTGCTGAAAATTCAGTGCTGATATAACCAATTTGTTTGGTTATGAAAATTGTATTTACTTCATTATCATCATTTTTCTTACAGACTATTATTTTCAGTAAAATAATGTTCTTCGTATCTGAATGTCACTATATTTGCAATTTATGAGGTTCCAAGTTTTAATATCTATTTTTACTTTCATTGAAATTTTCAACTCTAAATCATTTTTTACAGAATTCTTATTTAATTTTGTTTTATATAGGCACATATATTTAGTACGTTACTATATAAAAATGCCTTGTTTGAAAATTGTCACTTAATTTTAACCTTAAAATAGAAGTTAAAATGAACTTTGTTCCCATTTTCTTTTCATTTTGTGCTTATTTAATCTTAGTAATTTGCATTGTATGTGCATGTGTTAAAATATAATTTTGTTTTTATTGTTGTTTGTGAATTATTTACCATTAAATTTTTTCCATTTCTTTTCAGGTAGGCTGTCCACATGTTGATTCTACATGTCTGAAGTACACAAACTCAAAAGGTAGAACTGGCTGGCCGCAGTATGTCTGGGCCCAAGAACTTAAATAAACCTTCTTTAAAGTTGTTGTTGTAACTTTTTTCTAATTCGGATGTTTTTGTTTTTTTTAAATTATACGAAATAAAAATAGTTTTTAATTTCTTTTTTATATGACAGACTATGAATATGAACTCTTGCTCATTTATTTACCCTCCCCTATCCCAAGAGAAAAAAAAAGCATAGCTCAATAAATGCTTAGGTCAGAAAATTTCGTGCAATATTTTCTTAAAAACACAAATAACTGCAAATAATTAGACACACAATGTATTCCCGTGTGAAAACCAAGAAAAAATAGAGATAGCAATAAAAACCAAAAATAAAATAAAGTATAAGTATACGCTTTTCCTAAATCATGCTGCGAGAAGGGGAGTACCAATCAGGGAGCAGGGGATATATATAATACAGAAACAAAGAAAAGTAAACAAATAATAGACAAAAGAAAATGAAAGACAACAAATTGAACAAACATCTAATACGAAATTAGCCAACCGTTGTTGGGTGGCTTGTCTGTTTTTCGTAAAGTAGACATATAAAGATACAAATTAGGGATACCCAACACTACAACTAACTCATTGTCCGGCCGATCTAAGAAGTTAGTAGTAGTTGTAGAACACTACAACTAACTCATTGTCCGGCCGATCTAAGAAGTTAGTAGTAGTTGTAGAACACTACAACTAACTCATTGTCCGGCCGATCTAAGAAGTTAGTAGTAGTTGTAGAACACTACAACTAACTCATTGTCCGGCCGATCTAAGAAGTTAGTAGTAGTTGTAGAACACTACAACTAACTCATTGTCCGGCCGATCTAAGAAGTTAGTAGTAGTTGTAGAACACTACAACTAACTTATTGTCCGGCCGATCTAAGAAGTTAGTAGTAGTTGTAGAACACTAGAACTAACTCATTGTCCGGCCGATCTAAGAAGTTAGTAGTAGTTGTAGAACACTACAACTAACTCATTCTTAGATCTCGATCTAAGAAGCTAGATCGAGATCATTAAGAGTGGGCTAACAAAAACCTATAAATAACTCATTAAGGCTGACATAGTGAGACAGTTTATGCAATAAAAAGCAGGGAATAGTTATAAGTGACCGAGGAATTACTTAGAACATTATTCATGTGACTCTCTGAGACAGCCCAGCAAGATAGGTGAGGTACGCCAAAAATAAGATTTTGAACGGCATCTAAGCTGAGCAATATAGAGAGCGGTAAGATTATAAAGTTTGCTCTGAAATATATTGAACACAAAACATGGGAAATGTAAGCATCATCAAGCAAGTTCCGAATATAAGTGCATCCAAGGTAACGGAATCGCTTCACAAGGAACAGGTCATTAGCACATATGCCAACAGGCCGGGTAGGGATATCTGAGAGTACTGAGGAAGTAAACTTGCACACTCTTACAGAGCTACACAACACCATGATCAGCACAATTCTTGCAAAACTTGGGCAACTTATGAAGTGCAGAGGGACTAGAGACAAAAAGACCTAGGCCATAAGTATAACTAAAACTTCCGGAGTGATTTGAGCAGAAATAAGGAAGGAATCTTTGAATCCCTTTTTATTGAGATTAAGTCAGTGTGTAAAGGTTTATCTGGAGGCATGGTTTACAGGTCCCCTAGTAGACCTTTTCCCTCGTTTATGAAAATTCTGGAAGAAATTTTGAACTCAGTCCGAAAGCATCCCTGTAAACTAATCCTTATTGGTTTAATCCTTATTAGGGAAATCGATGATGCGGAGCTTTGAATTGAGTCATTAATCATCTCATAATAATTGTACATGATAGTAAGCTCACATAAGCTATGGATGTCAGGTCTTGATTTTATTTAAGTGACAATTTTGACAGGACCTGTCCCTATTATCATCAGGTCCCCTCTTATGTATAATAATCTATTATTATTATGTATAAGAGTCAGGTTGTCCTCAGAGAATATATTAATCCTTTCTGGACGCCATTGCAGAAGTGTGCTAGTTCTGATCGTCAACAGACGATCTATGAAGTTTGTTAAGGTGGTTGGGATGGGGGGCAAGCTTGAGGGCTTATAAGCGTCAGGCTTATGGTTTGTGACCACGGAAATTATGATGGTAACCTTTTTGTGCTGCTCAGCTTAAAAAATAAAGAAAAAAAGATACACATCAGTGTTTCCCATGTAAAAAAAAAAAAGATTTTTGTGGGGAGTTCTAGTTATCTTTGTAAATATATCTTGGGCAATCTGCGAAACAATAATATACTTTGTTTTAAGTTTTAGTTTCGCTCTATACTTCCGTAAGATGAACTTTTTTAAAATTAATGACCTAGTAAAATAACATTAAGATCACCACAAGCCTTGTGTATAACATACAACTTGTGTGACATACAAAATGTGAAAATTTTTTGAATGCTAGCACTCACGCCTCTGAACATCAGCAATCTTTATTTTCAAGGCACTAGCTATAAATGTACCCATTTTAACATTTATTTGCCTTTTCATTCCGTATTTTTCTATTGACTTCTTACCCAATTATTACCTTTTCTATTACCAAACTTAGAGATTGACTCCATGCTAATTAGATATAATAAACATATAATAATATCAGATGGCCGGTCAAGTTTCATAAATAAGAGTGATCTAACCCTTTTTATTTCGGCGACTGTAACGCAAAGAGTATTTCGGTTAACCTCCTCCGGAGACCAGAGCAAAGAATTTTCAAACAATTTCCACGAATGTGTGGCTCAAATCCTATAGCTACAATATGACCTGTTTCATTCAAGATAATAGGCGTACAAAATTCAAGTCCAATCTTGCCACGATCCGGCATATCTGGAGACGACCGGGTGTGGTGGTGAAAACCCCAATCTAGTTCAGCCGTCTAATTTATCGAAATGGCACCCTCTTAGGCAAACTTTCGAATGATTGGTACTACCTTTTACCTTAGGGGTGGGGTGAAAATTGTTTTGACGATTTCTGATTAAAATAGTCACAGATTTTCATTTTGAGCGAGCAAATGGTATATTGTCGCCATGTTATGAAAACTTCAGAAATTCATCACTAGAAATTGCGTTATTTTCTATGTTTGCTTCTTTGGATCAAAGGGCTTACAGTTTTTTTTTTTTTAATCATAGGCAGCGCAATAGCACTGCCTAAGTAAAGAGCGATGTGCCCACAATCTGTTTTTTTTTTTTTTTTGCTTTTTATGTTTTTTTTAGACTAGGGCACTTCGTATCGAAGGAGTTGTCGTAGAAACTTCAGAAAGAGCACATTCAATTGTAAATTGGAAGGGCTAGTGCCCTTTTTAATAGTTGAAAGTGACTGCAGAGCAGCTAAACCCCCTCCCACGCTCACCATTTCCCCTGACACACTCAATAAAATTTTGAGATAGCCAATTTTCCAAAAGGATCTGGAAATTATGTCTTTGAACATGACACTCCCCCTCACAGTCCTCCTAACCTTAGCATCAGAAACAATTTTATTACGAAAAGAGACTAAATTGTTAGTAGGGGTAATGCCCAACAACCTTAAAGAACTCACTTACGGAATGCTAAATTCGGAACAATTAAGTCTCATTGGATTGGTAATCAGAAGTTTTAGTACTCTGTATTATAGACAGCGTCATAGCGCTGCCTAAGTAAAGAGCGATGTATTATTTATTTATTTATTATTTTTTTTTTGGTTTTAGACCAGGGCAGTTCGTATCGAAGGAGTTGTCGTAGAAACTTCAACAAGGGCTCTTTCGAATGGAAATTAAATGGGCTAGGGTCCTTTTTAATAGTCGAAGTGATTGGAGATCAACTAATACCCCTCCCACACCCACCATTTCCCATTCACATCTAATTCATTTGGAGATCGACATCTTGTTCAACATAGTTCAAAGGTCCAGAAATTATGTATTTGAGGACGACAACCCCCATACAGTCCTCAAAGAAAGGGTTATGAGTGATGCCCTGGAAGCACATAAGGTTTATATGGAAAGGAGGATTTATAAACTTTGGATGGGACTCATTGGATTGCCAATCAGAAGTTTTACTGCCCTTTTTGAGATTCAGAGTGATAGGAGGGTGGATACTCCCCCACGCCTCTTATTTTCCCGAAATGTATCTGATAGAAATTTTGAAATGGCCATTTGTTGTCGTAGAAACTTTGAAAAAGGCTCTTTGAAACTTTATAAAATGTCTTTGGGAATGACAACCCCCCTCAGAGCCCTTAGGGCAAGTTTTTAATATCCACTGTGATCGGAGGGTGGATAAACCCTCCCCCACACACCTCGTATGAGCTAATTCGATTGGAAACTGAAAGAGCTAGGGCCCTTATTTATAGTTAAAAGTCATTGGAGGGCAACTAGCCCCCCTCCCACACTCACCATTTCCACAAACACATCCAATCAAAACTTTGAATTAGTCATTTTATTCAACGTGATTGAAAGATCCAGAAATTATATCTTTGAGGATGACGACCCAACCACAGCGCTCAGAGTAAGGGTTGTAAGTTGTGGCCTGTGGGCATTTAAGGTTTATATAGAAAAAGGTGATCATATAAACTTTGAAGGGGCTTATACGATAGATAATCAAAAGTTCTAGTGCCTTCTTTAAGATTCAGAGTGATCGGAGGGTTGATATCCCCCACATATCGAATTTTCCCGAAATGTATCTTATGCAAATTTTAAGATGGTCATTTATTGTCGTAGAAATTTCTAAAATGGCTTATTAAAATGGAAATTGAAGGGGCTAGAGCTTCGTTTGATAGTCAAATTTGAGATAGCCATTTTGTTCCACGAAAGTTGTTCCGGAAAGTTCCGGAAATTACGTCTTTGAGAATGACAATCCCTCCCCACAGCCCTCAGGGAAAGGGTGGTGATTATACCCAAGGTGCATACAAGATAGATGTATATGGAAAGGGTAATTGGATAGAATTCAGAGGGGGTCGATTGGATTGGTAATCAGCAGTTCTACTGCCCTTTTTAAGATTCAGTTTGATCGGAGGGTGGATACTCCCTCCCCCACACACGTCATATTTTCCCGAAATGCATGTGATAGAAACTGAGATGGCCATTTGTTTTCGTAGAAACTTCGAAAAGAGCTTGTTAGATTGGAAATTGGAAGGGCTAGTGCCCTTTTAAATAGTCGAAAGTAATTGGAGGGCAACTAACCCCACTCCTACAACCACCATTTCCCCAAACACATCCAATCAAAACTTTGAAATAGTCATTTTGTTCAACGAAATTGAAAGGTCTAGAAATTATGTCTTTGAGGATGACAAACCCCCCAGAGCCTTCTTGGTAAAAGTTTTAAGATATGCCCTGAAGGCATTTAAGGTTTATATGGAAAGGGTTACTGTATAGAGTTCGAAGGGGGCTCATAGGATCAGATTATTAGATTGAAAATTGCTGGGGCTAGAGGACCTTTTAATAGTCGAAAGCGATTTTTAGGCCAATAGCCCTTCTTCCGCCCACCATTTCCCCAAACACATGCAATCAAAATTTTAAGATGGTCATTTTACTCAACATAATTGAAAGATTTGGAAAGTAAGTGTTTGAGGATGACAACCCCCCACAGCCCTCAGGGTAAGGGTTGTAAGTTATGACCTGGGGGCATATAAAATTTGTATAAAAAGGGTGGTTTATATGGAAAGGGTTACTGTATAAACTTCGAAGGGGGCTCATAGGACTGGTAATCGAATGTTCTAGTGCCCTTTTTGGGTTTGGAGGGATTGGAGGGTGGTACCCCCCACATCTCGTATTTTTCCGAAAAGTATCTTATAACAATTTTAAGGTGACCATTTGTTGTCATAGAAACTTCTAAAAGGTCAGATTGTTCTTTTTAGATTGATCTCAAAATTTAGATCAGATTGAAAATTGCTGGGGCTAGAGCACCTTTTAATAGTCTAAAGTGATTATTAGGCCAATAACCCTTCTTCCGCCCACCATTTCCCCAAACACATGCAATCAAAATTTTGAGATGGTCATTTTGCTCAACATAATTGAAAGATTTGGAAAGTAAGTGTTTGAGGATGACAACCCCCCACAGCCCTCAGGGTAAGGGTTGTAAGTTATGACCTGGGGGCATATAAAATTTGTATAAAAAGGGTGGTCGTAGAAACTTCGGAGGGTGTTCGTTGGATTTGTAATTAGAAGTTCAACTACCTTATATCATAGGCATCACAGTAGTGCTGCCCAAGTAAAGACCGATGTGGACACAATATATTTTTTTTTTGGGGGGGGGGGCTTAGACCAGGGAACTTCGTATCGAAGGAGCTATCGTAGAATCTCTGAAAAGGGCTCATTCGATTGGAAACGGAAAAGGCTAGCGCCCTTTTTAATAGTCGAAAGTGATTGGAGGGCAACTAGCCCCCTAAATAACGAAATAACGACGAAGACCACACTGCCTTTCCATCACAAACACCAAAAACAAGAAGAACAATAGGGAATTTTTTAAGACAGTGGGAAACAAATTAGAATGAATATTTCGGCCCTATGTCCAAGGGCCTTCTTCAGCAATACAAATAAAAAAAAAAACTTACAAGAGGATAAAATCAATAAAATTAAAATGAACGGTGTTTCAAAACAGTCCCAGCATCCTTACCTCAGCGAAGTTCAACCAGGACTGATAAATAAATTGTTATGAAACGAGGCAATTCATTGAAATGAAAGAAAATGATTTAAAAACAGGTTTTTAATGCCAGCCTAGCTTTTATTCGCTGCTGATCTTATAGGTCTATTTGTGACAGGTTTTGTGTTAATATCTATTGCTTTTTAAAATATTTCGTAAGGTCATTTTTTATTAAATTTGTGTATAAAGCATTCAGTGAATATTCTCCTAAATCCCTATTTAAGGAAATATTATTATTTATCTTAATTCTGATTTCAATTGCTTCTTGAACTACTTGCTTTATGTCTAGATCATTGCTAATAATGGCGGATTCTTCAAAAAGTATTTTGTGGCTAGGATTTTCGAAAACATGGCTCCTTAAAGCAGAATCAAAAGAACAGAAGTGATATTAGAATTCAGAGCTTAAGTGATATCATCTTTATGTTGTTGTAGGCGTTTCTCGAAATTCTAGTGGGTTCTCCCTACATAGAATTTGTCACAGTCGCATGGTATTTGATAGACACCTCTTGGGCGAGTAACTGGAGTCTTATCTTTACCAGAATTTAGGAGATTTATGATTTTCAAATTATTGGTAAATACAATATACAGATTATTTTGCGTGCATACTTTTTTAAGATTTCTAGTGATTTTTGGGATATATAGGAGGTAAATTATGTTTTGAGGCTTATTGGGATTTTCACATGGCAAATTATCGTTGATTTTATGGGAGTGTCTTTTCACTCCACGATTAATTGTATTATTAATAAATAAAAGAGGATGCCCATTTGCAAAAAGTATGTCCCTGATAAAGTCTAGTTCAGCTGTGATGTAGGAATCAGAACAAATGTTCAGGGCACGATCTACGAGAGATATTACGACACCTCTTTTAACTTGTGGGGGGTGGTTTGATTCAAAATGTAAATATCTATTGTTTTGTGTTGGTTTTCTGTAAATAGTAAAATTGAGTTCATCTAAGTTACGAATAATTAGAACATCTAGGAATGAGATTTTATTCGCAATTTCAATTTCTAAGGTAAACCGTAAATTCCTGTCATGTGTATTAAGGTGATCTAAAAACCCCTAAGTTCATTTTCCCCATAGTTCCAAAGTGAAATTATGTCATCCATGTAACGTCCCCAAGACATATGTTTCAAAAAATATGAATTCAATGCCCAATTTTCAATATGCTCTGCATAAATAATCGCCAGTAACCCGGAAAGAGGCGCACCCATGGGTAAGCCATTTATTTGTTGGTAGAAAGAATTACGGAATTGGAAATAGATTAAATAATTGGGCATTGGAATATATTGAAAATTGGGCATTAAATTCATATTTTTTGAAACATATCTTTTGGGGACGTTACATGGATGACGTAATTTCACTTTGGAACTATGGGGAAAATGAACTTAGGGTTTTTTTAGATCACCTTAATACATATGATAGGAATTTACAGTTTACCTTAGAATTGAAATTGCAAATAAAATCTCATTCCTAGATGATCTAATTATTCTAAATCGAAATAAGCTAGGCTGGCATTAAAAACCTGTTTTTAAATCATTTTCTTTCATTTCAATGAATTGCCTCGTTTCATAACAATTTATTTATTAATCCTGGTTGAACTTTGCTGAGGTATGGATGCTGGGACTGTTTTGAAAAACTGTTCATTATAGTTTTATTGATTTTATCCTCTTGTTAGTTGTTTTTTCTTATTTGTATTGCTGAGGAAGGCTCTTGGACATAGGGCCAAAATATTCATTCTAATTTGTTTCCCACTGTCATAAAAAATTCCCTATTGTTCTTCTTGTTTTTGGTGTTTGGAACTAGCCCCCTCCCATGCCCACCATTTTCCCCAAGCCCATCTAATCAAAATTTTGAGATAGCCATTTTGTTCAGTAGTTGAAATGTCCGGAAATTATATATTTAAGGATGACAACCCCCACAGCCCTTGGGGAAGGGTTTTAAGCCATGCCCGGGAGGTATATAAAGTTTCTATAGAAAGTGTGATTGTATACTTTGGAGGGGGCTCTTTGGAATGCCAATCAGAGGTTTTACTGCCCTTTTGGATATTCAGAATGATGGGAGAGTGAATACCCCCGTACACCGCGTATTTTCCCGAACTGCATCTGATAGAAATTTTGAGATGGCCATTTGTTGTCGTAGAAACTTCAAAAAAAGGCTCGTTTGATGGGAAAGTGAGTCGAAGGCGATTGGAGGGCAACGAACACCATCCTCCCACTCCCACCATTCTCACAAACACATTCAATCAAAATTTTGAGATAGCTATTTGGTGCAACATAAACTAAAGGTCCGAAAATTATGTTTTTGAGGATGACGCCCCCCCCCAAAGAGCCCTCAGAGCAGGGGTTGTAAGTTATGCCGTGGGGGTACATAAGGTATATATAGAAAACTTGATCGTATAAACTTCAGAGGGGGCTGATTGGATTGGTAATCAGAAGTTCTAGTGTCCTTTTTAATATTGAGAGTGATCGTGGGGCGGATACTTCCCCTCTTACCTTGTGTTTTCCCTAAAAGCATCTGATAGAAATTTTGAGATGATCATTTTTTGTCGTACAAACTTCGAAAATGGCTCATTCGATTGGAAATTGAAAGGGCTAGTGCCCTTTTTATTCATCAAAAGTGACTGAAGGGCAACAAGCCTCCCCCTTCCCCATGCCCATCAATATCCAAACACATCTCATCTAAATTTTGAGATACCTTTTTGGTTCAACGTAGTTGAAAGGTCTGGAAATTAGGTCTTTGACAACCCCCATATCATCTCAAATCCAGGACATAATCTTCACTTCACCAAAAAAATGGCTGTGAATTACCAGCTTAGTGTTTACATATACTGATATATATTCCTTAAAGTTTTAATTATTTTATTTATTAAAGTTAAAAAAGTTCGAACATTTTAAACGTAGTTTGTCGTTTAATGTCGTAGGATGAACAGATTAGAATAGCTTTTGAGTCTTCAACAGGACAGTAAACGTAAAGATATTTTTGTCTAAAAAACACAAGACAAGATAATTTTGTTCTAAAACAAGATTAATAACTGATATTTATACATAATAACTATTATAGCTATTAAGTTATCATATTAAGAAATTTATATTTTTTCATATGCTATATTACTGAAATTCTGAAACAGCTATTTGTTCAAAAGTAGTTCAAAGATCACATTGCAAGACCTTTGAGGCTGACACGACCCCTTAGAGTCTGGGAGACAGGGTTGTAAGTTATAACCAGAGACATGTAAGCTTTTTATGGTAGATGTGGTTGTGTGAACTTTAGAGGAAGCTCATTTGACTGGAAATGTATCTTGTTTTCCCCAAACGCATCCAATCAAAATTGTGAGATAGCCATTTTGTTCACAATAGTCCAAAGAGCATATAACAATAGCTTCAAGGTGGACGCAACCCTCCAGAGACCTAGCTCAATGTTGTAAGTTATTCCCCGGGCATATAAAGTTCTTATGGTACGGATAGTCGAATAAACTTTGGAATGGATGGGGCTCACTCGATCCAAAGTCAAAAGATCTGGTGCCCTTTTAAAAGTCAAAAGTGCAATGACGACAACCAGCCTCCCCCCACGATCTTATCTTTCCCCAAAACACATCCAATCAAAATTATAAGAGAATTATTTTGTTCACAATCATTGAAAGGTCCAGTAGTTATGTCTTTGTCAACTTATATTGTCAACTCCAATATCCCTCCCTATATTGTCAACTTATATTATTAATTTAGACCTTTAAGGATAAGTTGTGGGAGATTTGAACTAGCCAGAAGGCGCTATATCTATGCTTTCAATACTACCACTACAGTTAAAGTAACTAATGACGCTAAAGGTATTAAGATGAAACTCTTAGGGAACGTTTAGAAGTTTCAATTAAAGGCTGTATGTATGCAGGTTTTCAAAAAGGCAGCACAACTCTATATTAGCTATAAATATCATTGAAACTTTTAAAGGAGCTAATTCAATTCAAAATTAAAAGTTCTAATACCCTTTTTAAGAGTAACAAGAGATTGTAGGACAAGCACCCCTTCTCTTAAGAAAATCATTTACGAAACGCATCCAGTCAAAACTTTGTTACAACCATTTTGTTCAGCATAGTAGAACGGTCCAGCAACTATATCTTTAGGGATATTAGGTATTTCAACCCCCCCACAATTATGCAATTGGCATATTGTGCTATAAAACTAAAAATTGTTTTAAAACGAATCAAAAGATATTGTGTTTATGGTTTCCAAAAGGACACCTCAGCAATTTATCGAGAACGACTGGGGGTATTAAGTTGAAACTTTTGGGGATACTACTATTACTACTTCTATTCTTAAGATTAAAAAAAAAAATAAATAAAAAGAGTGTAAGTGTATCCAGGTTGTCAAAGAGCCTAGACAGAATCTTTTGGGAATGATATTATGTTTTATTTTTAAGGTTAACTTCAAAAGCTATAAAATAAAATTGAAAAATGCTGTTTTTGTCAGGATTGAAAATTGTTGAACAAATTTCTCCAACATATAAATAGCAGCCCATACTATGGATTCTCATAGAAAAAATTGAAAAGAGATAAAATATTATATTTTCGACAAAAAAGACTATGTCAATGAAAAATGAACAGAAATTAATTAAAAAATTTTTACCACAAAACAACTTTTTCAAAGAAAAATAAAGAGCTCCACTAAGCCAAGAATAAGCAAAAATAAAGTCAAATAATCTTCAAGCGTAAAACTACCACAATCACTATCAATAAATAAATGAAACTCAAACCGAATAGAAATTACAATAAATAGCCGAGTAAAACTCAAAATGAGCAACAATTAACATGAATAGGGCTGATAACCCCCCATACCTTTTCAAGACCAGAACACCATTTGTGCTTTACTGAAAACAAAATGCGTTGGAAATGTTTTCACTTTTCTCACTTTCATAAATAAAAAAAAATATCAAAACCAAAGGTCATTTCTAATTTTTGCTCGTTTTGAGTTTGACTCGGCTGTTTATTATAATTTCTGTTCGTTTTGAGTTTCATCTATTTATTAATAGTGATTTGTTGTAGTTTTACGCTTGGAAGATTATTTGACTTTATTTTTGCTCATTCTTGGCTCAATGGAGCTCTTTACTTTTCTTTGTTTTGTGGAAAAAGTTTGTTAATGCTTTTTAAATTAATCAGTAATACGAAACGCCAGTTGCTTATCTACTTTGACAGCACTGTCTAGCACAATCCACGTAATTTTTGGGACAGGTAATTTTGGGAGATCCTTTGACATATATTTTGGGAAAGATAAAAACGTATATCGTTATTTCTATCTTCATCACATGCATATTTCCTCAGAAAGGAAATAGCCTCACAAACCGGAACTATCCACACGAAGCCGGTTGCAATTTAGTAAAAAAGCCTGGATATTAGAGGTAATTAAAGTCCAAAGCGGCCAAATAGTTTTGAAATATAGTATTATGAAGTGGATTTGTCCTTTACATTCTGAGGAATCTAGGTTTCTCACCCTCGCCATGGCCCTAGCAGGGTCACCGAGTCATGAAAAAGCAGGAGAGTGGCAAACTGTCTTAACAAACCTAGGAGGGGGAGTAATGTACTTTCAATTTTTTCACTGAAAATACCAAAATAATATTTTTCAAATTCTGGTGGAGATGGGGAGACCAAGGGAAGCAATTGCCTCTCCTGCCCATAACTCAAATTAACACCCCTATCCTTTAGGTCTTTCTGTAGTTCAAATTGCTTTTATTTTATGTTTTCTATCTTTTTAACGAAAGTAATAGCAAGCAACAAAGAAAGACATAAACTATTTTTCAAAACAAATCATAGTTGCAGCAATAACCGCGATACACGGAAAAGAAGATTACGGTCTATAGAAGCAGAAAGTTAAAACGCGTTTTGCCAAAAAGTACTGTTTAGTAGAAATAATACAATTTGATACTGATATAGGAATACTACTATTATTAATAGCATTTCAGTGCAGCACCGAGCCGCCTCTGGCCAACTCGGCTGCGCACGTTCCACCTCCGTCCCAATTGGTTCAAAGCTTCCGACTTTACCCTCCCAAGAAGTTCCAATATGTTTTTAATCCTATCTTAGGACCTTACGATCCTGGAATGGTAACAATTTATTCCGGTTAATCTTAAAAGTAAAACGTTTATGCGGAGACAAATCTGGAGAAACTTCGAAAAAGAGCCTGAAACCCATAAAAATGGCTTCGCATCAAAATGAAAAGCAAGACATTGAAGCCATCATGGTCTATAGCCCCATAAAGTAGAAATGCAGTCTTCCATTTTGAACAACAGCGAAACAAAAACAATGATTTCTCTTTTTCTATGCTGCTAGGGGGCACTTGTACATCATAAAGAGCTGTTTAAGGATTAATTTGAAGGCAAATTTTCAACATTCGTGTTGATTACACCATTAAAAAGTGTCATATGGCACCAAAATAATGTTTTGGTGGTATATCTGGAGTGGAAAATTGGGGAGCATGTAAATGGTGGCATGATAATCTCCATGGTCAAAAATCCTAAACTTGTGTCTTACAACTCCTCCTTTTTTATACTAGCACTCTTAGTAAGTTTCGCAAATTTGCTGCTAAATAGCAGAAATAGTGGGCTAATGTAATATCATAAAAATATGTTTAATGACTTATTTCAAAGCTCCTGATGATATTCACGTGATTTTTGTATATTCGTCTTAATTACACCACCCTAAAATGCCGTATGCCACGAGAAACAGCGCTTTTTGTTTTAAGTAAAAGTTACTTAAGCTTGTCCTTTGAATAAAACTATTATTTTTATTTATCTCAACAATAACAGTTAATTACAAATTACATTTTTTCGGACATTTCAAAAAGAGTTTGAAACGCTGGTGTGTCAACCTTTTTATTGTTTATTTATTTTTCCAGCACCAGCGGGGCACCGAGACATTGCAGAAAACTATGAACGAGCTCATTTGAAAACTCGTCCTTACATCTATATGCTTATTATAAATTTGTCCTGACAACCCAAGGGTCGCATATGGCACTAAAAATGAGAATTTTCGTCTCGTGTATCGTTTAATTCTCTGTGGTCAAAAATATTAAACGGATGCTTAAAATCTCCGTTTTGAAGGCAAAAAAAGAAGAGTTTCGAAAAGAACCTTGCATAGTGAAAAATTGTGCTCACTCAGATTAAAAACTTACTAGGAATAATGATAAATACTATTTATCCTTATCCTTACATTAAAAATAAGTTACAAAAACACTTTCCTAAATAGTTTAAACCCAGATGTGCCTTTTTCTCCTATTTTGCCAGCGTTTATGGTATCACACAGAGACCCGTAATTTGAAGGCAGGGGGACTGCCCCTCTCAATTTTGAGCATTCCTGCTTTAACCTCGTATTCTTCATATAATATGGTTTTCAAGATCAGTTCTCGTAAAAAATTGAAGCCCAAGTAGCAATAACAATGAAAGCATATTTTCTTGTGATAGGTTCAAAATACTTTGCAGTATTGAGGCAGAAAAAAAAATACCTTATTGGTGTATTGCATTTTGGGGAATTAATCCTTATTATCAGGAAATCTTATAATGAACACTCAACATCCAGAGCCAATCAGGCGCTTTGAAACTAAAATCTAGAAATACCCCTGTTTCTGTATTTTTTTTTTCAAAAAGGCTTTAACTTATTTATCGTTGAATAAGCCGTCTTAAAATTCTGCTATGAATCTATTAGTGATTTCTATTATTAATATGCCAGTCTGGAATTGGTCAAAGAAGGAACACTGGCGCCGAAGTCGAGTGCTTTGGTGATTTATGAGAGGACGCTCGTGAACCAATTCCCACGAGATTCTAGTGGCAAAGAAAATGACGTCAGAAGAGCAAGAGCGAGCAATAAATAAACAGGCAAGTGCATTGGTTGAAGTAAATGTAAAAAATATGACACACTCGACCATTGTTACCAAAATTGAACAATGTTGAAAAAAAATCAGTGCATTTGTCATGGGGAAATATTTAGTATTTCAGAAACTAAAATAAACAACAAATAACAGATTTTCAAACCTAGCAGTTACTTTAAAAGCTATAGAAATATTAGCAAACAGAAAATCATCGGGTACTTTTAGGTTATAGCGCCTATGTTAAGTGCTTCATCTAAGTAGAACCTACTGTTCTGCCTAGTCCTAATTAAATATCACAAAATCTGATATCACACTGTCAAAATACTTGACCCTCACCCCCCCCCTAATTTGCAAATATATAGCCTAAATTATATATTTTCCGTCTTTTCTGTCACTTGTCTTTGTTTGTCTCGTGTTAAGCTGAAAGAAACTAATGAAAAAATCGGTTCTCCAGTTCGTCAATGAATGAAGAACTTAACATAGGCGCTATAACATATAAGAACCAATAATTAATCAGGTATGACTAAAATCACTCAAAAAGCCTCTTCACACAAAGTTTGATTCATGATTAAATTTCATTTTCGTAGTGTCTGTGAATATTTCTGTATTATTTTGCTAAAATTTGGGTCCGGTCACTCAAAAGTAAAGATAGCGGATATGATGAAGAATTATGGACAATATATTGTTTACGGTGAACCTCATACACAAGATTACTCATAAACAAAACTATTTCAGTTGGTTTTAAAGTTAATTTCTAGAAGAATTTGACTGTATCAAATCAAAAAGCAAGTTTTTTTCAAGTGAAAGTAAAGAGTAACATAAAATTTCAAACCAGCAGAAATAAGCTTGTATGTGAGGTATTCTAAATATGACGGGTACCTTTAAACTCCACTTTTTACATGGAAGTCTATCTTTTACATTATAATAATTCGAAAAAGATCATCTATTGAATCTAGACTTTAAAAAAATATGTAATTTTCGTAAACAAACTATCGCTTCCACAATAAGGGGGAGCTTTCAGAACCAACACTGCATGAGGTCACTTCATTCATATATATTTCATTGAAAATGAAAAGAAGTAAGGAATAAAATCCGTATTCTTCTGAAGCCTCCTCATGGAAAGTCGGAGGTTGATGCGCCAATATGTAACATTAGTTTAACATTACTATAAACATTAGTTTTTGTTGGATAAACAGTCAATGATTACGGATCTTTCCATAAAACTGCATATATGTTTAGGGACAAATGATTTTGCCTCATTTTTCAAAAAAGTTCTTTGCCTCATTTCTCTCCCTCATCTTCCCCTCCTTTCCACGTGCGCAGGTGTCTTGTATTCGATTTGAATCCTATTGCTCGTATTCAAATTAACAGTTTTGGGTCCTGTGGTGACGCAGTCGATTTGTCCTTAGCTTGGTAATACGGGACTCAGAGATCGAATCACGCTGCAGGAATGCACTGCAGGGCCGACGCAAGGACCTTAGTAGTCAAGAAGCGTCGATAATTCTTAAAAAAAAAATTAACAGCTTTGGCTTACAAACAACCACATTTTTGTGCCCTATGTAAACTTAGAACAACTCATTACACATTCAAATAGTTTACAAAGGCTAGATAAGCTACTTTGTTCATTAAGCCAATAACCCCTGTTCAGAGGTTATGACATTTTTAGACACAAATCTGCTTTTCTTGAGCCAGAATTTGAAATTTGTGATCTGGAGCAATTATTATAGTCTATCTAAGAGAGGATCAGTGTTTTCACTTACACCAATGCCAAAATTAATTAAAATCGTCAAAAGTTTCTCTAGAAATTCGGCAGAGCACTATTAAAATCTTATAGGTACTTTTCCTAAAAATTTTGAAGTATCAGACTCTTGGTCTTAAAAATTTAAAGGTAACTTTTGTGCTACGCAAGGGAACTCAAATTGATTTCTTTTTTGGGGGGCGAGGGAGGGGGATATAAAAAAAGAATTTTTAAAGCAATCTTCCACACGTCTCTTCCTTTAGAAAAATCTCAGCTCAGTCACTGCCTGTGATGGGGGACCGACAATTACTGCCAATTAATATACCGTATTCTTCTTTTTCGCAATATATTTTAAAACATTCTCAAGAAATGGTTCCAGCAAATTTGATGTTGAATATACTAAATAATATAAAACAGAAAAACGGCGCACTTTTTTTTCAAGAAACAAAAATCTTGTACAATAAAGTCAGTATTCAGTGGTCTAAGGATATAGGCTTACTAAAGAAAATTATATCATGTAGATTATTTCAATTTGAACCCAATTAAAAATTCATTTAAACCTGGTTAAACTATTCTGATAACCAATTTACGATGACGACCTGTTTGAAGTAACAAATTAAGTTGATTTTCTAATTGACAGAATACATTATAAACGTCATTATCGGGATCTGGACATATTTAAAAGACGGATGTGTAAACAAGAAATTCCAGCTAAACAATTTTCCATAGAATTATTGGAAAACTGCACAAAATTCCTTAGATTTTCCGTAAATTTCCATAGGTTCTGTTTTTCTTGGTTTATTTGATTAAATTCAGAAGTTATACCGAATATCTTGTTCAAGTGGGAGAATAGAGAGCACTATGTAAAATTCGTCTGGTAGTTTTTTTGTTATTTTAGTTACTTATCTTCTTTCGAATTAATAGCTCCGCTCAAGGAAAATCTCATTGCAGGAATAGCTAAAAACATATTTTTCAAGAATCTGTGTAGCATCGCATTTAATATCCAGGTTGGTCGTTTTTTGCACACTTTTTGCTTGGTAGAAATGAAAATTATGGAATTTTTTGCTATAGCGGCACTACGACATTCGATAATCTGGACATAATTTTTGTTTTTCTTTAAGTAAGCACTATAGCAGCAAAACTCCTGCATCCCTAGTCGCAGAAAATTTTTAATTCTAGATTTTTGAACGTTTATAGTTGCATTGGACAACAGCAATTGGTCGACGGAAAACAGCCTATAATTATGAATTCTGTGCGCAACAGAATTTAAAAATAAAACCTGTTTATAACCTCAAGCGCCTGTATAAAACAAGTTTCCTGTTATTCGCTCTTATTCTCTTAAGCAATCACAAATAGTCAGATTCAAGTGTAATGTTCAAGACTTATATAATTTTATGAAAAACTGAAAAGGAGCAATAATCAATTTTAGTAATAATTTTGCATTTTAGAAGTGGGTTTTCGGGCAGAAATTAAGTCGAAGTCAAAATTTAAAACGTACAAAAACTATTGTTTCACTTTCTAGACAACCCAAATTTATGAAACCGCGGTAAGTAAATTGACAAAAAATTCACTTTACTTAACTATTGTTAATTGTTAATTTATTTAACTTAATTATTTTACTATTGTTTCTTGTGAGTGGGTTTTGTGTTTTCAGTAAAGCTCTCGTTTTGCATAGTCTTAAAAACATAAAAAAATTCTGTAAGTTGGTTTGTTTGCGCTAGTTTTATAGATATGTAGTGTAAAGACTGTGAACCAATACTTTTTAGAAAGTTCTAACGTTGCTCTTTATTTCAATCAGAAAACCACTGTTTTTTTTTTTACTTAATTAATGACAAGCAGACACCAATTTCAAACTGCAAGTTGGACTCAAATCTAATATACTTAATATGTGTAATGATTTCTTGGCACAATCCCCCCAAAAATCTTCTGAGAATACTAAGGAGAAAAAATTATAAATATTGAAAATGAATATTTTCTAGTGAATCCGATGGGGTTGCCATCTCTTAATACAGACCATTCCTGTTAGATTTTTAATTTATTTTCTGAGTTTGGGACCGAGGTGAAGGACTGGCATCAGATTTGTCAAGTTTTAAATTTACCCCAAAATATGACAGTTATCTCATCGCTTAGGAAATTGGAGATTATCTTTTGCTTCTTTCTTATTAATAACATTAAAAAGTTGCCATGCTGCAAGTAACTCGACTTTTTAACCAAGAGATTTTTTTATACTGATGAGTAATTACCTTGCGACAGCGGAGTGGTTAGCGCCACGCCCGAGAAAGTCTGGGATTCAGGTTCGATCCTCCATGTCGTAAGGAAGTTGTTTACTATTCAAAAGGTTGTAGTTTTTTTGCCTCTGGTGTGGAGCTGCTTAAGCTGAAGCTGCTTAATCCTAACAAATCAGTTGGCCCTGATGATGTTCACCCACGAGTATTGAAAGAAGCTCATGCGGAAATAGCCCTTCCCCTTACGAACATGTTTCAGAAGTCTCTTGATACTAAGCAGATTCCTCAAGACTGGCGGAATGCTAACGTTACACCTGTACACAAAGGGGGTAGCCGCAACAGCGTTTCCAATTATCGACCCATTAGTCTTACATCTGTAGCTGGTAAAATCTTAGAAGGAATCGTGAATACTCACATTGTCGAACACCTGACCACCAATGAGCTGCTCAATGATAGTCAGCATGGCTTTAGACATGGACGCTCGGTTGAAACTAATTTGATTGATGCGTATGATTATGTTACTGAGCATCTAGATCGAGCAATCCCTGTCGACTTGGTTCTATGGATTTTGCGAAAGCCTTTGATAAACTATGTCACCGTCGACTAAGGACCAAGTTATTTGCATTTGGAATACATAATGAAATCGTAAAGTGGGTGCTCCAGTTTCTTTCCGGGAGAAAGCAAAGGATGAAACTATTTGGAAAAAATGGACAGTTATTCTTTTCAGAAGAGGTGGAAGTATTAAGTAGAGCGCCCCAGGGAACCATCTTGGTACCAACTTTATTCAATATTTAGATTAATGATGCACCAACCATAGTCAAAAATAAAATAAATCTTTATGCTGATGATTCCAAACTCATTGGACCTGTCGATACACCCGACAAGAGAGCCTCTATGCAGAATGACCTATGGTTACTTTCCCATTGAGCAACTTTGTGGAGGCTTGAATTAAATGTAAATAAATGTCGAACAATCCACTTTGGAAAGAAAAATGAGAAATGTCCTTATCTTATGCTAGGGAAGGATGGATCGAGACAGACTATTATCTCGTCTGAAGCGGAGAGAGACTTGGGGGTCATAGTCGATAAAGAATTAAAATTCACTATACACACACAGACAGCTGTAGCCAAAGCACTCCAAACCCTGGGCATTATAAAAAGAACAATCACTAGTAGGTCACCTATGGTGATAACTAAATTATATAAGGCACTAGCTGTTGGGGTGGCGCTTCGCGCCACCCCAACACCTAGTTGGTGGGGGCGCTTCGCGCCCCCCCAAGCCCCCCCCCCCCCGCGTGCGTAAGTCGTTACGCGCCATTGTAGTTGTGTCCCTGTGTCCCACCTGTGAATATAGAAAGATATATATATATATATATATATATATATATATATATATATATATATATATATATATATATATATATATATATATATATATCTATATATATAAAAAATCTATATATATAAAAATAAGTTGTCTGTCTGTCTGTGGATGGATCAGGTGACGTCACCTGAAAAAACTGGATCAGGTGACGTCAAAACTGAAAAAACTAAAAAAAGGCAAAAACTACAAAAAAAACTAAAAACTAATAAAAAAAATAAAAAAGCTAAAAAACTAAAAAAACTAAAAAAAGGCAAAAACTACGAAAAAAACTAAAAACTAATAAAAAAGCTAAAAAACTAAAAAAACTAAAAAAAGGCAAAAACTACAAAAAAAACTAAAAACTAATGAAAAAAATAAAAAAACTAAAAAAACTAAAAAAACTAAAAAAAGGTAAAAAACTAAAAAAACTAAAAACTAAAAAAAACTAAAAAAAAGGAAAAAACTGAAAAATAAGCTAAAATAAAGGTAAAAACCAATAAAAAACTAAAAAAAAAACTGAAAAAACTAAAAAAAGGCAAAAACTACAAAAAAAACTAAAAACTAATAAAAAAAGTAAAAAAGCTAAAAAACTAAAAAAACTAAAAAAACTAAAAAAAGGTAAAAAACTAAAAAAAATAAAAAATAAAAAAAAAATAAAAAAAAGGAAAAAACTGAAAAATAAGCTAAAATAAAGGTAAAAACCAATAAAAAACTAAAAAGAAAAAAAGGAAAAAACTAAAAAAAAATTTCATCTAAAAAACTAAATAAAACTAAAAAAGGTAAAAACTAAAAGAACTAAAAAAGAAAAAAAATAAATGACGAAACTCAAAGAGAAAGCGACCAGGACAAAAGGAATGTTCGATTAGCAATCAACAAAGCACCGGGACACAGGGAGTATAAATGACGACCAGGACATAAGTAAAAAAAAAAAACTATCTATATATATAAAAATAAGTTGTCTGTGGATCTGTGGATCGTGGATCAGGTGACGTCACCTGAAAAAACTGGATCAGGTGACGTTAAAACTGAAAAAACTAAAAAAAGGCAAAAACTACAAAAAAAAATAAAAACTAATAAAAAAAATAAAAAAGCTAAAAAACTAAAAAAACTAAAAAAAGGCAAAAACTACAAAAAAAACTAAAAACTAATAAAAAAGCTAAAAAACTAAAAAAACTAAAAAAAAGGCAAAAACTACAAAAAAAACTAAAAACTAATAAAAAAGCTAAAAAACTAAAAAAACTAAAAAAACTAAAAAAAAGGTAAAAAACTAAAAAAACTAAAAACTAAAAAAAACTAAAAAAAAGGAAAAAACTGAAAAATAAGCTAAAATAAAGGTAAAAACCAATAAAAAACTAAAAAAAAAACTGAAAAAACTAAAAAAAGGCAAAAACTACAAAAAAACTAAAAACTAATAAAAAAAAGTAAAAAAGCTAAAAAACTAAAAAAACTAAAAAAACTAAAAAAACTAAAAAAAGGTAAAAAACTAAAAAAAATAAAAAATAAAAAAAAAACTAAAAAAAAAGGAAAAAACTGAAAAATAAGCTAACATAAAGGTAAAAACCAATAAAAAACTAAAAAGAAAAAAAGGAAAAAACTAAAAAAAATTTTCATCTAAAAAACTAAAAAAAACTAAAAAAGGTAAAAACTAAAAGAACTAAAAAAGAAAAAAATAAATGACGACACTCAAAGAGAAAGCGACCAGGACAAAAGGAATGTTCGATTAGCAATCAACAAAGCACCGGGACACAGGGAGTATAAATGACGACCAGGACATAAGTAAAAAAAAAAATTAACAAAACTAAAAAGAAGGTAAAAACTACAAAAAAACTAAAAAGAAAAAAAAACTAAAAACTAATAAAAAAACTAAAAAATCTAAAAATCTAAATAAACTAAAAATGAAAAAAAAAGGAAAAAAATAAAGGAGAAAAACAAAACTAAAAAACGAATGTATATACAGACCGGTACACCGGGATACAAATGACGACCGGGACACAGGGAATATAAATGACGACCGGGACACAGGGACACAACTACAACGGGGACACCGGGGGAAACAGGGGGATATAAATGACGACCGGGACAAAAAAACTAAAAAGAAAAAAAAAAACTAAAAACTAATAAAAAAACTAAAAAATCTAAAAATCTAAATAAGCTAAAAAAGAAAAAAAAAGGAAAAAAATAAAGGAGAAAAACAAAACTAAAAAACGAATGTATATACAGACCGGGACACCGGGATACAAATGACGACCGGGACACAGGGAATATAAATGACGACCGGGACACAGGGACACAACTACAACGGGGACACCGGGGGAAACAGGGGGATGTAAATGACGACCCGACACCGGGACAGGGAATGGTCGATTAGCAATCACCATCAACAAAGCTCAAGGGCAATCATTAGAATCATGAGGTATAGATCTGAATACAGATTGTTTTCCCATGGACCATTATATGTTGCATGTTCAAGAGTCGGTAAACCTGACAATCTATTTATATGCAAAGACAATGGGACAGCAAAGAATGTTGTATATTCGCAAGTTTTACGTAGTTAAAACCATATATATATATATATATATATATATATATATATATATATATATATATATCTATCTATATTCACAGGTGGGACATAGGGACACAACTACAATGGCGCGTAACTATTATGGCGCGTAACGACTTACGCGCGCGGGGGGGCTTGGGGGGGGCGCGAAGCGCCCCCACCAACTAGGTGTTGGGGTGGCGCGAAGCGCCACCCCAACAGCTAGTATATATATATATATATATATATATATATATATATATATATATATATATATATATATATATATATATATATATATATATATATATGTATATATATATATATATATATATATATATATATATATATATATATATATATATATATATATATATATGTGTGTATATATATATATATATATATATATATATATATATATATATATATATATGTTTTTAACTACGTAAAACTTGCGAATATGCAACATTCTTCGATGTCCCATTGTCTGTGCATATAAATAGATTGTCAGGTTTACCGACTCTTGAACATGCAACATAAAATTGTCCATGGGAAAAACAATCTGTATTCAGATCTATACCTGATTATTCTAATGATTGCCCTTGAGCTTTGTTGATGGTGATTGCTAATCGAACATTCCCTGTGTCCCCATCGTCATTTATATATCCCCCTGTGCCCCCGACATCCCCTTGTCGTCATTTGTGTCCCAGTGTCCCAGTCTGTAATTTCTCTTTGAGCGTCCCGGTCGTCATTTATATTCCCTGTGTCCCGGTCGTCATTTGTGTCCCGGTCTGTAATTTATCTTTGAGTGTCCCGGTCGTCAGTTATATCTCCCGGTCGTTATTTGTGTCCCAGTCTGTAATTTCTCTTTGAGTGTTCCGGTCGTCATTTATATTCCCTGTGTCCCGGTTTTTAGTTTTCCTTTTTTCCTTTATTTTTCAGTTTTTTTCCTTTTGTTAGTTTTTTTCTTTTTCAGTTTTTATAGTTTTTTTTCTTTTTAGTTTTTTTGTAGTTTTTACCTCTTTTTTAGTTTTTTACCTTTTTTTTATTTCTTTTTAGTTTTTTACCCTTTTCAGTTTTTTTTAGTATTTTCTTTTTAGTGTTTTTTTGAAGTTTTTACCTTTTTTAGTTTTTTTTCTTCTTTTGTATTAATGCTAAAGCCAAGGTTCGAACCTGGAACCTCTCGGACCTGGAACATAACGCTTTACCAACTCAGCTACTTCGGCTTGAATACATTCGTTTTTGAATTGGTATATGATGAAATAATTCAGACGTCATATAATGACGTCACTCGACAGACAGACAGACAGACAACTTATTTTTATATATATGCCTGTTTTCTTGCTGTTCTTGTGATTCCTCGGCACGCTTTCTTTTCTTACTTTCTCAATCAGCCTTAGATTTTTTGGCACAGACTCTTTGAGCAGCTTCCTCGGCTGTTGCCATTGTAGGTTCTTCAGTCATTTTACAATTAAACATTTTTCCGTCCACGATCTTCTTACAATTAAAACTTTGTCTTTGAACAATTTTCTTAAATACCTTTAATGACGTCATCGTCATAACAAACATGACGACAACTAACTTTATGACGACCTAACTTCATGACATGATGACATGACGTCACTCGACAGACATAGCCCACAGACAACTTATTTTTAAGTTCAGAGACGGGCTAGGAAAGCAATTAAGGGATGCAAATACTTAAATTACTCATCACGTCTGAAGAGGCTGAAACTCCCCACTCTTGTCTACAGACGTAAAAGGGGTGATATTATTATGACGCATAAGCTCCTGAATTATAACTCTCCATTGATTAAGCTATTTCAACTTGACCAGTCTGCCAGAACTAGGGGGCATAGTCGGAAACTATATCAGAAGAGAGATGCCACTGGACTACCCAATAACTTCTTCACTTACAGAATAGTGAGTTTGTGGAATTCTCTCACTGAAAAATCAGTCACTACCCCCAGTACTGCTACCTTTAAAAGAGCCGTTGATGGAGAATGGTTATTAAAGCCGTGGGGAACTGAGTGGGATGCCGTTGAGACGTCCAACCATCATAATCACTAACCAGCGATTCTACAGGATTTAATCCTTATTTCGCGGGACAATGCGAGTTAAGGTAATTTAAGGTAATCCGTAATTACCTTAAATTTAACCGGGACACAGGGAATTACCTTAAATTACCCTAAATTAGTGTTTAAACAACCGCCTGGTCAAAGCGCTTTATATCAGTGTTTTCAAGCAAAACTTCATCCATAAAACCATTTTCAAAATTTGATGGCCTGAAAACCCCATTGATGTGGTATCGGGAAAAAAATGATAATGATAGTGCAAAAAGGAGCAGGTAATAAAGTCTTGATTGGGTGAAAAAGCATATCAAATCCTGATTCGGAGCAAAACAGACTAAGTTCTGACTAGTGCAGAAACAAGCTATTTCACGACAAAGTGTAAAATCAGTTCCAAGCAATGCCCCCCCCCCCAATTGCTGCTAGTAGCATAGTAGAAATGTAGGCAGGTAGCACCCTGTTTCAATTTTAAATTTTCAATAGTGTTTGATACGTGCAGTTCGGGGCTAAAAATGGGTATGTCGTCCTTCAATCCCCCCCAACCTCCTTGAAAACGTTTTTAGCAGAAAGCTTAACACGTTGCACTTTCTTTGAGCAAAATCGCACCGCAATTCTCAATAAGTGTTACAGCGGTCCAGTGGTCCTATGCAACAAGCAAATTTGTTTCTAATCAAATTGGTGATATAACGATTATAGTCAATAATGCAATACAATGACGTAGATTTGCAATTATTAGCGAAATGAATCTGTGGCAATCTCAGGGATAGACAGAGCCAAATTGCTCTTACAACCAAATAAAGCAGAAGCAATTTTATTTTTATTTTATTTTATTTTATTTTTAAATAGCCATATGCAAACAGAATAAAGTTGACTCTGAGAAGAAATAGCGTATTTTGAGACTGTTTATAAGGAACTTACGAAAAAACCTTTTTGGGCATGCAACTTTAAAATTTTGAGGGTTGACGAAAACAGCATCTAATCAAGTATGAAGAGGCCAACATGACGCACTTGAAATAAGATTAAGCATTCAAATTAATGATCTTTGAGACTCATTTGCATTCTTCAATCCCCTAAATATCTTAGGAATTATTTATTTTTAGGAGCGAATTCTTTTTTAGTCAATTTGTACTTTTAGGTTTTTGCTTTTTTCGACAATATAATACAATATAGTTGGTATTGGAAACGTGAGGGCAACATACAGACATCTTGATTACATACATGTAACTACAAACGCATTAAATCGAAGCCAAACACTATGTACTTTTAATCACAAACGTTTGTGCCTCACCTCCATCGCCTTCAACTCAAAATTTCCCACCATAGCAATCTTTTATGGAAGCGTTGATGTAAGAATGCCAATAAGTAATCAGAACTTCCCTCAAACCAAATGACCCTAACTTGAGATGGCTCATGGCACCTGAGGAGAGAATTGTCCTTTACATCCTCCTCCACACCACAGAAAGATGATTTATTTTTTTGCTTCAGTAGTTCCCTAAGTTTTCGGAAGTCTTTTCCCCCACTGGCAGATAGTCTGCTCTCAACTGGATCTATATCCTTATAAATTTGGTCGAAATACTCAACTTGAAATAAACTTCCATTCCATATCTAGATTTAACTTGCCTACATAATGTTAAACTCTTGGATAAACTTAGTTCACATCACCATTTCTGGATTTCTTGCTCCTCCAGTCTTACTCTAACAGGTTTAAGACCTGTTTATATCATCTCTTGGATTCAGTTGAACTAATACCGTCATTCCATAAATACGAAAAACCTGTCTAATCGATATAAACAGACAAGAAAAAAAACAACCAAATGAACTGCTTTATAAGGTAACGCCACTAGTTAAGCTGTCAAAATTCAATCACATTAATTTTATTAATGAAGAGATAAATAGAACCATCGTTAATGAGTCAACCAAAAAAAACTCTTTTATTCCACATGAATATTAAACGGTCATACATTAATAATAAAATAGACTAGCACTGTGGAGGAAAAAAGAAATTGATAGCCCTAGGTCGAAGCCAACTCCCTATGGTGAAAATGGTAGGAGATTCAACAGAGGATATTTCGTAGCATCCTGAAAAGGAAAAAAAGAGAAATTAATTGCCGTTATATTAACTAGTTTGTGCAGACAATACTTGATCACATTTTAGCGCGAGTATTTTTGTGGAATAATGCTCACTTTTCAATTTCAATGACTAAAGTAATCCCTATTATCAGCAGTGTACAAGGGCGAACCCAGAGATAAATATCGGGGGTAGATGGATAAATTAGCTGAGGGATGGAAGTACAGATTAAAAAGAATAAATACAGTTTTTTTAGAATATAAGGTACATTCTTTATTGAGACAACACTGTAAATATATAAATATAAAATAAAATCAAGCCACATTTCTTGTTGTGGGCTAGTTTATACAAAAAGTCTTCTACATAGCTGGAACATCTCTGCGTATGTGCAGAGCCGTTCCTGATCTGAGGCATTCCTGGCATAAGATTTCACTCTTCTAAGGGTAGACAAAGAACGCTCGCATGTAGTTGTAGTGACGGGAATCATTACACCAATCTTCAAAAATCGATGTAGAGTGGTGAAACTATTCTTATCATATTCTTTTAAGCACGTTATGAAATATTTTGGTGCCACATTTCCCGATAGTATCCACATTCTCCTTTACAAAGCTAACTCATATTTTTAGGCTTCCCCTATAGCTGCCTGCATTAAGATACCAAAAATTAGTCAGAGTACCCAAAATATTCTTTGTTTTTTGTTGTTGTTTTTTTCGTTGAGGGAAATACAGTACTGAGGAAACAGGTATTGCAGTGACTCCAGCAACTTTCTGTGACTAAGGAATCTCTGATGCAGCTACTGCAGAAAGTAGTCCATAAACAGGATAAACACCGAAAGTCGGTGATCCTTCTCAGGATCCTCTTGCTCTCCTCCGTAATTATCCCTCTACGTTTGTTTTGAACTCTGGACACTGTAATTCCGATTTCAACATCTTAATAAAGCTCAGTTACTTTAGTAAAAATTGGATTAAACGTAAGCTTCACTCCTTTCTTTCATGTCTCTAACCTTGCTCTTAAGATCATCAGTGCGTTTGAGAAAGCATACGAGATCTATAGTTTCTGATTACAAACATGTTAGAAAATTTTGTGACAGACTAAAAACTTTATGAATAGTAACCATAGCTGCAAGTAGCTACAACAAAACTGCATCTCTCAATAGAAGATAACAAAGAATAAACTGTGCTTGAAGATTCAGAATCTGAATTAGGATGTTTGTGAATTTTCCCCCATAGCCTTACGAATAATAATGAACATCTCTTTAAACAAAATGATTACTTTTAGTTGCTCCACCCATCTAGTTTCGCAAAATTTACTCAATCTTGTTCTTTTTGTCACTGTGATAAGACAACTTTCTTGGAAAATTTGTGCAAAAATTGCAAAGCATTTAGGTGAAATTCTATAGAAATTAACGACTTCTTTCAAAGTTCCTAGACAAGTTCTTATAACAGGTATGTTGTACAAAATAACACATTGCTAATTTTAAGGAATGACTTGCACAGTGAACATAGACTGTATGGGGAAAACATTCACGGACTGTAGCAGCACAGTCTTGTAACTGGCCACTCATAGATGAAGCTCCATCATAACCTTGCCCCCTTATATGTTTTAAATTGATTTCCATTTCACCCAAGGTTTGTATCAACCAGCTAAGGTCTGCTATCGACCAACTGTTTCTTTTTCAAAAAGTCTATAATTGTTGATTTCCATTTTGACATGATGAACGACTAATTAAGAGTTCTTCTTGGCAGCAGCTTGCCTTTGCTCCCAACTGCATTTTCATAAAATTAATATTATTGTGTGGAGATCATCACACTTTACCTTCTTGTTGTGCATACATTACTGTATATCAATTGGATTAAAACCCACATAGATTTGGGTTGGTTTTTAAGAAAGTTTGGCTTTAAATTTTATTTTATAAAAATAATAAAAAGTTCATTTTTTATCCTCATCATACTAATATTTGCAGCACACATTATCCTTTAATATTAGTCAGGATCTATAAGAATGTAAAAATTTCCCGAATTGTTTTGGGGGGATGTATCCCCGTTATCCCCCTTTGGGTTCTCCCCTGGCTGTGTAAGCTAATTTCTTTGAATTACTTATAAACTAAATATAGTCCACATAGTGTCCCAAGGCCGTGTCTAGAGGGGGGGATTACTGAGTTTTAATCCTCCCTCCCGCCCCCCACAAAAGTTGTCAGATCAGGAAAACGTAACAACATATAAACAAATTTTGATTCGCTTTAAAAAAAAAATTGTAAAAAAAACCTCCAACAAAAATACCTCCCCCCCAACACAAATCCTGTGTACGGCCTTGTCAGAAACTCGTTTGAATACGTCCACTTTATACGATTTCTGAGGATTTATCCTCGAAGCACTTCCCTTTTTATATTCACCGGTTATTTTACAATCAAATAAACTTCAATAAGAAATGACAAAAAATTTGTCAATGGAGACTAGATGTTTATTTCAGAAGCCAACTTCCACTGCAAGAATATCCAAGTCCATAGTAAATAAGGAACATTTTATGCTACTATAGATAAAAGCAAATCAGTTCTTGGTAACAAACTCCAAAACTCCAAAAAACGGAATTTCGATACCAATAGTTATCAAAAATAAGCATCGTATTTTTATGCTGATTTAAAATATTATAAGTTTAGTTTAGTTTTGTTTTAGCCATCAAAAGTTACGAGCCTAAGAAAATTTGCCTTATTTTAGAAAATAGGGAGAAACGCCCCCTAAAAGTCATAGAATCTTAACGAAAATCAAAACATCAGATTCGGCGTATCAGAATTACATGGAAGGATATTTCCATGGAGGAATATATCATGAGGGAAGGGAATTTTCATGAAGGGGGTGCAGGATTTTCTGCCATTATTTAAAAAAAGCTCCGAGAAAATAAATAAAAAAAAAGTTTTTTTTCAACTGGAAGTAAGGAGTAGCATTAAAACTCAAAACGAACAGGATTATTATATATATTTAAGGGGTTTCGTCTCCTCCTCCATATCTCGCTCTTTACGCTAAAGTATTTTTAGTAAATTCAACTATTTATTCTACGGCTTTTTCAAACTTTAGTGCAATTCAAGCTTTAGTGAAAAGAGAGAGGTACTGACGAGGGGGTGAACCCCCTCGTATACATAACAAAAATATACAAATATAAAAGTTCCTTACGTAAGTTAATTCGTAAGTTACGTCTATTTATTACTAATAAAAACGTTCGTAAAAAAATTAAAAGTTCTAGTTGCCTTTTCAAGTAAGCAAAAATTGGAGGGCCACTAGGCCTCCTCCCCCACCTCTTTTTTTATTAAAATTGTCCAATCGAAACTATGAGAAAGCCATTTAGCCAAAAAAACTAACATGGAATTTCGTTTTAATTATTCATGTTCGGAGAACCAAAATCAAAACATGCATTAATTCAAAAACGTTCAGAAATTAACTAAAAGAAACAACACGTTTTTTAAACTGAAAGTAAGGAGCGACATTAAAACTTAAAACAAACAGATATTATTCCGTATGTGAAAGGGATTGTCTCCTCCTCAATGTTCCAATCTTTACGCTAAAGTGTTTTATTCTTTTAAAAAGTAGAGTTGTGAGAAAGGTCAAACTTTAGCGTAAATAGCGGGGCATTAAAGAGGGGACAGCCCCTTTCATATAAGGGATAATTTCTGTTCGTTTTGAGTTTTATTGTCGTTCCTTACCTTCAATTAAAAAAAACTTGTTTTTTGTTTAATATCAAAAATGCCTCGAAGTTTTTTTCTTCAAATTATTGGTGCATTAAAATACAGAGCAACAATGTCAAAAACAATGGCAGGAGAGGGGGGATAATGGCCTCCTTGGGAGACAGGATGGGAGAAGATTGGGAGAAGAGTAGGAATATGAGAAATATTCCCATTGAAATCATGGCAATAGCAAAGCTCCTGGCAGTGCTTACCGTAGAAAATTCCTGGTGGTACTTATGAGTAATACAGTTGCTTTTGGAATTTTCTCTGTTGTTTGTTCCATGGCCTTAGTCATTTGCTTAAGTCATTTCCTCAATAAGGGAATTAAAATTTTACATAATCACCAGGGAACAAGATTACCTACTGGACCAAAAAGAGTTGCTTCAATATTAGCTAACAAGAGAAATATTTTGGGAAAGAATAGTTAACTTAGTTTCAATTTCTATAATTTTTCCTCAGTTGCTTTAAGGTTCTCATTGAAGTAAATCTAATAGCTTCTTTTCCCTACGTTGATCAATAGCGACAATTGTATTTATTATACTTGGTGGTGGTTTTATTTGCTTTTAGTTTAGTGTTTTTTCTTTCTATCTTGGGCTGAGGACACCTAGTTTAGATACTGGCAAAAAATCTGCGTTATTTTAGTCTTTCATCTCTTTTCCCTCTACTGCCCGCAGTCTCGTTTGATGTTTTTTTTTTTAGTTTAATCTCTCTTTGTTGTTTGTAGAAAAAAACATTCACATACTTAAATATCACCTTCTGGGGCTCATTAGAAAGGTATCTAGAGACATTCCGGCGACACCACTAGGGATAATCTATCCAATATGGCTTTGCAGCTTTAAAATCTAAAAAATCGCAAAAAGGGATGGAGACAAGACCAGAAGCAAGATCAACTATGTGCTTGCAAATGCAGTCAAGTATAATAGAAAGCACGAAGGCAAGTACACATGCGATAGATGGTAAGCAGTCCCTTAGTTTCAGCATAAATTCTTAGATCACGTCCCCTTTCATCATGTTCAAATTAATAAAACAAACATTTTCTTCAACTTTGCATGTTTGAGTAGGCAAATGTTAGAATGTCAGAAGTATCCAGAGCGTCTTTCAACACTCGGTTGTCATCACCAGGAAAACGACAGTGAGAAATATGTCTGTTTCTAAAACTAAACCAGAGATATCCATCAAGGTGCCTATTAGGGAATGTTCAAATAACGGATTGCTTATTGCTTTTCATGGTCACAATCTAACAACTTATATGTAAAAACAATTTAAATTAGATGTTTATAATTCGGCACATCAGTATCTGAACTAGCCCATAGTATGGATGTTGTGGTAATTAGGGGATACCAACCCATGCTTAAACAGTTTGTAAACACGCGCAGAAAAAGAACAATATCTTTGAAACTGAACATATTTGAAAGTCTCTACCCCACACCCTTCTATCTATCATGGGAAGGGAAGCTAGCTACATAAACTTGTATTTTCATAGTTATTACACAATCAGCATAAAGGTCTTTTTATAATTACTTTTTTGAATTTTAGAGAGGGGGTTCAAATACCTTACCCTCGCTGTACAACGAGCAAGGTTCCTAATGTTTCTAGTATTTAAATTGATGTTTTTTCTGCTGTTAATAATTGCTAAAAAACAATCATTTTGTCATATTTCAAATTGCTTATATCATCTCGTTATTTTTCAACACAATATCGCACGCAAGCTATAACTTTCTGAAGGCTATAACGAAAATTAGAACTTAAAAAAAGCTTCAGATTTCTGAATTTCAATCAACTGAGTTTCAATCTTTTCTGTGTAGTAAAAGTAAAAACAGTTATTCAGGAAAAACTTGTGTATTTTTATGTATAAGCTAGAATTAAAACGAATCAAAAAGAAAAGTGAAGAGTAAAGAAATATGCGGTTACAAGACTTGCAACAACGAAGAGTAGAACGAATTAAAAATGAAATTGAAGAACAAAGAAATATGCGGCTAAAAACTATGCCACAGCGAGAACAAATCATTATGCGGTTAGAAGAAAAGCGGCAGCGAGAATTACGAGCGATAACGAGAAAGTGAGTATCAGAACGTGTCATAAATAGAGCGGAGAACAAAGAATTTTGCTTTTAGAAGACAAGTGACAGCAGAAGCCAGAACAAGTCAAAAATATTCAATAATCTTCGACGCCAACAAAATGCGGCGCAAAACCCAGTGCAAACTTACAAAGATGCCTTAAGTCACACCACTGTTAATTATAGGTCATTGGGACCCTTCAACGTTATATGTATTACCTGGGGAGCCCTTCATTTTTCCGATAGAAGAGTAGAAAACAAAAGAGACTCATATGGAGATTGCTGCTTACAACGAAAATCAATATATGCAAGCCTGCCACATACCGAGTGCCAGGGTTTGGCCTCGAAATCGGCTATATAGTTTTTTGTTATTTTTTTTTTCTGCTTAACTAGCATATTGACATTTTTAGCCACTAAAACGATCGAAATAAGTTACAAATTTAAGGAAGAATCTGTATTTATCCCAGAGTTGTTGTATCGAACCATTGATGACCCCATGACATCAAGAGGCTCACATTGTCTTTGGTCGGAAGACAAGTGACAATGAGAATCCATAAATAGAAGCCTGCCACGTAGCCGTGCTGGAACCTGGTGACAAAGCCCCTGGGCCTCCTATGCTATATATATTTTATATATATAAAAGATTTTTTTTTTTTACAACCACTCTTCAAGACCCTCTTAAGGCTATTCGAGCTGACTGGAATTAGAGACCCCTGAAAAGAATTACTTGAAAGTTTCTTCGGTCAAATTAATCCCATTTAATTGGATATTCAATCAAAAGTTTGGCTAATTATGGATTCTGTCATTTAACACACTCCTGGAATTAGAGAACTTCTTTTTCAAGAGATTCTCTGAATTTAGCAATCAACAGTTTCGTTATTTTTGTCAGTCAATATTTAGTTTTTTGATCAATTATCAAAAATACGTGGGCTTGTATTAAAACTTTAACAGAATAAGATGATATAGTTACTTTAATATAATTGATAAATTTATTCTTCTTCTTCTTCCTCTTCTTCCTCCTCCTCCTCTTCTTCCTCCTCTTCTTCTTCAGCTTCTTCCTCTTCTTCTTCTTCTTCTTCTGGTTCATCTTGAGGAAGGATTGGGTCAGGGATTTCGTCGTCTATCTTCACCTCTTCGGCTTCAGGAGTTTCAGGATCGCCTGGCTTTCTACCTGGTCGTTCACCAAACCACTTGGGCAATCTTGCTGCAAAAAATTTCGCCAAATAATTTTTTTTTATTATGACTTAATGTCTTCTCTAAATATAGCTTAGGAACAAAGGATACATATGTCTGGGAGAGCAGGGGAATCCAGCCCTCTCTTGAACACTTGACCACGGTTGCTGCAGTAGAATCTGCAACGATTCAGAAAGTTTATCTTTACTAGATTTTCAGTCACTTCTTTGTTAACTGTATACTAGCCCCTTCCCCCTAAAGTCTGAGTAACAAGCCGTGGCTATAACAAAATTTTACTAATTTGCAGCTAGCATTATTTTTTTTGTGCTTATTGCTCATTAGCAGTTGGTTCGTGATGCCAAATAATGCCAATTTGAAAAAAAGCAAGCTTTTGGATGTAGCCCAGGGCTATTGATTGGAAAAAATATGTTAATTATGTTTGAAATATGAAAAATTATGCAGTAGAGGTTTCCAGAGGTGGGGTGGGGGGTTTGAATACGAAACAACCTTCTTGGAAGAGAAAGGAGTCATATCTAGTTCAAAAATGCTTTGCAGAATTTTATTATGCATAACTTAGTTTGGCAAAAAAAAAAACAAATATGAATAGAAAATTACCAGGATCTGGAGGCTCTTTAGTCTCAAAGCATGGGCCATGTGAAGATAAATCGTATTTTATCTCCCTTTTAGGCGATATTTGTTGCACAAAAACAACTTGTCACATCAAGTTGGTCACAATGGCTTGCTTGATCAGATATGAAAGTAGAAATCCTTTTGAGGCAGAGGCAGTATTTTGGGGAAATACGCAAATGATATGGAATATGTGAGATATGGCCGGAATGAAAAAGATGTTGGTAGGGGCGAATCTAAGGAGGCAGGGGGGTAGCTACCCCTCCCCCTTAAAGTTAAAATGTATCGGCACGCAGCAACGACATCTCGGAATTAAAATTACGTTTTTAGTTTTATTTAGGTAACCTGGTAATGTGGGTAACCTGGGCGGGGATAAGGGGTTCAAGGCTTCCAAAGCTGCCTCACCTAAAGCTTGTCAATTATCCAAATTTCATTGCCAATATTAGTTAACCGTTTTAGAGAAAAATTAAAAGTGCTATTTTGTAATTTGCCTGACTCAGGGAGGCATTATCCACTCTTGATTTGGATACAGTTTTCACTAACGTTTTCCTTATATAGGATGGAAGAAAAAACGCCCACAAGTCTGTCCAGCAAGAAAATTAAATAATTACGTCTTAGGCTCCAGGTACTACGCCAGCAAGTATCGAAAACGATGTTTTTTTTTTATTGAAAGACTACTGGGCGCATATGCCGCATGAATGGAAAAGTGTGAAATTGAAAAAAAGGCTGCAAATTCATAGATAACCCAGAATTGTTTTGTGGTTTGCACGAAACCTGAAAAGGGTATTTTGACTATTGATCTGAGACTTCTCATATATGGGTGACATTTTTTCTTAGGTTTCAACCCCCTCCCTTTTGATTGTAATCAGAATTAAATTCTGATGATAATATAGAGAGGTATCAATATGCTAATTAAAATACTTTGTTCTTATGTCTAAATGTAGCTAAGGAAATTTTACTTTATCTATCTATATTCTGTACCATTCAATCTATCCGTATCATTAAACAAAAATAAATATAAAAGTAAGATAAAAGTAAAAAGTTAAACAAGGGAAATTAGGTCAGAGTAAAAACTTAAACCTAATTTAGATTTAAGGATTTTCAGAGCCAAATCCCAACTGTTCCTGCTAGTCCAAACGAGATACGCCTTTTGTGAATACAAAATAGTTAATTAAATAGACTCAAATTAAGATGAGAAAGGTGATAGAACAAAACATGCACGACAACAAGAAGTACAAAAACTGAAGGTTGTAACTGACAAGTGAGTAAGTGCATGTAATGTTTGTCTTACCCCTGGGTCTGTTTACGAATTCTCCCATTCTATCTTGCCAAGTTTTTTCACTTTCTTGAAGTACAGCTGCTTCCAGACCCTGAACAGAGAATTATTACAAACTGGGTCAAAGTTTATGAGAGAAAAAGTCACTGAACAAGCGAACGAGAATTTCATAAGATTCCATAGATGGTAAGAACTGGGAATGAAATTGACCGTTCAAATCACAATATAATATAAGTGAATTTAAAATTTTTAGCATACACACCATTCACAGCTATTGTCTGTTGTATCGATTCTTGACGATTGGCAAACTACTAAGAACCTCCCTTTTCATCTGTCCAGAATCGAAACATATTTGCTCAACCCTTTAACTATACCCTTAATGTGTTTTGATTTTGACCAGCCAAACCCTCAAAAACTAGAACCTAGGAAACAGATTGCGCAGTGGCAGGTCCATGATTTTAGAGATAAGTGGGTGGATAAGATATTCATTACAACTTTTATTGACAGTTTTCGAAACTCAGTGACATATTTGTCTAACAGATATGTCATTTTGTAGTTTTGCTAATTTTGCAAACACTGTGTTTTTTTCTTTTCTTTTTTACTAGATGGAGGGAGGGGCAACGATGGATTTCCGGTGAGTTTTATGAGTATCAGCATTAATTTCATCCAGTTCTTCAGCATCTAAGGAATCCTATCTTAATATATAATAAGTTCAAACACAACCTAAAAAGCTTAAGTTTCACATTGCTTCTACAGGGTAAAGCAAGAGACCTTAATTCTGACTTCACCGACTTACTTTTTGGTCGGCTTAGAAATTCCTGGTACTTTTCTTGCCAACTCTTCTCCATCTCTTCATTTACTACTGCATCAAAGCCCTAAATACACAAAAAACAATAAAAGTCTGAATCAAAATTTCTTTTTTGTTGGTTACTAGTTTCTCTCTCGATAGTAAACTTTCCCCTATATGTTACTATAGTATGCTTCTGCTCCCCTCCCACCTCATTATTATTAAAATAATAATGGTCTTAATTAAAAAAGAAAAAAAATCAGATAAAACCTGAATCGGTAAGCACCTACTTATATATGCTGATGAGATGTTGAAACGCTTTTTACTTGCAAAAAAGGGAGGTAATCTGGGTATACCAACTCCGTGCAGAATAAGTTAATGGAGCCAACAACGAATTCCAGAAAAAAGTAACTTGCTCAATTAGTGGATTTGGTTTTCAAATAAAATGGATCTTTTCCAAATAACCATAGTTTCTGCAACAACAGAGGAATTTCCCCTTCTAATTACAAATATTGTATGCTTAAATCCATATTTGAACGCATATGCTTTCTTCCAGATGAAGGGAGGTCAGAGGATAATCGTTTTTATCCACATTAATCAAATTCGTCTGAAGCTCATATCACAGAAAGTTTCAAAAAAGGGAGAGAGAAACATCCCCCTCCTGTTAAAATCACCCGCTGGCATCTACCCTCATAGCTTGTGCACAACTATGCAATATTCTACAACCATTAGTTTTTTCTATTGCATAAACGACCAATAATAAGGGTTATTCCTTTTGGAATGTACGTATAGTAAGGGAGGAATGGTTCCAGTATTGCCTCTGAATCCTAGAGGCTATACAAGTACCCTTTCATTTGTTCTCAGATTTTTAGTCGATTTCACCCCACCAGATTCCAATTCCCTCCCAAGCCCAGACCCTCCTTCCCGATACACAGCTGTACTTAAGTTCATAAAGCTTCAAACTAATCAGTTCAGTTAGACGGAGTTTAGAAATGATTGTCTACGTTAACCGTATGGGCTACATTTATCTTTAGAAAAAAAAAAGTGCTAACACATGTTATTATGGCTTCCAAAACTTGAAAGCAAATTAAAAAGTGTGTTGATTATTTTATTATATATTGATAATAAATATCTTACAAGTTTCATTCGATCTTACAACTTTCATTCGACGGTAATTTATCTCTCCCCAGGGAAAAATGGCCTCTGCGCCAAAAAGTGGAAGAAACGCCACTTTGATGTGGCATAATCTCTTTTGGTACTTAAAAGGGGTGTTGTAACTTATAATTTCAGTTTAAATAAGCCCTCTTCCGATATAATATGGCCAGTAGTCCGATACAATTACAATTACTGGCGAGAAAAAAATACAACAAAAACAAATAAACATGCAGCCGTGACAATTTTCTCAAAAAAAAAATTCGCATTTTTCTCGATAGAAACTTGAAGATTTTGCGCTGGAATTCTTTGACGTGCTGAAATTGATTGAGTAGTTCTCATTAAGATCATTCCCTTTTCGAAAATATTTTCTCTCCTTTTCTAAAACAAGTAAAATTTGGGTGACACATAACTTTTGAAGGGTAAATTTAAACTTAATGAATTTTAGATATTTGGAGTCGTGATAAAATTGCAATCATCTTTGTGCATACATTGTTTTCAAAAATCCTTATCTCGATTTTCAGTAGCTATTAGTATAAGTCGCATTTGACTTACTGTTTGTTGCCGCGAACTTCTGTTTTTTTTCGGTTGGGTTTAATAGGTTTCAATGAAACAAAACATAAATTGAAAAGAATTCACGATATGACTGGATGTAAAGAAGAACAAAAACGATATACAACAAAACAGCACCAGCAATAAAATTACAAAGGAAAATAGAGTGTAAGACTCTTGATAGGAAATAGTAAAAACAAAAACAACAAAACTACAGAGCATAAACGAAAAAATAAACGAAGAGTGAAGTATATAAAGAGATAGATAAATTTTGGTAATTTTTGCACTCCATACTGCCTAAGAATTTTTGGCTAGTTTTTTTCGAGTGCGACTAAAATCAATGATTATTATGTTAAATATAAATTAGAATTAAAATCATGCAATATTCTACACTAAGCGTCCATGCAATCCATGTTATCGTGTGATTTGAATAAATAAGAGAAAAAAAATAATTTTTATTAATTCAAATTTTGATTTAGTCTATTTGGACATGACAAAAAAAAGTTTGCCATAATAGTCAAGTCATATTAGGAAAAAATACTCTTCTACCAAGAAATAATTCCCTAAAAGGAAAAACTTTGCATATATATAATACAAGTATCAAGTAACAACGTATTAAAATAATCATTCGTGTATGCTCTACCAGGGCCACCATCTTGGAAAATTCCGGCCGATTTTCACTTTTTTGACATATTTTACTGTCCGTTAGAGATACAGAAATAGATTTCTAACAAAAGATAAAAAAATAAAAGATACATCTTTTTAGTAGTTAAAACGTTTGTTCTAAATTTATCTGTTATTGAGAAACTTTAAAATTGAATTTTTGATCATTTGAATTTTGTTCAAATTTCTGCTGTTGAAGAGGAAACTTTAATTTACCAAGTTATTAATCTAAAAGGTTTGACATATAGGCATCGGTATTATTGAAATACAAAATATCCTTAGTTTCTACTTATTTATGAACATTTTTAAGTAAAAGGGTATAACAGCTAATAACATTTAAAGTATTTTTATTGTTCATCTTGTTGTATAATCTCGAATTCATCCAAGTCCACCTTTGGTTAGGCCTCAAGTGACAATCCCTTACATTTACCATATATTGTTGAAGATAGCAGGCCTGCTCGTTTGCACTCACAGTAGTCAGTTCTCACAACTGGAAGAATCACATGCATGATTCTCTCGGATGCTGGTGGAAGAGTGGTTAGTGTAGGTTGCGGTGAATTGTCAGCCAAACTCAATCCACAATGAACAAATCTAAATCATTTCTAAGCCATTTTTGAGATTAGCAATATACACGAAGGCTGTGTTGGGAAGCAACGTCTAATGTTGATGGTAATGTAGCCAAATCAAAATTTGCTTGCAGACCTTTCTTAGCAGTTTATTGGTGGTATATGTAAAATATGTAACCATCCAATGTTTTATTCTTTGGTTTACCATAAAAAGCTCCAATATAGACACATTACTTTCTTTTTTTTCTGCAAATAATGGATACAATGTCACAACCTGACACTATATGACAGAATATTTTTGGACACAACCAATATATTTGGTTATAATCAAATGTTTTCAGTTGTGAATTTACTTGTTAGTAAGACTAAAATATCTATCCTAAGCACCAACAACTGCTTTCTCATTAACTGTAACACGTTGGAGAGCTACTGCAGTGATCAGTATATCAGCATTATCTGTCACTTGATGTATTTCATATCCATTTGAAGCTAGATGGCTGCAGAACTAAGTGCTAAGAGCCTTTTTATTTTCTGGATTAGTTAGAAAATCTGCCTGGCTTGAAGTAACACAATTATGTTCATTACATTGAACTTCTGCTATGGGATTTTTGTAGCGGAATTTCTGCAGCCTTTAGTAGTTGGATAGTCTGGACAGTCATCAAATACGATAAGAGTATTTTACCAAAGTTTGTATTCACAAATGACTTGTTAGTGTCTAGTGCTTCACTATATGTGAAGAATATTCAGGCGACACTACACAATGTAACAGGTGTCCTCCACCATGGATGAAGATTCAATCCTGTTTAAGAATAATAGATTGCTCTTCTTCTTTGAAAGCAGTAACTATAGAATATTTTGTACCCTTTCACTTAAACAATCTGTTAAAAAGGAAAGTAGTTCTTGGTGCCAATTCATATTTGAAACACTCTTTAAACTCTTCTGGAGTGCAATGTTAGCAAATGATCCTCTTGTTAATTACATGAATTGAACCTACATTTCCTCTGACTGTAACTGATGAGTTGATAGATGCTAATGGTAATAGTTTATTTTGGTACTAATATCGTTAAATAGCTTTTTGTTTACAACCAAATATCTTACCACTGTTGTGTAACCAGTAAAAAGTATGCTATTACTATTGTGGGTTTTTTTTCGTATACCTAAAACTATTTTTTTAATGTATACATTTCATGCCTAGACTCTGCCTTGAAGTGAATTTTCACTTAGCAGGGCCACGACAGACTTAATTTTTTTTGAAAAAAAATAAAACTACCAGGATTCGAACAAAATTCAAGTTTTGCTACTAGTAATCACTAAATTGAGTTTTTCAATAGCCGTTAAAGATGGGACAAAGGTTACGAGGTCTAAATAGACGAATTCTTTTGTAATTTTAAATTTATGGTTGATTTTTTTTTTTGTATTTCACTTGGTTAGTGAAATATTGTGAAAATGGTGAAAAATCGGCTGTCATTTACCAAGATAACGATTGTAGCACAACATGCACGAATTTGATTTTTAATATGTTGATATTGGGTGCTGGTACTATACATATGCAACATTTTCCCATTGAGGGAATTATTTTCGCCTAATCTTCTAATGTGACTGGACTATATCAGCACACCTTATCAGTTGCCTATGTTCTGCTTCTATTATCCAGTAGTATTGTTTGAAAATCATTTGATTGAGGTCATATTTCTTCTGGTTTAGATAAAAATATTAGATCCACTTAAAAGTCTGAAATAAACCCTAGGGGGACGTGAAGAATAGTTTAATAGAATGAAAATAAACAAATTATTAGAAATAAAAAATTGATCATCAATATGTGGCAATACGAGGAAAGTCGAGGAACCTTTTCACAAACACGGGAAACGATTTTCCATAAATAATTCTTCATGGTTTTGGCAAATGAGCCCTCCCCGGAATCTACAGACACCCAAAGTAAATTTACCAAACAATAGTTTTTTTTCTATATTTGAATTTTTGCATAAATAAAAAAGCTGCAAAGATGCTTCTGATTATGAAAAAGCATTTATTAAGAAAAAGCGACTGAAATAAGCAATGAAAGCTTTAATCGTATTTAGCAGGAACTCTTAGGGGGAAAACAACTTACGCCAGCATATAGGCTTATCTTATCTTGGTAGGATCTGTGGTCAACACGACGCTCAAATTTAGATGCTAATTGAATCTTCGGCTACGATGGTTGAAATGGTATTAAGTACATGCAGACAATAACACTTAAATACAGGACATAACCTACTGCTTGTTCATACGGGACTGACAATCAGGCCAAAAATTATCATGGTAAGTCAATTTGATTTTAACACACGTTTCAGTGTTTGAATAAATAAATATAATCTTGCTTGTCTTTTGCAAATCATGTTGAGTACGTAGAAGCCAATTAGTATTTTTTAAAGGTTTCTGGAATAGGTAAAATTTCCGTTCAACTTTAAATTTTTACTTTTTATTCCTGTAATTAATATCAAATAATAAGGGATGTTGGATAGTTTACCATATTAGAGATGTAGTAAACAACAGCAATGTTTCCAGTCCCATATAAGCAGGCGACTTTTATTCTTATAGGCTATAGGTAAACCACTAAACTCGTACACTAGCCCAAAGGGACAAAATATATAGGCACGCTAGCATAAGCCTTTTTATAGAGCAGCTTTCCAATTTAAGTAAACCAAGCGCAGCAAACTTTATAGCTTGGGATTTACCCTTGTTTGTGTCTCTTTGCAGTATTTTAAAGAATCATTTTTCTTTATTTTACTTTTTTTCATTTTTGAGCATAAAATATGTCAATATGCCTATAAAAGGACTTACACAAAGCGTATGAACATCAAAGCAAGACGATAAAAGGGTATCTACACAGTATGGATCTAGCGAAACTTACACCCTCGTATAATTGTTTCTTATCAGTAAATGTTCGTCTGTCCTGGGATCGTTCGTGCTTGCTGGCCAAACGCACTTTAGGCTGTTGAAATACAAATTTTAGTAAAACTTTGAAATGAAAACCTAATTGTATAAAAGACAAGAATTAAACTGTTGAGCAAAAAAAAATCCACATTTATTCTCCATTAGAGCCTGCACATTTTTGCTTAATGAAAACTAATAAATGTGCCAGCCAGTATTTTCTATTAAAAGAATTTTAGAATTAACCACAACTATACAGCAAATTTGCATAGTTTATGTGTACATGGTTTAAATCAGTGGTTCCCAACCAATTTTGAGCCATTTTGGGCATCGATTTTATTATTTAAAATTTTAAGATTTAAAATTTTAAGTGTGTTCACCTGAAGGAAGTTAAAAAGGCCATAACTTGATATCTTTTTTGCGTCGACCACTAGGCATATTTAATACTAATGAAAAATATTATTTGAATTCAACACCTTTTATACAATTTATAACATCATTGGAATACAATCATTATCTTTTATGTCTTTTAAATACATTTGAGTGTGAATTCATTGACTTGAAAAATATGTTTTCAAAATTAAGGCTCTAAAGTGTAGTCAGTCAAAAGATGCAACACATGCCTACGGTCCACCATAATATTGCCATGCCCCACCGGTGGGGCCTGCACCCTAGATTGGGAATCACGGGTATAATAGTTGTTTCTCCCCCCTTGCTTATAGTAAAACAACTTTTGGGTTACCCTGTATTTACTAAAACTCAAAATACAAACAATTCTTTCAATCAATAAATTCTTGAATAGTTATGAAATAAATGAATTCTTGGTAAACTTAGGAAAAAAATGAATAAAAAGTGCCGAAAAATTTTTAGATCATATTTATTCCGTTTAATTTTAATACGCGAGCACATAATGGCCTGTTTTGAGTCCTGTGGTGGCGCAGTGGATTTGACCTTAGCTTGGTAATACGGGACCCAGAGATCGAATCACACTGCAGGAATGCACTGCAGGGCCGACGCAGGGACCTTAGTAGTCAAGAAGCGTCGTTAATTCTTAAATAAATAAATAAATGACCTGTTTTGAAAGTTAAATCTATTTAATTTTGATATAGAACTGTGACTTTCTGAATGAAAATTATGTTCCTAAAAGAGACAGGGTATCCGCCCACAAACAAAAAACTAAATACTCCAAATTATAATACTAAAATCACAATTTCAAATTGAAATCGAGACACTATACGCTATCTACCCTATGAATATTGCCAGAAGAATAAACTTGGTTACGACATTTGAGAGATTTTCAAAATACCTTTCACCAGATTTCTCTGACATTATTTTGTTAAACGGTGATGCTTATTTAAAATAAAACTGAAAATAAAACTAGAGTTTTGAATCCTCATTCCTGAGCATTATTTTTGCTACGAACCTTAATTTACAGATGTTAAAGGGGAAAATACAGGCTTAACCTCCTAATACAATCTTTTCTTGTCTAATTTCTCCTTTTTTCAGTCGTTATATGTTAGGAGGGAGTTAGACTTTAAATTTTGGAAAACTTGATTTTTAACAGACTGTTTTAAGAGATTTTTTATTTTAAAACTTTATTTTATCTATAATGTTTTGAGTTCATGATAAAAACTTTCTTTTTAGTCAATAATCATAGCACCATCAACTGCTAAGTATGTCACTATTCTTAGCAATTATCAACGGCATACATTGGCAGACCATATGAAAGTAAGATTTAGAGAAAGACAACGTTGCCTCATCGGATAAACAAAAGCCAATGGCCTTGTACTTATCCTCAAGAAAGTTGGTGGTAACCCCAAAAGAGTTTGAAACTGCTTCTTTACACCACTCAATATGCTCAAATCCTACAAATAGTTTCATCTTCCTTGTATACATAGTGGGATCTAACCACAGCAGTTAATCGATAATTTTTCAGAAACCTCGATATTGAATGAGCATATAAAGTTCTGAGTAAAGTGACTTGCTTTATGCTCTTTTGCTTTTTATATAAGGTAAATATTCAAAGGTTGAGTTTAGAATAAATTTTATGTTAAATCAATACGCAAAGTAGTGACTAATAAAGGTATTAAAGGTATTGACTATTAAAGAATAGAAAAAAATTAGTTACTTACTGGGTATTTTCCGGTCAGGGCCCTAGAAGGAACAAAAGATTAGTTACTTTTAATATATACCTATTCACATAAAATGCTCTTGCAGTGTCATGACTCTTTAAATTGGTAATAGATACAAACAAACAAAAAAGATGGATTTCCAAAGATTCTATAGGTGTGGTACGCTCTGGCATATACCAGTGAAAATGATCTATTAGCAAAACTGAGTTAGGGTACCTCATGGGAAACGGGTGTTCCTTTTTTTTAGCATGGTTTAAAGATAAACTTCCCCGTTAAACTTAAAATTTGACTAAATTTTACCTGTAAACTTGACCAGGTAAACTAAAAAGTTGACCGGTAAACTTAAAATTAATGAAATTTAATTATTTGAAGCTAGTACAAAATTTTGTCATTTTATCCAGATTATGTTAGGTTAGAACTTGTTCTGGCAGTAGATCCTTTCCCGAGAGTTTCATTTAGTTAACTATACAAGTTTCCAAGATTTTTTCATCCAGCGGTTTTGATTTTGATGCTAGGTATTTGATCAAATATTCAAAGGTATTTGACTGATTACATCATCTTACTGCGATATATATTTCGTAGCCTGTAGTTTTCATTTTGTTTTACAAATATCCTCTATATTAAATGTATATGAATTTGATATTTGAGCGGCAAAAGAATATTCAAAGTGTATTTTTGCGTAAAATTAATAGCTGATGATGAGTAAGAAAGCTGATAAGTCTTTCTTAGATTGGGAAGGTATTCATAATAGAATGAAGCAATGTTGCATTCTGTTCCCATTTATATGGATCATTTTGATAGACTTTGTCTTAAGGAACAGGGCAAAGGCTCCGGGGGAGAATGGAATAAAATAGGAAAGTAATACTCTCATAGATTTATATTCTACTCGTTATTTAGTGTACAAAATGTATGATTTTTTGAAAGTTTCGTGAGTTCAGGCTGCAAAAATAAGTTTGAAAATTAACGTTAGGAAGACTTAAACACTGGGAATACGTATTGAAGAGGTTATGCTGGTTAACGATAAGATCAATCAAATGGACAGATTTCATTTCCGAGGTAGCATTATTATTAAAGATAGCAGATACAGTGAAGATTTTAAAAGCAGAATAGCCAGTGTGGTTTCTTGCAGTTAAAAATATTAAGAATAGGAAGATAAGTTTGCAAACCAAAAATAGAGTATTAGAAGCTAGAGTTATGACATTGGTCAAGTATGGTTGTAAAATGTGTGTGCTTCAAAACACGGAGGTGAATTTGTTAAATATTTTCCAGACAATTTACCTACGGAGTTTTTGGGTACCCGTCTGACTGACCGTATTTCAAACAGTAAGATGTATGGAAAATATCGTTATGTCCCTCATTCTACACCTAAGGCCAAACAAAAAGCAGTTGTCGTCCCCGGCAACTGCTCATAGCGGTTGTCATAAGGAACTCCAATAAGGGACTGCGCATGCAGCAGGTCATAAGGAAGGTATTAAGAAACATTAGAGCATCTTAAGAGGTTGTAAAGAGGGAGGTTTTGAATAGATTTGAATGGAGGAGGAGCGTTCATAGGTGTTTGAGAGGGAGGTTTTGAAAAGATTGAAATAGAGGAGGAGCGTGAATAGGGGTTTTCCTTAGTCTAGAATTGTCGTAAGCCTTTTTTTGACTAATTTGTATAAGCGTAATAGAAACCAACCACAAAAAAGAGCCTAAATAAGATTGAAAGTAAAGATCAAGTAGGAAAACTTGGATGCAGCCTATATTGTGCCCATACTAAAGAATTTATTTACGATGGAGGTTATTATCAGGGGAGGACGAGGCCATGTCATAAAAACTAAAGAAATATATATAATAAATTATAGGATTAATAATTTATTGGGGAAAAATCCACCCTAAGGCTTCTGTCGTTTGTACGTGTCTGGTCCACATAGATTCAATAGCAGTCATGCAATATCAGAGTCAATTGTGAATCCTGGATAGACCAGCAAGGAACCCTGGAAGTGGTACTCACAGAGATGTTTTCTTATATGAAAGTAACTAAAGCCTGTTTGAAAATGGTCTCATACCTTGAATTGGGATATTTTAAACTAGGATTATAGCTTACTTATTGAAACTATGTTGAAACTATGCTAGACAAATAAGAAATTGTAAATTCCGGTATATTTCTGAATGATCTTTGATGCTTTGAAGCAAAATAAAGACAACCTTCTAGTAGATTCCGAATCAGATACCTGACCAACGTCGAATTAGAAGTAAGCATTGTTTTAAGTCAATTAACTGAGAAGTTTAATCAATTCTGCAAACTTTAGGCAGAAGGATTTCCAGGAAAATAATTATTTAATATTTGGTTTCAAGCATATTTGTAAGGATAGTGATATTTTTTAAAATTTAAAAAAAGTGTTTTTTTAAAAAAGTGTCAAATTGAACTTAATGGGTCGAAAAGATCAGTATCCAGTCTTTAGTAGGAAAGTAATTTCATGGACAAAGATGCACACACAGTTACGTGCCTGCATCTACATTCACCTGTTTCAAGAGGCGGGTCCAAACCCCTAAAACCCCTCTCCAGGGTAATCCTCAACTGCACTTTAAATTTGAATTTTGGTTAGTGGTACCTGGTTGAACATTGAGTTAGAAAAAAAATTAAAAAGTTAAACCTTATTGGATGTCAGGCAACTTACTCTGGGTCGAGTCCTCTTTTAAGGGCTTTGTGTCTCAATTGCTGCTTCTGACGCTCTTTGAGTTCTTTAAGCTGCGAAATTGACAAACATAAGAGAAAACAGTTAAAAACTAGCACAAAGTAGCCTAAAACAGAGTGTTAAATCTATCTAAAAATCTTTCACGATCTTGATACAGAAACATTGGACTGCAATATCTACTTTTATTAATCTTTCTAAACTTCTAAGAGGAGAGACAAATGGACGGACGAACGACCCATGGGAACTTACTCAGGGTCCAAGCCAAGTTTCAGTGCTTTCTGTCGATTCTGCTGCCTTTGTCTTTCTTTGAGTTCTTTCAACTAAAAGTTGGCAAAAAGTCAGGAAAAACACAAAAATTTATAGTTGCAAAAAATCAAAACACAAAATGAGCAATAAAAACCTGTGAAGAAAGTAAGGGATAAAATGAAAATATCCTTCCTTTTTCTTTTCGTTATGTTAGCTTTTTGATTTTCCTTGACTGATAGATAAAAGAGACTTGTTCAAATCTCTCCAGGTCAACTGAAATTCTGGGGATAAATTTGATCAGAAATGCCACTTTGGAGAGGGCTTGTGGTTGAGTCACATTCTCCTTAAGGTATAAAAAATATTTATAAAAAGAAATGGACAATTCCTCTGGATTAAAAAATAATGTCTTTCTAAAATTTGCTTATTACGACGTACTTTTTTCTCGTATGGCCTCCCACCCCTCGTAATAGCAAACCTCCCACCCCTCGAATAGCAAATGAAAAGTTGTCCCTGGATTTCATCAATAGCTCAAAAAAATCTAATGCTAAGAATATTAAATACGAAGTAGCATCGTCAAAAATAAACAAAAAATACCATAGCAAAATACGAATAAACGAAATACCTTACATTTCGAAGTTGCAGGACCTTTCCAAAAATTTGGGTATTAAGCTTGTCAATTGAACAAATCCAGGAAAAAAAGACAGTTATGAATATTAAATTTTTCCCATGGAACCTAAAAGAAGCTGCTAGTAATCTCACCCTCCAGAGACGCTATATTTGGGAAATCTCTAGAGAAAAGAGCCAAAATCGTCTCTACAGATATTACAGGAAAAAGAAATATTTTTTCCAAAAGAAAATACAGGATAATAATACAGGAAAAAGAAATATTTATGTTGTCAAGAAATATTTTGTTTTAGGTGAATTTGTATCATAAGATTTGAATCTATGAGGGAATGCGTTGTTCTTGACCCTGTCATCAATAAAGTTACATCTTTACTCCAAAAAGTAATTAGACCCTAGTGGTCTAATATTTTTTTTTTGCTTTATTAACTATCCATAAAACTCTATAATTTAAATTCAAATGTTTATTTCTCGCTTATTTTGGTTTCGAATGTGGGGGTATATAGAATAGCATATTCAACAGTGAGTTTTTCTCCCAATTTTGAGAAGTATTAGGAAAAAGTGACCATGAACAAAATTGAAAATTTTTCCAGCCACTAGCTCATCAAATTCAAGCGTAATTTTGTTTATGAATGTCATAAAAAAGAGACTATAATGACAAAAAAGCATTGTTAAGTTACCTATTCGTCAAGATTGTTGTTTTCTAACAAATATAGTGGATTTGAAGTTGGATTAGAAAACAAAATGTTTTTGGTGAAACATCCATCCAGAATTCAGTATGTTTATTTAACAAACAAAATAAACATGCAAAAATATTCAAATAGCTCCAACAGAGAGCTAAGCTGGAATTAAAAGTAATTGTTCCTCATAAACTACCACTAATTTACTGATCGCGATGTGAAGAAGTGTAGCAGACACAACCTGCAACGGAATATTACCTGATTGCTAATAAATAGCTGAATTAGATGAGAGAACTGAACACTTTTCATTTATTAGAACTACATTAAGCGAAATTGAGGACAATTTGCCCAAATCTCAACATGTACATTTTTATAAAGATGTCAATTTTTGTAATTTAAAAAAAATTAAGGACTGATTAATTTACTAGGTGATAAATTACTGAACAGAGGAAAGAATATTTAAATGTCAGATGCGTAACAAAGCCTAATTTAGAGGTGAATTACATTTAAATTCAGTAATTTAGGTAATATTTCAATTTAATTTCCCTTATTCCATGACTACCTACCTTGGTTCTGCCCTAGAATGGATGGGTGATAGAGTATCAATCAGCAAGTGAAATGAAATCATTTTCATACAATTTTGAAAAGGCTTAGGCCAGCTTTTCCTCTCACTTAGATTATCTATTTTGGCTTTTTCTCCAATTAGCCATAGCTCTCAACTTTTTCATCAGAGGCCATCAACTGGATTTTAATTCAAAATGAAGGAGATCTATCTAACACTGGGCCAATGCTGTCATTAAATTAATATTAATAAAAAACTTACTTTAAGAGGATTCAATTATTTTCTGCTTCGAGGTCTCTTTCCATTCCCAGACATAATTTTAAAATTTAAAAAATTTTCTTATTTCAGGAAATTGTTTCCTCATAGGTAGCTTGTTTATTTATTTTTCTGGATATATATCTCAGAGCATATATTTCATTTTAGGCAGAAAAAATAGCTATACAGGGTTTGGTCTCAAATGAAAGCTAGTAAAAATTTATTTAGCTGGTTGTTTGATACAGCTTGATATTGCAACAAAAGCCGAATAGAGACTTTGTTCAAACTGATATTCATAAAAACTTATTTCCAGCTACAATGTGAGGTTGTTATTGCCATGCGTCTGGGTCCAGAAACTACTTTAAAGGATATTTAGTTGCGCATGGAATTATTTTATATACAAAAATGTATAGATTTCATGCGAACAAGAGAAGCGTGTTCATACTTCTTATTTAAGTATGTATTATTATTAATAAAAATAATGAATAAAAAAAAATTAATAAATAAAATAAAAAAATTATAAAATTAATAAAAAAAATAAAAAATTATTAATATAAATAATACTTGCATTAAAAACGGTTTATTTTTATTTATTTAAAAACTTACATCATAGTCTTGGCGTTTTTGCCTTTCTTCTAAATCGTACTTCTCTGTTTCAAGTCGTACAATATTCTCCCATAAATCTTGAGCTTTGGCTTTGAGGCTGACAAGGTCGAGTCCATCGATAACCAAGGGTTTGATACGAATGCTTAAAGATATCCTCTTCTCTTCTTCTAACTGTTCTTTGCTTTTCAAAAGGTCCATACGAGCGGTTTCAACGTTGGAAAACTAAAATAACGCCAAATGTAAATACTAAAAATAATCCAATTTAAAAACAAAGAATATTCTACGCAGTAAATAGTCAATTGTTAGCTGCTAAACATTAGAGAAAATAAAAATATGCTTACAAAATATATTTACGATTATATGCTTTTGTGCAAGAGAAATAATTGCGGTAAACGAAAAATCAACTTTAGGAGGATTGACAGAGAATTGACAGGAAATGGAGAGTCTTGGGTCAGCAAGGACTGTCATCTATGACAGTCCTTGCACGACATTGCATGACAGTTTTTTAATGTCTATACACATTAAAAAAAAGGGCAAATTTTAGTTCTTCTTTGTTGATAATTGAACCCCTCTTTCCATACCTAATCTTCTGTAGCATCTTCTTCTTTCATAATTTTTTTTCCTATTTTATTCTGTAGCTAAGACTATTAGATTAAGCTATTTTTATTACAGCTTTAGTGTTCTTACTGTAATTCCCATTTTGTTTTGCTATGTATTTTCTTTTATGTACTAAAAGTATTATATTTTGATTGGTTAAATCTAATTTTAACTTTCTTGTCTTCTATAAAAAAACACATTAATTTTAATTTATTACTGTTGAAAAATTAAAAATAGCAACTAATAGAACTTAAAAGGGATAAAATCACTCAAAAAGAAGGAAAACCAACTTTGAAATCTGAAAATGCTATGGGACGTTTGTTGTTTCAAAGCGGTGAGTAAGAAACTTGTCTAATTGGCAGAAATGACATGATTTGCCAATCACAAGTATTAAGAGGCAACTCATTATTGTACATTTAGACAGACAACTTAAATTTTATTTAAGCTTATTCACTTTAACTCATTTTATAAGAAATTTGCCTTTATTTGACTTGTTTGTTTATTTGATTTGTTTTGCAATTTATTTTGCACTTTCTTTCTTTGCAATTCATTTTGAATTGTAAGTAGTTTTAGTTTTTCATCTTTTCCAAGTATAATCATGTAATTTTTGTTATGTTTTCCTTGTTAAAAAATTGCCCCAAGAACTTTTTTTGAGTCAGCAAACAAGACAATTATCAATTCCTTCCACTCTTATACTTTATGACTGGGCCCTAAGAAGCTTACTTTTTCATCTTTTTGTTGTTTTTTCTTGATCGATCGGCTCAGAATTGAAAAAAATAAAACTTACTTTATCAGAGCTTCCTGAGGTGGTCTTAAAATCGGTGGCTTGAGGCTCTTTTTTTGCAACAACTGTGAAATTCGGATTGGCTGCTTTCTGGTCCTGCAAAAAAATAATAAATCTTAAAGTCAACATTATAAATATCAAAATAGTCAGCTTTAAGTCACACTAAACCTTAGAGCCAGTCAAAAATGTTTTCAAATACTTCATAGTAAGTCTTAACATTACTCGTAATAAGTGTGAAAAAGTTTAACAAGTCTGAACAGAAAAATATGTCTTCAAAAGAAGAATAAGTCTGGTAAAGTCAAAAGAAGTTTTTCAGAACTGTCTATGGCGGGTACATTGATTTCATAACTATGGTGCAAAAACATACCATCAAATGAACACAAATCACTACTATTTTTAGGAAACTTCTTCTATATATTTTTAGCAGATCGCTCTAGTTGACGCTTTGCAGCAGTGTCCCAGAGACCATCTAGGTTTAGGCTAATTGTGCCTGTTTCACGCAATAATTATTATAATTATTTATATTATTGATATTTATATTATTTATATTTATAATTATTGACACTCCTAAATTTGCCTAATGTGTGTGCCATGCCATTGAAATATGATAAAGGAGCCTTAATTGGACTGTTTTCACTTGAGTTAACTGTAGCGCCATCTTATTTGCAAAACTCGTAGCATTAAATTTGCTCGGAAGAACACCAGATGACAGACCACTGCCCCACGAGTTCCTGTCTAACCGTAAGAAGCGGAAACGATGCCGCAAGCATGGCGGCAAATGAGATCGGCGAATGATCCCAGTTTTTGTGTCACTAAGAACAAACAGTCATGCTCCAAAAACCGAACCCCGTCAAAGTATCCTTGCTGAGATAAACTGCGTGATAGTGTGATTTTTGTCTATATACAAGATTTTGTAAAAAAAAACTGAATTTAGCTATGCTACGATAGTTTCTAAATATACCGATCTCTCTCTCTCTCTCTCTCTCTCTCTCTCTCTCTCTCTCTCTCTCTCTCTCTCTCTCTCTCTCTCTCTCTCTCTCTCTCTCTCTCTCTCTCTCTTTGTCTCTCTCTCTTCTTCTATAAGTGTCATGGTGAAAAAAATAACTAGCCTAATAGAAATAAAAAAGTTATTTGATAAGCTAAAAAGTCTCACCTGTGGATTAAGAGTATTCAAAGAGGCTATTAAAAAGATAACATAAATTTATCCCCTGAGAGCGAAACTATTGTATTTGCTCCGGTCAAAAACTTATTACCGACACCGAAGACAAACTCTCCTTGTGTTTTTTTTTCTTATCTAGAGATCTTGGAGATACATGCGAGCAAATTTCTTCTCTGCTGTTGCAAACCTATGAGAGCTCAAACTTTCAAACGAAATTTTAATCACAGCCGATTTTTTGTAGATACTTCATTTTGCTCCCAGAAAACGATAATTGGATGACGTTTTAGTTGTATTTTGAATTTCTTATATTTTACTGATATTCCTTAACCTTTTTGGTTGCCACCCAGGGGGTATAAAAGTAAGAAGAGGTTAGTCTAACCCATTAATGCATGAATTAATTTACCATACCATTGATGGTGACTTTAAAATAAGCTTATAAGGGATACTTAGGCCAAAAGAGAAAAATAGAAGTGCGACTTTACAAAGGATTAAAGGACAATTAAAAAAAAATTATATAAAGAAAAAAAGCATTGGTGTTTACAGTGAAGGGTAATCGGTATAAATGTTTGAGGACACGAGCCTGGGCACCGGTAGGGGGTCATTACATCTCCCTTTCGTCCCTAAAATACAAGAACACATTGTAAAATCTATAAAAATAAAAAAAAAAATACAAAACACTTCCATTTAAATCTTTGTAGAACAAAGCTTTTGACAACACTTGCTCCCCATTCCGGAAAAAAATCCCTGTCGGTGGTCACGGACACAAATAGTTAATTATATGGAGTTTGGGTTCCCGATGGTACTTAAAGAGTCTGTCCCTTGAGGCAGACTCTAGTGGCTTGAGTATAAAATCTTTGAATACAATGGTTTTAAAATGCTTGTAAAAGATGACAACTGTGAGACTAAAATGAAGAATACTGAATACTTGACTAGTGTTTTTTAGAAAATTTTACCTTGCGGCCTGCCTGGAGTGCCATCTGTTTCTTCTTTTCAATTTCTTCAAGCCTCCGTATTTTTTCGTTCTTTTCATCTTGTCTTTTCTGTTCAACTTCCCTTCTAAGACGATCTTCCTCTTCTCTTTTCTGTATAGCTAAACGCTTATCCTCTTCTTCACGAAGAACCTGAAAATTATGCAACCATTAAAGAAAAACTTACAGATTTCCAATTCTTTGAAAAAAAGAAATTAAATGGATTAACACTAAAAGTGCCTTGCTAAAAACAATAAAGTGATTACAGAGCTTCTACACAAATAATGGTTTTCTAAGAATCATAACGAAGACAGTGTTGATGATGGGGTTACCCCTTTTTATGCGGACCAGTATGACACATATATTTACAGAAATGTTTCATTCTTTAGTATATTATATATATATATATATATATATATATATATATATATATATATATATATATATATATATATATATATATATCGAAAATAAAAATTTACACGTTCTTATTTAAACCTCATACTTATTCTAATTTTTTTAATTTAGTTTATTGCAAACAGAATAACACCAACAAAATTACTAATAGTCCCCCTAAAAAGATAAAAAAAACTTCTGAATTTGTAGCTCAAAGTACAAAAGTTGATATTGCATTGATTACGAATTCTAAGCGCAGAAGAAGAAATGTTTTGTGCAGATCAACATAAAAATAATCCAAAATAGTAAAATTGCCAAGTAACGTTTATCCTATTACTATAAAATAGAATAAACTGCTCTCATATAGAGATACTGCGCAAGACTAAGTGCTCAGAGGCGGTTCTGACCTCTCTTGCACTCAGGACAAAATTTGAATAGCCCCCCCCCCCTTTGTCTCCCAAAAGTTTTGAGGCCAAACATTAAATAATTTTCAATTTATTAACAAAAATATCACACACCAATATTAATTAATTATGTTTGGTTTACTTACTATTATTTTACGAAGATATGGGAGAATTAAGAAAATTCGGATTCAATTTGCTAATACTTACTGCTAACTGCGTCACCTACTTTATTTTTGTAAAAATGAGTTTAGAAAATTGCAAAATGATTATAACCGTTATATTTTTTGTTTGAAAATTTACTATTTAAAATTTCTGCGTTAAGGGCAAGCTCCCCCTCTGTCTCCCCTAGAAACGCAGCTGTACGTGTTTCTATATTCATATTCTTTGGCTAACTTGTAATTTTAGATATTTATTTTTCAAATCCAATGAAAAATTTGAGTTCTTCTCATTTGGGCTCTTTACTTTCATACTTTCCCTTCCCCCTCCCCCTAAAAACAAAGTCCTGAATGCAGCCTTTTGGATTATACACCAATTTGTCTCTTCCTTAGAACTAATTCTGTATCTATCTGAAGGCTCAATGAAAGTTGGGGTGAAACTAAACAAAATGTTTTTAAGGTCAATACAAATTTCACAGCGTTAGGTAAATTCCCTGTTGTTTTACAATTCCAAACATTTCCATATAAGGGCTTTAAGCCTCTACAGTGGAATTCTATAATCCCACCTCTGCCTCATGGTCGTAGAAACTTTGGAAGATGGTCACTCAATCAGAAATTGAGAGTTCTAGTCCTTTTGGAAACCAACCAGCCGCGGGGGGGTATTTGCAACAGGGGGTATTTTCTGCGAGGGAGGCATTTTCAATTTTCCACTGGGGTATTTTTTTGCGGGGGTATCTTCTGGATGGGTATTTTTCGGGGGAGAGGGGTATTTTCCATGAGGGGTATGTTCCAGGGGCTGAGGGTAAATACCTAGAACTGTAAACAGTGAAAGGGTGACGGAAACACCACTAACAGAGATACAAAAAAGAACAATAAATCTGACATCCGATTTTCTTAGTTTTTGTGACAACAACACAGAGCTTTTATATGAATAATCTTGACAGACATTTATATCCTTACTTTATAAACAAACAATTCCACCAAGGTTGAACATGCAAAGATTCTAACTTGTGTTTTACCCATTGATATTGCCTCATATTTTTAGAATACTGAAAAACTGAAAACGGGGTTCAGTTGCACGGGGGTTCAGTTACATAGGGGTTCAGATACACGGAGGTTCAGTTAAATGGGGCTGAGTTGCACGGGGGCTCAGTTGCAAAAGGGTCCAGCTAAATGGGGTTTAGTTACACGGGGGTACAGTTACACAGGGTTGGGGGTTCAGTTAAATGGGGTTGAGTTGCACGGGGGCTCAGTTGCACAAGAGTTCAGTTAAATAGAGTTCAGCTACACGTGGGTTCAGTTGGATGGAGGCTCAGTTGTATAAACCAAACTAAATTTCCTCATTTGAATATATTCTGTGAAATAAATTAATAGCTAAAACCAGAATTGTAAGCGTACCTTCCTCTTAGCTTGTTTTTCTTTGAGTCTTTTAAGTTCCTCCTCTTCTTTTGATCTTTGTTTTCTCCATTCAGCAATATATTCTTGAAGTTGGGCATCCAATTCAGCACGCTTGGCATCTTGGCGGGCCTAGAAGTTATTGTTTTTAAAATAATTTTTTTCGTGTAAAAATAAGCATCCTGAAATTAATTTTCATAGTTGTCTTAAAGGCAGTGCAAAATGTTCTCAGTAAGGAATTCAAGGACTTTCGTGGTGACGGTATTGAGTTCCAGTTTGAAAAGTGTACAAATGATGAAGTGATTAAGATAGTGAAAAACATACAATCGAATTCTGCTGGAGTAGATGGCGTGAATCTTAAAACTTTTAAAGCTATTATGAAGTATATACTACCATGCATCCTACATGTTATCTCAGATTTACGGTTTGTAAAATAATTTTTTTCGCGTAAAAAACAAGCATCCTGAAATTAACTTTCACAGCTGTCTTCAAGACACGCATCAAGCTATTCCTAACAATGAAAAGTGAACGCTGAGAGTAATAAAAATTCATTTTTATAAATTTGCATGATGAATTCAAACAAATGCAAACTTTTTATCCAGTGGTGATTTTAGGTCTGGTCAGGGGGGGGGCGCTGATCCTAATTTCTATAATATCTGGCATTAAATACCTTCTATTTTACATTTGTAAACTCCTATTAAGGTACTTAATTGACTAAAAAATTGTCACAATTGTAATTTTGTATACCTTGTCCCCCCCCCCTAGTTTATGAGGCCTAAAACCGTTACCGTTTTTATTTTAAAAGTTTCCTGTTATAAATTCTTTTAGTATCCTGTTAGAAATTTGCTATAACGGTTGCCCCCTGGTTTATTGAAATCAATCCATTTAAATGTATTACAAGACACTCCCAAAAACAGGTGCATTCTTGATGGAAAATACACCACTGAATTTAACATATCAAAAAACCCTAACTTGTATGAAAATTTAGAACCAATGGTGGTGGAATATTGGATTCGAGCTGAGTGAAACAAGAGTTTCGAGTTGTGGTACCCGTTTAAAGTAAAAGAAAAGAAATAGCATCTCAGCAAGGTTCCGTTGTCACTGTAGTGATTGAAATTTTTGCCTAAATAGGAATAAATGATATCGAGTGTAAATTCTGAGGCATCCAATCAATTCAAAACCTTTGAAAACCCTCATAAGACCTACTGATGATATATAATGTTGACATATAATGATGTTCCTGATCACACATAATGGGGGGTTGGCTCATCCCGTCCATAAACATATATGGAGTCGGTTTAAAAAGAGCAATTTTTACAGATGATAATTTGAAACCATTATGTGAATGAATTGACGCATTTTAAACTTCATGTATCCAAAACTTTCCATAGGTGCACGCTAGCTTTTAAGGGCCTGACGCCTTTAAAAGAAAACTTCGATCTCCGTATTTTTCACCTTATCATGAGAGATCCTTGAGGTCGATCATGAGGGAAAGGAAGAACTATAGCTTAGCTCTTAACCCCATTCATTTGTACGAAAATATTGAGAGTAAGTGTTAAGATTGGATGCTAAAGGGTGGTAGATCCCATCTGATTACGGAAAGATTTATAGCTTAAAATGAAAAACCATTTGTTTTTCATGATGGTTCTAAATATGGAATATTTATAAAGTATAAAAGAACCCATCGAAAGTTATTATCAAAATAAAATCTCGATAGTTCCAGAAAGGGGTAGAAAAATTCCCCAAAATTCAAGCTTGATGAAAAATATACCACCAAATTTGGATGCCATTAAAAAAAAATTTGATTACTGTGAAATACAATAATTCCTTTTTTTAAAGAGCAATGATCGCATAATGATGGGTGTGGATGGTTTCATTTGAACAGGAATCGAGTCAAAGATGAAGACGTGTCAAAATTTTCAGATGGATATTTTAATTAGAGAGGCCTATATAAGAAAACATATTTTCGAAGATAGACTGATACGTACAGCAACAGTGACAAAGGACCCAAAATTATGAGGAATTTGTTCATTTTACATATACACTAATAAATATTGAAAAAGTGTAGCTTCAAAGAAAGACTTAATATTTCAAGTAGCATGGCTTTTGTCTTTCAAGTCTTTTGTATTTTTATTGTTGCCATTCTGATAAAAGCTGTCGAGAAGCAGAAATTCAGTAAAACTTGGAGCTTAGAAAAGTTCACACAATTTTGAGATTAATGATACAATTCTTATGACATGTTTAGATTCAGCACAAACGTTAAAAAGATCAGTTTTTTTAGTACATAAATAAACAGTTATAATCTTGTTGATTGCCTTTAAGAGCAAAAATAGAAGGTTTACGGTAAGAGTTATAAGGTAGGGATTCATATTCTTCAGGACAAAAATGGTAGTCTCATATATTTCTCGAACCTAACCTAAGGTGAGCCTTTTTGTAAGGGTGCTAAAATTTACTTAAATAAGCCCTAGTTAAATGGTAAAATTTCCCTTTTTTAATTAACAACTTTATATTTAGACAATGATCAGTTACCTTCAGAATATCAGCACCTTGAACGTCTCCATGTTCTTCAACTGCTGGTGCCCTAAATAGATACAGCAATAATATTAAAAGTATATTCACAGTCATCAATAACACATTAATCTTTTTTGTCATTTCAAAAGGTAAAAAATTATATTTCAGTAGCTGGGCAAATACGAATTAGCAACTGCAAGAATATAATGATTAAAACCGGCTCTAGGCTTTCAACTCTCAGTAGGATTCGAACCTACGATTGTTTTGCTACCCCTTGGAAATAATAGCATATAGAAAAAAACAAAACCCCTTGGATTCATTTTAATCCCCATAACACACACTATTTGGTTTGTTTTAATCTTTTGACTGTGTCATTCCAAATGCAAAATGAATGACCTCTAGGAGGTGTGCAATGTGAATAATTAACAAATTTAAAAAGAATATATATACATAGATAACAATATTTTCCGCTAGCTATAAATTTTTTTTTTCTGCAATTACACAATTCCTTTTCTAATATGTTGTTTAGCTCTTTGTTTAACACGCTCCTTGGCCTTTCATGCGGATCGAATGTTTATGCTGCTATTTTTTGTGTTATGCTGTGTCAAACAATCGAAAACAAAAATGAATTGAAGAAACCGGAGCTAAGGGAAGCAAATATTTTCGCAAAATTTTATGAATATATAACTTGATTCGAACTGCTAATTCAAAGAGTTTACATGAATTTTCTTTGACTCAACACAAAGTAAGCCAAGGAGTACGTACATAAGCTACTAAAAATTAAAAATCGTATTCCATATTTATTCACAATTATGAACTTATCAACGATTGAACTTTCGACGTACGTTATTACACTATAAAGGTTGATATTCTAAAGGAGCTTCATGATTTGCTGATAATTTTGAGAACAAAAATAATATCATCAAACGAATCGATCAAATATTGAACATATGTGAGTTGTGTTAGAGAATTTAGCTTAAGTTTTATGTCAATAACCCATTTACCAAGAAAATTTTTAAAAAGGTTCTTGTTTAAGCTTTTTGGTTGAAATGAAAGGATTTATTCAACTTTCTTCAACCGGTAAATTACCGTATTGCAACCGTTTGTGTTTCCAATTCCCCTGTTCTGGAATGACCTATAGAACAATATTTGGTTGGCCACTCAACATCCAACCATTCCTTGATAGGATTAGGAAGTTTATATAAATTTAAAATAAATATTTTATAATTTTATGACATAAATTTTTATACTTATTTTTTAACGTATTTTCTTTTATAAAAGCGTAAAAAAATAGCTCCATCAAATATTAAGAGCAACAAGTTTCGTGAAGCACTAAAGGAAAGTCAGTATTTTAGAATTTCTTAACAAGAAAAACTGCCTGAAAGGGTCCAAGACAATCACAAGGTCAAAACACTAACAGTAAACGTAATTTAAACTTTAACAAAATAAATAAATATGATAAAAATGGGTTATAATTTTTTACTGTAATGTTAAAATAGGGATGAAATGACAACAAAATCTGTCAATTACACAAACTCAGAAGTGCCAATCATAAGAAAACGAAATTGTTGTAGCATAGTGGCTTCTTTATGAAAGCTTTCTCCCCATTCTTCGTTCTCCTCCCTGGTAGAATTTTATACGGAAATAAATTTAGACTTCATTAATATTTATTCGTCTTTAAGACAAGGAAAAACAGCAGAAAACTTGTTTAATGCCAAAAAAATTTTAACCCAAAATATATCTCCTGTAATACCTAATTGGCACTCCTTCATAAATACAAAGAAAAGATCGCAAAAATGAAATTTACTTTAAGTTTAGAGCAATCAATAAGCAGGCCAATTTCAGGTATTTTTTGTTGCTTTTTTTAGCTTGTGGGTGAGCCACACCAATAGGAAAAGTGAGCATAACAAGCAAGGTTAATAGGAAACCGGGCTACGTTAAGAAGTAACTTACTTCCTTACTGGCTTCCTATAGAAGAAAAGATACATATTAGTATAAAGCAACTAAAGAAGTAACTATTCTAATAAAGAATTGACCAATGATTATAAGTAAATAAAGAAAATACAAAATCTTTGCAATGCCCTCTATGAAAAACTAATTAATCTATATACATATTGCCATGTCCATGCATATTTTTCAATATTATTTGCTTATTTATTAGCAGATAATTGCTGTTACTGTTGCTGAGCTTTTGGTTATTTATTGCAAGCATAATTCAACGTCGATATCCAATTCCAGTTAAAATGTACTTCAAGTATGATCTTGATATTTCTAATTGATGGCAGACTCTGATACGATTGCAAAACGGTTGATATCATGTCTTCTTTGGCTAATGCTATCTTTGGTTTTGATAATAATATCAGATTGATATTATCATATTTTGATAATATAAAAATAATATTATTTGATAATAATATATATAATAATATATATATATATATATATATATATATATATATATATATATATATATATATATATATATATATATATATATATATATATATATATATATATATGTGTGTGTGTGTGTGTGTATACATATGCATAATAGAAATTATTTTTCTAAAAGTACATACTTCACTCATGTTTTTTTTGTGATGCAGGTAAAAAAAAAGAAGGCAAAAATAAAGGTATTACCAGCACAAGCTTTGGATATGTAACTGAATTTATTATAGTAAATGAATTGAACTAGGTAGTCTCAATTTTATCTAGGAAAGTGTAAAGTAAAAACCACTCAACTTTTAGTGACTATATAATCACTGAGTATACTCAAACGCTTAAAGTAGATTTACGGAAAACAATAATCCAGATCCATCTAGGTGATACAACATTTTAATATCCAAACAGTGTTATGAAAAATGATTCTTTCTTGTCGTAATCCTTTTGAAAAAGCATTTTTGTTTTTTGGTGAGAACAAGAGAAGAGGGGGAAAAATTGCTTTCTAGGAAGGATTAAAATCTCTGTTTAGTGAATTTAAAGCAGGGAATCTTCGACCCTTTTCCCTTATTTATAATCATGGAAAGACCAAGCATACTAACCATTCAAGTAATAGAGCTAGTAAAATCTCTTTACCATGCAGTGGGTTTAGATAAAGCTTTAAATACTAACTACAGGAAATTCCAACCCAAGATATTGATCAAACTGAAATGATTTCGCAAGCACTGCAAGATAATTTTTTGGCGATCTGTCAAAAGTTATTAGTTTTTGAAGCAAGTTGTGCAAGTTCATCTTATGACAATCTTACGACATTTTCTAATGGTGAAAGATGTTGAATTAGCAAATTTGAAAATATATTACAAATTAATAAGCAGGTCTTCTTCGACCCGTCGAATTTAAATTTACGACTCAAAACTCGAGATCCAAAAAGGTTGAAGCTACATTACAAATAGTAAATGTTGTATAAAATTGTTTGCACACATTTACAGAATCATGTTGAATATTTCGAATACGTCAAATTTTGGACTTTTGGAGCCTGATACCCACCCTTGTCATATATTTGACACGATTGTCTGTGGCACGAAGTCATGTAAATGGTATGTGATCTAAAATATAGAGCATATCTATTTTTCGTAAGAGATATGTAAATATGAGTTTCCGCACCTCATTACATTTTTTTCAAGTTCTACAACCTTACAATGCGGGTTAATAATTTGCCATAAAAAATAAAAGGGTATCCGGTAGGATTTTTAAGAGAATCAACCGTACATGCACTATTTCTACATTTCATTTTGTTAGTTGACGTACCGTAAGTAGGCTACAAAAGCACAACATCAGATATGAAAAAGCTTACTATTAAGCTTTGAAAGTATTACCAAAGTATTAAAAGTAAGAATTTTCAGATAAAAGCATAGGCACTGGAACAAAAAATAGCCTTGGTTTTGGTCTACATAGAAGTTCTAAGGTTTAATATGACTTCCATAAATTCCTATTACTAGCTTATTTTATGTTTTGTCAAATTTTTTCCTTCCTTGAAATAAATTCTAGTACTCGCCTATATTCACAGCTAGTTCGTAAAATTAGTAACACTTTCAAATACCAAATACATTAAGCGCAGTCTCGTTAAATCTAACTATCGATACCATGCTCTTGCTGCTACGGCTCTAAGTCGACATTTTTGTTGGGTATTGTTTGATAACGTGATGTCTATTATTATAGCCTTTGTTGAAAGAAAAAAAAAACGGTGGCACGATAGAAAAATGAAACAAACAACAACATTCAAGGACAGACAAACGTAAAAATAATATAGGAAACATAAATTGGGTATTGGAGAATACAAAAAGGGGTCGAATTTTCTCAGGTATCCGTAATGAAAAAAACACGATAAGAATATATTAATGTGCTTTTAATATTTCACTAAAACAAATTTAGCGACTGATTTTCTCCAAAAAAGGCCTGTCATATAGCCTATCAAACTAAGGGTTTTGCTGAAAAACAAAAATTAGGACATAAAGTATCACAGGGTAACAGCACAGGACGTGTGTACTTAACGAATAATTTTGTATTTATTAACTTACGCTGGTTTGCCTGCTGGCTCTGATGACACTTGCCTGCTTGATGAAACGTTGAACATAGCAGGGTCAAAAAGAAAAACAAAAAAATGAAAAACTCAATCGTGAATTTCTTAACAAAGTGTTAAGCAAATATAGTGACTAAATGTGTTTTTTGAGCAGAGTTGGGCTGCATATACACTCCCTCTCATTTTCGAACACAAATTTTCAGAAATCTTAACGCGGCTTATATCTCTTTCCAACTATATCTTTCCATAAGAAACATACAATTTCAGTGGAAATAAAAGCTTATCTTACCAAAAAGAAATATGCACATATAATGCCTAAAGGTCGTATCTGACGCAGTACTACATCAAAGATAATAATCAGTTGCCAGTCTCTAATCTGTTTTCAAAGGGAGGATCAGTAGGGTAATGTAGATCAGGAGCATTAAAGTACAACTGAACGCGCATTGTCTTTCTGATCCTTCCTTTGAAAATAAGTTAGCTAATTTGCAATGATCTATAAAAATGTCAGGTACAACCTTGAGGTATGATTAAATAAAAAAAACAAGTTTTTTTAACTGAAAGTAAGGAGCGACATTAAAACTTAAAACGAACAGAAATTACTTCGTATATGAAAGAGGCTGCTTCCTCATCAACGCCCCGCTCTTTACACTAAAGTTTGACTCTGTTTATCAATTCTTCTTTTTAAAACAGTAAAAAACTTTAGCGTAAAGAGCGGGGCGTTGATGAGGAAGCAGCCTCTTTCATATACGAAGTAATTTCTGTTCGTTTTAAGTTTTAGTGTCGTTCCTTACTTTCAGTTAAAAAAATTTGTTTTTTTTTATTTAATTTCTGAACGTTTTAAATCAATGCATGTTTTGATTTTGGCTCTCCGCAGAGGAATAAATAAAACCAAATTTGCATGTTTTTTTTGGCTAAATGGCTTTCTCATAATTTTGATCGAATGATTTTGAGAAAAAAAGAGCGGGGGAGGAAGCCTAGTTGCCCTCCGATTTTTTGGTTAATTAAAAAGGCAACTAGTACTTTTAATTTTTTCGAATATTTTTATTAGTAAGAGATTTACGTAACTTATAAATTAGCTTACGTAAAGAACTTTTGTATTCTCATATTTTTATTACATATCTGAGGGGGTTCGCCCCCTTGTCAGATCCTCGCTCTTTACACTAAAGCTTAAATTTTGTCCCAATTCATTAAGAATGACCCCAGAATCACAAAAGCCGTAGAATAAATAGTTTAAATAACTAAAAATACTTTAACGTAAAGAGCGAGGTATTAGGAGGAGGTGAGCCCCTCAAATGGGTAATAATTTCTGTTTGTTTTAAGTTTTAATGCTGTTCCTTACTTCCAGCTGAAAGTACTTTTTCATATTTATTTTTTCATTGTGTTTTTAAATAATGCTAGTAAATCCTGCGCTCCCTTCATGGAGATTTTCATCCCCCATGACAAATTATCGATGGAAAGTTCCCCCAGCATATCCCCCTCTTCTCAACCCCTCCCCCAACCAAAAAAATCCTCCTGAAAACGGCTGTACACTTCCCAATAACCATTACTATATGTAAGCATTGGTCAAAGTTTGTAAATTGTTGCCCCTCCCATGGGGACTGTGGGGGAGTAAGTCGTCCCTAAAGACATAGTTATAAGGTTTTTCGACTACGCTGAATAAAATGGCTATCTCAGAATTTTGATCCGTTGACTTTGGTAAAATAATTAGCGTGGGAGGGGGCCTAGGTGCCCTCCAATTTTTTTGGTCACTTAAAAAGGGCACTAGAACTTTTCATTTCCGTTAGAATGAGCCCTCTTGCAACATTCTAGGACAACTGGGTCGATACGATCACCCCTGGGAAAAAAAACAAACAAAAAAACAAAAAAAACAAAAAAACAAATAAACACGCATCCGTGATCTGCCTTCTGGCAAAAAATACAAAATTCCACATTTTTGTAGATAGGAGCTTGAAACTTCTACAGTAGGGTTCTCTGATACGCTGAATCTGATGGTGTGATTTTTGTTAAGATTCTATGACTTCTAGGGGGCGTTTCCCCCTATTTTCTAAAATAACGCAAATTTTCTCAGGCTCGTAACTTTTGATGGGTAAGACTAAACTTGATGAAACTTATATATTTAAAATCAGCATTAAAATGCGATTCTTTTGATGTAGGTATTGGTATCAAAATTCCATTTTTTAGAGTTTTGGTTACTATTGAGCCGGGTCGCTCCTTACTACAGTTCGTTACCACGAACTGTTTGATAGGGACAATATGCATATAGGATGTAGAAAACCAGCCATATCATCCGCAATTTTATGTACTATATACAAGGCTGTATCCAGGAAGGGGGGCAGTGGGATTAAATCCCCCTCCCCCTAAATGTTTTTCTGACTAGTAAAACCATAACAAAAATGCATATGAACAAATTTATGTGTTTTTTAAAGTTTTTTTGTGCATAACCCCACCCCCTTCTCCGAAAAAACAACGTCACACGAAAGAAAATCCTGAATACGGTCTTGACTATAAACCCTAAAATGAAGTCAGATGATGCATGTGAGCACGAGATTTTGTTGCATTTAAGGCGAATTTTCAAAAGTAGCGAAAGCTAAATTTGTCTAGCTTTCGTCGCAATCTGCTTTGGTAAAGTAGAATTTATATTTCTTTTAAAATCTTGCCATACTGAATTTAATAATCAAAGATAAAGATTTTGAATGATTCACATGTTTATTTTTAATTGGATTTGGGTTTCACAATGCTTGCTATAAAGGTTTAACAATCTACAGTTAGACATATAAAGTTTGGAAGATTGAAAGGAACACACAGCAAAATTATTAGAGATATAATCCAACTTTGGGTATATATAATTTTCGGAATAGCATTGTCAAATCACCTGTGGCTTAAAGTTAAAATTATTTTTTCACGTATCATAACCTCATGTACTTTGTATCAGAAATAAAAAGGGGGTAAAATAGATTTAATTCTATACTTGTTTTCAAGACGGTCCAAACTTTTTTGTAACCCTCTATGAAAATCACCTCCGAGTATAAGACCAATAATTGGCCTGTTAATTTCATCAGACTTAGAGATTGTAAAGGGTTGTGATTCTGGTGCTTTAAGTTAGCCGATAGCAAGCATAGCTATTATAGTAACAGGTTTCACTGAAGATCCGATTTTTAGAATTAAAATGATTAGAATTTGAAATATGCAAGAAGAACTCCATTTGACTCTTTGGCTGAGAAGATATCGAACTTTATTCATTATTCATAAGAGAACAAGCTATATTTTAAGCAGCGCCACATCAAATTATGTATATGATCTTATAAATTGGATTCAAACCGAAAAAAGTACTTTTCAACCAAGAAACATTGCGATCTTCAATGAAAAAAGTAAATCCAATGCCTATTATCTCAGAGAAACTCATTCTAAGCATATTATTTTGCTCTGTTTTGAAGGACATGTATATATATTAGGGAACTGCTTATAAAATATGACATGAGATTCCATAAGATAATATATTTCGTACTAATTACAAACCTGTTTAAAACATGCGTTTTATCGTGCACAAAATAATCACTTAACAAGTCTAGGATTTGTCGTCGTTATTGCGCCTAAAGGTCGTATCTGATATTTTCACACGTCTGAGGTAATTGCCTAAAACCGTTACCTAACCTGTTCTCAAAGGGACGACCAGCAGGATAAAGAAGATAAGGAAGACCGAAGTCTCATTGAACATAAATTGCCCTGTTGATCCCACCTTCAGACGCAGCTTAGTAAGTGGGTTTTTTGCAGTTATTTTAGGAGATATAAAATGTCAGGTACGACCTTCAAGCGTAATAAGGACGGAATTGACTGCAAACTTGGGCGAGCCCAAATTCTGTAATTGATAAATAAGAGTGCTCTCAAAGAAGAAGAGAAAAAGAAGAGAAAAAAGCTAAGAGAAAGGAAAAAGAGATTGCTTGAAGTTATCTTTGCTTGAAGAAACTGCTTAAATATAAGCTGCAAAATGAATTGATATAGTGTCAATAACAAATTGTAATAGAATACACCATGCAGAAATAAATAAACACAAATAATTCAAAGTAGAAAGTAAAAGAATAGACAAAATTAATATACGAAAAACATTGTTCTGTAAAATATTCATTTTATGTGTCAGTTTTCGGCATACAATAAAAAGATAAAAGAATATATAAGTTTAGATTGTTGTGAAATCAGTTTTTGTTCCCCAAACTTGTCCCAAAAATCTGAAAAAAAAATATTCAAAGCTTCTCATATCCTATGAAATCATTAAACCTTATTTACTATCTTTTGATAGGCAATCTATGGCAAACAATCATAGTAACTGGATTATAAATAAGTTTCGTATAGAAGCCACATCTGAATAAAAAGACAGTAAAATAAGTCTTCAGTATCTAGAAAAAATCGGAACATATAAGAACTGCAAGTATGAAAATAGTAATTTTAAATTTGATAGAAGTTTCTTTCTTTTCATTGATTTTCCTACTTGTTTATTAAGTATTTCATCTCCCTTTTTTTAGATACCAATTTCTACACTTGAGCGTTTAGTTTTCAAATTTTTCAATCTAATATTATGAATCAATCTAATAATATTATCACCAAGAAGAAAAAAAAAATAGAAAATTTTAAATGTATAACAAAACTATCAGGATTTTCAAAATATTCATACATATTCATTCATACAAAATTATATGTAGAAAAAAATATCTTTTGCAACTAAAAATTTCTTTTCTCATATTCTATTAAACTAAAGAAATTAAAGCCAACATAAAATAAGGAATAGTACTTACACCTCCTCCTCCTCTTCACTGAAATGAAAAAGAGAAAATAATTAGTAGAGATCACAACCGAACCAATAGTTGTTGACTAAACGGGAGGAAGGAGGAGGTTGTAGGCCATCTAAGGGTAAGAGGGGAGCAGGCAACTATTGAATAAATACTTTGTAAGTTCCTTTTATAGGGATTATGCAGCCGAAAAGCAATTACTTTGAGTGTTTTTCCACATTAGGATGAGGATCAAAACCCATGCCCTTCTGGTTAAGGCCTTTCTTCAAAATGGACTAAGTGAATGTACTATTTTAATTATTGCCACGGTGGAATAATTAATAAGATAAATATTTTATAAAAATAAAAAAGAAAAAGATTAGAAGAAGATTATTATACCATGAAAAATGAAATTTCAGGGATTGAAATGACTTTTAGACATGGAATGTTATAGAAATTACGCTCCTTAGCATGTTGGAAACTTTACAAGTTACAACATTCTGGAACGAAAGTTTCCGGAGCTCAATCAAGTTTGGAGGAGTGCCCGAATCTTGCTAAAAATATAGTTTCTGCCAGTTCCTATTTCAGTCTCTACACCGGGAAAATGTTGACACCATTTAGTACATGAAAAATATCATATTTAGTAATATAAAGTAAGCTAAAAAGAAATTAATTCAGCCACCATGGGTTTTTTTTGGAAAAAAATTGTTTCAAATAAAGTTTCTGTCTTAAACAAATATGTAATAGATCACTTCTTTGTTCTAAAAGACGCAGCTTGATATGAATAATAGAACACTATAGTATTTCTTATTAATATCTTCACTAGAGACTAGCCACAAAAAACTCACATGTCCATTTCTAGTAAATCTTTTGTGAAAAAGGATTCTACACAATTTTTTCAACTTCAAGCGTAGAAAAATACAGCAGTATGTATATATATATATATATATATATATATATATATATATATATATATATATATATATATATATATATATATATATATATATATATATATATATATATGTATATATATATATATATATATATATATATATATATATATATATATATATATATATATATATATATATATATATATATGTATATATATATATATATATATATATATATATATATATATATATATATACCGAACAATAATGAAACAATGAAACAATATTACGGAGTTATCTATCCGATCGTACAGCTGGATAATTTATAGGTAAACTTGTCGTCAAAAGAGGTTTGCCACCCTTGGAGTGGTTTACTTTTTTGAAATGTTTAGTTTATTCGTGTTTTTATTTTGTATCTATTTGTTCCTATTTTTGAATGTGTCTTTCTTTTTCTTTTTTTCTTCTTTTTGATATTGAATTGTTATAATCCCGTTTCTGAATTGTTGTAATCCCTTGTCAAATATACATAAGTATTTTCGCAATTGCCAGTTTTTTGCTCTTAAAGTAATTTAAGAATTTTTCATACAAATTTCCATGAAAAATGGGAAATATTACGTCTTTTCAAAAATACTTGATTATTGAAGCAAGTCCGATTTCTAACACCGATTGTCTACTAAGCTCCAAACTTTTGGTTTTCTTTTTTAAGGTTTTTGAATTGTTGTAATCTCTTGTTAAAATACATACAAATATTCCTACAACTACGATATTTGATTATTACAGCAAGTCCGATTTCTAATAACGATTTCTACTATGGTTCAAACTTTTGGTTTTCTTTTTTAAGGTTTTTAAATTGTTGTAATCCCTTGTCAAAATATATGATATTTTTACAATTACCCGTTTTTCGCTCTTTCCGCAATCTAACGTCTTTTCATCCTAAAGTCTATTCAAAAATATTTGATTATTACAGCAAGTCCGATTTCTAAGAACGATTTCTACCAAGATTCAAACTTTAGGTTCTCTTTTTTAAGGTTTTGGACTTGTTGTAATCCCTTATCAAATATATACAAACATTTTTACACTTACCAGTATTTTGCTCTTTAAGAAATTTAATGTACTACTCAATACCTGAAATACTTCAACTCTTACACGCCACTGTGACAAGTGTGACAATGTCATTGCAATACTGATGTATGCAAACAACTCACATAAATAGTTGTTTTTTTTTTTCAAAATAAAGGCTCTTAACAAATTTTCTCAAACTTCTGACTTATCTAAATCGTTTTTTTTTTAGCCGAGTGTATATCAGGATGCAAATTTTTCTGAAAAAAAATGTGGAGCCGTTCTCGAGAAAAAAAGTACATGCCTATATAAATACAAAAGATATACAATTATTGCTAGTTTATAAGCATTATAATATATATATATATATATATATATATATATATATATATATATATATATATATATATATATATATATATATATATATATATATATATATATATATATATATATATATATATATATATATATATATATATATATATATATATATATATGTATCAAGATTTGATGTGCGTTTCCTGCCCACAGGTAGAGAAGGAGGAAAAAAATAATTATATTTTAAAGGGTAGGTCAGGGGATCATTGTATGAAGGATGCTTGAAGCCTCAAAAAGGGTATTAAAGACTCAAAAATTTGTCTGACTCGTAAAAAACGTAGCAAAAATGGCATTGACCTTGGATTGTACATATAAAACATACCTTTCCACAGGGAGAGAACGGGAGACCCCCCCAACCCCTCCCCCTAAAAATCGACGGTTATAGTTTTTGATTATGATAAATCCTGTGTGAAAATATATATTGCACATAAGTACCAATTTGAAACATAAAATAAAGAAAGGAACAGAACTAGGCTACATACAAAATCAAAACTATTTTTCACGGAGGTCAGGTGTCTATGTGAAGGGTGTTTGATGCCTCAAAAAGTGAGACTTAAATTATCCAGATTTCTTTGCTGCTTCCGCTCCCAAAATATATATTCCTATTTTTGCAAACTTCAGCCTACATATCAAATATACTAAAAAGAAATTGAATAAAAAAAAAGTTTTAGGGAACCATATTTCAGGGGACAGTCACTAGATAAGCTTGTTGAGGGTGCCCGAAGCATAATAAAGTACATTAGCATAAGTCCTGAATTCTAGATAGTATTGTACTGTGTTTTCCCTCAAGCTGCTTTCTCTCTTTTAGAGACTTAGATAATTCAGTAGCCTAAATTAAAAACATACAGTTACTCAATTGATTTTTTTCTTGAAATGAATGTAGAGAGAAGCAATGAAACTTGAAACAAACAGACATTATTCTGAACAAAAGATGGGTTGCTGCCCTCATGAAATTTAAACCTCTCTTAAACAAAAAACCTCTTAAACCTCTCTTGCCCTCTCTTTAAACAAAATACAACTTGAACTTTGCTGAAAGTGTCTTTGAATGTAACAAATATAGCCAGCCAGTAGCCTAATAGCAAGTGTCATATTTACCACAGATTTTCAACACATTTGAACTGAAAATTCACTGTATGAAAAAAAATACCAATATGCCGTTGCATTTTAAATCCGTGCAATAAAACAAATTGGACTTTAGCGTAGAGAGTAGGGTGCATGGGGAGGGCAGCCACCTCTATTTATTTAGGACGATTTTTATTCGCTTTTAGTCTTAATTAAAACAACAAATGGTCTTCTGAAATTTAACCTGGACTAAAATCTTCACCAGAGCTGTTACACGTTTGTCTTAGAAACAAAAGTAATTCTAACTTGGAACTAAAATTGAGTAAAAGTAATAAAAAATTATAAAGAAGATAGACAGACAAGAGGAGAGGGATCTTGAAGAAGTTTGAGATTTATAGAGATTCTATTCATCACCAACCTATTTTCCATATATAATGATTAAAACAGCAAAATCTCGTTTTAAATCTTAATCTGAGTGAATGCTGTGTGTGTGGAGGGTGGAACTTAATTTAGCATTTTTTTAGAATTAAATGGGAATCTGAATGCATAATAAGTTTGATTATAATGTCGAATGAATTTCCTAAGAACTACTTAGTTATTATCGAACTCACAACAAGATTATTAAATGATTAAATATCATAACTGCACTACCAAATAATAAGTAGAGCAACAAAATCAAATTTTAGGTGTAAACTTCGAGTAAAATTAATTTTTAAACAATAATAAATAGGAACAAAACCATGAAAAAGATCTCCTTTATCCCTGTCATCATACCAGCTCTTCGACTAGTTACTAACAATGCTACTTAAGCGATTGGAGCCTCTACCTTTATGCAGTTAAGGTTCAAGTATTAAACAATCAGAAAATATATGAAAAATTCTGATTGGCTAGAACTAAGTTGAAATAAACTAAATTTCGATTTTGGGTCGATCCGGTAGCTAAAGCTCTATTGCGAACGGGTTTGGCTTCAACTGATTCCCGAAATTAGTGTTAGCTAAATCTCAGCATCACAGCATAAATAATAAACAGTAGCAAAAATTCCTATACTCCCCATTATAGATTTATGGGACACATCATGTCTCTGCTCTCTTTAATAATTATGCTGTGGTATTAACCGAAGCTATTGTTGTGACACAAAGGGAAACTTCCCCTTCCATGCGCTGTAATGTGTCCCATTTCTGAACCAAATTTTCGCTACTGTTTAATATTTATTATGTGCTCGGTATTAGTAAAATCCCCCTGTGAATGCACCTTAAGTGAGTGGAGCTGTCCATTCAGTCAATTTTCTTTTTATTTAATATAGCCTTCTCATGTTCATTTATTTTTCATTTAATAAACGTTTCTTCTTAGTATTAAATTCCAAACCTAACAATTATTCTTATTGACTTATGACATCTGTTGAAGATACACCCCAATGCATTTGAGTTTTAATTATTCTGTTATAGCCGTCTTCCAGGGGTGTTCCCCCCAAAAAAATAATTTTAGAAATATAGGTGGGAATCTAAGAAGTCACAAGAGCTCCCCTGCTTCCTCTCGTCAACTGACGCTACTGCTGTTTTCGAGAAAATGGAAACTTATATTTCAAATTTCCAAATTAACCAAGTACAAAATCTATAAGTAGGAAATAGCCAGACAATTGCTAACGAGACCCTTTATTTAAATCTTGATAAGAGTTTGGTACAATTAAGTAATCGAAAATCAATGAAATACAAGATATATGAAACAAGATCAGAAATTCAGATTCAAAGATAAAAAAATCCCTATTTTAAACGAAGTCATTTTTGTTCATAAGACTTTAGCTGGATCCTAATAGTCTTTTTAAAATCTTTGCTAAATATTTTCACTTTCTTAAATTATAAGATAAATTGGAAGATCAAAATATATCCAATATTGAATTAAAGAAACTACTCACGAGTATTCTGAATCCGACATCTCGTAAGAAAATGACAGGTCTGGAAAAAAAATGAGTATCATTTGTTATAACGTCTGGATAACTTAGAACCATAAAAGCTTAAATCTAGAAATTTAAACAAGAAAAGGAACCAATAAAGACAGTGCTGTTTCCTTACGCCTTACTTTCTTAGGTGATTAGGGGTCTTTAAGACGAGCCGCATGCTCGTCCCAGGAATGAAAAGGAGTTACTACTGAAGTAAGTTCTTATCATTCTTTAATTTGGTTTTAAAATGGGGAAATCATTCCTTAATAAAACAAGAAAAGTTAGCCTATTGTTCTTCGTTTCATTGAAGTTGACAGTATTCTTTGATAAAACAAAGAAAATGAGGAATGAATTGGAATCACTCTTTCCTAATAAAACAGGCTTCTAGTCTCATTGTATAAGGTATAAAACACAAACAGCTTCTAGATCTAGACGATCTAAAATCAATTGCGTCTAAATTGACTACCATAAACGCTAAATTTCTTCTTGATTATTTATTTGGTCTTTGAAAGTCAACAGGGAGCATTCTCCAAAAGCCAGGAAGGGGATACAACAGTTAGGAGTTACAACCCAGCACCAATAATTTAAGGACTGGTGGAAGAGCTTTTTAAAATTGTTGTTTCAAAAGTAAATATGATTAGATTGCTCTTGGTCCTAGTTCAAAGTTTTCACCATCCCCACCCCACCATGATTCTCGGCAAGAGCCATATTTGTGTCTTTGAAAGCCCCAAATTGGTATGTAGCGTCATTGAGTCTCTATAAACACCTACATTAGTTACCTAATTATCCTAATAAACTAGGAATACTCTTTGGTGAGACTGCTTCAGTCAGCCACACAAGGGCTGGCAATACTAACTGTAGAGCTCGAGCTTAATCACTGCCACAAAATAACAACTCTAGACCATGTTGAGGCTGGCTGCTATTTATGATGCACATAAGCATAAGATCATTCGCCGTTCCTTATCTTATGTAGAACTGTTATCCCTTGCTTTTGGAGAATCCACTGTTATTCGTAAAGAATTCTACTCTATTCTTAGAGCTAGCCAACTCATCAGGTTGGTAATTAATCAAATAATAACAATATCACCAAAATAAGGTGACTGAGGTCTTTAAACAGCTCCACCATACAAAAAGTAATTATGTTGTTCAAGATTTTGATGAAAATCATCTAAAATCACGGACCTTTCTGCTTTTATTTAAGTTTGAGAGCTTATCAGTTTTGATTTAATCCCAATATATTTTCTGGAATACTAGTAAAAGCGGCTGTCAGCTGATTAGTAATGATGCACCTTTTATATCCCTTCCATCTAAAGTTTACATTTAGTAACTACCATTATCAGTGTGTAGTGGTGTCAACACGCAAAAGTTTAGGGAGGGGTAAAACTTCTATAGAGGGGAATATACTCCTCTCTCCCGAATTGACGCCGCCATCGATACGTACCGTAGCTCATTAATAGAGTCAAATTAATAACCTTTAGAGTAAACCAATAGTCCTGATTACATTACTAGCTGCAACCTAGTAAAGAAGTTGCGCATAGCAATGAGACTGAAGCTCATAGTACAAACCACAGTAATCGAAGATTTAAAAGAACATTTCGAAAAAATATCAGGTGTGAAATTTTTTTCTTAAACTTCGTTCAGGAACGACAAGTTTTACATAGGTTTATTTTGGTAGTAAAGGTTTATTGGGAAAACGATTTTCGGGAATGTGAATAAAAAAAGAGCTTGAAACTCCTTTAAAATGGCAGCAGAAAGAAAAATGAAACTATTGGAATCATCTTGACTAAAAACATTGAAAGGGAGGTTTTGAACTACCAATTTTGAAACACAAGGAAAATCGTTTTTTTTTTTTCATTGGTAGAAGTAATATATCTCCTTTTTCCGACTGAAGCACAGGTCGTAAGAAATTCCAGCCCTTATGTACTAAATGTTCAAGGGATGCATCGAGTCAAAGAAAATATTTAAAAACTTTAAACATTTTTGGAACTTAGTGTTTGCTTCCAGATTAATACGTTACAATACAAAACGAGGTCAAACAATAAATTGGGGTCAACCTCTAGCACAAGCTTTAGAAGAGCAAACGCCTAGCATACTATTAAAAAACCTAATAAAAACATGCTGGCATTAGAAACACCTTAAGTAATTAAATGATCGATCAATCAATTTAAAATGTATTTATATTTTCCTTTCTTAATTTCCATAGTATATATTTTCGGTAAAATTCGACAAACATTATACTAAAAAAACAACAGTGGCTCTGATCAAAGGATGTTCCGGGCCAGATATGATCGCGTCCCATAGCTTTGAGACCCTTCCTTTAAACAGTATTGAAATAATCTTATCTCAGTAACAGCACATAAATCCCCAGAATAATATCCAGTGTTCTTTCACATGAAATACGGAAATGAAAGACAATTTAACAAAATAGCGAATATGCTACATTTTCACAAGTATGAATTTACTAAGTCACAGAATGAAGAGACTTACACTTCCAGGCACAGAGCAAAGACTCGATCCGCGTTTAGAGCACGAATGACTTCAACCACTTTGATCCGAGAACTTTGGCACACACCTTGGAGACACAAATAGAACCTTATCACCTTCCAGTGGTCCTTACACTTCTTCCTGGACGAGTACTAAATGCAAATGTAAGAATTAACTTTTAGATGGGTTCCGTTTTTGGATCCACGGTTTACTCTCAAGGTCGTTTAAGAATCTACAGATAAAACTATTCTAGACGTGTAATTAATTTACTTAAAAGTTTTTCTTCTCAAGATTCGGATTAAAACATATAGTACAAAGCAGATTAAAGGAGAAGTACATATAACACTTATTTTTATCAAAGCATTAGCTATGGAAAGTTTTTACTTAAGCGATTCTGTTTCAGCAATTTTTGGGATCGTAGTATTTCCCCCTTGATGATTCTGATTGTCCATAAATCTCAATTGCTAGTGTCGTAGCCAGGTACTTATGCTGGTAGTAGCTCCAAGTCATTTGCCCCCACGAACTCTTAAAGATTTCAACATATTTCCCATGGGTGCCGGTGGAAGGAGGGGCAGGGGGACCATGGCCTCTCTGGAAATTTAGGACTATAAAGTAATTATAAGGTAACCAAAGGAAAGAGAGCAGAATAGGTAAAAACCATGGACAAAATTTTTGTTGCCCATATTATTGGCTGCCTACCAATAGATTTTGACCATTAACAAGGAAAATAAAAGTTCAAATTTGTGACAGAGTCACCCCTTTCGAGTTTTCCACGAACATTTTTCTATATAATTTGGTTGGAGCAACGAGAAAAGTCAAATTCTTCATAGTAATGAATAGTAAGTAAATAACGAGCCTTGTCAATAACGAAAGTATAAAAGCCTAATCAAAATCAAATCAGAGGCCCTTATATACTGTATAATTTTGTTCACTTTAAGTTTTGATGTTGCTCTTTACTTTCAGTTGGAAAACTTTTTTTTCATTTAATTTGTAACATTCTCAGGCCTAACCAGGACCTGTCGTGGGATACCGGTCCCATAGGCCCCCGACTCCTTTCTGTTAAATTATAGATACCAATTATTTATCAAAAGATTGGTAGCGCCCCGCTTTTTCAGATTTCCTGCTTAAGAGTAAGAATGATGGATTAAAATTAAAATATTGGACAAAATTTTTGCTGAATAAGTCCTTAATGATATTTTTACTACAGAACTTTAGATGGAGAGGGAGGGGTATTATTGTTACCTCGCTCTTCACGCTAAAGTTTCTTTTAGTACCTTTGAAAAAGCTTCTTTTGAAAAAGCTAACCGACCCATGTGTTTCAGGAGTCGTTCTTGATAAATTAGGACAAAAATTCGAACTATAGCGTAAAGACTGAGGTATTGAGGAGGGGGCAATCTTCCCCTCATATACGTGAAGATTTCTGTTCTTTTTAAGTCTTAATGTTGTTCCTTACTTTCAGTTAAAAAAAACTAGTTTTTTCCATTTAGTTTCTTATTATTTTTCAAATACTACTGGAAAAACCGGCTCCCTCTCCACGGAAAGCTCCTCTAAACAATTCCATCCCTTCAAAAATTTCCCGCGACAATTACCATTAACGTTTCCAAATGTAAAATTGGTTCACCAAAGAGCAAGTAAGACAAATGAAAAGAATTTAGCATAGAAATTCTGGTAAATTCCCCCGATATAAAATTTACCCTGAAAAGTTCACCCCCCCCTAGAAACTTCTGTCCCCATGGAAACTCTCCCAATGGAGAATTCCCCCAGCAAATAATTCAGCCTCCCACACCAAAAAAATGTGTACATAATTCCCAATAACAAATTCTATGCATAAATAATGGGCAAATTTTACAGCTTAATGACATTTCCCTAGGGGCTGGAGCTGGCCATGTTATCTACAAAGGCATAGTTATTGGACCTTTCAACTATGCTGAATAAAATGTCTATCTCAAATTTTGATCGACCGACTTTGCCTTAAAAGGGGCGTGAGAGGGGGCCTAGCTACATTCCATTCTTTTTTGTCACCTAATAAGGGCACTAGAACTTTTAATTTCTATTCGAATAAGCCCTGTCTCGATATTCTTGGACCACTGGTTCAATAGGATCACCTCTTGGAAACACAAAAAAAAAATAAACCCGCATCCGTGATCTTTCTTTGGGCAAAATTTCACATTTATAAAAATGCTAGCTTGCAACCGCTACATTAGTATTGTCTGGTGCGTTGAATCTGATGGTGTGATTTTCATTAAGATTCGTCGACTTTTAGGGAGTGTTTCCCCTTTTTTCGAAAATCAACTAAATATTCTCAGGCTCGCAACCTTCGATGGGCAAATTAAATTAAATGAATCTTATATATTTGGAATCAGCATAATAAGTCAATTCTTTTGATATACCCATTGGTATCAAAATTCCGTTTTTTGGAGTTTCGGTTACTATTGAGCCGCGTCATTCATAAAAACATAAAAAAGTAAAGATGAAATCTGAAGGATAATATAAAAACCAAACCTTAGAACGAACACTGAGACTAAAGTAGGAAAGACCCTTTCCAAGAAGGAAGACCCTTTCATCGTTGCTTGGAAAGGTTATCTCCTATTTTAGTTTCAGTTTTTGTTTTAAGGTTTGGTTTTTATATTATCCCTTTGATTTTTAACTGTATTTTTTATATTTTTTGAACTGACGACAATCAAGCGGAGGTCTTGACCTAAATATTTACATAGTATTCTTCGTTTTTTTCACTGGCTGTTATTATCCTCGTTTCTCTCTTTATTGCAATTCTTTTGTTTTGTCATGATTATGGTCTCATAAATCATTAATGATCAACTGAAATTGCTGAAAGTATAGTTATTGCTGGCACTTGCCCCCACCCTCAATAAATTTTCTGGCTAGGCTCATAATGACCTGCCTCACCTTGTCCACCTCTTTGCAGGTAGGCATGTGAAAGTTGTATGGTGGATAGAAAAAGATTGTTGTAATAGGATAGGAATTATTACCCCTCCCCCTCCCGCACCAATAATAAAGGAATAGACAAAAATACTCCCAGGGTTCAAGAGGGATTAGCTATCGTATCAGTTTTCATCTGCTCCCTCCCAATATTTCAAGAGGTTCCATTGCAACCGACCCACCCTCTAACTGGACCCCAAGCAATTGAACCAATGTAACTGAGCCACCTTACAACTGAACCACCGTGCAGCTGAACCATCGTGCAACTGAACCACCGTCCAAATGAACCCCCGTGTAACTGAACCGTCACGTAACTGAGCCATCGCGCAACTGAACCCCATTTAACTAAGCCCCGTGTAACTCGACCCCCGTGCAACTATGCCACCATGCAGCTGAACCCCCGTGAACTTGAACCACCTTGCAACTGAACTCTCGTACAACCTAATCACCGTACTTACGTTAGGTAAAACACAAGTTAGAATCTTTACATGTTCAACCTTGTTGGAATTATTTAATTTAAAGTCATGATATAAATGACTGTCAAGATGATTAATAAAAAAGCACCGTTTTGTTTTTGCAAAAAAAAAAAAAAAAAAAAAAAATCAGACGTCATAAACTCTTAAAGCCAGATTTATTTCTCCTTTTCTATGTCTGTTAATGGGAGTTCCCTTCGCCCTGTCATTGTCTACGGGTCTAGGCGTTTATCCCCCAACTCCCATGGAAGAATCCTTGGAAGAACCTCCCTCGTGGAAAATATGGTTTTCCAAATTTGAAAATTTTATTTGAGTTCTGTTATTTTCTTAGATTAGTTGACAAGTGCTAAGGAAAGTGGAAAAGATAATTTATGGGTAAGTTTAGTCCCCCCCCCTTCTGTACAAAAAGTGATTCACGTGGAATCCTTCAGAAACTCACCCCCCAACAGAAAACACACATGCGAAAAATGTCCGTAAGTTTCCCAATAACAAACACTATCTGTAAGCAATGAACAAATTATAAAACTTAAAAAGGCATTGATACTTCTGCAATGGGGTTCTCTGGTTGTTTTGTAGCTAAGGACAGAGGGAGATGTATCAAAGGGTGCATTTTAATGCCAAAGTATCTCAGCTCTCATTGAACCTTCAGGAAAATACAGAATTAGCTCTAAGGGAAAAACGAGAGGAGGATGAAGGTAGAAATTGTTTTATAGTCCCCTGGCAGTTCTAGTCATTTTTTTTAAGTCGAAAGAGATTGGATACCAACCAGCCGCAAGGGGCATTTTTCGGGGGAATATTTTTCACGGGGAGGTTTTTTTCCTGGGGAAGGGGGGTATTTTCTGCTAGATGGTATTTCCCGTAGGTATTTTCCACAGGGCGCGTTTTTCCTGGAGGTCGGGGGGTGGTTGCTCTCCAATCACTTTTGACTTTTAAAAAGGGCACTAAAACTTTCAATTTACAATCGAATAATAATACATGATTAATAAATGTGATTAACAAAAAACTCCACAATCTTCGGGGTAAGGGCTGTACGTTATTGCAAATTTCCCACTGTTAAAATTTAAGGTTTTTATACAAGGGATGGTGGTACAAACTTCAGAGAATGCTGATTCGATTGGAAATTGAAATTTCAAGTTGAATTTTGAAGAATCAAAGGTAATCAGAGGACAACCAGCATCTCCTTCTAAACCTTCATAAAAAGGACGTATGTCCTTCTTGTTATGAAAAGGACGTATCAGCAATACCCCATAAATGGCCTAGGGTATCAAGTTGAAACTTTCAGGCTGTGTTTGGACAAGTGCTTCGAAATCAGGATTTACGGTATAATTTTCATGGAATTCATGAAAAATGCGAAAAATTTGTTTAGATTTTCGAGGAGATAAAATAAATCTCTATTGTTCTTCAAAGTTTTCAATTTTTAGAAATTTCAGGTTTGAAGCTAGAATCTTTTACATAGACAAAATATTAGGAACTCACAAAATAAAAATAGACAGTCACAGAAAATTTAATTTTCGGAACAATTTTTTCAGCTCTAGCTCTAAGAAGATCAAGATCTTTTATTAGCGTTGGAAAAAAATTTACCTTGTCTAGAAAAAAAAGTTACCTCTAGGATATCAAAAAAATTTGATGCTTCGTGATAACTTTGAAAATTAATTTTCTGAGTGAACGAAGAGATTTTGTGCATAAGAAATTTTGCGTGATCTTGCTTACTTTTCATAGTAATATTTAATTAAAATTAATGAGCTATCAAACTAAAACTTCAGAAAACTACCCCCAAAACGCAGAATTTGACATTCGATACCGACTTTTTCAATATTATTCCCAAAAAATCTAGAAGAGATACTAGAAATCTAGAAGAAATCCGGTCCTCAGAGAGATAATTTTGTGTTCTGCAGGATTAAGACATGAAACTGTTATAAAAAAAATTAATATAATTTTCCAGCTAGGATGGTTTTGTTTTGACACTAAGCACAACATTCTCCTTTAAAAAATCCGTTTCTACTACTTGTCTCGAAAACTAATGAAGACTTTACAAACTTCACTGAGACTTTTCTGTCCCGTTTCAAAATTCCCGTACTCAAGAGAAAATTTCAAGATTGTATCTTTTACCACTTCAAAGCTAAAAGCCGCTGAACATAGAAAAAAAAAACACACACAAAAATGCAGCCGTGAGAGCAATAGTGTTGCTCCACAGTACAACTGGGGATTTACGGATTTCCGAAACTGATTTTTTTTTTCGATCAAATCAATTTAGTCTTTTTTTTGTAAAATTCCACAACTTATTAATGGTATCATTTTCCATTGCGAGTCAAATATCTACAAATGAATATATTTAAATCAGAATTTTTTTCACTATAACTTCACCTAATTCATACTCTATTCTTAATGTAAAGAGCAACTGATAGCTAAGAGCCTAATTACAAGGTTTTTTTTTTCCTTTTTCTATATGATCACAAACACAACGAAATTACATCAAGTGGTTCTTTAAACCATGCTGTTAAATGAATTGATCCAGTTTCAGGTTAGAAATTTAGTTTACCCAACTGATAAATATTCAAATTTCTCCTAAGGATTTTCCAGTTGGCGATGTGCCTTCTTTTTCGTATCTGGTCATGGAACTGGACATGAGATCTAAACTTAGCTGGAAACATGATGAGTCCATGCGCGCTTGGTTTCCCCATAGGCATTCCTTAGAAAGTTTCCTGGTGACTCAATATTCTATTCGTAAACAATGGCTGGGTGTTAGCTAAATGAAACTATTGTTTATTTGCTGTTAGGTGGAATTCTACATCTGAAGTTGACTCTTTTGTCGTGTTTATTTAGAAATTTAATATAAACTATTAACGTCTTTATAAAATATAACTTCTTTCGGCACTGTTTTTTCTTCGTTTATCTAGAAATTCAACATCCTATAAACAGCAAATTCTTTGAGAGCTAGGATTTTTGGTCTTTCTACTATTCAGTTGCTTAAATGAGATTTTTCTTGCTTTTTTTTCCTCTAGATCAATTAAGTGAGGTTGTGCAACGCGCATTTCAATATAGGATCCATAACGGGAATTTGAAATTGATAGCTAGGAAATTACTCTGTACGGGAATTGAGCCTGTATTTTCTGTGATATAAGGTTTGACAAGTCCGAACGAAAGAAAATTTTGCAATCCATCTCCGATGGTAGACTACAATCCTATTTTTATTGAATAATAATAAGAGTGACTTTGAGAATGGTTGCTATGTTTATGGACGTATATAGTTAGACACAATCAAATTATTTACCACTAAAATATGAGAGAATAGCTAAAATGACGGTATAGCCTAATAAGTTGGGTTATTGAGAAGGAAACATGTTAAGAAAAACAATTCTTATTTTATAATCCGCAGAAAAATTGTAGTTAACAAATCGTGAAAGCGATTCCGCTGAACTTTATCCCTAACACCCCATAAAGTGCCCAATATACCCTATACAATATGGCCAAAATTGAATATTTCCCATATGATTTTCCATTTCTTGATTTCATCATCGTTGATTCTATTTACGGCTACAAGGGTTGAAACAAGAGTGACGCGTGGCAAAATGCATGGGAAATATATAATTTCGGATATATATTTGCACACTAGGGGTAGGGGGTGTAAAGTATAGTGGAATTGCTTTTAAAATCTTTTAACTAGAATTTTTTCTGTGTAGTTTGAAGTAAGAATTGTTTCCTTAGCATGATTCCTTCTAAATAGCTCCACTTCCCGGCCTATACTAAGTGAGTTTGCCCGTTTAGTATCTGATGGCTCATTTAGACCAACATTAAGGACTTCTATAACCTAATTTTAAGTTCAGCATCATTATGTTTCAAGGAGACAAATCATCCCTGAAGACGATAAATTTGCGAAGCAAGGCTTATTTACTCTGCAGTTTCTCTTTTAGCTGGGCACCGGAAAAAATTGTGACAAGTTATTCTACAAGGTTAAAAAGGTTCGACAAGGTTTCATTTCATGGATTAAAAAAGGTAAACAGATACAACCCCTTTAGAACGAGTCAAATGAAGGGAACAACAGGGAACTAGTTTAGGGTGTTTCTACATATGTGTTTTTTTTTGAAAATGTATGCTCTCTCGGGTGATTTATCATTTCTTTTTGATTAAAATAAAAAACAAGAGCTAAGAGCTCATATGGCACTTGTGACGAGGTTGGAAGAGCCAAGAGCAAAGAGCTTATATGGTATGAGCTCTAGCAGAATTCTAAGAATCAATAGATTGCTTTAAAAGGAAAATCAGAGGCTTAATACCGGTCGGAATTTAAAATAAGAGCTCTGAGTCACGAGGTCCTTCTAAATATAAAAATTCATTAAGATCCGATCACCCACTCGTAAATTAAAAATACCTCAATTTTTCTAATTTTTCCTCTCCCTTCAGCCCCCCAGATGGTCGAATCGGGCAAAACAACTTTATCAAGTCAATTTGTGCAGCTCCCTGACACACTTACAAATTTTCATCGTCCTAGCATGTCTAGAACACCTAACTCGCCAAAGCACTGAACCTCGCCACCTAACTCCACCAAAGACAGCGGATCCAGTCCGGTTACGTCAATCACGTATCTACGACATTTATAAGCGTTTTCCAAGATTTCCGGTTCCTCCCTCCAACTCCCCCCAGTGTCAAAAGATCTGGTCGAAATTTGAAATAAGAACTCTGAGACATGAGTGCCTTCTAAATATCAAATTTCATTAAGATCGGGTCATTCTTAAGTTAAAAGTACCTCAATTTTTCTGATTTTTCCAAATTAGCAACCCCCAGCTCCCTCAAAGAGAACGGATCCGTACCAATTATGTCAATCTCGTTTCTATAACTTGTGCTTATTCATCCCATCAAGTTTCATCCCGATCTCTCCACTCAAAGGGTTTCCAAGATTTCTGTTTCCCCCCTCCAACCCTCTATGTCCCCGGATCCGATTCGAATTGAAAATGGGACATCTGAGACATAAGATTCTTCTATATATCAAGTTTCATTAAGATCCGATCGAATTCCCCGGTTTCCAACTCCCTTCAATGTCACCGGATCTGGTCGAGATTTAAAATGAGAGTTTTAAAGCACAAGATCCTTCTAGATATAAAATTTTATTAAGATCTGATCACCCGTTCGTAAGTTACAAATACCTCATTTTTTCTAATTTTTCCGAATCACTTAACCCCCCCCCCAACCCCACCAAAGAGAGCGGATCCGGTTATGTCAGTCACCTATCTTGGACTTGTGCATATCCTTTCCACCAAGTTTCATCCCGATCTCCCGGCTTTAAGCGTTTTCCAAGATTTCCGGTCCCTCTCCCCTAATGACACTCGATCCGAGTTTCGAGGTCCTTCTAAATATGAAATTCATTAAGATAGGATCACTCTTTTGTAAGTAAAAAATACCTCATTTTTTCTATTTTTTTTTTAGAATTAAACCTCCCCTCCAGATCCCCTGAAGAGATCAGATCCGTTCCGGTTATGCCAATCCTGTATCTAGGACTTCTGCTTATTTTAGGTTCCACCCCCAACTTCCCCTTCACTGGATCCGGTCAGGATTTTAAATAAGAGCTCTGAGACACGATATCCTTCTAAACATCAAATTTCATTAAGATCCGATCAGTCCTTCACAAGTTAAAAATACCTCATTTTTTTAGTTTTACAGAATTAACCCTCCTCCCCCAAATCACCCAAAGAGAGCGGATCCGTTCCTTTTATTTCAGTCACGTATCTAGGACTTATGATTATTTTACCACCAAGTTTCATCGCGATTCCTCCATTCTAAGCGTTTCCCAAGATTTTATGTCCCCCCCCAACTCCTCCCAATGTCACCGGATCCAGTCGGGATTTAAAATAAGAGCTTTGAGACGCGATATCCTTCCAAATATCAAATTTCGTTAAGATCCGATCACTCCTTCGTAAGTTAAAAATGCCTCATTTTTTCAAATTTTTCAAAATTACCCCCCCCCCCCCAAACTCCCCCAAAGAGAGTGGATCCGTTCCGGTTATGTTAATCAAGTGTCTAAGACTTGTGCTTATTTTTCCCACCAAGTTTCATCCCGATCCCTCAACTCTAAGCGTTTTCCCAGATTTTGTGCCCCCCTCAGTTCACCCCAATGTCACCGGATCCAGCCAGGATTTAAAATAAGAGCTATAAGAAACGACATTCTTCCAAACTTCAAATTTCATTAAGATCCGATCACTCCTTCGTAAGTTAAAAATACCTAATTTTTTCTAATTTTCAGAATTACCCTTCCCCCCACAAACAGAACAGATCCGTTCCGGTTTTGTCAATCGCGTATCTAGGACTCCTGCTTATTTTTTCCACCAAGTTTCATCCCGATCCCTCCATTCTAAGCGTTTTCCAAGATTTTAGGTCCCCCCCCCAACTCCCTCCAATGTCACCTGATCTGGTCGGGAGTTAAAATACGAGGTCTAAGATACGATATCCTTCCAAACATCAAATTTCATTAAGATCCCATCACCCGTTCGTAAGTTAAAAATACATCATTTTTTCTATTTTTTCCGAATTGGTTAATACCAAATGCCATAAAAAGTGGAGTTTGATTGCTCTGGATTTAGCAGAAATAACAAGAATATTACGCATTTTTTTTGTTCAATGCTTAAAATAAAACCTAAAAAATAATAATAATTTATATTTCCAAAGGCAGTACAAGAAAACTAGTCAATTAAATTCCAAAATTTAAGTTTATAGTAAATTCAAACACAGTTTATTTTCCTTTATAAATTGAAAAAATAAGATTTAAAAATAGTTTTTACTTTAAAGATGAATATTAACCGAAAAAACCAATATAATAAAGTCAAACACTACATCAAGCTAAAACGAATAATCAAGTCAAACTTGAAACATACTGAACTTACTATATATGAATAAAAAAAACTCAAAATGAACAGAAATTAAAATGGATAAAGAAGTTAAAAAAAACGGAATTTGTAACAAGTGAAAGTGGGGCTACGACCCTCTCATAGCATAAAATCGGCTAGTGTCATTTATACTTTCCTGAAAATCAATTGTATTTTAAACAGTTTTCTTAAAATTATAAAAAGTTGAAAGAAGTCAGAACACTAATTAGAAAAAAAAAGAAAAGAAATAGATTCTGAGAACAACACTTTTGCAACTTTCAAGTTAGTTTTACCATTTCAAAAAGACACGTTTCCGACAACGCGTTAATTTGTAATTTTGTACTTTTATCAATTTTTTCCATGTTATAACAGATGCGATTAAAAGAATCCTGAAAGTTGGAATAGTATTTTGATCATGCTATGCAAAAAAGAATAAAACAGTTCAAATATGTTTTGCTACCAGTAAAGCAAAAACCACTCTTTACACTTTAGAAAGTTCAAGGAGGGGGTATTTATTTATGATAATTTGTATTCTTTTCGAATCGCCATGTTTATTTTAATTTCTGGTCGTTTTGTTTCTGTTATTCATTTATAGTAGCTTATGTTTGACCTTATTTTCTGTTTTAATTGATGCTGGTTTTGGATACATATTTACTTTGGTTGGATATATGTTTAGCTTATTATATTAGTTCATTTCTGCTCTTTTTAGGTTTTAACATTACCCTTCAATTTCCTTTTACAATTTATTTGCGATAAGTTTATAAAACTTCCTATCAATCTTCTAATACGCATTGAATTACGGAACATTAGTAAAGTTTATTTGAGCTTTTCTACTAGATCAGCTTTTCAGCTAACATGTTAGGTTGTAATTTGAATATTCAGCTAATTAGAAATCAGAAAATCAGAAAACTTTTGGTCTTTTATGGGGCAGAAGCCATCCTCGCCCCAAGTTGTGGGCAGCCTTGAATATAAGATTATCTTCTTCAATCTTTTTCTTTTCTTATCAATGTAACCTTTTCAAATTGTATCTCTTTAATGTGTTTAAATAGATGCATACCTAGGTCTTTCATAAAGTTTGTTAGTCTTTAAATACAGTTAAATCTTCGTCTTTTTATGAAATACTTTCCGTTTTTCAATGGCCTCTTAATTTGAACATAACCTTTAAAGTATCTTAACAATAAAGACTACTTTTGCTGAAGATATAATGTGCGATTATTTCTCCAATGTACTGTAGACCACAAATTTTTACACTCGAATTACTAGAAGTAATTCGAAAAATTCGAATTTTTACAACTCGGTTACTAGAAGACTTCGAAGTTTAGCATTTCGGAGAATCAACTCCTTTTGAAACTTTGAAGACTGTTCACTCTATGTGAGCAGGTTTCGAATTTTTAAACGACTTGACTGCCTAGAATCAGAGGTCTAAATTTCACCCAGAGATTTTCCCAACGGATCCGTAAACATCCGTGCGAAGTTCAGAGAAAGCGTGCACATCTCTGAAAATCCTCATCCTCAAGCACCACTGGCACAAAGTTCTTGCCCAAAACTTAAAACCTAATCAGAGAAAGTAACCCTGCCAACCTTGGCGGGAAAACTTGGTGTACATGTATGGGAACATAATCGCCAGTCCCTATGGACTGGCGACTAATGTTCAACCTGGAGGATCTTTTTATCATTCAAATAGATGTCTTAAAATTTGGCCAAATGGTATGGGGATTATGAGATTGTCCAAGGCAAAAAAAAAAACCTTTAAGCCTGAGCATTGTAACTAGACATTTTCGATCAAATGATCCACCTTTTCAGTTTCTACGACTGACCCTTCTATATGAAGCCAAAAAATAAAAAGTTATGAGATACATCTCTATAATAAGTTAATACTATTGCGTAGACTGTGATTTGGGATCCGCAGACGTAAAAAGCTGGAGGCCAGTTATTTCTTTTTAAGTAAAGAAAAAGTTTTTTGAGACATCGAAGCTCGATGGAATGCAGGTTTGAGCGAGTTTTAATTTTAAGACTGGTATCGAAGGCATCAAGCTATTGTTTAAAAAAAAAATTAAAAATTCGCTGGCCTGTTTTTTATTTCTTTAGATCATCCCAACAAGAAGACAAATTTTCAGAATTGCGCTTTTAATAGACAAGTTTTCTTTTACTGCCTTCAAAATGACCCAAATCTGAAATTCAGACACCTACAGGCAAAACCTCCCCAAAACCAAAAATTTTCAGTCTTTAAACTCTCTTCGTTTTAAAGCAAAAGGAAAAATACCAGGAAGTAGTTTCCAAAAAAGCAGGTTCATTTCAAAAGTAGTGTTCATTCTTCAGACAAACTAAACCACTTAGTCTCAATCATATACCAAGATGTGCTTTTTAATGTACATATAATACAGACCACTATCCCAAACTAAAATATAAGGAAATGTGCTAAAAACTAATAATCGTATTTTTCACGTTAGTTTGATATAAATGAGTTGATACCAAAGGTAAGCCCTTGAAAGAGTGACAAAAGAGAAAATTATCAGCTTTTTTTCTTACATTATTGCCTTTGGGGAGTTCTCCTTTTTTCTTTTGGAAGTGAGTGTTCATACCAAACCATTGATCCAACAGAATTAGAGAGAGGTCATTTGAATAATATTTTTTAGTTCTAGTGTCCTTTTAAGTAACGAACGAAATCTTAGCACAGAAAAGGGTCATAATTGGCATCATAATTGGATAATGAAACATTTACTTTTGACAAAAAGCCTCATATGTTACCTTAATATGTCAGACATTCTTCCAAGTGGAGGCACCTTTTGCCTCTAGACATATCACCGGGATTAATACATGGACAACTTGCACAGTTTACACAACTTGAAATTTGAAAGCTTAATTTGAATGCTGCATAACACAAAGTAGAATAAATTAAGTTTTCCGCTTCTGCACATCAACGAAGTATGTTAGCATTTTATTAAATGATCTGAGTTGTGCACAAGTCAGAGCCTTTCCTGTAGGAGGGGGGGATATTGGAGCATCAAAATTGCGTCTCACATACTACTGTTCCTATTTATTTGAAGTTAAAGGAATGAGGCAGTACAAGGAACAATTAGTTCTTTCACTGTTGGTGCTATTGAGTTTCCTTTTGAGAACAACAGGCGGATTCACAGCCAACCTTTATTATTTAAATTGGAGTCAGCGATGTAAAAAAAGGGGAAAAAAATGATGAAAAAAAATATGGGAAAATATTAAAAACCCAGGAAACTTTCAAGTTTTACAGACGGAGCAATTCAAAACCAATTTGAAGATAGAGTCCAAAATTGAAGGCCTGGGCTTTTCCAGCAAGCTCCAATATTAGCCTTGTTTCAGGGCAGGTTCTACTATGTGAAAAGTACCAGCATTGGTTTACTCTAGGACCTCCTCCCTCTCTTTTCATCCAGCAAAAAGTCTGGTCGCCAAAAAGCTCTAAATTACTTCTGAGATGATAGTTACAATAATAGTTTCTCGTCATTTTCTTCGTAGAGGTGGCAGTGGAATTTTAAAGCTGTCGCAGAAAGGACACGCATAATTTGCTGACAAATCATCAAAAACATTTAACGTTTACCTCTTACTATGCCCAAGTAGCAAAAGGCCGCAGTCTAGCTGGTCAGTTCTATCCCTTCTGGTTACAGATCTTGACAATGGCTAAGCACGCGTTGAATATACTTTAATAAGCAATGATAGGGTACTATTTGGTTTGAAAATCAAACCCACTAGCATCAAAGCTGTTCGTGAGGCATACAGATTTACTATTAATTCATCCAACAATCAAAGCATTTTCAGACGATCTGAAATTTAAGTAACCACGCTCTTCTTGTTCAGTGTCCAAACAACCCATACTCCAGTCAAAATCATTCACCTAAACTATCCACCCATATGTGGTAAAAAGGTTATAAAAAGCAATCTTCATATTAACTTGGACCTTAAACAATCGAGAGCAATTGCGTAATTACTCTGGTGCAAGATGACTGGTATTTTCTCGTTTTTTCTTGGTAGAGGTCAACAACGATGAATGGGCATTTTCAGACGATCTGAAATTTAAGTAACCACGCTCTTCTTGTTCAGTGTCCAAACAACCCATACTCCAGTCAAAATCATTCACCTAAACTATCCACCCATATGTGGTAAAAAGGTTATAAAAAGCAATCTTCATATTAACTTGGACCTTAAACAATCGAGAGCAATTGCGTAATTACTCTGGTGCAAGATGACTGGTATTTTCTCGTTTTTTCTTGGTAGAGGTCAACAATGATGAATGGGTAGATACAAGCAAGATGAAAAAACTGGCTGCGCCTTGACACGGCCAAAACTGACATTGTATCCAAAACGCAAATGTTAGTTTGTCTTGGTGAAACTGCCCTATATTTGGCTTTTGTAGCGATAGAGACACGCTAGTCCTGCGATTTGGACCAGTACAAGTGTTCACTTGACCAGTTAACAGCACAATATCAAAAAAAAAGAAAAAAAGAAATGAGGTCTCCCGAGCGAAGGTGAAGCTTACATCTCTTTTATGGCGCATAACTTCTATTCTCCCTGTCTGGTCGAATCTTGAACGTAATAACCAAAAATCGACAGAAGATCTGATGCTCAGACAAGTAGAATTTAAATTTGTCAAAACTTTCATAGCGTGAACAAGAAAATGATACCAACCAAGTAGTTGTTCTTTTTTCACTCCCAAACTTGATTGGTTTGACTTTTAAGCAATTACGTTAGTAGAAAGTCAACTAAACTATACAAGGTCTAAATAAACAAGAGACGCACCATGAACAGTAGGTAGATGAGGTAGTGGTAGAATTCCCATGAATCTCCATGTTGTCAGTATCCAGAGCCTCATGGGATACACAGGTTTAATTGCCTCATCATTCCCTCCAATTTGTTGTTCACTTCAGCCGCGCCTGGAGGGATGCAACTGCAGCCTCTTGCAACTGATCTCAATCTCCTATTTTCCACCTCACTCCCCCAGCCTCCTTCAAACTGGCTGCTTTACTCGTCTGGATTCGCCCGTTAAAAGCTACCTTCTGTGGTGTCCACTCTTCATATTGTAATTAAATTATAAATATTTAGGTACAATTAAGTATGACGATCTAATTCACGAGCACCAAGAATTACCATTTACAGAAACCTCCTTTTTCTCTGTTCCTTTTACTAGTCTTTAAAACAAGAAATTGCAGTCGCTTCGTTGTTTCAAAATATTTCACTGTCTGCTATAAACACCTTTAAAAAACAGCTATCTTGCTATAAGTAAGAAGTTCCTAAACTAAATAAATAGAAACGGGAATCCATTTAGCAGCATGTTAAAAATTGCAACATAAAAATTAGACACTCAGTAAAAACAAAACGATTAAAAAGAGAAATCTTTTCCAAAAAATTTTTAAAACTCCAAAATTGGCACAAATTACAAAATGCAAAGCACGTGATTGTAACACAGTTTGAACTAGGATCAGATGTTCCTCGTATCATTTTTAGAGAAGAAAAGTCTAAAAAACAAAACAAAACAGGTGAGATCTAAAAGAACTAAGTAAGTAGACAATAATACACCAGAGATTAATACTTGGAGGTACTTAGGAAGTAAATATCGGATGGTCTGTGAATATCAACTAAGAGTGTAAACATTAATCAACTTAGTAATAGCAGCCAAAGTATTATACAAAACTACAAATAAACAATTTTAAGCACCAATTTCGATCTAAGAAGGAAATGGCAGAAACTTCAAAATTATTAATAAGAAATAGGAATTTGAAAAAAAAGGGGAAAAAATTACAAATAAAAAGTTCTAGCAATGGGAATGAATAAAGAATGAATCTGACAATTGAATACTAATGCTATATTAGTAGGAAGATTATTGCTCTTAAAATTTAACCTTCGAAGAGAATAAGAAACAATATGTCTCATAAGTTATACCACCTAAATATACTCCAATTTAAACAAATGTAAAATAAAATTATTATTGTCATCTATTACCCCTTTCACCTGAGGGAGAAGGGGGAGGAGGTAAAGGGTTGTAATAGGACCTTTCTGTTGACGGAGAAGGTGGACAAGAGGCATCACTGAGAAAGTTTGAATGAGGGGTCGGAGGAGGAGGATAAGGATCACTATCATAATCTATGACGTGTAGACGTCCAGAACTTCTTCGTGGAGGACTGTACATCCTACAAGAATCAGAGTCATCACACACATCTGTGCTACACGGAGTGGGAGGAGGAGGTTGATTTCTCTCCCTATAATGTCGATATGAGGTAGCATGATATGATGTACGAGTTCTAACAGACCCATGTGCTCTTACACAACACGGCCCTCGACAATAGACTCCTGCGTCAGTTGCAGGACTAGGAGGAGGATTTAAGGTTTCGATTGGAAACCCAGGGCCACTAGAACTAGAACTCGATGCACCGGTAACATGGTTTCTATCATACACCTGGCCACTATAACTAGATCCATTCGTTGTGGCAGTCCCTTGTTTATGCACCGAGCTTCTGTGTTCATTTGATGCTCCAAGAACAGCGGGTCTAACAAGTGGGTTCCTGGCAGCAGGGTCACCTATTGGGTCCATTGCCTGGGATTCAACCGACTCAGACGAAGCCAAACGCTTCCTCCAGCACACAGCAGTTACTATGATACCAACGATGACAAAAACAGCAGCAAGGCTTGCTAGAATAGATTAGAGAAGAACCAATTAAAGAAGAGAAATATGCTACGGTAACTTAAAATTTTGTCAAAAAAATTGACAGAAACATTCATGGATAAAGACAATTTGCGGTTCCTATTGTTACTATTATATAATCGATCTACGACAGGGGAAGTTTTTTTTTTTGCAAGGGTAACCCAAATAGAATGATAGAATAGAATAAGATTTAATTTAAATATTTCTTTCACAGCGTGGTTGCCAAATTTGAATTTTGCGTCAAAAATAGCACTACTAGTGTACATCTAGTGTAATATATATATATATATATATATATATATATATATATATATATATATATATATATATATATATATATATATATATATATATATATATATATATATATATATATATATATATATATATCATTATCGAAAGGATTTGACCTTCACGTCCATTGTACAAAATACATCAACAAAAGATGAGTCAAAACTTGGTTAAAAAGCCAAAAAGAAAAGATAAATATATAACAATAGAATTAATGACTAGTTGTCCTCACTATTATACAACTCAACAAAACTCGGAACAAAACTCTTCCTGTATCTTTCATGTTTAGCGGGGATGGGAGTCAGTTTGGGGACTTTTTGGGATTTTATACAGGACGGTCTGTTGCGGGCGGGAAGGTAGGTTTCAGAGATAAGGGAACGTAATAGGGAAACAGACAGAGTCTTAGAACAGAAACGAAGGCACAGGAGGTTCTTTCTCTCGGTCAGCGTGGTGAGCTTGAACTTACCTAGTAAATAATGATATGGCACCTTCCCTTCACCATTTACGATTCTAAGTGCTCGTTTTTGGACATTTTCAATCTTATAAATATGCTCTGAAGAAAGCTCGAAATGCCACATTGGATAAGCAAACTCCATTATTGGCCGAATGAAAGAGCAGTGAAGTTGGAGAAGGACCTTAGGGGGTAAGAGAATTTTATCAAGAGCTTTAGAAGGGAAGGCTTGTTTGACGATATTTTGAACAAGGGCATCCTACTTCAAGTCAAAGAGATTTTGGGAGGAATGGGGTTTGTGAAAGAAGGGGCGATTAAAAAAAACTGTCATAACTGACGATTTATTAGCGTTAACTTTCATCTTCGACAAAGAAGCCTCTTATGTGACATCGTGAAGTAATGTCATAATTGAGTTTTTAATATTTCGCCGACAAGCCTCAAGTACTGAGAGGTCGTCCACATACGTCCATCGCTCTGTGTGGTCAGTCATGAAGCTGTTAACCATTATACAAAATCAAATGGGACCCACCAGGGTTCCTTGGGGGATCCCACAAAAGGTAGAAAGGGGATTGGAATAAACATTTTTATATTTAAGCACTTGAGAACGGTTTTTAAAAAGGGGGCAACAGTTTTAACTAGAAAAGAACTAGAAAGGAACAGGACAGTTTATTTACAAGGACATTGTGGTCAATTAGGTGGAACGCTTTCTGGAGATCAATTAATAAAAGATTCAACCAAGTATCAGGGTTTTCAAGGTTTGTAAGAATGGTGTCAAGAAGACTAACAAGCCAGTGTGAAGTAGAGGTCTCCTTCATGTTTCCAAACTGTTGTAAGTCAATAAGTTCAAGAATCTCTGCCTTTAACAAATTAGCTAAGAAACCCTTGTACAATTTTGAGAAAACTGGGGTCAAGGTGATTGGTCGTAACTCCAGTAAAATCGTCCAAGCCTCCCTTCTTTTGAATTGGAGTAACATATCCCAGCTTCCAGCACGACGGGTAATATCCAGAATTACTAATATCATTAAAAATACTAACAAGGGGTGTTGACGGTTTATCACGGAATACTTTTATTAGATTCAATTAGTATATATCAATGGGACAAATACTAGTTTTTCTCAGTTTCTGTATTATTATTTTTTTTATTTGCTTCGCTGAAATTACTGGGATTTTATCTTTTGAAGTTTCAAGGATTAGATGGTTTTCCGAGAGAAGGGGAAACGTTTGGACAATGCTAGCTAGGTGTTTATTAAGCTTAATGAATGTCTGTTCAGGCGGTTCATCCAGACGAAAATCAAGGTTTTAGCACGAGCGACCCCCTATCTCTTCACTTTCTTAAACCACTGCTGAGGTTTGCTGTTTTATGCAATTTAATTTATTCCTACCATAGCACAGCGTATTTCTTTCCTTATTTGTTTACGGAGGGTTAGGGCATCATTTTTCTTTCCAAGGTGAAAAAGTTTTAATTTCAAATATTACCCAAAGTTTAAACCCTACAATTTCTTCCCATATTCATATTCACATGTTTCTCTCTGGTCAATTACACACCAAAGAACAGCCTCAATATTCGCTATGGATTCCAAATAATGCAAAAATGATTTATTTAGAATTTTTTTTTTTTAGAAAATCAACTAAAGCACATTACGTTCTAGTCTGGAAAGTTCTTAATATGTCCAGTTCAACTGAGGCAAGTTGTAATGCAGAAAGCAGAGCTTTGCAGCATTTTCCCCTTTCAAAGAACTCCGTTTGCCATCATAAATGTTCTCAACTGTGCTTAAAACTCTTTGGCTTGGGACTGAAGAGGACGAACAGCATAGATTTTTCCGAGCAAGTTGTGCCCGTCTCTTGAAACGGTTGCTATTATTTCGCCACCAATACAACGGACAGTTTTTTCCTGTCGATGATAGCCTCATTCATGTGCCTTTTCGCTTGCTGATCAATATTATCAGCTGACTCTTCTTACTAGATTGTTGAAGTTGCAAGCATGTTATCAAACAGGCGGTTAATCAAACTTGCCGTGCCTACTCTCCTTTGTTTGGATACTTGCTGTGCCTTCGTTTGAATGCAGCTAGGGTTTTATGTGTGGAGGAGAGATTTAAAGAATGTTTCAAAAAATCGTCCAGTATACTGACAAATGCGTAAATAGGTAAATTTTCCAAGGTGTCGGCACGAGGCACCGACACCTCGGACAATACATCTATTTACAACACCCCCTTCCCTTAGCTACGGCCCTGACTGGAAATCATGGTCTTAATTGATTGGATCTTGTATTTTTACCTAGCCAAGTGAGCATTTATTAAACAGAAACGTATGGTTTATGTGTTCCTTTTAGTTGTTTCGGTAGAAGTTATAAATTCTTTAACTCACCATACGTTTCGAACATTGCTGCACCAGGTGTGTATTGACAACAAATATACTATGACTTCATTTGACTCACCTCTGCTAGTCTCTCCACCATGGTCTGAATTAGCTAATGTCTCCGCCCCCAATGACTAGACAAGCAAACTTACCTGAGGAAACCTGGCGCCATCTTCTGGATAAGTTGCGCATTAAAAAAGGAAGCTGATATCCGATATCATAGGCAGCGCCATTGCGCTGCCTTTGACTGGAAATAAGACGTTACAGATATTTTCATTATTTAATACGGGAATAACAAATGATGTTTTGCGAGTTCCGAAGATCTTTTTACCAGCCCTACCGAAGCGGGAGTCCAGAGCAAGAGTCGAATGCCCATACGAATGGAGGGAGGCTGGAGCTAAGAGCCGGTAGTAAAATGAAACTTGGAAATCAAAATGAAAATCAATAAGGAAGTGGCTGGAAGGACCAGAAATCGAGCACAGATAAGGATAATAACTAAGTTGACTTTTCATGCACACTTCCAAGAACAAGCAGATTGAAACTGCTACGAATCTTCAACGGATAAAGATTATCGCTATTCAACGGATGAAGGTTATCGATAAGCACGGGGAGACACAATCAAGACGCGTTATCACGATATTGAAAATTACCGGGTGACCGTAACAAATTGAGTTTCATATAAGTACAGAGACGAAAGCTACCAGAATACGCATAGGAAATATTAGTTAAAAGAAAATGAATGATTGCAGATATAGTAGCTGTCAACTCCGAAAAAAAAAAGAATATCAGCCAAGATTTGTCCAGAAGTACAAGAACGAGGCAAAAATACAAGCCAGTCTAGATTGCAACTTGGCTAGTAATTCTATAGTAAAATTCCACAGAAACAATTAACAATCAGAAGATGCATTGTAGGTTAGCGAAAAAATTCTAATTTCCCGAAAGAGTTTACCCATGCAGTGGAAAACATGGTATTTCTTTCTTCAAAATAAAATAAGCTGTACTTACAATGTATCAGTAAAAAAAACATAAAAAAAAAATCGGCAATCATACACACATCCACATCCCTATGATTAAGTGTCCTTTCCATGACACTAACCTAGCAGAGCTTAACTACGATAAAAAAAAAGAACAGCAAAAAAAAGAAGTGTTGTTACTCATAAAGAATACAATAATAAATCGTAATAAAATACTCACATGCAATATGTGTAATTTTATTTGAAGATTGAAGCTCGCTATTTGTAGAAGTCCACTTGGCACAAGTGAGGATTGATTCGTCTGATTCGTCAGGACAATGAGGCTCACCATCACATACCAGATTAGAGGCTAAAAAAAAACACAGTTCATATATCTAACTAGAAACAGCATATATATATATATATATATATATATATATATATATATATATATATATATATATATATATATATATATATATATATATATATATATATACATATATATATATATATATATATATATATATATATATATATATATATATATATATATATATATATATATATATATAAAGATAAAAAGTTTTCGCCATATACTAGGGACATTATATTAAAAACCTTTTTCTTATACCGAAGTATCCAAGGTAAGTAAATATATGGCTTCCCTGTCATAATCTTAAAACCAAGCATTACTTACCAATACAAAGTCCATTCGAGCACCTAAACTGTTTCTCTGGACATGAGGGGCAGCCAATTTCGTCCGAGCCATCCGAACATTCCTCTTGTCCATCGCAGCGCCAAGTTAACGGGATACAGCGAGTTCCTGATCCAGGATTACTTTCAAAAACTCCAGACGTGCAGGCAAACTAAACAGAAATGAGTGACATAATTAGCAATGAATTCTAAGATATGTGTCCAAATATACCAAATTTTAATAAAAAAGTCTTACTAATTTTATAACAGAATATAACCAAGGATGCTTGTGAGCTTAAAATATATCCATCTTGTACTTCTATAAAAGAACAAAATCTAGCGAGATTTTATGACGTGGTATTATAGACCGGGTAACACAAAAGTTTCAATCCGTTTAGCATAGATCAGGCATTCGCAAGGGCCGAAGGGCCGAGTTGCCGCCTGAGTGAAGAGAGGGTGATTTTAATTATAGTCAACGGTCATATTTATATTTTTTTTGAGGAGGTAATTCTTAATATATGCCTCTGAAATATGTTTTAAAAAAAAACTAGGGTGCTATTACAAACATCAAAGGTTAGCAAAAATCTCAGGGAATAATCAACAAAGAACAAAAAACATTTTTTGAGTAACAATATGAAAAAAATGAAATTTTAAACAAACACTACCCTTGCATAACCAGGATTCCCAATCCATATGAATTAAGAAGTCTTTAACCTCAAACTAAGCTACCTATTATAATTGCCGTAGGAAAAAAATAAATAAAAGAAACAAGAAATGGTTGCCTAATGCGCGGGATAAAGGATCAAGAACTTGAAAAGAACATTTCATCAAACCCCAGGAAACATTTTGCATTTAAGTTGTGGAAATAGTGGGTTTCCTACAATTTCTTCATCACGTTCATAGTTATTACTAGCCCTCTTTTGATTGACTATATATCAAACTATTCGAAAATGTGGGTCGATAAAACTTTTGAAGACTGTAAAGAACGAAAGTTTAAGATAGGAAGGTCATATTTTACCGATGAAGGATAATAGATTGTCGATGATTGTATTTTTTGTCCGTATTCCTGGGGCCTAAAGAAAAGCAGGTTGTCCCCAAATGGATTTGGAAGAGTTCATAAGAAATAATTTGACAGAAAGTGGAACTTCATGGGGAGGGGGTAAAGAGTGAAGCTTTGATTAGATTGGGGTGGAGGAGTGAGTGCAGCTATTTTGGCCATAGGCGGTTCGGTCCTTCAATAAGTAGCAATAAGTGGATTTTGCCAGGTTGACATATTGAAGCATTCACAAATTCTAAAAATTGACCTTACAAACGGATGTAAGTGAGAACATCAAATAACACAAAAGTCTTTATCAAATAATGGAAATTTATAATAAGTACAATGAGAACCCTGCTAGGATGGGAGGTTTCTTTTAGACATTCCATTACAGCCAATCTCAAAACCATATCAAGAGATGTAATACAATGTAACTTGCCACTCATTTAATAAACCAAAAACAAACTGAATACACAGAATTTGTTACTAGAGGTCCGTTGTTTAGCTTACTATTTAGGTGCATTAGATTTTTTTCAAGTTACAAGGGATTAAATATTATCATTATTATTATAACATCTTACTTTTTAAAAAACTAAAAAAAAACCTAATAGATACGTACTTCAACCGTACATTGTATTATAATCGAGTTAGGATCCTTGCCATTCATTGTCTTATTCTTACAAATAAAATATTCATTAATCTGAAAAACTTAATCAAAAAATTATCTTCAGGATGGACAGGGGTTGTGGTTCGCCTAGAGCAATACAATTATTTTTATAATTGTGCAAAAGGCTTTATTTTTCAATAGAATTCTGAAAACCCTTAATTGTCATAAAAATTCTACTTCTAAAAATTTTCACTGAGGACTTGGAGCCTTACTCCTTGCCAGGTAGGATTAAACCCAAATAATTGTGCATTTGCATAGAAAAGGAGATCCCTTCAAATAGAATATTAAACAATAGATGCAGAATACACTGAATTTTAAGAAGTATTAGATGAAAGTGAAAGCCTAAAAAATTGACAACATTAACCTCAAATCAGGGAGGGGAAATTTCCAAACGAGAGCTAAGCTCTCCTGACAAAGATCATTAACGAAAAAGTTTTGTATTTCTTTGTGGACAATTTTTTTTTGGCTCAGTATGACCTCTCCCCCTGTTTTAAATTCAAGTTCCTGAAACAAGTCTCTGGGTGTGATCCTATGAATAAGTTCATACTTGGTTTGATTCGCATATTGCTGGTTCTGAGCAGCTCCTTTTGTCCTCAATCAAGGCTCGGCCACCGGGACAAGCACATCTAAAGCTAAAAGAATCCAGTTTGTCTTCCATTGGAACACAAAGATGGCTGCAACCACTTTTTGGCGGATAGCAAGGACTACTACGAATTTCCTAGAAATACAGAAGCACAATAGTAGTTGAATATTAAGGTAAAGATTCACACGCGAAAACCTATAACTTGGAACAACTGCTGAAAAATAAACAACAAATTTACATACAAAAAAAGAAAAAAAGAGCAATGGATAGCTAAAACGACCGAATTTTCACTGGGGTTTGACCGAAGTCATCCATTCAAGGGCTCAGCGACCCATAAGACTTCAAAACTTCATTAGAAAACGTTCCTATGCTATCATATCTTCTCTTTTTTCGAAAACGTCAAAAATACCATCGAAAAGTCATTATACAGGAACTGAAACAGACGTTAATTAAATTCGTTCATTTAGTGCCGAAGTCCAATGTTTTAGTTTTTGAACCCAGAAAAAATTCAAATTTTATTCCTCGGCATGTTACCGACGTGAATCCGATAAGTCAACAGTAGAAAGTGATGCTTCTGTTTCACTCAAACGTGTCATCATTTTTCTTAGATACGATTGCCATTTTTAGGATATGCTAAAAGCTCAAAGCTCTTCAAAAAGGTCGTCATGGCTTATTAAATGGAAAAAACAACTTTTTCCCAGATTCCTTCCAGTTATGCTGTCTTATTGCATATGGTTTGTCAGAAGCATTGAATTGTTCCAAAGCCTGCCAAATCCTGCCATAGAAGGAAAAAAGATTTTACAGGTAACGAATACATTGGGCACAGTTGAAAAGAAAACGTTCAAGATATAAACTACAAAGAAATGACTATTTCACGGACTGAGTGATTATTAATCACTAGACAATTACTATAGTCGATGATAATCATGACAAGTAAATGAGCCACTAGTAGCCCCTTGAAAAAATCTCCTAATGAAAACTTATAAACAATTATTTAAAACAAGAGCTAAGAGCTCATATGGCACTTGTTACGAGGCTAGAAGAGCTAAGAGCCAAGAGATCATATGGTATGAGCTCTAACAAAATTCTATGAATTAACAGATTGATCTAAAAAGGAAAACAGGAGGCTTAACGCCGGTCAGGATTTAAAATAAGAGCTCTGAGTCACGATGTGCTTCTAAATATCAAAATTCATTAAGATCCGATCACCAACTCGTAAGTTATAAATATTTAATTTTTTCTAATTTTTCCTCTCCCTTTACATGGGGATTCGCCCCCCACATGGTCGAATCTGGGAAAACGACTTTATCAAGTCAAATTGTGCAGCTCCCTGACACACCTACCAATTTTCATCGTCCTAGCACGCCCAGAAGCACCAAACTCGCCAAATCACTGAACCCCTCCCCCCAACTCCTCCAAAGAGAGCGAATCCAGTACGATTCTGTCAATCACGTATCAAGGACATTTGTTTATTCTATCCACCAAGCTTCATCCCGATTCCTCCACTCCAAGTGTTTTTCCGAGATTTCCCCCTCCAACTCCCCCCAATGTCAAAAGATCTGGTCGGGATTTGAAATAAGAGCTCTGAGACATGGATTCCTTCTAAAAATCAAATTTCATTAAGATCTGATCATCTATTCATAAGATAAAAATATCCCAATTTTCACGTTTTCCAAGAATTCCGGTTTCCCCCTCCAACTCGCCCCAATGTCACAGGATCCGGTCGGAATTTAAAATTAGAACTTTAAAGCACAAGATCCTTCTAAATATCAAATTTCATTAAGATCTGGTCACCCTTTCGTAAGTTACAAATACCTCAATTTTCAAAATTACCCCCCCCCCCAATTCCACCAAAGAGAGCAGATCCGGTACGGTTATGTCAGTCACGTATCTTAGACAGGTTTCTATCCTTCCCATCCAGTTTCATCCTGATCTCACCGCTTTAAGTACTTTCTAAGATTTCCGGTCCCCCCCAACTGCCCCCCCCCCCCAATTACGCTTGATCTGGTTGAGATTTAAAATAAGTGGTCTGAGTTACGAGGATCTTCTAAATATGAAGTTTAATGAAGATCCGATCACCACTTCGTAAGTTAAAAATACGTAATTTTTTCTTATTTTTCAGAATTAGCCCCCCCCCCCCAAATAGAGCGGATCCGTTCCAATTATTTAAATCACGTATGTAAGACTTCTGCTTATTTTTCCCAACAAGTTTCATCCCGATCCCTCCAATCTAAGCGTTTTCCATGATTTTAGAGTCCCCCACCCCAAACTTCCCCCAATGTCACCAGATCCGGTCAGGATTTAAAATAAGAGCTTTGAGACATGATATCCTTCTAAATATCAAATTTCATTGAGATCCGATCACCCGTTCGTAAGTTAAAAATACCTCATTTTTTCTAATTTTTCAGAATTAACCCCTCCCCAACTACCCCAAAGAGAGTGGATCCGTTCCGGTTATGTCAATCATGTATCTAGGACTTGTGCTTATCATTCCCACCAAGTTTCATCCCGATCCCTCCACTCTAAGTGTTTTCCAAGTTATAGGTTCCCCCCTCCCAACTCCCCCCCCCATTGTCATCAGATTCGGTCGGGATTTAAAATAAGAGCTCTGAGACACGATATCCTTCTAAATATCAAATTTAATTGAGATCCGATCACCCGTTCGTAAGTTAAAAATACCTCATTTTTTCTAATTTTTCAGAATTACCCCCCCCCCCTAGCTACCCCAAAGAGAACAGATCCGTTCCGATTATGTCAATCATGTATCTGGGACTTGTGCTTATATTTCCCATCAAGTTTCATCCCGATCCCTCCACTCTAAGTGCTTTCCAAGATTTTAGGTTTCCCCCCTCCAACTCCCCCCAATGTCATCAGGTCCGGTCGGGATTTAAAATAAGAGCTCTGAGACACAATATCATTCCAACATAAAATTTCATTAAGATCCCATTACCCGCTCATAAGTTTAAAATACTTCATTTTTTCTATTTTCTCCGAATTAAGCGGCCCCCCCACTCCCCCCCCCCAGATGGTCAAATCGGGAAAACGACTATTTCTAATTTAATCTGGTCCGGTCCCTGATACGCTTGCCAAATTTCATCGTCCTAGCTTACCTGGAAGTGCCTAAAGTAGCAAAACCGGGACCGACAGACCGACAGAATTTGCGATTGCTATATGTCACTTGGTTAATATCAAGTGCCATAAAAAAGAAAAAAGGAAATCAAATGCAGGTTGAAAAACAACACTCACTGCCAAGTCTCCCACAATATTGGGTATCAAAATACCTTTTGTTTAGATTCAAATATTTTGGAGGGTTTTTCAAATTGCCCAGGTGTTATACACAACATTACATTACTCACTGCGTCCATTGCACGGGATATTGTAATTCTAGTATCAAACTTGATACAAACAAAACTTTGCTTTAAAACAAACTATGGAGATTAAACAGGAATATGATTAAAGAAAGTGAAGCAAAACGTAAGTTATTAAATAATTTGCTTTAAAACTAAAATTAATCCTGGTAGGAAGATACGCTTACGACTCGATTTTATCATTTACTGGTTGGAGATACAGGTACAATTAAGTTCATTTATCCCACACATCGAAAAAAATATATTTTCACAAAAAATTCAACACTAATGCTAATCAAATAGAACTTACATACACTCTTTTTTACTTAGAAATTTTAAATTTTCAATGGTCGTTCATATGGTAATTTGTTTCTTGGATATTTCTAAAATAAAATAAACCACCAAAAAAGAATAAACAATTAAATACTTCAGAAATCAACAGGAAAAATTTTACAAGCTAGTTTAAGTTTCTACTAAAATGTATCCAAGAAGCGATCCATTCTTAAAAGCAAAGGTAACTGCTAAAAAGTCCGGCAAATTTCTCTGTTAGAATATTGGTAGAATGAAACATTATACCACAATGCCTTCCTTTTAAATCGCTTTCTATGTTCATTATGTAGACTTGACCAATTCAGCCTCTAAAGTCTTAAATTTGAAATAACATATTAATTAAAAAAAAAAAAAAAAAAAAACGAGTGGTACGGTAGTCGAGATTACCAATAGACGGCTGTATGAAAATCTTCCTCACCCAAATATTCAGTTCCGTGAGGAATTCTATAAACAAAACCAACCTCTAACGTAAGAAGATGGACTCCAAGAACATCAGATAAGTTTGGCAACCGGCCAAGAACTCTTTGTCGATCATTACCACTTGCAATATTTATTCTTTCTATGAGTTGAACGTCTCTTTCAAGCCAGTAAAGATGACTATTCAAAACGCTCAGCGCCATAGGATATACCTTCTGTAGAAGCATACGTCTAAAATCCAAAATACATTTATTACAATCCAACTTGTACATTACACAAAACAATACATTACTTGTACATTACAAAAATTGCACGAATTCTAAGAGCATCATTCGTAAACTACTTACAGCATCATGTTGCAAAAGTAGCATGTTGACTTTTTCAAGTTTATTTTTTTTTTTTAATCGGTTTGAAAACAGAGATTCTAACGAATGTCTCAAGTTTACAATTATTTCTTCTCGCAAAAAAAATAATAAGGGGAAAGGGAGAAAGACAGAAATGAAAAGAGAACCGAAATGAAGAACAAAGTTGAAGCTTAAAACAAACAAGAACTATTGCTTTGTCGATTGCACAAGATCTATCTACAAAACCAGCTCCAATATACTGGCAATGAATAATTTGCAATATCTGTAAGATTTTAAAAACTACGCTTTACTAAAAACTGGGGTTCCTTGAGGTTTTTAGAGAATTCCAAGTGTGCACTAAATTTTACAATATCATGGTCGGTGAGAGACTATTAAGAACCTTATAAATTAATCTACTATTTTCTTTAGGCTACTTATTTAATTTTCTGCTTGTAAGTCAACAATTTGAACATCAAGTCAGTTCTGTATTTTCAGCAAAGCGCAACTTTTTCATCATTTCAAATATATTGCAAAATATTACGAATAAGTTTATTTTAGTTACTTTTGTAGATATGTCTTGTGTGATCCGCGAAGCAAAAACTATATTCGTTATATTTCAACTTTGTATTACTTCCGTAAGTAAGACTTTTCATTACAAATAAACCATAATGATACCAGTATAAAATTTATTGCCTGCACTAGCTTCAATAATAGAATGTACACGCAAAACTTCATCGTCTTTCCCCGAATCGCTGCAAATTAAGCCCTATTTTTACATCAAAACTCTAGATCTACGAAACAGAGTAACAAAGCGTTTCGACTTCTTTGGACTCTTGAAGTTTCAATTTCAAAATTTCTGCAGAAAAAATCAATTGCTTACGTGCATGATTTTTTTAAAATCTGTTTGCTCCATCTATCCAAAAGAACAAGAAATCATGTTTGCATTAGAAACAAAAAGAAATTAGTTGTCATCTTTGAAAAAGTTTGAATTAGTGTAAATACCCTATGTAAATGTTGCACAGTTTTAATCAATATTTGAATAAGCATTTTCACGTCATGTTAGTTTTCAATAGCTCTTAGCAAACACGTTTAGAAACAGTGTAAATAGTAAAAATATTCGATAAAAAAAAGTTATCAGACACTTTTTTTCTGTTTTCATGGCTGAAATGTAGGATAAACACATTTTACGATATTAATCTTAAATTTCTTCGAAACTGTCAAGTCTTCTCAAATCCAAAGAAATCATACCTTCCAGAGCCATCCAAGTTGGCAAGTTCTATAACGCCATCATCAGAATCAGCAGAAGCCCAGTAGATTGTATTTTCCTTCTGATCAACAGTCAAAGCTGTGGGGTATTTTATGTCTTTAGCGACAACCGTCTGACGTTCTTCACCGCTAAATAAAACTCGCTCAATCCGAGGCTCGTGCAGTAGATTGATGAAGAATAAATATCTAAAAGTAGCAACACAGGTTCATACACATATTCTTCTAAAGGACGAATCACTTTATTGATTTACACATGGTAGCTAATGTCACTTTTGTAACAATTTGTCTGCGTATTTAAATTCAATTTAGAAAAAAAAGAAAGATAAAGAGAGGGGTGACACAGAAAGAAATTGAGAAGAAAACCAGGGACATGAATAAAGAGAGAGAGAGAGAGAGAGAGAGAGAGAGAGAGAGAGAGAGAGAGAGAGAGAGAGAGAGAGAGAGAGAGAGAGAGAGAGAGATAGAGAGAAAGAAAGAAAGAAAGAGAGAAATCCGAAAAGTTAGAGGAGAGAGAGTTAAAGTTAGAGAGAGAGAGGAGAAAAAACAACAACTGATGACTTTTAAAACATCATTTTACCTCAACTGCCGAGTCCAAAGACACATTCCACGCAGACACAAGGGGAAGGGCCAACAATTTTGCAATTGGCCCTTCATCGTATATTCATTTTGGTAGAAAAAGTACGGATCATAGATCTTGTTAGAATTAAAATATTTAAAAGAATTTAAAACGTATATGATTAGAGGTAAAAAATGAGCCAGTGACTCCTCTACTCTCCAATGCACTCTAGCCATTTATAAAAAAAAAGGTAGACATGTTATATCTTATTTAAACCGGAATCAGGCAAGGATTCTGAACATCCGTGCAAAAGCGAGCAAAGCCCTTAATCAATGCAAAAACAAGATAAAACCCGTCTCAGTGGATAAACGAGTTAAATCCTGGCTTGGTAGAAAAGAAACCTAAGTCCAAGCTATGGACTGACTATTGAACAAGAGCTAATAACTCATATGGCACTTTTGACGAAGCAAGAAGAGCTAAGAGCCAAGAGCTCATATGGTAGGAGCTCTAACAAAATTGTAAGAATCAATATATTTACTTAAAAGGAAAATCAGAGGCTTAATGCCGGTCGGGATTTAAAATAAGAGCTCTGAGTCACGATGTCCTTCTAAATATCAAAATTCATTAAGATCCAATCACCCACTCGTAAGTTATAAATACCTCGTTTTTCTAATTTTTCCTCTCCCTTTAGCCCCCCAGATGGTCGAATCTGGGAAAACGACTTTATCAAGTCAATTTACGCAGCTCCCTGACACGCATACCAATTTTCATCGTCTTAGCACGTCCAGAAGCACCAAACTCGCCAAAGCACTTAACCCCTTCCCCTGACTCCCCCAAAGAGAGCGAATCCAGTACGGTTACAGCAATCACGTATCTACAACATTTGCTTATTCTATCCATCAAGCTTCATCAGGATTCCTCCACTCTAAGTGTTTTCCGAGATTTCCGATTTCCCCCTCCAACTCCCCTCGATGTCCACAGATCTGGTCGGGGTTTGAAATAAGAGCTCTGAGACATGGATTCCTTCTAAATATCAAATTACATTAAGATCCGGTAAGAATACCTCATTTTTCTAATTCTTCCAACTTAACACCCCCCAGCTCCTCCAAAGAGAAGGGATCCCTTCCAATTATGTCAATCACGTATCTAGAATTTGTGATTATTCTTCCCATCAAGTTTCATCCCGGTCTCTCCACTATTAGCGTTTTCCAAGATTTCTGTTTCCCTCCTCCAACCAGCATGTCCCCGGATCCAATTCGAGCCGAAAATTGAGGATCTAAGACATGAGATCCTTCTATATATCAAGTTTCATTAAGATCCGATCACCTATTCGTAAGATAAAAATACCCCAATTTTCACGTTTTCTAAGAAATCCGGTTTCCCTCTCCAACTCCCCCCAATGTCACAGGATACTGGTCGGAATTTAAAATAAGAGCTTTAAAGCACAATATCCTTCGAAATATCAAATTTCAGTAAGATCTGGTCACCCGGTCATAAGCTACAAGTACCTCATTTTTCAGAATTACCCCCCCCCCCCCCAACTCCACCAAAGAGAGCGGATCCGGTCCGGTTATGTCAGCCACGTATCTTAGACTTGTTTTTATTCTTCCCATCCAGTTTCATCCTGATCTCTCCACTTTAAGTATTTTCTAAGATTCCCTCCCCCCCAACTGCCCCCCAAAGACGCTGGATTAGGTTGAGATTTAAAATAAGAGATCTGAGTTACGAGGTCCTTCTAAATATTAAGTTTCATGAAGATCCGATCACTCCTTCGTAAGTTAAAAATACGTCATTTTTTCAGAATTACCCCACCCCCCCAATAGATCGGATCCGTTCCAATTATGTCAATCACGTATCTAAGACTTTTGCTTATTTTTCCCACCAAGTTTTATCCCGATCCCTCCACTCTAAGCGTTTCCCATGATTTTAGGTTCCACCCAAACTCCCCCCAATGTCACCAGATCCGGTCGGGATTTAAAATAAGAGCTTTGAGACACGATATCCTTCTAAATATTAAATTTTATCGAGATCCCATCACCCATTCGTAAGTTAAGATTACCTCATTTTTTTTTTATTTACCACAATTACCCCCCCCCAACTACCCCAAAGAGAGCGGATCCTTTCCGGTTATGTCAATCATGTATCTAGGACTTGTGCTTATTTTTCCCACCAAGTTTCACCCCGATCCCTCCACTCTAAGTGTTTTCCAAGATTTTAAGAGTCCCCCTCCCAACTCCCCCCCAATGTCACTAGATCCGGTTGGGATTTAAAATAAGAGACACGATATCCTTCCAAACATCAAATTTTCGTAAGTTACGAACGGTAAATCAACCGTTCGTAAATTAAAAATACTTCATTTTTTCTATTTTTTTTTCGAATTAACCGGCCCCCCACTCCCCTCCAGATGGTCAAATCGGGAAAATGACTATTTCTAATTTAGTCTGGTCCGGTTCCTGATACCCCTGCCAAATTTCACCGCCCTAGCCTACCTGGAAGTGCCCAAAGTAGCAAAACCGGGACCGAAAGACCGACCGACAGAATTTGCGATTGCTATATGTCACTTGGTTAATACCAAGTGCCAAAAAAAAGCGAGGTTCTGACTCTAAACGAAAGCAGGTGAATTCCAGATTCGGTGCACAAATGAACGAAGTCCTTCCTGAGTATAAAAACGAGCTAAATCCTGAGGCACTACAATAACTAGGCAAGTCAAAGCAAAGGGAAAAGTGTTTTACACCCTTGAGTGAGTGGAAAAACAAGCTAGCTCACTGGAATAAAGAGCTATGCCCAAAGATTGACTAAGTGAAGAAACACGTAAACTCCTGACTAAGAACAAAACAAAATATTTCCAAGTTGTAAAATTTCGATAAAGCGATGCAAAAAAAAAGGAAAAAAAGAATTAAACAGTGCAAAACAAAGCGATTCGAAACAAAAACTAGTCCGGTGTACAAAAGAGCTAAGTACAGGCTGTAGACACTCAGTGGAGTAAGAAAGTCTGACATATTATATGTTGACTGAACCATAATAGTGCAAGGATGTCCCATCTATAAGATTAGGGAAACAAAGTGTCCTGGTAGCCCCTCCACACCCTCCCACTATCAAATTTAGCTGTGGGGTTGAGACATGGCAATTCTTTTTAAATCAGAGTCATTGAAAGATTTTTAGCCTGTGTGATTACAGTGGTAATAGATCAATGGCGGCTCCGACGCAAAACATTCCCTAATCCTACTGTCAAAGCTGAGCCGAGGGAACAGATGCTACCCCACGCTTTAGCTCCAGTACTAAAAAAATCACCCTACATGACACGAGGCATAAAGCTGATCCGTGGTCCCACCGCTGCTACCCGCCACCCCCCGACTTTAAGAAAAAAGGTAGGAAGGTTCTTTTTCCTTATCGAAGCTCATGGGGTAGGTAACTTGAGTTAATGAGAAAAGAGAATGAGGATTTAGGGAAGCGTAATCCCTTCTCCGACTTTTGTATGAAAGCGTTACAATTCGCTTGACACTTATCTGGCAACAACATTGGGCAAGTGGACGTAGGAGACCTGCATTGCAAAGGCATATACCACTTTTAAAACCCATCTACAATCCACATGAAAGGACCAGCATATTCCGCTCGTTTGCTCAACAACTGTGCTACTATCGAATGCCTCAATTCGATAGTAGCCTAAGTTCATCCTCACAAATTGACCGTTTTACTCTATCATTGAAGGGATTACGAAATAACACAATTCGTCCAATCAACCCTGTCCCCCCACCTACGACACCATCTCTTGATTGATATCCTTACGATAATTACATTTGTTTATCATAACATAAAGCTTCTTTTTGGTGAAGAAAGAGTTAAGACATTAACTCCCATCTTATAGTAGCGTCGTTTTGCATTTCATATCCTGTTTTTTCTGTCACGTTCTGTTTTGCTGTAAGCGATGATGTATTTTGAAGTAACGCTTAGATAGAATTTTAAAGTATTTACAAAATGAAAGCTATTTTTGCTAAAGATTTGATGATTCTTTTGATAAACGACGGTTTACGATACGTCTGTGTTCAAGGGTGTCTATAGATCGTGGTGAGGATGGCGTGGTGAGGTGAGTTAAGTCCCAAAGAAGGCAAAAAATTATGTTCATCATACATGATAGGATGCTCTCTTACACCCTCCCCCTGTTTTTCAGCAAAGATATTATTAAAGATTATTGCACAAATGTACAGCTAATCAAGATTTTCGCCAAATGTATCATTTTAGTTGTTAAGCAGAAAAGCTAAACCAAATTTTATGAATTTTCCTAAATTAACATACAATAGCACATTGTCAACTTTTTAGCGGAGAGAAACTATAGAAAAAAAAATCAAAGAAAATTGCAGAAAACGTTTAGATTTAAAATGAGCTGAAAAAAGTGAGTATAAGAAGTCAAACCCTAAGACGGGCAGAAACTATTATGATTGAATGAATAAGATCTAAAATGAAAACAAACAAAAGCACATAATCAAGTCAAACTAAAAAAAGAACAGAGATTCAAATGATTGGCCAGGTCAGGCTTCAAATCAACAGGACTTTACTGAAATAAGAGTGAGGCTAGAACCCCTCAAACTCGTCAGAAAAGAGTGTAGTCTGAGTTTTGCTAAAAAATAAGTATTTGGAACAGTTTTCCCTTTCGTCCTCATAGCACTGAAAAATAAAATGTTGCTCGAAATTCCAGGAATCTTATTTTTATATACACTAGCATATTTAAAACAATCAATCGATTTATTTAAAATAAGTCTAATATACAATAGACTTTGATCAGTATTAGCAGTCACAAATAAATTTAGTCTGTAAAATTGTTTTTTTTCTTTCCCATAAACTTTAGTAGCATAGTGAATCCCTTTTTATGTTATAAATACATAATTAAAATAATAAAATCACATTATGCACGAAATACGTATTTATCAACAAAGCACAAATTACGGTAGCCAGGGTCGGATCTAAAGCTTTGACACTTCTAGGTCCAAGCGTTTTTGCTACTCCGTTTTTGTGGTATCACAACTGATGAGCCAAAAATAATGACAGAGGCGATACTGAAGTCTCAGCTGACTTTCTTGGGAATCATCTGACAGTTTATAAGTGGCCATGAAATTCCTGCGTTGTTTTAAAGTCACTTTTCTGTTAATATACAGTGTGGCAGCAGACTGCACCTGGCATTTTGACGATAAATCACATCAGTCCAGTTTTTGTTGAGGAAAAAATCACTCACTGACAATTTATTGTGCCCACTGGCATTGTACATCCCTAGGCCTAGGCCTATTGGTAAATCCAGGCCTGAAGGTAGCTGCACTCTGATTTCTGGTCAAGTTTCGCTTCATTATTCTCTTCGATCTCTATTCGTTTTGCGTTTTGTTGATGCATCTATAGTTGTTCCTGTTCGTTTCAAGTTCGACATGGTTATGTATTTTAATACCAGTTCATCTTATATTTCATTTATTCATTCATAGTTTTTTTTTTTTTGTTCTTTTTCAGTGTGACAATCTATGACTTGATTTCTACTCATTTACGGTTTAAAGTAACCTTTCTTAGAAAAAATTAATCACCTTTTTAATTAATACTACAGATTTAAGGACAGGGAGCATTCATTTGCATGTATAATTTGTATGAATAATAAGTTTGTATGAAAAAAAAAATAATAATAAAAAATACAGAATAGACATTCTGTATTTTTTTTTTTTTTTTTTTTTTTTTTTTTTTTAGGTCAGCTTAAATATGTCATGAAGGATCCTACCAACGACTCTAATAAGCATTTTTGTATAGGGAGAGGGGATTACATGAAGGACAGGATTCATCCTGGCAATGAAAAATTTTCGAGGCATACGTGCAGGTTTTGGAAGCATTAATAACCTCCTCCGGGAATGCTAGAGCAGACCTAGGTAGAAACAGAATAGCATCCTTCGGGTCACCACAGATGCTCATTCTTATCAAACATTTATAGTTTTTTTTTATTTCCTACAGTATGTAGCTCAGATTTTTTCAAAAAGTTACATTTTTACTGATATAACCTTGTAAAGTTTTACGCATATTATGAAAGTTTCAATGAGTATTTAAAAGAAATATATTATTGATATTGACAGGGAAAATTGCAAGGCAAAGAACCCTTGAAGTCAGATGAAACACAGAAAAAGTTAAAAACACAAGAGTGGAAGAAGTGGTCAGGGATAGTAAAACTCTTTTTGTTCCAATAGTTATAATCACGATAAAGGTTATGAATCGTTATAAAGTCAATTTGTGTCTGCGAGGGACATAGCTGAAAGTAACTGAAGACAGTAACTGAAAGGGCGGTTAAATGATTCCAAGGAACACATATAGGTCATATTCAAGAAAATTCTTATGCCATGGACAAATTAGAATCTAGGATCAGCAACCGGAATTCTTTGGTTTGCTTCAGGATATTACACTTTTGGCCAACCCTTTCGGTAACAGAAAATAGCTGATTTGTGTATTATAATTCAGTTCTGGATTCTAATATTAATATCTTCTATAACTTAACGTCGATTAAAGAAATAAAACATCTTTTACGTGGATGTGCGTTTTGTTGTTTGAGCAATAAAAAAAACAACTGTTTTTAAAATTTCTGCAGCCGCCCGTGTTAAAAACAAAAACAACAAACAAATCATTAATTAGAGATATCTACTTAATTAAGCTCAGAAATCTTACCCTTTGGTCAGGTGCAAGGCTAAATTAGTGGCATTAACTCCCATTGATACAACAGGTCCGATACTTTCAAGTGTATCCACTTTAGTAGTGTTAATCACTAAATTTTTGGAACAAGACCAAAATAATATCCTTGCTATGGGATCAAGAACTAAATCCATCGGATGGAGCTTCCCATGTGGGTTAGGAACTACAATTATCGAGTTATTTCCAGTATCATCAGATCTTCGGATATTGTGTGACCTGCCATCTACCCAGTAGAGATTAAATGTAAGTGGATCAAAGTCAATACTCTTAACATTTTTCAATCCTCGTAGAGGCAGAACAATGTCAGGGCTATCTGGCGAATCTACCACAAAACGATTGATGTAATTTTTTTGACTGAAGAGAAGAAATGATGCAGGAGCTGAAAAAATCAAAGCTGATTAATAATGGAAAGCAACACGTAAAAATACAGAAAACTACAGTATATAATTTAGGCGAATACATTATAGTCATTACTAAGGAAAACAGGGCCTGGATTAAAAAAAAAAAACAACCTTTGGTATATTCTCATTTTTCCTTTTTTTAAAGTGCTCTCGAACATACCTCGGACGTTTGATTTTTTTAACGATCATAGTAGAAAGGAAAAATGTTCGCCCGCTACCTAGACTTTTACAATGTTTTGTCACAACAAGCCCAAACTTTAGAGGATACGGCTTGATAGGAAACAGATTACGAATCAGTATGAATATCATGTAATAAAGCGATCCAATAGAATAAAATGATCCATTCAGAAACAAATTTCTGAAAGTTCAGAAGCAAAAAAACAAAAAACAAGAGCTAAGAGCTCATATAGCACTTGTGACGAGGTCGGAAGAGCCGAGAGCTCATATGGTACGAGGTCGGAAGAGCCAAGAGCTCATTTGGACGAGGTCGGAAGAGCCAAGAGCCAAGAGCTCATTTGGCACTTGTGAGAAGGTCAGAACCTAAAGTTAAACTTTATAGCACAAGATCCTTCTAAATATCAAATTTCATTAAGATCTGGTCACCCTTTCGTAAGTTACAAATACCTCAATTTTCAAAATTACCTCCCCCTCCCAATTCCACCAAAGAGAGCAGATCCGGTCCAGTTATGTCAGTCACGTATCTTAGACAGGTTTCTATTCTTCCCATCCAGTTTCATCCTGATCTCACCGCTTTAAGTATTTTCTAAGATTTCCGGTCCCCCCAACTGCCCCCCCCCCAATTACGTTTGATCCGATTGAGATTTAAAATAAGATATCAGAGTTACGAGGTCCTTCTAAATATGAAGTTTCATGAAGATCCGATCACTCCTTCGTAAGTTAAAAATACGTTATTTTTCTTATTTTTCAGAATTACCCCCCCCCCCGCAATTGAGCGGATCCATTCCAATTATGTAAATTACGTATGCAAGACTTTTGCTTATTTTTCCAACCAAGTTTCATCCCAATCCTTCCAATCTAAGGGTTTCCCATCATTTTAGGTCTCCCCACCCCAAACTTCCCCCAATGTCACCAGATCCGGTCAGGATTTAAAATAAGAGCTTTGAGCCACGATATCCTTCTAAAAATCAAATTTCATGGAGATCCAATCACCCATTCGTAAGTTAAAAATACCTCATTTTTTCTAATTTTTCAGAATTAACCCCCCCCCCAACTACCCAAAAGAGAGCGGATCCGTTCCGTTTATGTCAATCATCTATCTAGGACTTATGTTTATTTTTCCCACCATGTTTCATCCCGATCCCTCCACTCTAAGTGTTTTCCAAGTTTTAGGTTTCCCCCTCCCAACTCCCCGCCCCCATCACCAGATCCGGTCGGGATTTAAAATAAGAGCTCTAAGACACGATATCCTTCTAAACATCAAATTTCATTGAGATCCGATCACCCGTTCGTAAGTTGAAAATACCTCATTTTTCTAATTTTTAAGACTTACTCCCCCCCCTCCCAACTACCCCAAAGAGAGCAAATAAGTTCCGATTATGTCAATCATGTATCTGGGACTTGCGCTTATTTTTCCCATCAAGTTTCATCCCGATCCCTCTACTCTAAGTGTTTTCCAAGATTTTAGGTTTCCCCCCTCCAACTCCCCCCAATGTCATCAGACCCAGTCGGGATTTAAAATAAGAGCTCTGAGACACAATATCATTCCAAACATCAAATTTCATTAAGATCCAATCACCCGCTCATAAGTTAAAAATACTTCATTTTTTCTATTTTTCCGAATTAACCGGCCCCTTCTCCCCCCCCCAGATGGTCAAATCGGGAAAACGACTATTTCTAATTTAATCTGGTCCGGTCCCTGATACGCTTGCCAAATTTCATCGTCCTAGCTTACCTGGAAGTGCCTAAAGTAGCAAAACCGGGACTTTAGGTTTTCCCCCTCCAACTCCCCCCAATGTCATCAGATCCGGTCGGGATTAAAAATAAGAGCTCTAAGATACAATATCATTCCAAAAATCAAATTTCATTAAGATCCAAATACCCGCTGATAAGTTAAAAATACTTCATTTTTTCTATTTTTTGCGAATTAACCGGGCCCCCACTCCCCCCCAGATGGTCAAATCGGGAAAACGACTATTTCTAATTTAATCTGGTCCGGTCCCTGATACGCTTGCCAAATTTCATCGTCCTAGCTTACCTGGAAGTGCCTAAAGTAGCAAAACCGGGACAGACAGACAGACCGACAGACCGACAGACAGACAGACAGACCGACAGAATTGGCGACTGCTATATGTCACTTGGTTAATACCAAGTGCCATAAAAACTACACAATTTTTAGTAGACAGTAGATACCACTACTACTACTAGTCTCTCACTGCAGCAACAAGCCGACTGGTGCCAACACAGCTACGAAAGCTCCTCCTCCATACCAATCTATTCAAGCCTCCACTGCTTACTCCTCCGACGAAACTCTAATTTCCTTTAAATTCTTCCGTCGGACCTCTTTTCACCCCATTGGGAGACGACTTGCTTTTCGTTCGGCCTCAAATAGATTGATAGAAAGAACAGTCCTAGACAATATGTGACCCTTCATCCGTAAAACGTATCCAAGCCATCTCAGGCTTCTTTCGTTATAGCTCTGTAAAGTGGGATAAAACCACATTTTTCGCACAGCTTGTTGTTTAACATACGGTCCGTCAAATGGGTACCTTTAAAACTATTCATAGACAATACCTCTAGAAAAAAATTACCCAATCTTCATTGGCCCTTCGGAGCACCCACGTATCAGAAACATACATGACCAGTTCCCCTTTTTTCAAAAATCATACTCATAATCTCCATAAGTACCCTATTTTAAAAACTTATTTACCGCACTATCAGCACCTGAGTACTTTTTGCCTTACTATTTTTCAATTCTTTTAGTACTGTCAATAACTCCTCTTCAAAAAATAAATATTCCTTCGTTTCAAATTGTCAATTTTCTTTTCATTTCTATATTATTTCCTACAACTTCATCACGGTTTAGCACATTCTCAAAATGATCTGCCCTTTTCTCTTTAACCCTTCCTTATCACTAAGAGAGGTCTCGTAATTATATCAAACTGATCCACGCTGATTACTCCCTCTGACTTTCTTAACATGCCAATACAATATTTTATTATTTTGCCGTCTGACTTGCATCTACCTTAAAGCGTTCACGCTCATGTTCTAGCTGCGTTTCTAAGTTTCTTCCTTAGGACAACTTCAGCTACTTCACAAACCATGTTCCTAAAACTATTCTATCCATCTTATATGTTGTCAAATTTTAAACTCTACAGTTTCGTATTTAACTGTTCCAGGAAGTTCTTCTCAAATTCAATTCAGAGAGTCTGCAACATCATAAATTTTTGGAAGGTAGTCGCTTTTCTGAAATCTCCGATTTGTATTAACTCTAGACACTAGTCGATATTGATCTTTAATTTTGATACCAATAACAGCGCTGCTATGTTCTGTCATCCTTAGATCTACAACCATATAATCAATAAGTCTGGCCGTAGTAATATATTTAGAGTACCATGTTAAAGTAAGGGCCATTTTATGACAAAACACCGTATTGGTTATAACTAGATTAAACATACAAATTTGAAACAGTCTATAAGCGTTACCATTTTCCTTTCGAACACCAAATTTACCGAGGCTAGGATACGCTCTACCCTTATTTCTACGAACCCGGGCAATAAAACCCTGTCTATTTGTTATAGCAACTATTTGTTACTGCAACTGAATGTAAAACTCGCCTGAGTCACTGCAAATTCCGTATGTCGGTTCTAAAGGGACACATGCCACTAAGACTGATACCTTGCACTTTTGATCATGAGATAAGCAACTAAAATTTTATAATTAATGCCTTTCAACCTAAGCCAGACTTAGAAGCTCCCACATTCATAATGAAACCTACCTCTGCCTATGCACCCCATCCTTCCTGTCTGAGTAAATAAATTCTATATGAACGAATTTCATGTTTCTTACACCTGGGATATGACTTTTTGAAACTCCTAACAAGTCCAGTTCCAAATACCCAAATTCGTTACCCAAATGTCAATATGATAATTGTTTTTCAACGTTATATATGCCAAGTCGCAATGTCTATGTCAATTACATCATTGAAATTGCTAGAGTCTGAAGAAAAGCCTTGGTTCCCACCAGCGCAGGTCAGGGGCTTAAACTTCTTCTAAAGTCTTAGCCCATAAGTCGGCTAAGAGACGGATATCAAGAATTCCCTGGGGCCTCAAGCTGAATGAAAGCTGTGTGCAGTCCTGGGCCCATCTTGGTCACTGCATGGTTTTCCAGACTTGGTGATGCTCTTGGTTACGGATAAGTAAAACTTCCATTCAGCGAAACCTCGCTGATGCTTTACGAAAGAAGGGCTTCCACCAAGGAGACAATTTGCCTAGGAATGAAGCTTCTCTCGTTCTTGTTCTTTTTTCAACACTGTGTTGGATTTGTTTCAGTTTTTTTACCTTCGTGCCTTAGATATTGGTATGAATGAAATATGAGTTTGCTTATTATTATTTATTATGATTTCTCAATAGAATACGATTACCTAATTCAAAAAGACAAAAATATTACATGTGACAAGGAAAGATCTATATTTAATGATAAAAAAATCGCTGTCTAATCATATTTGACAGTCACAGCTTGTTGAATTATTGATAACGGTAAACCAAATTTATTACATAAGAATTGAAAAATAAAATAAAATATTACGCTTATCTAACTTGGCGAAGTGGTTATCTAGCCAGTGAAGAATGTCTTTTTCGTAGAATTTCTAGTAGAATAGACTATTGCGTCCTTTTTCTCCACTCAAAAATCAATTTGATATTTATTGGCAGTATTCCTTGATGACATGATTTTCATGACTTCCTTTTTTGGTAAGTTTTTGCCATTCGAACGAGAAATTTGTAAAAATTGAAGCTTTAAAACCCAAATGGTATTAAAGAAAGACGAACACAGAATCAAACATGGTATCGAACATATTCTATGTATGACCAAGTAACTCCAAAGATACTTTACCAGGAAATAACTAAAATTCTCTTTTGTTCTTTTCTTTTCTTCACAGAAAAAACTAAATAAAAAGAGGTTTTGAAAAATCTGGTTTGAGACGAAAATTTATAATAGTCCAAGCCGTTACAGTATTTACGTTATTTCCCACTGAGCCATAACAGCTAAAATACACCCATCTTTACCTTGATATTCTGCCAGGAGGCACCAGCAAGGCTTTATTTTATTGGCTTTATTGGCCAATAAAATATAAAAATTTTATATAATAAGGCTTTATTGGCATACTGTAATACGACGATGAATTGAATGTCAAGGGGTGAGAATGCTAGAATGTGATCCATGACGCACTTCATTATGTGTAAGATGTACGAGATTGCATTGATTGAGGAGTTGGCTTCTGGAGGAATAGGGGTGAATGCCGATTCTGAATAGACCTGGACATGCTTTATTCAGAATAAAAGGATATCAGGGGACAGATATATCATTTAAAATTCGCTTTTGGGAGTTTGGATCAGTGAAGAATTTTCTAAGAAGTGGTGACAACAGCCTCAATATGAGCAACGAGATCTTGCTCTTTAAGAACACTAATGTTCAAATGCTTTTGTAGCTTTTGTAGCTACATTTACCAAGTTATACTTGCCGTACCAAGCTCTGCTAGGCAGCATAGTAACTACCAAGTAGAGCAGGCCTTCACTAAAAACAACTTTATTCAAAACAAATTCATTAATAACCAGAAAAAAAAACAGCTGCAACAACACTAAAAAAGAAAAAAAAACTATTATTTTTATTTTGGTGGACGGAGAACATATATTTCCAGAGATGCATCCAATTCACTGGGAAAATCTTTATGATAGTCTTATGCAAAACCAATATTTCGTCAACAGTGTAATAACATTTTTCAAGCCGTCATTCAGAGTATAAAAAAATCACTTTCAGTAGTTTCTAGCTGGGTTTTGTTTCTAGTTGATCAACAGAACTGAACGAGCAAACCTAATGGTTCTAATTCCATAGGAAATACGTTCTTTCACTGACTAGCAAAGAGAGCAAAACAAAGTCTTTTTTTTAGTCTTTTTTCGGTATTTTCAATTATGATTACCTATCTGAGACAAACTCAGTACCCGTTTGAAATATTATATACCAACAAAAAAAAGAAAAAAAATTCTTTTTTTAGAGAATAGGGTTATAACAACAGCCAAAATATAACAAATAATTCAAAGCAAAAAAAGAAAATTAATATCATACCCGAGCACGTTTTGTTATCCGGTTTCAGATTGAAATGTGTAGGACACTCGCAATGATAGTTAAATGCTTGTCTCTCCATTGATCCATTATTTCTATGCTTCTCTCCGTTTGGTAGAGCTAGGCATAGATCGGAACAGCCACCATTAAGAACAGCACACGGATTCCAGCCACTTTGTCGTGAATTATGGTATATTAAAACATCAGTAACATAATCAACTTGTGTCTGAAGACGAGTCCGATTTTCACCAAAAACCTTCGATGCTCTTTCGATTGATCTAGATGTCCAATCCGCCCAATAAATATGTTTCTGTATTAAAAAAAAAATCAAAAAAAAAATCTATAAACTCTTTTTTCCTCCAACATATCTTATTAATGGTTGTAAGCATGGTCAGGTTTGTCAGAAGCCAGGCCATTGGCCTGAGGCATACTAAAACCATTTCGTTACGAAGAGCCCTACTAACTATGTTACATCAATTCGTATGTTATCTTATTTCTTTTTTCTTTTAGTTGTTTATTATACGCTAGCACCAGTTCAATACATTAGTTGTGTCGTCTCATTTTCTTCGCAAAACTTGGTAGCTTTTTTCCATCAACAAAATATCAGAAGTTACCTTAGTCTGTAAAACTTAGTGCCCTGCTACTGCAGACTAATTGCCGAGCCGAAAACGCAGCCCTTGGCTTTGCAATCGCTTAAAAACAATTTTTTCGGTTCTTTATTCATTTTTGTGGTTTTGGCTGGTCCATGATTCATCATTAGTGATTCTTTTAACACATTCTAGGCACCTCCTGGTACTTTGTTATGCATAAAACTTAGTTTTAAGCCTTGTAATCAGCCATCGACACTTACACACTACCGAAAGAGTACTTTGGCAAAGGCGAACTGAATGGACATTATCATGTGTATTTCCCCTTTTAGTTTTAAGCTTCGGGGGAAAGGCTGTGAATTTTCAAGTGAACGAAACGGAACTTCGTCGAAAAAAAAAAATCACTGATGAGAAAAATAAGGGACTTTCTACCTATTATAGGACCAGAAGCGTCACAAGTGTAGCATTAGGGGAACAAAGTAAAGCTGTCATATAACATGGTTTTCCAACACTATTTTCTAAATATTTAGATAATCACAAGATACAGTAAGGGACACGTCTGCAAATAGGGAGGAGGGGGATTTATACCTCGGAGGATTTGTAAAACTGCAAGAACCATCATTCTTTTATGTTCTGATAAATACTAATTCAGAGTTTTCAAAATCAAAATTTTATATTCCTTTCTGCGAATGTTTCAGAATTTCAGCAAAAGACACGGAATTAAGGTTAAAAAAATGTTTTATAATACAACTAAGCATATCCCCCCCTCCAATTTTTTCAAAATATAGCGAAACTATTTTAATTTCAACTAAGACATTTAGAAACTTAGAAATTTCAGAAACTTCACTATAAGTATTAATCCCGTTTCACGGTCTCCATATCCAAGAAACATTTTGATTTTGCATCTCTTACCACTTCAGAGCTATAGACCGCTGATCGCGAAACGACAAACCGCAGCAACACAATTAAATACTTCAAATTACATTTTCATGTAAAAAACCCAAATGCATCATTCAACCTTTTCATTTTAGTTTCAATAGATAAGTAACCTGCTATCGATCTAGTTGGATCATTTTAAGAGTCAGCAAAGACGGGGGCTAATTTATTGTAAAGTACAAAAATCGGATAGAAAAACGAGACTGATTCCTCATTCAATGAATTCTTTAAATGTAAACAATTACTGCCGTCGCAATGGCGACGACACATAACATCTAGCATTTACATCAACCACCATCTAGCGAAAGGTTCTATAAAAGAAACAAAAAATTATCACGCATTCCATGAATGGACATGAGACAAACAAAGGTAAGCCATTGTTTTCAGTTTGCTGCGGAATTTTACAGTGGCCTGTCAAATAGCACCAAAAGCCACAATTTTTTTTGGCTACTCCCAAAAAGTGTCCGGCAAAATTTCAAGAAGGACTTCGATATTCGGAGAATCCAATTTCCTTCCTGAGAAAGGGTGAAAACCACAAAGGGTGAAAAGAGAAGGCAGTAATTAGCCCTCATTCCTTGTGGCGAAATAAACGAAAATAACTCTTGTTTCACCTTGGTCCACCCTTGTATCCGAATCTTGACAGACATCAAAACTATATAATATTTAATTTGCAGTTTAAGCTATGGTTTGTTGAAACACCTAGCAATTTTAATTGGAAAATTCATTGGGTTCAATCCATTGATCATCCCGTAATATCCCAAATTCATTATTTTTGACTCCTTAAAAACGGTAATTTTGTTTGGTGAAAAATCTTTTTAAAGATTTGACTGCAAAAACATCAAACTACAATACTGATGTGGATGGATATATCCCAGGACACCTTTTGGACATACACAAACGAAAGCATGCACCATGCGGGATAAATTCTGCAATGTAACCTCGAAGAATCATATGTGTGAATAGCAACTCACTCCAGCACCAAATCGAGACGGAAATTAATTGAAATTATGATATTTGGTTCATTTGCGTGCGTATATTTTCGATAGGAAACTAGCATCATCAAAAATTAAATTGCTATTATGTTAATCAGCCTTTTCAGCACACATGGCACCTATTAGTAGGCCGCTTGCATGGTGCGTACGAAAGTATATGAATAAATTATCAATGTCATACTTATGCACAGAGAAAAGAGGGATAGCCTCCTCCCCTGAGATTGGTCCGAAGGACCAGAAATACAGAAAAGACTAAGATCAAACACATTGTTGGAATTTTCTGTCACTTCATCACCAAAAAAAATCAGGTGAATAACACGAAAGCAACACGAACTGCAATATACAGTTTGTTCATTTAGTTAGTTTGCATTTCGATTTTGTTAAGTGCAGCCGTCAATTAGAACGTTAGTTTCTCTATATGTGTATATGACCGCTTTTGCCCCTGACAAGTAGGGAGAAAGCACTGTTAGTCAGTACAACATGTCGAGATTATAGGGATATTCACTTCCGGCATTTTAATGTTCCCCAATAGGGAAAATTCCCAGGTTTTCTATTTTGGAGCTAAGAGGGGGAGAGCGTAAATTCACTTATCTTAACTCTTGTCTCGTAGATAGGGTGTCAAGTGTGAACCTCTTAACCTCGATTTGAACATTGCGTGTCAAGCAGAGTGTTAGACACTCCACAACTGGAGTTAAATAGATTTAATTTCAAAACATACATTTCATATTCGGGGATCATAGATACGTGCACCACCTATTTTCGTTATAGAAATAATATTTCAGGCATTTTAGGGTCCCACTAACGATCTTCCACCTATGGTCCACACACAAGAAAATATAGTCGTGGCAGCAAGCTTAGGTGTTTTATTATAAGAAATGACATAATACTTTCAAAAACAGCCTGTTTTGTTCGGAAGTCACACTGACCAGGCTCACAAATATGCAACGAACAAAAGATTCTAAATCGATTCTAAAAAGATTAATTTTGAACTTGAAACACGGACCATGAAAATAAATAAAGAATGTCAATACCATTTCCTTATGTACTTTAGAACGGAGAAGTCCATAAAACTGCTTAAAAACAGATTGAGTCAAACTGACTTCTTAGTTGTTGTTTTTTTTTTTGAATTCGTTCAAAAACGTATTTGCCATTTTCCATAGTTAGTTCTCTGTTTTAAGCAGATATCCTGTGAATTAACAAACTTGAGTCTTTCAAGCGCTTTGATACCAAAAAATTGAAAACTTAATTTTGCTTCAGAAAATGAAAAGGGAAACTGTATAATGAAAGGAAAAGAAAAAGAAACAAAATGGTAGAAGCCTAAAAGGATGTAATCAAAATAACAATAAAAACGTTATTAAAAAAAAATGATTCAATAGACAATCAAAGAGTAACTAAAATTTCAGGTATCATCCCTTCCTATGTCTGCTTTAAAAGTCCCATAATTTTTGCGTGTTTTGTAAGTCCAAGCAATGTGTATGCTATGTAACCGATTTTACTATTTTGGTGAACTCCCCTCCGCCCAAGGAAAATTTATACTGTTAGATAATGCTTATAGATATTCATTTCAATTGACAAACTAAATTCAAATTAGTACATGAGCATTAATAACAGTTTAACAGTCCATAATTTGTCCATTATAATTGCTGTTCTTACTACTTTTGTTGCTACTGACACTATCTTTACACAATTCACAAAAAAAACCTTTCATTTGGCTAACAATAGTATTATAACATGAAAATCCAAATTTGTGCACAAATAGCCTGAATAGTTTGTTTCAATATCAGACACAAATGTTTTTTTAAATACTAGAGGATTAGATATCCAAAAGGTTTGTCAAAAGACACTTACTTCATATTGTGCCAGGCCATAAGGATGAGGTACTTCGCTGCTAACAACTACTCTTCGATTTTGACCGGTCAAGTCGGAAGATTCAATTTTCTTATCATCCAAATCAGCCCAGAAGAGCTTTCGATCAACAAAATCTATAGCTAGTCCATTGACTCGCCCAATCCTGGTTAATATACTACTTCTTAAGCTGCCATCAAGGGCAGCTCTTTCAATATGAGGCTCCTTACCCCAGACACTTATATACATCCACCTGTGAAAACGTAAAATTGTTCAAATTCTACTGAAAACTATTTCAACTGGGCCTCAACACTTTTTCTACCTGTAAGTGAGAATAAGCAACATTTGAGACAACGAAACGAGGTAAAAGACATTAAAGGAGAGAAAAACAAACTTCAGACACCTAAACACAGACCAATAAAACTAACATTAATTATTAGATCCATAAATTGCCTACCAAGCGGATATCCCCTTTACCATCTAGGGATTTAGCAAATAAATACAGTTCCACATATTGTCGATTGCAAATTAAGAATGCAGCGATTAATACAAAAGGTTGTCAACATCAATCAAGTAGTAATCAAAACTTTTTATGAGAGATTTCTCTGCCCTATAACTCATAGAATCTCGACTTCCTACATATTATTATCTAGACTCTCAAGATTATATACACCAGATTTTCCTTATATATAGTCGATATACACAGCATATAGACTATATTTTTCAAAAGATAATGCAATCTTCACAATATTAAAGCTTTGGTGAAAATAAAAAAATTAAAATATATAAGTATGAATAATAACAACAACAAAAGACAAAAGTAACAGGCAAAGTGTTACAAAGCAAGAAGAAGGGGGGGGGGACATATTTTAATAGGCAAGAGACAAAAAGCTACATATACAAATGCCTTCAGCGAACAAAAAGTAAAAGAACCTTTACTAGAAAAGTTATTTCTGATAGAATCTAAGATTTACACGGTTGGTAAACCTCAAACCGATAAAGGTAGATCGTTCAAAACTTAAGCCCCCTTAAAATAAAATACAGCATCAGAGACGCTCTTTAACTGGATTAGATGGATATTATTAAATATTTTCCTATTTCAAAATTGATCTTGTAATACAACAGCCTAGAACCAAAACAAAGTAGGCAGCAATATTACAAATTGCATTTGATGTCCTTCTGAATTGGTGTTACATGTTGTACAACTAAATATTAATATAAGGCTTCTATATACGCAAAATACAGTACCTACCTTACATGCTTCACAAGATTTCCAATAAAAATAAATTTACACAACACATAAAACAACTTACATTTTGATTGATATATTAAGTTCCCATTATTTAGTAAGGGATAGATGCTCGGTACAAGAAGGAGAACGTTCTCTTAATTAATATAAAACTAGTAAATAATCACCGACTGATTTTTTCATCTCTGGACAGTGGGGTTTGTTTACCAAAATAAGAAATCAATTACATTGGTGCTAAAATATAAAAGAAGAGGCAAAAAGTTGCTTAATTGATTTGGCTTATCAAGTTTTCAACTAATCAAAGTGTCTCTTAATATTGACACAAGAGTAGTGGCTTTACATTACTTTTTTTTAAGAAATGGTCCCATTCTAAAAAAAAAAGACATTTGAAATGATTATAAGTTTTATTCGACTGTATAGTTTCCAAAGCCAGTTAAATGTTACCCTTGGGGAGGTAACTCTGGAAATAACTATGGAAAACAGATGCCCATTCAACAAATTGATATCAAATATTTGGGAAAAAGAAGCAAGTTTTGTCAGAAAAGGTTCTGGGAAAAAGAATCCCATGAAAATTAATAAGTAGTTAAACCAATAACAAGCATAACAATAGTATTGGGTTCCAGGAAAGCACTCTTTGCAAGCAAAAAATTTGGTCAAATATATACAATATAAAAAAAAAATTCATCATAATATCCTACAGAGGAAAAAAGAAATATCTAACTCTTCACAAGATAGAAGGCGCTCATTGTTCCTTCAAGAGTATTAAATTAAAAAAAAAAACAAGTTTTTTTTAAATGCAAGTAAGGAGCGACATTAAAACTTAAAACGAACAGAAATTATTCCGTATATGAAAGGGGTTGTTTCCTTTTCAACGCCTCGATCTTTACACTAAAGTTTGACTCTTTCTCACAACTCTACTTTTTAAAACAATAAAAAACTTTAGCGTAAAGAGCGAGGCGTTGAGGAGGGGATAACCCCTTTCATATACGGAATAACTTCCGTTCGTTTTAAGTTTTAATGTCGCTCCTTACTTGCAGTTAAAAAACTTGTTTTTTTTAATTTAATTTTTGAATGTTTTTTAATTAATGCATGTTTTGATTTCGGCTCACCGCCAATGAATAATTAAAACGAGATTTGTATGTTTTCTAGGCTAAATGGCTTTCTCATAGTTTTGATCGGATGATTTTGATAAAAAAAAGGGGTGGGGGAGGATGCCTAGTTGCACTCCATTTTTTGGTTACTTAAAAAGGCAACTAGAACTTTTTTTTTTTTACGAACGTTTTTATTAGTAATAAATATACGTAACTTACGAATGAACTTCCGTAACGAAATTCTATATTTGTATATTTTTATTACATTGAGGGGTTCTCCCCCTCCTCAATACCTCGCTGTTTACACTAAAGCTTCAATTTGGTCCAATTCTTTAAGAATGACCCCTGAATCACATAAGCCGTAGAATAAATAGTTGAAATTACTAAAAATACTTTAGCGTAAAGAGTGAGGTCTTGTGCAGGAGACGAACCCCCTTATATACGTAATAATTTCTGCTCGTTTTAGGTTCTAATGATGCTCCTTACTTTTTTTTATTGCTTTTTTTAAATAGCGCTAGAAAATCCTGCGGCCCCTTCATGGAAATTTTCTTCCCCCAAGATAAATTCCTTCATGGAAAGATCCTTTCACATAACCTTCTTCCCTTGACGCCCCTTTAACGTGAAAAAGTCGCCCTGAAGACGTCTGTAAACGTCCTAATGACCATTACTGTATGTAAGCAATGGTCAAAGTTTGTGACTTGCAGCCCCTCCCCCGAGTACTGTGGGGGATTAAGTCATCCTGAAAGACATAATTATTAGGTTTTTCGACTATGCTGAACAAAATGGCTATCTCAAAATTTTGATCCAGTGACTCCGGGAAAAAAAGCGTGGGAGGGGGCCTACGTGCCCTACAATTTTTTTGTCACCAAAAGGGGCATTAAAACTTTTAATTTTCGTTATAATGAGCCCTCTCGCGACATTCTAGGACCACTGGGTCGATACGATCACCCCTGGAAAAAAAAATAACAAATACACATGCACCCGTGATCTGTCTTCTGGGAAAAAACACAAAATTACACATTTTGTAGATAGGAGGTTAAAACTTCTACAGTAGGGTCCTCTGATACGCTGAATTTGATGGTGAAAACTTGACGAAACTTATATATTTAGAATCAGCGTAAAAATGCGATTCTTTTGATGTAACTATTGGTATCAAAATTCCATTTTTTAGCGTTTCGGTTACTATTGAGCCGGGTCGCTCCTTACTACAGTTCGTTACCACGAATTGTTTGACAATGGGAAAATGCAAAATTTTAAATGCCGTTCTTTATCAAATATTGCATATTAGAATCTAGAAGAAAAAAGTAGATTTTATTTGATTTTTCTTCTTTTTTTAAATCACTTTTCTGACACAATGGTTAAATATGTTTATTTCCACGATTAAATACTCATAAACTTCTAAAAAAATATTCGTGGAATAAAATCTAGAGGCAATTTACTCCTTTTACTTGTAGATCCATTTTATGTAACTTTTTACAAGGGGCGCCAATGCTCATTTAGAAGTCCTCGCTATTTCCAGAGAAGATATGTGCACCCCAACCGCTTGCATAAACTAGACACAGTTATAAACTACTTTACATTTTTTAACAAACAATCTCATTAATACACTTTGGCTAGATGAAACACTTTGGCTCGACAAAATTTCATAACAATTTTCTCTATTGTTTGAGTACATACTAATTTTAATAGAATTGTTTTCCCAGAAAATGTGACCGACAAACCTGCTTCACATATTGCATCTAAAAAAATAGTGGAGAAAATGGGAATCAATCAAGCAGTTTAGATGCCCTTACCAAAATAATCGGTTTCCCTTGCAATAAACATCTTAGGATGGCATGTGTACCTTTGCTCATAGTATGGAAGAAGACTGCATGAAGCTCACCAAAACAAATGCTGTCTATAGCACATGTGCCCAAAACACTTGGTCCTAGGACCACACACGACATATATCACATAGCATATTTTATATTGCACTTTTGCACTAAGCTTAAAAGCGTTCATTACAGTGAAGTATAGATTCACCTTATTGATTTAAATAGACACATTCATAGTCAACCGTCAATTCGTAAAAGTAAAGAAAAAAGCTTACTCTATTACACAATTTTATTACAACAGGAAGATTGAAGACTAGTAAAAGTAGCCATTAGAATAGAAACATCTTATTTAATCTCGTTATTATTACAATTTATACTTTAATCGGTAAACCTTACTCACCCTTCTGAAGGATCCAAGGCAATATTCCTGGGGTTGGGTAAATCCTTCCAAATAAGAACTCTTCTTGATGAGCCATCAATACGCGATACTTCGACTCGATGGCTTCCCATATCCGCCCAGTAGATATTCCTAGCTACCCAATCGATAGCCATCCCCTCCGGATATTCTAGGCCAAATTCTACAATAACTTCTAAATGAGAACCATTCATATACGCTCTAGATATTGCCTTAGTGCCAATATCCGTCCAATAGATTCGACTATCGGTTATATCGAAGTCAATTGAACTGAAATAAAAGAAATAAGTTAGCCAACTAAAAATAAACATTAATTATTAAAACAAACTTAGAATAAACGCTCCCGTTCAACTGTAGCTTAATACTAGTTACAAGAGGTTGTAAGATATCTTTATATTTTATTCGACAAACACGGAAATCAGACTTCTATTTCAGCTCATTAATCACCAAGGGTTAAAAAATAAATAAAATATCCTTTCCCCCAAAAAAATAATGACAGAATGGGACAATAAGTTAGATGATTATGGCTAATATCTTTCCGTTTTGTTCCTGTCCACAGTTTCTAAATTTCTTCGTTTTTCTTCGTTTATGAAAGCTTCAATAAAATAGGTTGTGTGACAAAATAAAGTTGGATTCCATGTTGCTGCATGGGTTATACTCAGTAATTCTTCTTTTCTTCTAAATATTCTTTTCTAGAGAAAGATATCTTCTTTTCTTGTAAATAACAATAAAGTGTCCAAAAATAAATAACACAAATACCAAAGCTAGTAAATAATTTCACATTTCATACAACAAAATATGTGCCGCTGTTTCTGCTTATCAGCTACTAAACATCTTAATACAAATACAAAGGAGAGATAGAGAGAGAGAAAGGAAGAGTTAATGGGTGTAATAATTTTTCTAAAACTTCAAAATTTTTTAACAAATGCTCATTGGTTGTGTTAAAAAAGTAATAAAGTAATAAAACAAAGACCTACCTTGCTTCTTTAATTCCTTGAACTGGTATTAGGAAATCATTCCTGCTCTCGGTCTCTAAACTAATTCGTCGGATATCTTCTTTTCTTGTAAATAGCAAAAATGCTTCAGGTACTAGACAAGAGTGGCCGTCACTTGACAGTTCATAGCCTACAATTTAAAGCAGACATCACTAAAATAATAATTTGTTAGACACCAAGCAAAAATAAAAATAGAAATAATTAGTGCTGGAGCTGTGGACATAACAATTCAAAGTTTTACCCAATTAAGCTTTACTGAACCTTACTAAAATCTATTTTTATCGAGATAAGTACTTTACAGAAGCACATCGTAACAGTTCTTGAATGCTATAGTTAAATTCTACTAGATTTGAGAAACGGGTTCTCCAACCTCAAACAATGTAAAGAGGGTATAAGAGAGAAGATAATATCTTAGAAGAGAAGGAGAGAGGGAAAGAGAGAGTGTGAGAGAGACGGAATTTGTTCTTTCTCTGACACACTCTCTCTCAACGGTGGAGGAGAGCGTAAAATGTAACCTGAGGGCCGAGTCTCACCCCTTGACGTCCCTGCACTGAACTTATGAAGAAGTAATATTTTCTCGGGGGCTACTACCTTCTAGTGATTTTGTTTCTCCCTATTGTTGTATCTTTCTTAATTTATTTCTAGCGGCTTTTCTGCCGGTCCTTCTTCTCGTCGAATAGCTTTCCTTTTTTGGCCTTCTAGTTTTTATAAGTACATTCTAGATTTAAAAGTAGATACAATTACATTGAAAATAATTAAGAAGACAAACAGAGATTTTTACTCATAAACCTTTAAACTCTTCAGAATCAATTTTATATACTGTGACGAGAAAGCTATCTGAAGACACGACTTCAATCGTTATTAGTTTTTAGTGATTTTCTGTCTAGTAATGTTTAGGTCATTGAAGAATTTTGTTTTGATCGAAAACAACCCAGTAAATGACAGTGCTACCTTAAAATTTGAATAAAAGTGGTAACAGATTTGAATCTTATTTCTCTGGAAAATATTTGACTCATATTCTTGAAAATTAAAAGCTCATTAATGGACTTTACTAGCAGTTTTTTGATATACTGATATTCAAAAAAGGGGGGAAAGAAGGAAATCCCTCCACCCACAAATTGTTTTATAGGATATTCCATGGTGAATAACTTCTCTTAGCATTTACAATTTTAGCCGGCAGACTTTAACAATCCTAAAAGTAAACTTACCCATAGGACATGCACAAACATGGCCTGAAGGCTTGTAAAAACACAAATGAGAACAGTTGCCATTATTATTTGCACATGTATTCCAGCCTCTCTTTTTCGTCATATCAATAGCTTTTAGGCCCATTAGGTCTGGAAGCTGATCAATAACCACTCGTCGTTCATGAACATTTTTCTTGTGTGCTCGTTCAATGCTTCGATGCTGCCAATCGGTCCAATAGATATAGTCTCCCAATAATGTAAATCCAAAAATATGCGGAACTCCTTCAACAATCAGCTCTTTTCGTCCAGACCCATCCAAACTGGCAACCTTCAAAACAAGTACATGTTTAGAGTATCACCCATGTGCTAATATTTTTCTATAACTTTAGTAATGTATGCAATTTCAAAGACATAATTGTTTTTTAAAAACCATTTGAGAGACATAGGGCAAAAATTGAGGGATCGGAAACTCGCCAACTAAAAAAGAATTAAAAAAGTAACAAGATTAAAATCAGAATTTAATACTGGAAGAAAATTTCAAGCGTGCGAGGGACAAAGCCCATGCATCATTCAATCGAAGGATAAGAGACGCCATGATAACACATGTGCGAGGGCCGAAGGCCCAAGCGAACTGGACAGACGTGATGAAAACCATAAAGCGGGCCTTTGACGAAAATCTACCGAGGCCAAATTGAGGATTGATTACGACTATACAATCGCTTTCAACATGCGTGCATACAAGGGGGAGGGTTACTCCAACATATGTTAGTTCTGCAACGGATCTCCCTGTCCCAAAATGTTTTAAGAATGTGGCCTAGAAATGTACATTTATAGCGATTATCATTCTAATTACTCAAGGAAAAACTAACCATTACCCACTCCCCCAAGATTTGAATCTCAGTGTACATGTGGTCTTTACACATACTTTATTATTATTATTATTATTATTTTTATTTTACTTTCATTCTTTGCCTCTGAGTTTGGATTTCTATGCGAACACTAAACGAAAATATGGACGTGACGACAGTCGCACCTACCAAAAACTGCTAATGAGGAAAATCGAGCATTTGCCTTATATCTACGTTAAAACTTCTATAATTACTTACAACAATAAATCACGATGGAAAATCTTACTTGGATCACGTTTGGAAATTTTCCTTTTCCAAGAAAATATTTACGTGCTCAAGCTCATGTTTCCGAGATGAAAAAGAGAATAAAAAATCCTAAGATATCATATCGATTAACTAAAAGAAAAGTTCTGCCAAATGAAAATAAAGAGCGATATAAAAACCCTTAATACTATAGTCTCAAAATATTAATGATATTGATCATGGTCTCCACAATGCACAAGTTAAACTTTAATGTAAAGAGCGGACGACTCAGGAGATGGTAGCTAACCTTCCATATAAGACAATTTCCGTTTTTCTTTAAACTTCCAACATGGCGCTAATTTAATTTATCTTTTTAATTTGAAAAACTTTTCCCACAAAAGAGGTTTATTAAAGAAAAGTAATGAGCTACATTAAACCAAAAATAAGCAGAAATAAAGTCAAATTGTAAAACTACCACATATCACCCTCAATAAATAAATGAAAACCAAAATAAACAGAAATTACAATAAATAACCGAGTCAACCTAGCCTTACCTATCACCATCAAACCTTGCATAAAACTGACAAAGCTAACAGGCAAAGCTGACTAAATCCAAGGAGAAAAAAAAATGAATTTTGGACGTTCACGGGTGAATGTCGACATTGAGGGCCAGATAAAGGGCGATTGGAACGATTGGGCCCACTGGGGCCCCGCGTTTGAAAGGGCCCAGCGCTGCCATCAAAATGAACATTTTTTTCGAAACCGGCTCCAGATCATGGAGTAAGAAGCAGCCAGCTTCCCTCCAAACAAAAAACGCTACGTGGTTTGTTAATTTTTTTTTTAATTTCTTAAATTATTTTAAAATATTATTTTGGGACTTAACACAATTTGTGCAATATTTATAGTCATTAATTTTACCTGTTTCAAACATTTTTCACCAGGAAAACTGTAATGTTTTGTGTGATCCATTTTCTCGTCTGATCAATTCAACTCAAATTATCTATAACCCATCTTTTACAAAAAGAGGGCGATACACCCTTAAGATGGAGTAATAAAAAAATAATAAAAAAGCTATAAATAAATACAAATCAACACCAACAGACCATCAAATAAGTAATAATGTGAAATATTCTTAATAATTCCAATGGGCGTTGCTTCTGGAGGGAGATCATTTTCCAGGCTAAAACCAATAAAAAATTATCTGATGTCAACAATGAATCAAGAGAGATTAAATAGTTTAGCAATTATGTCGATTGTAAGTGGAGACGCAAGGAAATTACATTTTCAAAGCAGTTTTAGAAGAATTATAGAACAAAACTTAGAAGTTTTTAAATTCATTTATTCATATTCTGTTATGTAAATCTCAAAAGGCATTTTCAGCTGTTTCATAATATCTAGAGGACAAAAACGTAAATTAATGTAAGCTCAAAATGAGAACGAAAAAGGACAAGAGGACAAAAACGTTAGCTCAAAGTGAATAAAGTGGACCATCACATGAGGCAAGATAAATCTGAGAGATGTAAATGCACTGGTAAAAATGAACAAAATATACCATCAAAAGTGACAAGACTAATCCGTGAAGCTAAGGCAAGGAGCATTGAAAAAAATGTCTGAAGGAATGAACGAAAATGAAGAACAGGGAAAAATTTAATTAGAATACTTGCGAAAACGAGAATTGCAACGAGTCAATAAGGAAATTGAAAAACAAAGAAAAAGAAATGTGAAAGCGAGAATTACAACGAATCAAGAATGAAAACGAAGAACAAAAAAAAAATATGTGGTTAGAAGATATCCGACTGCGATAACAGAGAAATGTACAGTTAGAAGAACGACAACGAGAATTATAACCAACAGTGGGAATCAGAACGTGTCTAAAATAAAAGTGAAGAACAGAGAATTGTAGGGTTAGCAGACATTCGAGAGAGATGCCGTAAACTACGCAAGTAAACTACGAAAGATGCCGTAAACTACGCAAGTTTTAATTACAAGTCAATGGAACCCTTCGACGTTGAATGTATTCACTGTGGAGTCCTCCATTTTCCCGAAGGAAAAGTAGTCAACAAAGGTGATTTATTTCAGGGTTGCTGTCTGCTTTGTCAGATTGCATTGTCACCTCCACAATTTCCCAACGAATTGGTTTGGCCTGTTTAAGGACATCACTTGCTCTCTAAAGAGTTCAACGAACATACGAAACTTGAACTCATGTGTTGCTTTAGCTTTATTGAACGTAAGCGATGATCAAACCATCAATAGTCGTAAAGTTTTTGGCTCCAAAGTAGCTGCACTAATTTATCATAAAATCAATGTAGTGGCACATCCATCATAGACCCTTGAAGACCTGAAGGTGATTTTGAGCCACATTAATAGGGCCAAATGTACTTTTTAGACCTTGATGAATCTGCTAAAGAGCACCTTGCACATCCTTTAGATCATGGGATCTCTCGTAATCCAATGGATTTCTTGGAAGAAATATTGCGAGACATAAACAACTAAGTAAAAGGTTACGTGAAAATGTGAAAAGTGGAGGATGATTTAAATCAACCTGTTGCTTCGCTAGGGAACAACCTCTCATAGAAGATAAGTGAAAATGAGTCAATATTTAAAAGCCTGCCACGTAGACGTTGGTCCCCGGGTACTATATATATATATATATATATATATATATATATATATATATATATATATATATATATATATATATATATATATATATATATATATATATATATATATATATATATATATATATATATATATATATATATATATATATATATATATATATATATATATATATATATATATATATATATATATATATATATATATATATATATATATATATATATATATATATATATATATATATATATATATATATATATATATATATATATATATATATATATATATATATATATATATATATATATATATATATATATATATATATATATATATATATATATATATATATATATATATATATATATATATATATATATATATATATATATATATATATATATATATATATATAATATATATATATATATATATATATATATATATATATATATATATATATATATATATATATATATATATATATATATATATATATATATATATATATATATATATATATATATATATATATATATATATATATATATATATATATATATATATATATATATAATATATATATATATATATATATATATATATATATATATATATATATATATATATATATATATATATATATATATATATATATATATATATATATATATATATATATATATATATATATATATATATATATATATATATATATATATATATATATATATATATATATATATATATATATATATATATATATATATATATATATATATATATATATATATATATATATATATATATATATATGTATATAGGGGTGGCGAAGCGCCACCCCAACAGCTAGTATATATATATATATATATATATATATATATATATATATATATATATATATATATATATATATATATATATATATATATATGTACACTAAATTTAATATACAGAGGGCCCAGCAAAAAAAAGGCCCCGCACCTAGTCGAACCGGCCCTGTCAACATTCTTCAATTTCGATCTTTCACGGTAGCATATACACACGTTACTCTGAATGTCCAAAATCTGGTTAATGTCAACATTCACTTATGAATGTTGGAGATACCTTTTTCTCCGCTTGGATACAATTAGCTTTGCGAGTCAGCTTTTTCTATCTTATGCAAGCTATGATAGTAAAAGTTCAAGTTATTATTTCTTACAAGATTAATGCACTATGAATTAGATTAAAAAACATATGGATAATACAATTACAGTCAAAATAAACGAACTTCTCTAATGAAGATCAGGAAACTCAATTGCACTTGAAAAAAAATCAACAGTGACAATCTTGATAAAGACCACTTAAAACTTAAGAAAAGGCCTTAAAAAAGGGTTACAAGTTTCTATAGCACATTAGCAGTGCTTCCTTTCAACAATTAAACCAATCACAGGGCCACGAGCCATGATTTGAATCTACTGAGGAAACTGAGGATATAAAATAACTATACACTATACGTGATAATAAGTACATGTGACAATCAGTACATGGACGGACAGAAGGTCAAAATCCAAATAATTAAGAAGCAATAATTAGAAATATCGCCACCAAACAAAGAAGAAACAAAAAAAAAGAACATTTTGGGATCAATTCTGGTTGAAGCGATTAATCAGAACATTTAATTGTCAGGGGGAAAGCTATTAACTGGAGAAAATCATTCACGCGAATAAATAGTGGTGATATCATGTTATTAACCTTTGCAAGCTCAGAGCAATAATAATTTCACAGGCTATTATACCTGTTCTTTATTGAAAGGCTTGGTTTGTTCTTTTTCCTACCCGTTGGAAAAATCGAGCAGTAAAAGCTCATTAGAATTTACCATAATACTTCAGTTCGTTCAACTTAAAACATGAATTTCTGCCAACAAGAAAGTCAGAAAAGGTTATGCGGTTCTAACATGATGAATTGAAACTGCTACAGGTGTTGCAGAGGCTTATCTTATAGTCACGTAGCAGATTATAATCACTACAATTTACATATGCCATGTCAATGACAATCATTTGAAAAAAAAAGAAAATACAAAAGGGGACCCACTCCTCCATATAAATAAAATTTTAGGTTAAGAGTACAGTATTTTCTTACTAGGGCGAACTAATGAAAGACAAGATGAATTATTCCACCGAGAGAGAATTTTAGGGCACATAGATTACAAAAAAGAAGTATTTCCGGAGGTTTTGATGGTATGATGGTTCCTTCTTTGGTCAATGTGTGGGGAAGATTACCATTCAGAACATAATATGGGTGAGTCTGATTGACCTAAGCATGGATATTTCCGGTATGGCTACAGGGCAAACAAGTTGACTAGTTAAATTTTTCAAAAGTAATTGTTAAAAGAATACTAAAAATATGAGGAGGTATATCCATATAAGTATGCGTCCATTAATGTTTGCAGCACAGAGAGCACTTTATGATTAATGTATTAACCAAGATCTTTTTGACAGCAATGGTTTATTTTTATTTACTTTAAGCTTTTGTTTTTAAAAGCCAACTTGCGGCTTGTATTTTGTTAGATACACACATAAATTATACCCATTCCTTCTCATAGCCCTAAGGAAGAAAAATGAAAAGGCACGATCTCTGGAAAATGCGGAGGCGAATTCACGTCGGCTTATCTCGTATTCCATATCGTGCAAATCATATATTTTTTTTTTATAAATTGTTCTTTTTAATTCCTTCATCATAGAGCTTTGAATAGTGACTGCAAGTTTATTATATTTATTTCTCTCAGATAGGGACAAAACTAAAGTTAGAATATTTCGGTGGTCACATTGGGCATAGTGAATACGAAACAGCTACCAGTCAATCAAGCAACAAAAGTGTTTTTTTCAAGAATTAAAAATCTTATAAAACTGATCAAAAATTTTTCATCGTGTATAAAAACAGTTTTTCCATGAAAAACTGTTCACAATCAAACTTCTTTTTTCTTCTTTATTCTTTAGGACCATCATATAGCTTTGAGGCTCTGGGGTTGTCTCAGTCACTCTTGCCATAGGGCTAGGTGTCATAGTATTTTTAGAGTGCAAAATTCAGAAATAATTGACTGTCAAAATGCTTTGTTACTATTAAATAAACGCCAAGAACGAGGCTAAGACTCAGCTCACGAGAATGTGCTGAAATGACAGAGTCGGAAAAGGCGATAGTTGCAAGGCATTTGTCAGAAAAGACATCTTTCAACAAATGAGGAAAGAAACACATTCATTAAAAGACATTTTCTAGTAAAATGGCTAGGATTAGGTTATTCTCAGAGACTTGAAAACATGCAAGCTTACTTGAAATGAAATTATTACGACAACGATTTCTTTCTTGATGCATGCTTGCTCAGTAATTCAAATCTTTATTCGCTTTTTGGTAGTGTTATTCTTCCAATGGCCAGTGTGTTTGACCATGAGTCGTCATAGTCTTTGGCTTTAGGAATTAAAAACCCACTAAAATTGCATACCCATCCTTCCTAAACAAAAAGAAAAAAATACCTCGATTTTATCAAGTTTAGCATCACACCAGTAAAGTTTTTGCTCAACCAAATCGACAGCAATTCCATTTGGCCAGCCAAGTGATGTATTTGCAATGATTTTCCTTTCACTACCATCCAAATAGGCTCGCTCTATGAGTGCAACCTTTCCCCAGTCTGTCCAAAACATTAGACCAGCTTCAGGGTGAAGAGCCAATGCTCGAGGTTCATCTAGCGCTTCTGATATAACAATCTGAAATAAGCAAAAGCATAATCCATGAGAGAAATATACCGGATTATGATACCCAGCCTCGTATTGGGCTTAGGTCCAACCCGATGAATCGACGCAACAATTACGCGAAAATTCATTTCGAGGCGGTCACATTGTAATGGGGCTATATTTCGTCAAAATAATAAAATGCAGGAGAATATATGAGAGTTTTGGGATTATTCGTGAACATTATGTGTTTTAAGGAGGGTGAGACAAATCCTCCCTTTTCCTGCGTCTCTGACTGACTCAATGTATTCTGTAGAATAAACAACTAATCGCTAGTTCACTAACACTGAATAGTAGAAAAGAGTGCAAGTACTTGGTCACAAAGGTTAATGAATATTCAGTTCAACGGGTTTAGCTAGATGCAATAGGAAGCATGGTCATTTCATAATTATAAAAAGCATAGAAATAACTTATTATTACTAGAAAATACAATTCTCACAAAAAAACAAAGTTAAAAAAGGAAAAAAAAGTACAAATAAAACTTCAGTAGCAAGAAACAATATTTATAAAAGCACGAGCAATAGCAAAAACAAAAAGTTGTAGGCAGTGTCACAAAAAAAGAAGAAGAAAGTGATGTTCCAATTACCAACAGCAAAAGGCTTAGAAATTTCAAATGCCTTCAGCAACCAAGAAGTAAAGAACATATGCCGAAAACAATACAAAAGAATTCTCTTAGAGAATATTTAAATTTAATATTAGAGAATATCGTAAAACTTTGGACCCTAGCTTCCCTATTTCCTGCTTTCTCTATGCCATGTACAGGACTGCAAGTTCAGCCTCTTTCTTTTCAGCTTCAAGCCTCTGTTTATCCAATTTATCCTGTTCATCCACTAGGGTATAGTTCATAGCTGATCTGGCCACAGCAGGTTCTTTGTGATCGGCACAAGATCTGGTCTGTTCTCATAATTGCGAAGACCATCAGCAACAAAAGCTTTAGCGTTTAGGGTCCGCTCCTCTGTACAGGCTTGCACGCTAGTCATCAACTGAGCTGAATGAGAAAATTCTCGCTCTACGCCTGTGCTTCCGGGGCAGAGTGACAGAGTTACTCTAACTACTCGAACCAGGGCCTGATATTACACACCACTAGCTTGTGTCTTCAGTTCGAGGACCTTTTGCCAATAACTAGTGATTCGTGTACTGTTCGTAGGTAGTGACACAGGATCCAAATAAACTATTAACTATTCTCCTTGGACTTTCTCTATATTCCTCTTAAACGGATGTTTTTTTGTTTTTTTTTTTGCCGACGTGCAGAATATCGCTGCAACCCATCGGGTGGGAATCTGGCTTGGAAATGCCAAAACAGATAAGGATTTTGAAAAAGTAGCTTTGACATGCTTCCTAACTCGCAGGAAAAAAATTCCTCATCTTTCTTAGACGCTTTTGAAGGAATGACAGGGTTCGCTCGTTACGCAAAAGATGATCTAGATATACTTCTGTAGTACTGTCTACGCCTTCATATCCTACGGCAAGGCGATGGTTGTCATCATCGGCACGTGCAATCTGCTCCAAAAAACGGTGCACAAGTGTCGCAGCTCGAAACTCAGCACACGAATCAACGTCTCTTGCCGTTGAAACACCTCAGTGAATGCAATGAAGGTATTTGCAAAGCTCACAACAAACTCAATTCCAACTTCCATTGTTGACTTTCTTAGCCAACTGACAATTTTCAGGTTTTTCGGATTGAACTTAAGGTACTTTAAGCTCTTTTTTGTTGGCACGAATTTCAGGAAAAATTATAAAGGACAGGTCATTACACGATGAAGCAGCTTCCAGCTTCTCCTGCAGTACGCCTTGCCTTGGGGATTTGCTTTACGAACGTATGATACGAACCTTAACTCTAAGCTGACACTGGCTAAAATTGTCACAACGAGCAGGCCATCCGCTGAAAAAATGGTAAACAATAATGATTATATCGGAAAATTTCCCCCGAGTTGCTGTAGTTCTTTTTGGAACACATTATGCACTGCAAGAATGTTGCAAGTACCAATATCTAAAAGACCTTTTGAAAACTACCTTTTCTTTCCCGAGTCGACGATTGAACAAACTTTCTTATTAACAGCTGGACCATCCCTCGCAAGCGTCAAAAATATCTCAAATGGAAGTCCTTCGTCTTCTAAGCACTGGAGAAGCTTCTTTCTAAGATCCTCACTGGTAGCATGTCCCAGCCAATATGTTTTAAGATGCCGAGTAATAACTAGTTTTTGCTCCTCCGAAAACTATCGGTCTTGTATTTAGAGTGTTTTCAACCTAGCATTGTTCGTGATCTCATCATATTGCAGTAAAAAGTCAGGCGTCTATATGTTTTCAATTAAAATATCCCTAAAATCTACTGTCAACAAATACGTCTTTTTGGCATTTAACGAGAAGCTACCGGACAGCACTAGGGAAGACAGTTCGAAAGACATCGGCAATATCATCACACACAACAGCAGCGAAAGAACTGGCAATGATCTTCAAATCCACATTATTTCTGTCCTTGCAGCCACAAGTCTCCCAAAACATCTCAAGTTTCTTCTCTGGTATAGCATTTCCAGCTTGAGACACGTTTTGGGTTGAAGTTGATGCAGCGAGTCCGGCTAGATGCGGTTTTAGCACAGTGGGCGCATTCATCTTATGTCCCTTTACAGAAGCATCTCGAAGAAGAACTTGAAATTCTTTTTGAAGAAGACTCAGCTCTAAACAGGCACCTGGAGAAATCCAGAAAGGTAACATGAAGGGTGCACGAAAGCACAGAATGGCTTATCGCCAACCACCCATTGCAATTCCTGGCAAAGGACAGAGTCGAGGATCAGCACCGCGAGTATGGCCTTTCGAGCTGAAACTGTAATCTTTACCTTTTTCTTACATAGTAGCCAAAAATCAACAATCGCATTAAAAAAAAAATTTTCTTTTGCGAACAAATACTAAAGTGACAGTGATTCAGGAATCGAAGCTTTGATACAAACAGTAATTTGTAATCTTGAAAACAAATTTTCCGGAATTCCAAAAAAGAGCCAGAAACCATCGAAAATCGGACCAGGTCGGAATAAAAAACTGCAGCAATAAAATCGCCATGGCTGAAAACTATAAACTAGAGGTCTGCAGTCCCCCACTGTGAATAGTACCAGATAAATATGCTCAATACACTCAGGGGCGATATTTGATAATAGCGACTGGCAACTAGCGACATAATAACCAACAATCCTAACCGGTTATTTATTTTGTTTTATACTTTCAGTAAAGCGCTAGTCAATTTAGAACGGTATGGATTTAGGGGTGATTACTTTGTTCGCTTTTAAGTTTCAACTTCGGTCTTTAGTTTCATCACAAAAACAGTGTTTTGATTCTATTAGTAACAGATAAAGCCAACAAGAACACTGTTTATTTCTTACTTTTTGACGTCCCTCAAACTTATCGGTCATAATTTGTATCCTCTACTGGTAATAGGTAAAAATACAAAAAGAAAGGCAAAAACTAAACATGTAACTGAACAATCTTGTCCAAAATATACATCTTCTCAACAGCCCGTTTGGGTGGATGCTCAGTGCAAGAAGGCCTTTGAGCAGCTATGGTAGGATTATTCATCTCGAATAAAACATATCTTTTCTAGGAAATTGACTGTTTCACCATACATTAGTTCCCTAGATTGATGAAAAAAAAACCCTCAAAGCATGAAAAAACAAATAGAAACTTTAGTGGCAGGTTTACCAAAATAGTGGCAAAAAGTGACCCGTCCCAAAAAAGGGATATGATTTTAGAAACTGCGGCCCATTCCTGTTCATCTCTTCATCCCATTCTTCAATTGGCCAAGTATGACCTTAAGATTATTAATTAGAAAAAAGTCTTTCAGAGAAAAGTACAGAATTACATTAAACCGAAGATGAACAGAAATAAATTCAAATAATTTTTCAAGCGTAAAAGTACCATAAATCGCCATCAATAAATACATGAAACTCAAAAACATTAGAATTTACAATAATAACAAAGTCAAACTAAAAAAGAACAGAAACTACACCAAAGAGGAGAAGGGTTAACACCCTTTAAAGGCCAGAACACAATTTGTACTTTACTGAAAACAATCCTTATTTCGAGCTAGGTGCTTTAACTTCTCCTAACATAGAAAAAACCATCATAGCCAATGTGGAGTGACAGCTATATATATATATATATATATATATATATATATATATATATATATATATATATATATATATATATATATATATATATATATATATATATATATATATATATATATATATATATATATATATATATATATATATATATATATATATATTACATTCAAAATAGGTCCCAGCGTAAATTATCATGTTGGGACGACCCCCCCCAAAAAAAAAAACATATATGTATATATATACTAACACAAAAAAAATAATTAATAACTTCCTCGGAAAAACCTCTCACTCCCCCCGCCCCCACTAAAAAACAATCCCAACATTCTTAAATTAATATACGAACAGGAACATACTGATATTCATTCCTAAAAGAATTAACAATTATGGATTGATTAAAGTTGAAAAAGAGATGAGATTTATAATCTATTTTGTAGCATTATACCTTATTCTGTTCCCAATAGATTATATCTATAAGATTTTGACAACATAACTGCACTCAAACCCTTTTAATTTTAATTCAAAAGTAGCAGCCCAGAGAATTTCAACTTAATACCTTGTTCCTTTTGTATATGTTGCTGATAAGTCCTACAGACAACCAGTATGCAAACAGTGCCTTTTGATTTAGTTTTACGACAACATAAACTTTATCTGAAATCTTTACTTTATAACATATTCCCGTCAAAAATAGCCGTCTATGCCATTTTGATAACCTGAATACACTTAAGCTATTTTGATTCAGTTTAATAGTAGCAGTAGTAGAAGTAGTAGTAAAAGTTATAAAAATATTAGTAGTCCCGAAAGTTTTAGCATAAAAATCTAACACGTTGCTGGGATATTGCTGATAGCCCTTTGGTAATTCGTATGTCTATGGTATTTTGACTTAATCCAACATCCTCCTTAAAATGCCTGTAAATATTCAACCTAATGCTCTAAGCCGTTCTTTAAATATTGCTGATACGCCCTGGTGACAACGTGTATCCATATGCTGTGTTTTGATTTTGTTCAACACCCACCTCACAGTCCCTGAAAGTTCTACCTTAATACCCTATGCATTAACACTAGTAGCAGTCGAGATAGTATTGGCAGTATTCATATAGTGCCTTTCTGGTTCGTTCGAAATCCCTTCAACAAACCCTGACAGTTTCAACTTAATACTTTAAACCGTTACAGACATGTTTAGCCTTGTCAATAGTAGTCCTAGCAGCAGCAACAGTGCTACTACTAGTAGGAGATTTAGGAGTATGCATAAAGTGCCTTTTTATTAGTTCAACATCCATCCTCAAAATGCCCTGAAAGGCTCAACTTAAAACTCTCTAAACGTTCCTGAAATATTTCTGATACACCCTTTTGACAGCCTGCATAAATTCAGTGTGTTTCGATTTAAATCAACATACCCCTCAATGTTTCCAAAAATGTCTGATCAATACCTTTAGCCTTAGTAGTAATATGAATTTACTACCTTTTTGTATGTTCAGCTTCCCTTTCGACATGTACTAATAGTTTCAACTTAATACTCTAAGCTATTCCTGAAAAATTGCACATGCACCCTTTTGACAACCTGCATTCACAGAGTGGGTTTTGATTTAGTTCAACATCTCCCTAAACATTCCAAGAAAACTTCACATTAATACCCTTAGCCTCTGCAGTAGTAGTAGTGGCAAAAGAGGTAGCATGAACAGAGTGCCTTTTGATTTGTTCAACATCCACCTTAATATAGCCTGAAAGTTTTAAGTTAATTTTCAAAGCCGTTCCTAAGATATTGTTTATTAACCTTTTAACAACCTGAATGCACAAAGTGTGCTTTGATTTAGCTCAAACACCCCATAAATGAACGTTTTACCTTAAAACCACTAGCCTGAGTGGTAGATGTAATCAGAGTAATAGTATGAACACAGTGCCTTTTGGTTGGTTCAACATCCCCCGTAACTTACGCGAGAAGTTTCATCTTATTGCTCTAAGCCATTCTTGAGATATTGCTGATAAACCCTTTGACAACCTACGCGCATATAGCATGCTTTGATTTAGTTCCCCCAAAATCCCCCTAAACATTCCTTCAAAGCTTCACTATAATACCCTTGACCTCACTTAGTAGTTGTAGCAGTATTCACGTAGCGCCTTTTGTTTTTTTTAAAAACCCCTCAATATAACCTGAAAGTTTGAACTTAATACCCCAAGTAGCTCCTGGAATGTTGCTGATAAGTCCTATTGACAACCTGCATGCACATAGTAGGTTTTGAATTAGTTCAAAATCTCCTCAACATCTTTTGAAATTTTTACCTTAATACCCTTAGCTTTACCTGTAGCAGTAGTAGTAGCAGTTGCATGCAAATATTATTTTTTGGTTAGTTTAAAATCCCCCATAACATACCCTATAAGTTTCAAATTAATTCTCTAAGCAGTCCTAAGATATCGCGGAAACGCCCTTTTGACAACCTGCATGCAAAAATTGTGTTTTCATTGACTTCAAATTCTCACTCAATATTCCCTAAAGTGTTCGCTAAATACCCATAGCCTTAGTAGTAGCAGTAGAAACAGGAGTAGCTGTATGTACATATCGACTTCTGGTAAGTTAAGCATCCCCCACAAAATACCCTATAAGATCCGACTAATTTCTCTAAGTCGTTCCTAAGATATTGCTGATACGCCCTTTTGACAAACAGCACGCACACAGTGTGTTTTGATTTAGTTCAACTTTCTGTTCAATATTACCTAAAATTGTACCATCCTTAGGCCTAGTAGTAGTAGTAATAGTAGTAGTGGCAGTAGCAGTATGTACATGTTGCCTTTTGGTCAGCACCCCCCTCATCATCTCCTGAAAGTTTCAAGTTAATACTTTAAGCCGTTCCGAAGATATTGCTGATACCCTCTTTTGACAACCTGCATGCACAAAGTGTGTTTTGATTAATTCAACAAACCCCTTGACATGCCCTGAAAGCTTCATCTGAATGCACTTGGCCTTTTTGGACGCCAATGATCATGCAACAAGGGACACGAAACAGCCCCCCCTTTCCCGATAACAAAAACTATATGTAAACAATGGGCGAATTACAGCCCATGTCCCAAGGGCACTGGGGACATAGTAATTGGACCTATCAATTGTGCAGAACAAAATGGGTATCCCAAAATTTTGATCGGATCTTCGCGGAAAAAAGGCTCGTGGAAGAAGGGTGGTTGCCCTCCAATCACTTTTGAATCTTAAAAATGGCACTAGAACTTTCAATTTCCAATCGAATAGGCCCCCTTCAAAGTTTGCGCAACCACCCCTTACACATGAAGTGGCTCTGGAAAAAAACATGGAAATAAGTAATAATATACTGAAGCCTTATGGCTCTTTACTATTGGCACCGCTATAACGCTGTCTCGGATAGGGAGAAACGGAGGCTTTGAAACGGAGAAGCAAAGTTATTCTAAAGCTTGCAAAATATTCGGTGGATTTCCACAAAAATTGATTTTGCTCAAGCCTACGAGAGTTTCAACCTTTGTGAACGAGAGAAGTGAGAGCGACCCTTAAATGTTTATCATCAAGACAGGTAGCGGAAGGGATTATCGAATCTAAACCAAATTTGCTAGGTAGTGAAAGCAAGTTCCCTAGTTTTGCCTTTTTGGGATCCGTATCCGCTCTGGGCTTTGCGGGAAAGGGAAAGATGATCCCTAGTTGTTGTTTTTTTCACACGGGCTACTAGAGCAGTTGGTTAGATCTTAACTAAACTTAGTGGGAAGTAAAGTGTACTAGTTGTGTTTTTGGGGTTCAAACAACATCAAAACTGCGTCAAAGGATAGAAAGGCCAACATAAAGTTTTGTTAGAATATTAGCATTGAATATGAGTTTTACTTTTGATCATGTTCAAACTTTTGACAAATACATGCCAGTCAGCCATAGATATAAATTCTACATGCTTATAATGATAGTGGGATGATGCCGATTTATTCTGGTTGTGGCACGACTTCCAACTCTGATTGAGATTCAAAGTATACTTGTCCTTTTTGGTACTAACGTGCTATAGCAACCACACCCGAGAAGTGAATTTAGGTTAGTGCTAATGAAATATACCAAAATATACTAGGCTAATTATCTCCGAATGCAGACGGAGAAACCGGTTTCCTCAGATAAAGAACAACAGTGTGGTCGCTATAACACCTAAGTACCGTCTTTATTTTTACGGCAACAATAGCAATTACAAGTGTAGGACCCATAATTAAGTTTGGTGTTAGAGATGGTGAAATGCGACAATTGAACATTTGTCATTTGCCGTTTCGAAATCCAGGCTTAAAAGCTAATAATAAAATACGTATTCCAAAGTTAATTTCGTGTCATAAAATTAAGTCCAGACCCCCCCCCCCCCGAAAAAAAGTACAGTGCTTCTTTGGGACTGTATATTTGACATTGTTCTTAGCAAAACTGAACCAAAAAATACACATTTCCACATCGGTAAATCGACAAATACAAAAAATGGAAGATTCCGAAGCTCTACCATAGTAAAGCTATTTTACATACAAAAGGTAGAAATCCCATAATAGTTGCTTAACACAATTATATAATTGATTAGTTAATATAGCACGTTTTGTTTATCAATAGTTAAAAATGGACATATGAAGGGGAAGGAGGACGTTTAGGCCCGTGACCCTTGGAGTATCGAAATTTTTTAAGTCCTGTTCCCCCCCCCTCAACTTTGCCCCTTCCTGAGGTCGAAAGATGTAATGTCACACCTTGAAGAATAAGATGATATTTCATTATAACATGGCTTAAACGACGTTGTTTTTGCTAGAATAGCCAGCAATCAAGCCTTCCTTAAGGATAGCAATATTTCCAAATTAATTTGCAATAATGGCATTAACTTTCTTCCATTAGTATGTGCCACACCGCTTCATTTTTAACCAGGCCACTTTCCATGGCATCAAATCAATTTCCACCACTTTGAACCACGTTCAACCACACCGAGCAACTATCTCAGCTATTGTACACTCCATCAATACCGTAATAATGAAATGGTTTTCAATAATTCTATGCTAAGTGTCTACTGCTCCTACCGGGGGGACTTGATCGAGTCGCATTAAGAATTAGGTTGGATATTAACTTTTTTTAAAAATAGGCGTAATTCTGATAACACTATTTAATCAATTTGACTTTATTGACTTAGTCCTTCATTTCAATAAACAACTATAACATAAAAATAGAAACAACATGACACAAAAATCATTAGCCAAATATTTAGCAAGACAATGCAATATTTGCTTTTCTATGTACGCCAAATCAGGTTTTCCGTACGGATGCATAAGCACTAACTTGTTATTTAAATGTAAACATGGTTGCTCGTTTAGATAAACTTAAAAAAACTGACTTTTTCAGAACAGGTGTGACAACATTCTTTGAATAAAACCAGTGTTATTGAAGATGGTACGATCATAATCAGATGCCATAATATAAAACCTGTTCATCTGAAGAGAAAAAAGATTCATTCCTAAGTGTTTTTACTTCTATAAGCTATTACATTAATAAATCAAGTTTTGTGCAGAAATTAAATAAAAAACAAACAATTTTTTCATTGAAAGCAAGGCGCAACATTAAAACTTAAAATGAACAGACATTATACTGAACAGAGGGGGCTGCCCCTTCCTCAACCCTTGCTCCTTTAAGCTAAAGTTTGGTCTTGTTTCCTTAATCTTTAAAAACGACTACTGAAACACAAGGACCGTTTAATATGAATAATATGCTTTTTAAAGCACTAAAAAACTTTAGCATAACGAGCGAGGATCGACGAAGGGGCAGCCTCCCTGATATACGAAATAATTTCAGTTCGTATTAAGTTTTAGTGCTCCTCCTTATTTTCAGTTGAAAAGACTTGTTTTATTTTATTTAATTCTTGATTGCTTTTCAAATAATGCTGAGAAATCAGGCTCCACTACCACGGAAAACTCTCCCTCCCCATGAGAAAATCCTCTAGAGGGTTTTCAATTCCGGTAAAAATTTACCCTTGACATTTACCCTTAACATTTCCAGCCGTAAAACTGAGCCCGCAAAGAGAAAGTAAGACAAATGCAGACACAAAGTGTATTTTGATTTAGTATAGTACACTCGTGATCATTCCTCGAAGTTTCACCTTAATACCCTTTGTCATTTCGGACATACAAATGCCCCAGGGCCTGTAGGGGGCGTACTATCCCCAGAGACGTAGTTATTAGACCTTTTGACTATTTTAAACAAAATGCCTGTCAAAATTTCGATAAGTAATGGGCATCTAAATAGGGCGAGTGGGGGAGGGGCTGGCTACCCTCAGATCATTTTCGATAATCGCCCTGAACATGCTCTGAAAGTTTAAACTTCATACTCTAAACCAGTTCCTTGATATTACTGATACGCTGCTTTGACAACCAGATTACACATACTGTGTTTTGATTTTGTTAAATACCCTCGTCAACATTTCCTGATAGTAGTCGCAGTTATAAGTAGTTGCAGTGTCAGTCAGGAGTAGTCGCAGTCGCAAATATTCGTAGTCAAAGCCGGAAGTAGGCACAGTTACAAGTAGTCACCATTGCAAGTAGTGGTAGTAGCAATTGCAAGTGGTCACAGTTGTAGCCACAGTAGCAGTGACCCTGAAAGTTTGAAGTTAATACCCTTAACCGGTCCTATATTACAGATATGCCTGTTAGATAACCTGGATACACATGGTGTCTCTTGATTTAGTTCATCATACACCTCAACATTCTCCCAAAATTCCACCTCAATACCCTAACTGTTTTCGAACACCTCCCGGATCAAATATTCCCTCTTTTCCAAATGATAAATCCCGCATTTAAAAACGGGCAAATTGCATAATTTACATTCCTTTCCCCGGGGGCTATGGGGGACATGCATCCCCGGAGGCAGCATAAAAGAAAGTAATATTTGCACTTCAAGAGATTTATCATTTTGCGGGTTTTCTGGGCATTGCTTTGTGTTGTCCTTGATACTTCGAATTCTTAAGTTTTGGAAAAAGATTCATGTGTCAAAAATGTATATGTGAATGTCCAAAGACACGTTGAAGTATAAACAAGATTCAACTTCGAAGGCTCCATTTTTGAGCCTGGAGAAGTCAGGGTACCAACATTTGCCAGAAGCACTAGAGCTCTATCGCCTTATGTCGAAGATTTTTCCAATCCAAGATGTTATGAAACGAAGATTGATGCAGACTGAGCCACCGAGCATAGTGGATTCCATAGAAAGTCAGATTTCTGAAAATGTGTCCGCCAATAAACATTCTGAATACTTGTTGATACAGAAGAATGGTTCCAAAGATGTTCGTTTTGCAGTGGCACTAATCAGTGTGTGTCTTGGGGGGAGGGGGCATATTCCCGTTCTCCAATTTTGAAAAAATAAGCTTTGGGGAATTTTCATTGAAAACTGAGAAACAAGACAAATTTATCCTCCTCTCCGTCCAAGATATCAAATAATGGATTTTCGCCCCTTAAATTTTCCTGAATTGACACCAGTGTCGTTTGGTCATATCAAAATGTTGTTGCAATAGCTTTTGATTAATGAAAATCGACGAAAAAAGGGGAAACAAAAAGGCAAAACTATTTATTTCCTTTGTTTCTTCTTTTTTTTCATTTTTCTTTAATTTTCATTCAACATGTGTAGTCAGTGATATTTTAGAACCTGTGTAGTGGCTCTTGATTCTTCCATTCAGCACCGTTGTTGTTGTTGAGAGTAGATCCGGAATTGATTTTGACCTACAAAACTACCTCAAACATGCTGACTCAAACTACATAAACTAGCGCTTTATTGAAAACTGAGCTTGCTTTGGTGTTTCAGAAAATTATAATTATTGATCATGGCCGGTATGACCATCGAGTCTTATAAATTAGTTTGTTATTTTCTATACACTACTGGGGGACTTTTCTGCTCCTAAGAGAAAATACAGTTATTTTTGCATTGGTTTTGTGTTGTCCTTACAACGCTAGTTTTCAGAGTTCTTAAAAAAAATATCACGAGCTAGTTTATTTGAGCTAACTTTGCAGATAAATCTTGCAAAATCTGCAAAACAATAATTTTTGTTCGTTTTAAGCTTCGATTTCGCTCTTTACTTCCACAATATTTTATACATATATATATATATATATATATATATATATATATATATATATATATATATATATATATATATATATATATATATATATATATATATATATATATATATATATATATATATATATATATATATATATATATATATATATATATATATATATATATATATATATATATATATATATATATATATATATATATATATATATATATATATATATATATATAGTTAATCCTGTTGAGACTTACTTATCTTGAATCCATATCAAACTGAGGTGTTTTCATACAATGAACTGGACCTGTGACTCGAGATCTCCTAGTATATAAAATAGAATAAACAAAGTATTTAAGACACGTATAAAATTGTATTTCACGAAGCATTAGAAACAACAAAACAAAAAACAAGATGACTTATATATTTCTAGGAGACAACTTAACTTTAAAACCACACTTCGGTCTTGTTACAAGCTCAATTAACACCGGCACATTTTCAAATTTTTCTAAACTCGTGATTTTGAATTTTCTTAAAATGCTGCCAACAACCACCTTTTCTTCCATCATAGCAAACTTTTGTCCTATGCAGTTTCTAGGGCCTGCACTAAAAGGGATATATGCATATGGATGTCTCCCCATTGAATTCTCGGGTAAAAAACGATCGGGATCGAAGCGTTCAGGGTCTTTAAAATAGGTAGGATCTCTATGCATTAAAAATGGGACAATTGATACTGCAGACCCTTTAGGGACAATAAAACCGTCCATCTCAATATCTTCAGTAGCATGGCGAGAAAATATTGGAACACTGGGGGAAAGTCTTTGGGCCTCTTTAATACAACATTCCAGATACTTCAAATCTGTTAAGTCCGCCATTGTAAAGTCTCGTTCAGGGTCATCTCCAAATATTAAATCCAATTCTTCGTGAACTCGCTCTTGGATCTCTGGATGACGACCGATAAAAAATAGACACCACCCTATACCAGCAGCTGTGGTATCATGCCCTTCAAACATGAAAGTATCAACCTCTTCTCTTATATCAAAATCAGATAGGTACTTCCCATTACCAGAAGCTTCAATAAGCAAATCTAGAAATGCAAGGCGTTTTTTCTCGACTGGTTTATCTATACCATTTTCATATCTTGCCTTAAATTCAGTTTTCTTCTCTGCAATGACTTTCTCTGTAAAGCCGTGCAAAACATTCAGACATTGTCTATGTCTGAACCCAATAGGGAGCCACTTAAAAATAATGTTCGGTTGAAGCCAAGGGTAAAGTTGTCGGTTTTGGACAATTGCACCAATTTCATAAACTGCTTTAACATACTCAGAATTTGCCTCTTCTTGAGCATTAACATGACGACCCATTGCAGCATCACAAATGGCATCAAGAGCACACCGTGTTATGTAAGGGAAAATATTGAAACCATCGGGAGATCTTCCGTTCACTTTTAAGAGCTTTGATTGGAAAATCTTTGACTGTTCATTAAAAACTTGCAAAAAATCATCAAGAATCTTAAAATGAAAAGCAGGTGTAAGGAGTTTTCGACGGCTATGCCATTTACTACCTGTACTGGTAAGAAGCCCTGTGCCTAGCCAGGGATGAAGAAAACTATATTCATATGATTTTTCAATGTGCTTGCTACTTCTTAGAATAACTTCAGCAGCAGATGCACGGGTCACAAAAATGTTCGGACGATTTCCAATCCAAAGCCTCATAAAAGGATAACTAGAAAATTCTTTGTGCCAACTTCTTATTACAGGAAGTCTCTGTTCTGAAGGGACAAACAAGTCTAAAGCGTTTCCGAAAAAGGGAATAGGCTTAGGTCCAGGCAAATCATTCAACTGTTTAGTTGCGTTTCGACGAATAAAGATAAAAGTCAGTAAACATGTTAGCACAGCCAGTATCGCAGGCAGAAAAAGTGTAACACTCTCTATAGACAACATTTCTCTCACATCCACAGAACAACACTGAAGAAAAATCAACGAAAAATTGATCACGTAGTGTTCCGGAAACCTATTGATTAAAATTACGTAGTCATTATCACTGGCGAATGAGAAAAGAACAGAAGACACTATCTTTATTCAGGTTACCCGTTTGGATTGAACTCAACATGAAAAGTCACATGGCCAATCCCCATGGTTCTTGAAGTGGGTGTTATTCCATTTTCGTAGATGCCTTATCCGATTTAACAGTCCATTTTCTATTGTTTGTAAAGAATATTTGAGCCTCTTGTCTCAGTTTACACAATAAACAGTCTTAATTATTTTGGTACTTCTGTATTAATCAGAGCACACTCGGGAAGTGATGTTCGATTAGTGCTAATGAAATGAAATATGATGAATATATAATAGTTTAGAAAAGAATTTGGGCTATATATTTGCACATTAGGGGGGGGGGGGGTAAAGCATAGCATATATTAAATGCGTTCACTAACCATTGCTGTATTTAATATATGCTATGCTTTGCCCCCACCCTCCCCCCTAATGTGCATATATATAGCCCAAATTTGTTGGCATAAACCAAACCAAAATACAAACTAAATACTTAAATAGAATATAGCTACACTTTAATTTCGATCGCGAATGATGCGAGCATGACACAAGAAACTGGTCAAGCAACTTCTTTATACCACACAATTACCTTTGGTTGCAAAATAAATTATAGCTATATTTTATTTAAGTATTTAGTTTGCATTTTGGTTTTGTTTGGTTAATTGCCAAGAAATTTGGGCTAAATATTTGCACATTAGGGGGTGGGGGTAAATCATAGCATATATCAAATGCAGCGATGGTTAGTTTACGCATTTGATATATGCTATGCTTTACCCCCCCCCCCCCAATGTGCAAATATATAGCCCAAATTTGTTTCTAAACTATTATGTATTCATCAAATTTTGTTTCATTTCATTAGCATTAATCGAACTTCACTTCCCGAGTGTGTTATTGAGTGTGTTCTGAATAATACACAAGTACCACTTTTTTATAGCTAAATAAAGTAATCAACTAAATAGAATATGCACAAGTTCAAGGAAGAGGGGTTCATTGGCCAAAGCCACCACTAGAACAATCAACAGGAGGAGGCCTCAGTCCGAAATGGAAACCAAAACACTAAAAAGGGAAGCTTGATAAACAATATCATAGGCAACGCAATAGAGTTGCCTAAGTAAAGAACGATGTTAGCACAATGTATTATTTATTATTGTTATTATTATCTTTTTTGTTTGTTTTAGATTGGGGCACTCCGTATGGAAGGAGTCGTCGTAGAAACTTCGAAAAGGGCTCATTCAATTGGAAATTGAAGGACCTAACGCCCTCTTTAATAGTCGAAAGTGATTTGGAGGGTAACCAACCCCTCCCCACTCACGCCCATCACTTCCCTCAAAACATCCAATTAAAATTTTGAGATAGCCATTTTGTTCAACGCAGTTGAAAGGTCCAGAAATTATGCTATTGAGGACAACCCCAGCCCACAGCCCTCAGGGAGAGGGTTGTAAGGTATGTCCTGCGGGCATATAAGTTTTTTTTTTAAAAAGGGTGGTCGTATAAGCTTCAGAGGGGGCTAATTGGATTGTTAGTCAGAAATTGTAGGGTCCTTTTTAAGAGTTAGAGGTAATCGGAGTGGAACTACCCTCCCCCCCCCCAAATACACACACACACTGACATCATATTTTCCCGAAATGCAACCATGGGGGGATAGACGCGCTCCGATCCCTTTTGACTTATAAAAAAGTAACTAGAACTTTCAATTGACAATGAAATGAGCTGCCTCTTAACTTTATACGACATCCCCTTACATAAAAACCTTATATTCTCCCGGGGCATAATTTAAAACACTTGCCCCCAGGCTCTGGGAGTTTGTGTCAACCCCGGAGTTTTTATTATCTGATTTTTGAACTATTTTTAACAAATTGGCTATCAAAACTTTTTAACGGATGGGTTTGGGGGGAAAAGGTGTAGGAGGGGGGCTAGTTACCCTTCGATATCTTTTGAATCTTAAAAGTGAACTAAAACTTTTAAATTACAAGTAAATGATCCCGCTCTGAATTTTATACAAGAATCCCTTCTATAAGAACCATGTGTGCCCCCAGGGCATAGCTTACAATACCTGCCCCCGGTCCCTGGGGGGTTGTGTCGACCCCAGGGTTTTTATATGATTTTCAACTATTTTTGACAAAATGGTTATCTCAACATTTGTATCAGATTTATTTGGGGAAAAGAGGGCGTGGGGGAGGGCTAGTGCCCTCCGATCTCTTTTGAATAGAGCGATATAGGCCCTCATAACCTGGGGGCAAGGGTTGTAAGTTATGCCCCGAAAGCATATAAGGTTTTTATGGAATGGGTGGTCATATAAACTTTGGATAGGGCTTATCTATTGGAAATTGGGAGTTATGGTGCTCTTTTAAAGAGTCAAAAGTGAGTTGAGGGCAACCAGCCCCCCTCCCATGACCATCATTTACCAGAACAAACATTCAATAAAAAAATTTTAGACGTCTACTTTCTTCTGCATTGTTGAAAGATCCTGTACTTATGTTTTTGGGGACGTCAACCCCCGCACAGCCTCCAAAACAAGGTCGTAAGTTAGGCAATTCGTTCTTTATTTACATATAGTATAAGCTAGGGCGTAGCTCCAGTATTTTTATTCGGGGGGGGGGGGCAAGAGGTGGTCCACAACCGGGAGTCAAGGGGTATGGGATATTCTTAAGATAAAGAGGTTTTGGAACATTTGTCAAAAACACAAGCCCAAATGTGTTTTCAAGATGTCGGAAAACTTGTTTTAGGAAATAATTTTATAATTAATACTGAATGCCCACAGAAAAAAAAGGAAGGGGGGATTTGCCTGCCATAAGTCTTCAATAACTTATTTTCAACATATTTTAACAATTTAAAATAGAGGCAACTATTTATAGAGGCATATTAAATAGCAGTTTTTAAATAGAGACAACTGTCCCCTTGCCCCTCCCCCCAAACGACACCACTGAATATATGTTATAGAGAAAGGTATGCATGTTTGACCTTTACTTTCCAAAAAGACAAAGGGGATTTAGGTGAGCCTTTCAAAGAAGATTGAGAGGAGTGTTGAACTAAATCAAAATACATTATGTGTATACGGGCGGTCGAAAAGGCATAACTCAGGAATGACAGAGTATATTAAATTGGAACTTTCAGGAAATGATAAGGGAGATGATCAATTGACCGAAAAGGTAACATTTGTACGCTACTACTACTACTACTACTGCACTACCACAACTACTGCTTCCACTACTACTACTACAATCACAGTACTATATTTAAAATATTTGAATTAAATCAAAAGACACTATGTGCCTGGAAACTGACAAAAGAGCGGATCTTAAGAATGGATTTGAGTATTAAGTTGAAACTTTCAGAAAATAATTAAAGGGGAGATCAATTGACCAAAAGGCAATGTATGCATGTTACTACTAATGCTACCACCGCTGCTACATTTACTACTACTACTGCTGCTACTACTAGTAAGGCTAAGAGCATTAAGATTAAAATAGCAAAAGTATATAAATATACAGGTTATCGAAAGGATATATCAGCTATGTCATAACACGGCTAATTTCATTAAGTTTAAGCTTCAAGGACTTGATGAGAATAATGTTCAAATGAACAAAAGACAAAATATACACTATTAATGCTACCACTACAGTTCCTATAAACAATGAAGCTAAGGGTGTTAAGGTCAAACTTTCGGGAACTTTTAGGGGGAGTTTCAATTAAACGGAAAAACCATATGCTTACAGGTTTTCAAAAGGGAATGTAAGCACAATCATAGGCAGCACCGCTCTATATTAACTAAAAATATAATTGGAACTTTTAAAGAAGCTATTTAGGTTCAAGATTAAAAGTTCTAGTTTCCTTTTTAAGAGTAAAACAAAGTTGGAGGGCGAGTGACCCTCCTCCCGAGAACGACTAAGGAGTTATAAACGTAAATTAAACAATTAGCCATAGATGTGGCTAAAATCACATTTCGATAAATTAGCAATACACAGTGTTTTTTTCATTAACCTCAATAACAAACACTTTGGTGGATCAGAAACTAGATTGTGTAGCCCCTGCACCTATCAACTAACGTTTGAAGTCTCCGTCCCTTACCCCTCCCCCACCCTCCCTTTCCCCGACTATGCCTGAAATTTTAAATTTTATTTCCCAAAGCCGTTCATAAGATATTGCAGATATGCTATTTCAACGACCTGGAAGTTTCAACTCCCTCTGAACTATTCCCTAGACTTTGCAGATATGGAATTTGATAGCCTGGTTGCATAAGGTATCTTTTGATTTAACTGACATAGTTCAATGTTCACTTGCCCCCCCCCCACCAAAAAAAATCAACCTTGAAAGTTTCAACTGAATACCCTAAGCAGTTCCTGAGACGTTGCAGATTCACCGATCTGACTGCCTGGGAAAGCGCAGCATCCTCGGACGCAGCTTGCTATCGACTTGATGACAAGTTGACTTTAATTAAGTTGCCAAGACACAGGCCACTTATTTCTGAATTAAAATCAAGTTGCTGTCAAGCCATGGCTAATTAGGGATAAAGCCAAGACAGATATTTTGAGCGAAAGGCAAAGCTCTCATAGGCCTTTTTCAGGATTGTATAAAAATGATGTCTTTTTCACTTGTTGATAGATAGTTTATCATACATCCATCCTAGGGCAAAACTAAGGTAGATAGTCATAGAACTAGTGTGCAGAGATAATACGTCCTATAGGAGCTTACAATGCAAAATTTTTAGGTGCATCAGAGACAGAACTTAATTACCCTTTTTCCTCTCGTCCCAACACAAAAATTTGAAGTTCAATTCCTCCATCTTCCGCCTTTTTTCTTCTGTAGCAAATTCAAGTTCAAACACCAAAGCTGTTCACAGTATATAGCAGATATACTATTTCAGTGACCTGGATACACAGAGTGTCTTTTTATTTACTTTATCTCCCCCCCCCCCCGCTTACCTCTAAGTCAAAATTTGAGATCTACTTAATCCCACCCCAAGAATCCTTGTTGATTTCAATCTGTCTGTCAAACCACGGTGAGATACTTATTAGACTTTTCGACATTTTTAAAAAAAAATAGTTTTCTTAAAACGTCGATCCAATATGAGAGGTTCACAGTACAGTAGAAATGTCTAGACAGTACGATCATATCCTATCTCAACCATTAGACAAACCCGGGCCGGGATGCAGCTCCTGCGGAGGTCATATAAACCAAGAAAAATATAAGAGACTTTAGATTTTCTCATGGATAGGCACGCGTGTGGTATCGTTATTCACAACCTGGAGAAAAGGATAAGAAACAAGACGAATCAAGCGTCTAGGAGATAAGGAAGAATACAATACGTTGAAGAGATAAAAAAAGGAAAATAATTGGTCTGGCTGTAATAATGCAAAAGGTAAAGATGAAATTGGTGTGAGAATGGAAATAAAAACAAAGAATGAATTTATAAGGATAATCAAGTTAAAAATAAGTTTTATTTGAACAATGCCATAGCGTGGTGACATTTGATTAGGAAGTTTGGCGCTTTGCATTGATATTTCAGTTCCATAGTTTCATCAATTTGTTCTTAAAGGAAAATTATGTGATCGGGATGAACGCAGACTCACGGCTAAATTAAGTTTAGTCACTTCTTTTTATTTCCCATATGTTTTTTGATATTGGTTTAATTTCTAGAGAGCGAAAAAAGAGAGCTGAATGTAAGGAATGAAAAAAACTCCCTTTTTCCAAAAAAGAAAATCCTAGAAATCCGCATGAATAAAATAATTTGTTTTGGCATCTGCAAAAGTCTTTTGCTATGTCGTATTAAAGCTTAATAATTAAGCTATATCAAATTATGCAAGCAAGGCCATTGGTGGATCTAGTGAGGGGCCATATCCCCCTCCCTTCTGACTCCGAACCTGCCCTGGACAAAACAAAGTTTGATAAGTAACTGACAATAAACTTGATAACTAGAATGATTAAATAATTTTAAATAATCCTAACACAATTCTGAAATATTCCAAGTTTTATACCAAACTTGCACGTAACCCGAAACTGGAAAGATTTCACGTAATTTCTAAGTTCGTGGCTGAACAATAATAACAACACGCATTACTTTATATTCTGCTTATAATACAAATACAATTCTTTTGATGTCAATCAATTTTCTGAAAACTCACTAAAAATTCCAAGACAAATAGTTCCTAACAGACATTTTGTATTTCCTTGGATAGGGCTACTCCAGCAGTTATTAGAAGAAAAACAAAGGTCCTAACATCAAATTTCGAAGGACATTTCTATGGCCCCAAAAAACATAAATAAGGAAAAATTCAAAAGAATATTTTCCCTTACCAAAAAGAAAAAAGTTTTGACGCCCCATGGCGCAATATCACAATCTAAAACCACAGAATATTGTGAAACCTAATAGATAATTTGTGCTAAAACTATTAGGTTGCCTCTTTGAGGTAAAAGATTTTGTGGTAAATTTCAAATAGTCCCGCCACTTCATGAATCCCTCTTCCACTATAAATGAAATTCCTGCTATTTCCGTGTTACAGTATTGATCAGAAGTTAGTACTGGAAACTTCCGCATTTGCTAAAATTTCATCCAAACTCTCCTTTTATAAATCCTGGATCCTCCACTCCGTCAAGTCATAAGTCATACCTGTGAGATGGGATAGTGGCGAACCACTTCGCCACTTCAGCCGCTTTCCTTTCTGCTTTCGCAATCATAAATAATACAGGTTCGCACCATTTTCAAAGTTGATCGAAGAACTGAGAAATGTACAATGGATCGATTAAACAAAGGAAATAGGAGGAGCTTTTAAACGCACCGAGACTCTAGGTGACAGATATTTTTTAGGATGATCGTACTGTCTAGATAAATCTAATGTGATCACAAGGTAGAGGGGGGAGTAGCAGAGAGCAATTGGAGAGAGACGGTTGCTGCCAAATCCTTTTCAATTTCTAAAAGGGCAATAAGACTGCCAATTCCAAATCAAATTAATTCCCTTACAAGTTTCTACGGAAACCACACCGAAAAGAAAGGTCGAGGGAGAATTTTTAGGGGTTTCGTTAGGCCCTGCTTCGGGTAGAAGAAACTTTTTTTTCTTTTTTTTCTTCTGCAATGGGGTCCTCTTAGCCCTAGACTTAAATATATAGTCCAAGTTTTAAGCCAAGAGAGAAAAAGTTCTAGGGCCCTTCTTCAGCTTCACTATCGAGGGGGGACTAGTATTTTGGCCTATTTCCAGGACCCCTACCATAATAAAACAGTTGATCTTTTAACCTGGAGATCGATCCATGAGAACTACCAGCCAATGACACATATCAAACAAGCCATCCTCCCCTTTTTTTCACCATAAAACCAATGGGCAAACAATTAGCAATTTGCAACAAATACAGTACTTGCCCCATGGACTGTGGGGGTCAATCCATTTCAAGAGGCGTATTTATTGGACCTTTTGACTGTTTTGAACAAAAATAGCTATCTTAAATAATCCCCTTTCAAAGTTCCTATGAACACCTTTGATAGAAAAGTACAATTCTTTTGACTAAGTTTACCTACTAAGTAACCTGACTAAGTCTTGAAAGGAACCAAATTTGTTTCTATTTTCCCTTTTACAATGGGGCCCTCTTAGCCTAGGACTTGTATATGTAGCCTAAGTTTCGATTATAAAAAAAATCCCCTTTTTGGGGGGAGGGACAGGGACTGTGCCACGATCTTTTTTGTACATGAGATTCCAAGTTTCAAATTGATCATAAGTTTCAAATTCCAAGTTGATCATATAAAAACTGATCATAGAAAAAGTTTTTCAACCACTGAATGACACTTGTAAAAAAAATGTAGTGAAGATTTGTGGCTCTTTACTACAGGCGTCACTGAAGCGTTGTCAGTGACAGTGTTTCGCCTTTGTGTTCACTTGTCATTTTTATATATATTTCATTTTTAATTTTTTTTCAGTGAAAAGCATTAAATAAAGATGTCCGTTCAATTAATGTGTTAGGGGTTTTGTTTTCATCTTTCTTTTGAAATTACCAATGCAAAACGCAAGCATACCTTCCGAGAAGTCCCATTAAGTCTGGCAACTTCAATTCTGTCGGTCCCAGTGTCAGTCCAGTATATGTTTTTTGCAACCCAGTCAACAGCAATGCCATCTGGATGGTGGATTTCTGTTCGAATCACATCCTCTTGACTGTTTCCGTCAAGGGCTGCTCTGTGTATTCCTCTTACCTACAAATTATGAAAATTAAGTAAAAGAACAATGAAATCTTTTTTTTGAACCGGTTAAATGGACGCTTACAAAACAATATATATATATATATATCTTTAAGAAAGGGAAGTTATGCAATTTTTGTTAAAAGCAGGCGCAAAATATAAGAAAAAAACGTGGCTGAAAAATTAGCAAAAAACTAGAAACAAATGACACCAACAAAGGTACTAATGGGGAGGAGTGTCCACTTCCTCTAAATTCCCTCCTATATATTTTTTGAAAAATATCTTTTGTGGGTATTTTCATTAAAAATAATCGAAAATAACAAAATTGCTTCCCTAATTTTTAAAAAATACATTTTACCCTCAGGCTTCCCCCCCCCCTACGTTTTTGTGTCCCAAGGCATCAAAAAGTCTAAGAAGGTGTGCTTTCCTTAGGTGTAGTTGCTTTGGGGGATCATCAAATTGCTAATGTTTGAATTTTTATGGATGAAAAGCGTTGTCCAATTTAATTAATTAGAACTAAATATTTATCGTCAAGGTTCATGTATCAACCTTGAAAAAATATGATAGAGCCACAATAAATTCCGAATTTGTAAATTATCAGAAGAAAAATTCCAGTTTTCAGGTATGGATATACCCAAGATGGGTCTAGGGCTGAAAAATGTATTCATTTTGGTGCCCTTGGGGCCAAATGATTAAGTTGTATCTAGAAACAAGAGCTAAGAGCTCATATAGCACTTGTGACGAGGCCGGACAAGCCAAGAGCCAAGAGCTCATATGGTGTGAGCTCTAGCAAACTTCTAAGAATCAATAGATTGATTTAAAAAGAAAATCGGAGGCTTAATGCCGATCGGGATTTAAAATAAGAGCTCTGAGTCACAAGGTCCTTCTAAATATCAAAATTCATTAGGATCCAATCACCCACTCGTAAGTTATCTTATTTTTTTCTACTTTTTCTCTCCCTTCAGCCCCCCGGCTGGTCTAATCGGGGAAAGCGACTTTATCAAGTCAATTTGTGCAGCTTCCGGACACGCCTACCCACTTCCATCGTCCTAGCACGTCCAGAAGCACCAAACTCGCCAAGGCACGGAACCCCACCCCCTAACTTCCCCAAAGAGAGTGAATCCAGTACGATTACGTCAATCACGTATCTACGATATTTGCTTATTCTACCCACCAGGTTTCATCCCGATTTATCTACTCTAAGCGTTTTCCAATATTTTCGGTTTCCCCCTCCAAATGGATTTGAAATAAGAGCTCAACATGAGTTCATGAGTTCCTTCTAAATATCAAATTTCATTAAGATCCGGTCACCCGTTCTTAAGTTAAAAATTCCTCAATTGTTTTTAATTTTCCGAATCAACACCCCCCAGCTCATCCAAAGTGAACAGATCCGTCCCAATTATGTCAATCACATATCTATAACTTGTGCTTATTCTTCCCGTCAAGTTTCATCCCGATCTCTCAACTCTAAGCGTTTTTCAAGATTTCTGCTTCCCCCCTCCAACCCCCTATGTCCCCAGATCCATTCAAATTAAAAAGGGAGCATCTGAGACATAAGATCCTTCTATATATCAAGTTTCATTAAGATCTGATCACCCATTCGTAAGATAAAGATACCTCAATTTTCACGTTTTCCAAGAAATCCGGTTTCCCCTTCCAACTCCCCCCAATGTCACCGGATTTGGTCGGGATTTTAAATAAGAGCTCTAAAGCACAAGATCCTTCTAAATATCAAATTTTATTAAGATCTGGTCACCCGTTCGTAAGTTACAAATACCTCATTTTTTCTAATTTTTTGCCCTCCCCCCAACTCCACCAAAGAGGGCGGATCCATTCCGGTTATGTCGGTCACGTATCTAGAACTTCTGCTTATTTTTCCCGCCAAGTTTCATCCCGATCCCTCCACTCTAAGTGTTTTTCAAAGATTTTAAGCACCCCCCTCCAACTCCCCCATTTGTCACCGGATCCAGAGCGGATCCGTTCCGGTTATGTCAGTCTCGTATCTTGGACTTCTTTTATTCTTTCCACCTGATCTCTCCACTTTAAGTGTTTTCCAAGGTTTCCAGTCCCCCCCCCCCCCTAATGACTCTGGATACGGTCGGGATTTAAAATAAAAGATCTGAGTTATGAGGTTCTTCTAAATATGAAATTTCAGTAAGATCCGATCACTCCTTCGTAAGTTGAAAATACCAAATTTTTTCTAATTTTTGTCAGAATTCACCCCCCCCCCCCAGCTTCCCAAAACAGAGCAGATCCGTTTCTGTTATTTCAATCACGTATCTAGGACTTCTGCTTATTTTTCCCACCAAGTTTCATCCCGATCCCTCCACTCTAAGCGTTTTCCAAGATTTTAGGTTCTCCCCTCCAACTCCCCCTAATGTCACCAGATCTGGTCGGGATTTAAAATAAGAGCTCTGAGACACAATATCCTTCCAAGCATCAAATTTCATTAAGATCCCATCACCCTTTCGTAAGATATTTCTATTTTTTCCAATTAACCAGCCCCCCACTCCCCCCCCCAGATGGTCAAATCGGGAAAACGACTACGACTACTTCTAATTTAATCTGGTCCGGTCCCTGATACGCCTGCCAAATTTCATCGTCCTAGCTTACCTGGAAGTGCCTAAAGTAGCAAAACCGGAACCGACAAACCGACAGAATTTGCGATCGCTATATGTCACTTCGTTAATACCAAGTGCCATAAAAATATTTAAAAAAAAGTTTAGATCAATTTACACCATAAACTATATACATATTGTAGTGTTAAAGGTAACTTTTACTAACAAATTTACTAAGCATTTATGCTACGCTTATCCTTTTAATTCAAAGAAGAGCGGACAAGATGTTGTCCTGACTACAGAGAATGTATGCATAGCTTTTCTGTTCATCATGATGCACAGAAACATAATAAATGAACTAGAAAAACGAAGAAATAATACAAATAACAACACACAAACTTATATCAGCACTTAACGACAAAACTAGCCTAACGAAGAGCATTCAGGAAAAAACTTTCAACATTTGTCGATCGTTGGTACATCCCACTTTTCTTCAACCAGCATCAAGGAAGCTTGTGACTAAGTATCCAAAATTTAAATTAGTCTTCGCAGATTCTAAACATTCTGTTCAACTTCACAAACATACCTTGACATTTAAATTTACTCCTCAGTCTCTAAACAAAAAAGAAGCAAAAACAAAAGCTTCGGGCATGTATCACACACGCATTTAAAAGATCCTGTGAAAGATATGTTTAGAACCAGAAAAAAGGCAACATTAATTTTCTTTTTGATTTCATGCATTTCATGTGCTTGTTGATGGCGTGCATTTTTTTGATTTTTTCATTATAAAATCTTGGATACAATATGGGATACGTCACAGATTTTATCACTTCTTCCTTCTCTACTATGAGCGACAATTAGTTATACGAGCATTTGAGCGGCTACGTCATGCTGACAAATACTTCGCAACAACACTTCATAATATCACAGGCCTTTCCAATTTTGTTCTTCGAGAATTCTTCTATCAATTTAGAGATCAATACAAGACCGGGACTAACAAAACATTTCTTCGGATGTAATTCATGAAAGTTACTGTCCACAAGACAAACAATATAGACTTATCTTTTACAATTCTGACGTACTTCCGAAGACGCTTATTGCGTTCAGCGCAGCTCATAAGCTCAATTTCAGGACCGGCATCGCTAAAGCGGTAAATTGTATCATTTTTGGCATAATTTTGACAGCAAGATGCACTATAATTGGACGTTTTATGGTACAATCCAAAATGTCCGGCATATTTTGGTGCATTTGGGCTGTATTCACAAGGTCAAGTTTTATCTATTCAAACTCTTCAAGTCACCCCTTAGAGATTTAAGCGAAAGAAAAGATTTTTGTTGAGTGTAAACGCTATCAAACAGTTCGTGGTAACGAACTGTAGTAAGGAGCGAGCCGGCTCAATAGTAACCAAAACTCTAAAAAATGGAATTTTGATACCAATAGCTACATCAAAAGAATCCCATTTTAATGGATACATTTCATCAAGTTTAGTCTTACCCATCAAAAGTTACGAGCCTGAGAAAATTTGCCTTGTTTTAGAAAATAGGGGGAAACACCCCCTAAATGTCATAGAATCTTAACGAAAATCACACCATCAGATTCAGCGTATCAGAGAACCCTATTGTGGAAGTTTCAAACTCCTATCTAATAAAATGTGGAATTTTGTATTTTTTGCCAGAAGGCAGATCACGAATGCGTGTTTTCTTTGTTTGTTTGTTGTTTTTTTTTTTTCAGGGGTGATCGCATCGACCCAGTGGTCCTAGAATCTTACGAGAGGGCTCATTCTAACGGAAATGAAGAGTTCTAGTACCCTTTTTAGGTGACCAAAAAAATTGGAGGGCACCCAGGCCCCCCCACGCTAATTGTTTTCCCAAAGTCAACGAATCAAAATTCTGAGATAGCCATTTTATTCAGCGTAGTCGAAAAACCTTATAACTATGTCTTTGGGGACGACTTACTCCCCCACAGTCCCCGTGGGAGGGGCTACAAGTTACAAACTTTGACCAGTGCTTACACATAGCAATTATTATTGGGAAGTGTACAGACGTTTTCAGGGGGATTTTTTGGTTGGGGGAGGGGTTGACAAGGGGGGATATGTTGGGGGAATTTTCCATCGAGGAATTTATCATGGGAGAAGAAAATATCCATGAAGGGAGCGCAGGATTTTCTAGCATTATTTAAAAAAAATGAAAAAATAAATATGAAAAGCTTTTTTTTCAACTAAAAGTAAGGAGCAGCATTAACATTTAAAACGAACAGAAAATATTACGCATATGAGGGGCTCGCCTCCTCCTAATACCTCGTTCTTTACGCTAAAGTATTTTTAGTGATTTCAACTATTTATTCTACGGCTTTTGTGATTCAGGGGTCATTCTTAATGAATTGGGACAAAATTTAATCTTTAGTGTAAAGAGCGAGGTACTGACAAGGGGGTGAACCCCTCATATATGTAATAAAAACATGAGATTACAAAAGTACGTTAGGTAAGCTAATTTATAAGTTACGTTTATCTTTTACTAATAAAAACATTCGTAAAAAATTAGAAGTTCTAGTTGCCTTTTTAAGTAACCAAAAAATCGCAGGGCAACTAGGCTTCCTCCACCGTTCCTTTTTTTCTCAAAATCATTCGATCAAAACTATAAGAAATCCATTTAGCAAAAAAAAAAAAAAAAAAAAAAAAAAAAAAAAAAAAAAAAAAAAAAAAAAAAATTGCAAATTTCGTGTTAATTATTCCTCTGCGGAGAGCCAAAATCAAAACATGCATTGATTCAAAAACGTTCAGAAATTAAATAAAAAAAAGTTTTTTAGCTGAAAGTAAGGAGCGACATTAAAACTTAAAACGAAAAGAAATTACTTCGTATATGAAAGGGGCTGCTTCCTCATCAATGGAATGCTCTTTACGCTAAAGTTTTTTACTGTTTTAAAAAGCAGAGTTGAGATAAAGAGTCAAACTTTAGCGTAAAGAGCGGGGCGTTGATGAGGAAGCAGCCCCTTTCATATACGAAGTAATTTCTGTTTGTTTTAAGTTTTAATGTCGCTCCTTACTTTCAGTTAAAAAAACTTGTTTTTTTTATTTAATTTTATAAAAAGAAATCGCTACCAAATCCAAACTATTCATTATACGAGAAACAGTGCTCAAAATTGGTTTCTGACAGAGGAAGATATGAGTCAAGAAACAAATGTATCTTGCTTTTCAGTTTATTCTAGTATTTTTGCCTGTGAAACGGAAACTGACGACGAATGCTATAATTGTACCACAAAGAACATTTTGCGGTACAATTTGGTTCTAAATCCGGTACTATTTACCTCAAAGGCGTGGTAAGCTGTCGAGCACACGGTATCTTAATACCTAAATTAGACTAGGATGAAAGACTGTTGTTACTTGATGTTTTTTTCGTTTTTTTAGTTCTCCTTTTCTTTAAATACTATGCCTAGTCATATTTTTGTCTTTTATGTGATAGATTATCCGGAAGCTCATTTCAATTAACAGGTTTAAATATGAAAATATCGTATATTCTCCAAATCATCTTAATTCTTTATTTCTAAAGTGAGATAAACTGATAAAATCCAAGGAATTGTCCACTCTGTCTTCCATGAAAACGACAGTGTTTTCATATTCTTGAACCTCCTAAAACGTAATGTTCGTTCTTCCAGTTCTGTCACCGTAACTCTGGTACATACGACGCGACCTATTGGGCAGCTTCTTACAAAATCTTCTTCATCCATTATGCAAGTAAAATAATAAATGTTCACCAGCCTTGGAAAAAATTTCCAGACCGTTGCCAGGGAGAACATAACATTATGTAGATTTCAAACACGCTCCCTTTGCTGAAGTATTACGCAATGCAAAAACAGCTCTTGGTAACAAGAAAGTATTTAATCAATAAAACTGATTAAGCATCTCTATTATCAACTAGAATACAGACATAAGTGAGTAAAATAAGCCTAATTCATCAGAAGGCCAAATTTCTATAACCAAGGTTGCCACTCAGAATAAAACTACTAGACTAATCAAAAAGAAATTCCACTTAGTAAACCAGGTCTCAAATCTGGTAAAACCGACTATATTCATTTGTTTTCTGAAAATCAAGAAAACTTGTTGAAATCGAAGGCTGCATTCCAGTTGACAATAATAATAAATAAAAAGTTATCTTTTAACACAGCTCATTTTTATCTTCATTGCTAAAAAAAAGCTCAAAAGGGAAAAACTGTAAAAAAAAAAGTTCATTTTGATAATGTCTTTGTCGAAACAAAGCCAAGTTTTCGTTAAGAATATGTGCTGTCGGTGGGAGACCCTCAAGTGGCCCAGTTTTTAACAGAAAACAAAGCATGAATCTAAATATCAATTGCCTGCTGTTCAGTACTCTCAGAATGAGTTTCTTAAGAATGAAAACTAGCATTTTGAGTACATTTTGATTGCATCTAGACTTTAATGTCCACAAACTGGTGATATTATTCCCCGTGCATCTCGGAAATATTATCCACAATTTTTTCCGAAAATTCATTACGAAGTTCATAGTCGTTTTTTTTCAATATTAACTGCACAGGTTTTGCCGTGCAGCTAATATTGCACGAACATATTTTATTGTACTATGTCAGTTAATTGACATAGTACAATAAAATATGTTCATTGTCTTATATCGAAATTAGCTAACCTTGGTGGTATTTTTGTTATGCACCTCAATATAAGTTCTATTGAACTTATTTCCCACCTGCAGTTATTGTTTCAAAATGTGTACTGCTAGATCTCTTGTCCCTGACTCCTTTTTTTGTGGTAGTGTGAAATCTGTTTTGAAGAAAGGGAATCCAAATTCTTGCAAATCTTACATGTCTATTACTGTGGTAAGTCTGCTTAGTAAGCTTTTTGAGCATATACTGCTCTCACATGATTCTAATTTGGCTATATATGACTGCAATGAGTTTAGTTGCTGGGAGAAACCTAGAGGCAACAAATATGCACACAGGGCTCTTGTTCATATTTGAAGAAGGCTAGTCCAAATCGGTCTTCTCTATGTATTTTTTAGATAATTCCAAAGCACTTGACAGCATTGGCCATTCGCGAGTTTGCTTTGGTTTGCATCAACTTGTGGTCAATGCTTCTTCCCTTCCTTTCTTGTGGCTTAAATCGGGTTGTGGATAATTTTTGGGCATTTTTATGCATGTATTACCAGAGTACTGTCTGAGATTCACAGTCCCGGTTTAACATTTTTTTAAGACTTACTGTGTTTAGCCTATATACATGATTTGCTTCTCGTTAATCGTTCCCAAGTTGGCCTGTTACGTTTTGCCCAGTTAGTTGCCACTTCTTTTTCGAAATAGTGTTATTGCTTAATGGAGATAAATCCAAATATACTGTGTTTAACGGTGTTATAGGACCTGACTCCTTGGGCTGCAACCTTTGTAGATCAATTATCTGTTTATAGATTACTTCTCTCTTTCCGGTCTCACATTCTTACGTGTCAAATTTGCTCTTTACTTTGAGCAGATAATTTTTTTATTTAGTCCATGATCGTTTTTAACACATGGAAAACGAGAAAAATAGGGGTCCATTGGACTTTATAATAGGTTCCATATTAATATTGTTTTGAAACCTCATCATCAAGTAAAAATGTGAGCCTAGTTGATGGCAAAATTGAAAAATATTCTATTTTTCCTTTTTCACCATATTTACACAGGTCATTTTCCCCCTGATATTTAACGTGATTTTACTTCCTGAAATATATCATTTCAACATCAGATTCTCTTGTTTGAAAATTTTCAAAAGTCGAAATGAATACACGCTCTTCCTCTGCAAATAGGACAGAAATGGAATCATTGAAGAATAAGAATGTAGATATACAGTGAATATAATTTCATGAACGAAAAAGAAATCATTGAAAAACAAAAGATTTAGTGCTTTTTATAATAATATTCGCACTATAAATAGATAGGTTAATTCGGTTGTAGTTTGGTCATGTAATTTGGTGGAGGGGGATCCGCTCCAGGAATCATTCAATTATTTTAATTTTTACTTGCATTATTTAATTGAAACTCCGATTCTCTTATTTGTCATTCAAATGCCTAATAAGCGCTAATAACGCCCTATTCCTCACGTTTCGGATTCGTGTACTAACCCCTAAATGACGAACTGCCTCTATGTATAATATCATGCTGACTTCTTGCTATTTTCGCTAATCGAAATATTTCTTTTAACCAGCTCCAAAAAAAAGAATTGACATGAATTTGCAAATAATTATGGCTGAAAAGCATGCTGAACAAAATGTCTGCTGAGAACAGAATTAAGTGAATTTAAACAAAATATGTATATTTTTCTCACAATTTATAAATTTTGTGTGGACGTAAAAGCGGTACCAGCCCATTCTCTTTTTCTATTTTTATCGGTTTTATCATGCAGCACTAGGAGACCGAGTTTTGATTGCGAAGGGAATTAGAGATAAAAACGATATTCAGTGTAACCCCCTGATTCACACAAGATAAATTTTTGTGAAATTTTTATAGAATTCGTTTTCTTTAACAAAGATACGAAGAGGAAGGTAATTTTCAAACTCTAGGAGTTAACTTTCCCTTTCGGCATCCCTGACAATTTTTAATTAATTTAAGGTTTCTGCTGCAATGAGGCCAAGAAATGTTCAGATTTTCTGGATGTTCTTTGCCAAACAATACCCAACGGATAAGTTAATAATTCAGACTTTATTTTTCGAATACTTCCAAATTTGAAATACGATCTCAATTTAAATGTAGGGAATATGTCACAATATAATGTTACAAAATTTGTGGCAATATTTTGACTTGAGGCCCACAGATATCAATGCTATTTATTAACATAAATCGGCGAACCGACAAACTAATCATTTAATCGAAAATCAAAAATACTATTTCAACAAATTACTTTTATTAAAAGTTTAGAGCAACAAACCTTACAGAGTCAAAATCCATTCAAAATTACGAGCAAATGAATAACGATACCCGGGCTATTTGAATAGAGTTTGGTCCTATAACACCGGAATTGGGGGAAGTGAATGGGGATATGGAATGCAGCATTAGCGGGGACTCTGGCTGAAAAAAGCCGAGTATATGCAACATTCACCTTCGCTCACCCAAAAGCTTGCTTAAACTATACTACTGTCGTCGGCAGCAGCTCATTGCTGACAATTTCAGTAATAGCCAAGCACCAGCACTTATATTTATGATTGTTTAATGTGTGTTTATTGTTTATAATGCATTGCGTAATATTTTTAATTTCACCAAGTAGCGTGTTTGTTAAATAGTTACTTTTCTTCACTGCCGCTTGAATAGCACCTACTTGAATAGCACCCCCTTTTGCCCCCTCCCCCAAATAAAAATACCGTAGCTACGCCACTGTCATTCAAACCTTTTAGAAATTAGGCTCTAAATGAATAAATTGTTCTCGGCTAAGCAGCGGTACATTTTCACTCTGTTGTCCGCCTTTTCTCTTAATTGGTTTCATTTTCTCATGTTTTCTTTGATTATTTGTGAGTTCTTTTGATTTATTGTGAGTTCTTTGATTATTTTTTCTTTTGTTTTTATTTATATATTTTTTATATAATATTAATAAGTTTATTAAAATAAACGTTTGGTATCCCCTTATGGATTGTAAAAATAATAGCTTTTCCCAGGCCCCAACCTTTAAAATAATCCTTCGCAACATTTATCTAAGCAGGAAGCCGCAATTTACCGTTTTCACCCTTGCTTATGTGATTTACGTGATTTTAATCCCGGTGTGCTCATCAGAGACATTAACTGTTGTCTTAGTAAAAAAAAGAAAAGAAAAAAAAAGAATGCGCTAAAAATATACGCATACTGTGGCCTTTTAAAAAGAAAAACTTTAAAAAACAGACTAATAGTTATAACTTCCACTTGTGCTCTTTTGCCAGGAGCGAATCTTATATCATAAGCCAGATAAAAAAAAGGAGTATTTTAGAAAAAAAAAAAACTTATTTTGCTCTTCTGGAAAACATTACCTCTTATTTGTGGATATTATACATTTCAAACGACAGAGGCTCTTCAGAGATTTCATACCCAAGTTAGACACTTCAGAGGTAAGACAGATACGACATTCCATATTAACTTCTACCTTTGGAGTTTTTAATACCCAGTCACCCAAAATACACAAATAGAAAACTACCAAACCAAACAGGATTATTTTAAATTTAGATTTTTCAAGCGCTAGAAAAAATTCCACTATTTTCGTCCAGCCGAACAACTGTACCCTGAACCACGACAACCATTTTACTGACCATGCGATAAACAGGTGAGTATAACACGTGCAACGTCATTCGAGTCTAGATTATATGCGGAGGAGTAAAACATGCCATGGAAATAGGAGCGAGATTTTTCATACTACTTAATATAGCACTGACTTGGATGCCTCCAGCTGCCAGAAATGTGGCGTGTTAGTTTGCAAGCACTAACAATTACTATTAATAATGTACTACAATTTTATCATCAATACGTAGTAGAGCAGATCCACCTTGGACCTTCATTTCGCTCAAAGTGGATAAAGGTAGTAACGCTAATTTAAAATAATTCAGGCACACAAGTGAATACATAAATAAAGAAACATCTGAAATAATTTATCGTCTCTTGTTCCTGAAAATTAAATCAGTATAGCTATATTAACTTTTCATGATGAATTCCCTTAACTGAGTATTTCTCTAGCAAAAAAAGGCTATTCTTTTAGAAGATAATATCTTTATAGTCAAGTGCCCATGACACTCGATTCTTCCCTACAAAATCGTACATAGAAAACCTTTTTCCAAGGAAGGCAACACCTTAAGACAGGAAAAAACATGAACCATTCCTTCACAAACACAATCTTCCAAAAGCCTGAATATTTTACAAATTAAATTAGACGACCTGTCACAGGGGCTCTAACTTAGACGTTGCTACAAAGTTTTGGTTATTTTAAACTCCGTGACATCGGACAGGAGCTATTCTTTTCTTGCATCGGACAGTCAAGTTTAAGGTTTTACCAGAGTTAGAAGACCCACAATGAAAGGCTTGTATACTGGACTAACTTAAGGGTGCTTTATACAAAACCTTTCAGCAATTTGCTGCTGAAAACATCGACAAGAAGAATAAACAAAAACTTGCAGCGACTTTATTAAGACGCTTTACAACATAGGACACCCTGATTGAAGCGTTAAATTCTTACACTGAAATTAAGCTCCGCGTATGAGGTGTCATTTCTACAAGGGGGCTCTGAAGCCACGCGAGAAGACACTCATGACAATATTCCCTTTCTGATATATGCTCAAAACCTGAAAACAATCGCATGGAAATTAATCAGCAGCAGAAAGTGCTTTATTTTATGGTCGGCATCATTAAGCGCTCTGTGGTAGCAATGATAATGCTAATTTGAAAGCACAAAGGTAAAGAACTAACTGTCAATGATGGAATTCCATTCGTTTTTGAGAATAAGAGCAGTATGTGGTGACAATCTCTTAAAGGTTGGGATATGTTGTCCTAATCCTTTTTATGAAAATTTACGCGTAAAAATCTTTTTTATTCCAATTTATAATGGGCCAAACCATACTTTTACTGCACTGAAGATAACTTCCAATGTGACCTTGGGATAATTCTTTCCGTGCCAACAAGGGGCTATTATGTATACCAAGGCCATCCAACCTACACAGGAATTAGATGTCAGGGATAGTTCCAATTTCAAAAAAAAAGGAAGGAAAGGAATCAGGAGAATTATGAAGAAAAAAAAAAATCTAAAGAAAATTGTAATCAGCTTAAGATTCCACAGGGTAGCTCACGATTTGTGCTTGCCAGATTCGGGCCACCAGTTATTTATTAAAGCATTACACAATACACAAGGCAACTGTCAATCAAACCCCAAAGCTAGTTAAGAAATAAAGAAAAAAAAACAACATTCAAACCTCATCGTCAGACCAGTAGAACATTTTCTCATTGGGATCATAATCAACAGCAATGGCGTGTTTAATACCTTCCAAAGGAAGAACAACGTCTGTGTAGTCTTGAGTATCTAAAGATATCCTCCTGATATCTGTCCGTCTTGCCAGTAATAGTATTAGCTGAGCGCCTAGAAAATACAAAGGCAACTGTCAATCTGTATTTTAACTTTTACTGAAACATAGCAATTATATTATGTCAAAACAGAAAGATCAGAAGATCAGAAAGTAATGAGATGATCCAGTATACTTGAAGTTGAGATGAATGTTAAGTTTGAATATCTAGTGGTAAAATAACAAATATAACATATTTTTGATTCAATAGCTTTTGACTTCAAACTTAAGCTAACGTTCTTAGAACTAAAAAGATTACTTACGGTTTCAGTACTAACAAGATTATCAATATAGGAGCATATTGAAGGGGAAACAAGTTAAATGCAGGTTCAGCTCTATAGTCGTTACCCCCCAGGCAAAACTATTGTTTCACACCCTTTGTATTATGATTTGTTGTCTTAAAAAAAGAAGATGTCATGAATCGATTCAACTAGACATGTTTCCGTAATTTTGATCTTTGAAGTTTGGTCTGAAAGGGCCTGAAATTATAAAGTAGATCTGTGTAAAAATAATTAAAATTTTTCCAACTAACAAATGATTTAGACGCATTTTCTTCCAAAATTTACTGTCCTCGTGAAGATCCCCTCTGCATACCCTATTTACCCTAAAAGTTTCATGCCAATCGAAGAAAAGCAATGATTGTAGTCTAGGAAAATTGTAAAAAAAGGGGTCAACCTCAAACAAATTGCTATACAAATGATTCTTTCAACTACCCGACCCAAAAATATGTGCTGATTCTGAATCCAAAAAGTTTACGCTCTATCTCTTCCACAAATTTGATTTTTTGGAGGTTAAATTTGAGGTTGAACCGAAAAATGTTGATTGAAATATTGACGATGTGAAATATTGATTGAAATACCAGCAAATGTGATAATATATGTCATTTCTACGCTCTTTTTTTGCTGATGAACATGAAACTAAATGTTTAAAGTAAAAAAAAATGCTTGGGGCTTAAATCTTTGAGAGACAGTGAGGTCGGGGGAGAGGTTCTAGGAAAATTGTGAAAAAAGGGGCCAACCTCAAACAAATTGCTATACAAATGATTATTTCGCTACCCGACCAAAAATCTGTGCTGATTCCGAATCCGGAAAATTTGTCACTCTAGCTCTTTAACAAATTTCAGTTTTTGAGGTTGAGGCAAAAAATATTAATTGAGTAAATAAAAATATGATTAGATATGTCATTTCTAAGCTCTTTTTTGCTGATGAAAATGAAACTAAATGTTTAAAGTCAAAAGAATTGTTTGGGGCTTAAAGCTTTGATAGAAAGTGAGGTTGGGAATTAGATTTTGCCCGACGAAAAATTATGTGCTGATTCCGAATCCGAAAAAGTTTGCCCCTCTAGCTTTTTCACAAATGTGAATTTTTTTAGGTTGAATTTGAGGTTGAGGCATAAAATCTTGATTGAGTAAATACCAGCAAATGGTATTAGATCTGTCATTTTTGCGCTCTTTGTTTTGCTGATGAATATAAAACTAAATGTTTAAAGTCAAAACAATTGTTTGTGGCTTAAAGCTTTGAGAGAGAGTGAGGTTGGGGGAGAGGTTCAGCCTACAGGTGTATATTAAACTTGGCCTATGGCAAAGTGTACCCAATTGTTCAGTTTGGGACGGGAGTCAGTGGCGTGACTCTGTAAGCTTAGCCAGAGTCGACCCAGCTTTAAATGGGTACCTGGAGAAATATGGGGAAGGTAAACAGGAAGGGTGTGCGAAAGCACAGGATGGTTGGCCCCCAACCCCCCATTGCACTTCCTGGCTGAAGGGCCAAGAAACGGAGATCAGTACCGCTGGTAGGGACTGTAAAGTCTAATGCCGTATCCTTTACCTTTACCTTTACCCTATGGCAAAACATTTGCAGCCTTGGTAACAACAAAGACTGGTTCCATGTTAAGTCCAGTATTCCAGTATATTCAGTTTTGTGAAAGTGAGTAAGAATGAAGAGGGGAAGTTGAAACGCATATTTGGCAACAACAAAAAATTATTCTGTCAAAGAGCTTCCTCTAGCTGAGACAAAACACTTAATCCAAAAAAGAGATCAATATATACAGATATAATGCAACACAGAGATCAATTACATAAGGTAGATAAAAATCACAGCAACACATAGATTTATTGGATAGTGGCAAGGCTATTCAAAAATTTGGTCTTCTTCTTCGCTACCATTGTCTTCAAGGTTTCCGGCACCAACTGATTCGCAGTTAGAACAGCTTGTTCCTTTACAATTACCAAAAACCAAGGTACATTTTAAGCCATGCTATTTGCAAGAACATCGCAGCGTCGAACACTCGCTCTTGCAATTACACTAAAACACTGAGAAAAGGGAAGGCGGTGCTTATCCGTGAAGCGTTTCGCTCAAATAAACTGGTCTCATAGAAGACGAACAGAAGCCCATAGCGCGGAGGGTATCAACTAGACTGCGACTTCCTTGCTGACGATGAACGTTCAATGCGAGTCCTACTTGGAGAGGAGAATTAATGACCATAGGTCGATTGGCTTGCATGATGCTTTGGCTAATGGTAGCTATTTTCAGTTTAGTATCTTTGCCCACCAACAAGTTCTCCAGGAAAAACTTAAGAGTCTCTGGCAGGTAATTCAAATTTTCTTCGAGATTTTTCAGGTTGTCCGTCTTAACGAAAGTCCTATCTTGAGTGACAGAATTTATGTCGCTCTTCAACAACTCAGCAGCCGCACTAATAATGTTCATTTTCTTCTAGTTTTCGTCGCTATCATTTGGTTGTGCGTAAAAGTTTTGAAGTATATTATGAGCCGTTGGCCTTAATGTAACAACGCCAGCCTTACCGTCGGTCTCTGCAATCACAACTCCATCACCAAACCTCTCCTTGACGAGCTTCTTCATTTAAAATTAGCTATACACAGGCTCTTCCAAATCACAGAAAAACTCACTCATCACGTTTACCGAATTGCAAACTGTAGACTGTTCGTCATCGTTCGCTTCAAAGAACCTTGCCATCTCTTCAAATGTTTGCTTTTGATTCAAGTTTACTTTCCTACCTCTCTTTGTTTCGAGTCTGTCAGTCGGATTTCCTGCATGTTTCAAAGGGATGCTCTTGCCAGATGCAAAGTTGCAGTAACATGTTTTGTTGTGTACAACATCTGCTGCATGCAGATCCAAATTCATTGCTAGAAATCAGCTGTGAACTTTCTCAGACCAGTGATTATTTCGCTTTGACAAAGTACCACCAGTGTCTCACCGAATATATTGTGCGGACGCGAAAGCTATTTTCCTTCTTGTGAGTCTTCTCAAAAACCACTCTGCTCGAACAAAATAAACGACGAACGTTTATGATTATCGCTCTTACTTCATTCATAACAACTTTCTCTTCCGCTTCGAGTATTTCTTTCTTACAGATCAAACAAATCATTATTCTAGACTAGAGTTCCACCCCATAAAATGACGTAACGAGTCACTTAAAGAAAAAGAAAACCCAAACTAATTTAAAAATTTTCAGGTATTTTTCTAGTTAGAACTATCACTAAAATTAGCACTCAGACACCATAAAATTATCACTCAAGACACCATATATATTTTTTAAATTTTCAGGAATTATTCTAGTTTCAATTGACAAATTAAATATTTTGTTATTTCATTTAACTCAAATCTACCGCAAAACTTTACCAGCATCAGCATCAAACCCTTACCCCCAAACTAATTTTAAAATTGTCAGGTATCTTTCTAATTAGAACTATCATTAACATTAGCACTCAGACACCATAAGTATTTTCGTAGTTTACAAATTAAAGTTTAGCGATTCTGTCAAAATTTTCAGGATTTATTCTAGTTTCAGTTGACAAATCAGATTTTTAGTCAATTCTTGCACCTCAAATCTACCTTTGTATCTACCGGAAACCTTTGCCAGCATCAGCAAAGAATCGGAGACGAGAAAATCATTCGAAACTCGTGGACGACGACGATTTTCAAGAAAGTCAGACTTTTATGCACTTCAAATCTGCCTCAGAGACCACTTCACCCTCTCCGCCATCAATCCAAGTTGCTGTAATGTTCTGATGTATTAGGGATGTTAAATTAAAACCCCTAAACACCTTCCTAAATTCGGAATTGTCCTTTCAGGACGGCATTCTTTAGAATAAAAAATTCACCTTCAACCTAAAAAACTCAAATTTGTGAAAGAGCTAGAGCGGCGAACTTTTCGGATTTTTCTCTCGCTCTCTCCCCCCCCCCTCTCTCTCTCTCTCTCTCTCTCTCTCTCTCTCTCTCTCTCTCTCTCTCTCTCTCTCTCTCTCTCTCTCTCTCTCTCTCTGAGCTTTTCCCCGAGAGAGACCCCTTTTTTCACAATTTTCGGCAGAGAGCGCAGAAATGACATATCTAATCACATTTACCGGTATTTTCTCAATCAACATTTTTTCCCTCAAATTCAACTTGAAAAAAAAAAAAATCAAATTTGTGAAAGAGCTAGAGCGGTAAATTTTATTTGATTCAAAATCAGCATATATTTTTTTAGTCGCATAGTGAAAGAATCATTTGTATAGCAAATTGATTCAGATCAAACCACATTTTTACCAGACTATTGATCCATTTTACGGTTTCAGGAATTGATGCGACTCCTTTTATCTAAAATGTCCAGTAAGTCCATGCCCAGTAAGCTGCTAGTCGATCGGAGATAAAAATAAATTTGGGCCTATTAGGGGGGCCACGAATAACAAATTTGCACGGATATTCATAGACTTTTTCTGTACTGAGGTCCCCTAGCCTCTGGCTACATAATATAAGGTAATGCGTTTACCTGAACCCTAGTGTAACTGAGACCCATTTAACTGAACCATAATGCAACTGAACCCTGTGTAACTCAGCCCCATTTAACTAAACTTCCGTGCAAATGAACTTACGTGTAACTGAACCCTCGTGCAACTGAATCGAGTTCTCAGTTTTTCAGTATTCTGCAAATATGAGGCAACATCATGGGGTAAAACACAAGTTAGTATCTTTACATCCCTGTATCCCTGGGCATAGAATCTCTCGAGGGGAAATAAGAGTATTGTATTTCCATTTTGTATTTATTGGTGAATAAACTCTCTAAACTCTATGTGTTCAACCTTGTTGGAATTATTTGTTTTTTTAAGTCATGATACAAATGCCAGTCAAGACCATTCATAAAAAAAAGTCTGTTTTGTTGTCACACAAAAAAAAGAAGAAAATCGGACGTCACAGACGATTAAAGCCAGATTTAATTTTTTCAGATGAATCAGACCTTTCCAGTTACACGAGGGCTCGGTTACACGGGGGTTCAGTTGAACGAGGGTTCAGTTACAGAGATTCAGTTGCTTGGAGTTTAGTTTCAGGGGGTTCAGTTTCAGTTCCTGTGGGCTTAGACAAAAGTTTAAGCAAACATGATAAAGCAAAATTTGTAGACTCAGATCCAGGTGTCACATATTCATACAGCCAACTTTTGTATATCTAACTCCCCCCCACAGTTGTTCCCAAGATATTTCCGAATTATTTTGAAAACCCTGGGAAAAATTCTGTCCTCTGATTCACCTCACTTCTTCATCGCGAATAGATTACAAGTCCCAGTAGGAACTTATAGTGTAAAACCTGTTGGTGAATCCAAGACAAAATGTTTCTCCCATTCCCCCTGCCCATGACACAAAATTTGAACTGCCGTATCCCCACCCTCCCATTTGTTTTCCCAATAGTACATGAAAGTTTCAACTCCATCACCCATGTCGTTCCCTATACATTGTAGATATACTGTTTTGATGATCTCGATAAAATTTGGGTTCGAGTTGACCGCCACCCCCCCCCCCCAAAAAAAAAAAAACTGAAGGTTTCATCAAGATCCCCCAGGCCATTTCCAAAACGTTTCAGATGAATCGAAAACACTGGTACACATAGCATCCTTTCATTTTCTCAGGTACGAGTGGCGTTTCCAGAGTATACCCTTGAAAACCTTAGGTTTCTTGGCCTAGCGTACCACCTCTAAGAGCTCCTAGCTAATCGGACCATCAAGACCAAATATGGCGGCTTTTTCTACTAACATATTTGAATAACGGGTAGCTTATATGATTTGGAGTCATTGCTCAGGGGGCAGTAGGGGTCATGCTTCCCCAGAGACATTTTTTACTGGACTTTTCGACTATTCTAAACAAAATGGCTATCTTAGAATTTTGATCAAATACCTTGGTGGGTAGAAAAGGGATTGGTTGCTGTTTATTCACTTTTGACTTTCAAAAAGGGCCATTGAACTTCTAATTTCCAATCAAAAAGTCCCTCTGAAGTTTCTATGACCACCCCTTACATACTAAGTTGCAGGAAAGAAACAAAACAAAAATACATGGAAGGAGCATGGCTCTTTATTTAGCCAGGACTATAGCACTGTGTATTACAGTAGTATACTATCTGGTAATAATTTTTAGTTGAATACCAGTTAAAAGTCCATTTACAGAAGAAACGCGCTGCCTCTGACAGTGGTACTATTTACTAATATACGTTTTAGTAAAATGTCAGTTAATATTCATTAACAATAGAAACATAGTAGAAAGAGTTGGGATGGTAGTAGTCGCAAAACGATTTTGGACCTTCAAATTGCAATATTAGACCAAAAATTTGAATTTGACATTCCTCAGGAACCCTTAAATACCAGCTTTCATGAAATAGAACTTTGTTCACGTGACACATACTTAACATGTTACTTCTGTATCGTATATTATTTATTATTATTTTTATTTTTAATCAACAATATCATAAATCCTTAAATATTTGCTTGAGTAAGCTTCTAAATTACTTGTGAAATTACACTTTGTTATAATTTTAGACTTCCGTATTGAAATAATAACCTCACATTTGTAATGTAAAGTCTCAGTAATCCTCAAATGCCACCTTTAACAGAGGCCAAACACAATTTGTGAATTATGCACTTAGTGCTGTTTAAAATATGGCAGCCAAACTGTTTAAAGAAAAACTTCCTGTCATATTTGAACTGAAGGTATTAACATATTGGATTGTGGAAACTTAAAAAAGAAGTACAATACAAAAAAGAAGTAAAAAAGAAGTACAAAACTGTTGTCCAATGTGATATCTTGAAATGATAAGCATGCCTTACCACACAAAGATGAAACAGATCTTTGCGTATGGGTAACTCACCGTCAGCACAAGTACTGCTGTTTAATAGCTTTGTACCGGTTGGACATGCACAAGAATATCCAGGAGCATAGGGGGCAGCAAGGCATAAATGAGAACAACCCCCATTATTTTCCTGACAGGGGCTTGTTGGTGTCCGAGGTTGACGTGCAGGATCATAGACTCTTAAGTCCATTGGAGTTAAAGAGCCACTTAATATAACTTTACGCTGGGTCCCAGTCTGCTTATTACATGAATGGATTGACCTGCAATTTAAAACGCAAAATAATGTTCTCATAATTAAGTAATATAATGGATCATTGTACCATGCCAAGATACATCTGCCAAACGAGAAATCAGGTCAAAAAACTTTAAGTGTGGAGATCCAATCCTTGATCTAAGAAAAACAAAAATAAAGAGGCTTATACGGAACATGTGACGAGGTCGGAAGAGCCAAGGGCTCATATGGTATGAGCTCTAACAAAATTCTAAGAATCAATATATTGATTTAAAATGAAAATCAGAGGCTTAATGCCGGTTGTGATTAAAATAAAAACTCTGAGACACGAGGTCCTTCTAAATATCAAATTCATTAAGATCCGATCACCCACTCGTAAGTTAAAAATATCTCATTTTTTCTACTTTTTCCTCTCCCTTCAGTCCCCCCCCAGATGGTCGAATCGGGGAAAACGACTTTATCAAGTCAATTCGTGCAGGTCCCTGATACGCCTATCAACTTTCATCGTTCTAGCACGTCCAGAAGCACCAAACTTTCCAAAGCACTGGGCCCCCCCTTACTCCCCCAAAGAGAGCGGATCTAGTACAGTTACGTCAATCATGTATCTGCGACATTTGCTTATTCTACCCACCAAGTTTCATCTCGATCTCTTCACTCTAAGCGTTTTCCAAGATTTCCAATTTCTCCCTCCAACTCCCCCCAATGTCACCAGTTCTGATCGGGATTTAATATAAGAGCTCTGTGACATGAGTTCCTTCTAAATATCAAATTTCATTAAGATCTGGTCACGTGTTCTATAGTCAAAAATACCTAAATTTTTCTAATGTTTCCGAATTAGCACCCCACCCCCCCCCCCCCGCCAATTCCCCCCAAGAGAGCGGATCCGTTCCTGTCCATCACATATATAGAACTTGTGCTTATTCTTCCCATTAAGTTCCATCCCGATCTTTCCACTCAAGTGTTATCCAAGATTTCTGTTTCACCCCCTCCAACCCCTTATGTCCCCAGATCTGATACAATTTCAAAATGGTGCACCAGAGACATAAAATCTTTCTATATATCAAGATTGATTAAGATCCGATCACCCATTCGTAGGATAAAGATACCTCAATTTTCACGTTTTCAAGGATTTCCAGTTTCCCCCTCCAACTCCCCCCAATGTTATCGGATCTTGTCGGGATTTAAAATAAGATCTCTGAAGCACAAGATCCTTCTAAATCTCAAATTTCATTAAGATCTGAGCACCAATTCGTAAGTTACATATACCTCATTTTTTCTAATTTTTTCGAGTTTCCCCCCCCCCCACCAACTCCCCCAAAGAGAGTGGATCCAGTCTTTTTATGTCAGCCATGTATCTTGGACTCATGCTTATTCTTCCCATAAAGTTTCATCCTGATCTCTCCACTCTAAGCATTTTCGAAGATTTCCAGTTCCCCCCCCCCCCAACCGCCACCCCCCCCCCCCAATGACACTGGATCCGGTCTAGATTTAAAATAAGAGTTCTGAGTTACGAGGTACTTTTAAATATGAAATTTCATTAACATCTGATTACTCCTATGTAAGTTAAAAATACGTCATTTTTTCTAATTTTTAAGAATTAACCCTCCTCCCCCACTCCCCCACAGAGATCGGATCCATTCCAGTTAAATCAATCACTTCTGCTTTTTTTACTAAGTTTCATCCCGATCCCTTTACTCTAAACGTTTTCCAAGATTTTAGGTTCCCCCCTCCAACTCCCCCCAACGTCACCAGATCCGATAGTAATTTATAATATGAGCTCTGGGATATGATATCCTTCTAAATATCAAATTTCATCAAGATCCGATCCCCTGTTCGTAAGTTAAAAATACTTCATTTTTTCTCATTTTTCCAATTTAACCTTCCCCCCACAACCCCGTCCTCAAATGGTCGAATCGGGAAAACGATTATTTGTAATTTTATCTGGTCTGTTCCCTGATACGCCTGCCAAATTTCACCGTCCTAGCTTATCTGGAAGTGCCTAAACTAGCAAAACCGGGACCGACAGACAGACCGACAGAATTTGCGATCGCTGTATGTCACTTGGCAAAAAATGTAACCTTTTTTTTCAACAAGACCCACACTAAGTTCAACTTGGTTTAACAAATAAATATCAAAGGTGCAAATATCAAAACCTGAATCAATTATGTTTAATTATTTTTTTCAAGAGAGAAGCCTTTCAGACCAGTCTTCCAGGAGGGGGTGGAGTCAATCCCATCACTAGCCTCTAATTTTTTTTCTTTATCCGTCTATTTTATTTACTTTACAAACAGTAATCATGGGGAGCAGGTGAATACAGGAGCATTGGCCAATCGTCTAGGGCTAAACGGAAAATAGGCCGTCCGCAGTTGGGGTGAGAGGATGTCATAAAAAGATTTAAGGGATATGGGAACTTACTGGGAGGGTGTAAAGAGGAAGGCTTTAACAGATCAGGATGGAGGAGTATTCCTGTGGATCCTTTTTTAAAAAGAAGAAAAAACAGAGAAGCAAAAAATCGAACATAGTCACAATTCTTTTTAAGGATAGCCTTCAATATGCAGTTTGCAATATCTTTTGCAGTAGCCATTACATCAGTCAAGAGATAAACGAATGAGTGGCAAACATGCATTTTAATTCGTTTTTTTCACTTTAATTTTTAATAGTAGGATATGGATTGCACATAGCACACTCCTTTTTGCAGCAGTAATTGCATCAATCAAGAAGAGAAAAGGGAAAAAGTGGCAACCCTGCATTCAAAGTATGTTTTTTAGGACGCGAATTGTACTCCGCATACATTTGGGTAAAAACAAGGAATGAGAATATTCGCATTTTTGGGGTATCTGGGATTTATAGACCTATTTGTGATAAACATAGATTAACAGAAATATATACGAGATGGAAACAATTAGCAGATTTTATATAGATAGATTAACATAAACTTTAAAGTTCCAGGATTAAGTCAAAAATAAAGTAATTATACAAATATAAAAAATTATAGAGACGCGTCAACTCTTTGTCCAAGAATTTACTCTGAGAAAATATATAATTTTTTTTTAATTATTGTCACCGGCATATGCATTTTTCTTTAGAAGAGTACGCACATGTATCGAATCGTGAGTTTATCGATATGTTTTACCAGCCAAAAATAGGACTGGGACCTTCTTGTATGCATTATCCTTTCAATTTTTTTTTTCGTCAACGAGTCAGAAAATGACAAAGGGTTCTCTCTATTTAACTTTAAGCAGCTGCACCGTCGCTCAATGGTTATCTTAATAATAATGCTGAAATATATTCAGAACCTTTATTACTGGAAATACGAATTATTGTAACGTTGATATTAATCTTCTTAAATGTTTTATCTTAATTTGCATAAATGTTTTATCAGGCTTTATCAGGTACTGATTTTCTAATCGAGATTTCAAATTTTCCATAAAGTACAGTTTGTGACACCTTCTACCACCAAAAATGTGCATTATAAGTTTAAACTGGAGTTGTAATTTCTCGTCATTTTAGGTTTTAGCTGTGCTCCCTCTCTACCTTCAAGAAAACACTTTAATTTTGAATTAAATCAAGGAAATCTGCCTCATGAGATTGCACCCCTCTGGAAACATTAATGCCAATAAAACAAAATCTCGGTTTTAACCCAGTCCCGAGGGTAAGCTCTGAGTACATTTAGGATTCTATATGTGCAAAATTAACTCTAAATAAACGTCCATGATTACAGAATTCAGGCATATTTATAAGTAAAGTCAATTGGTTTAGTTTGTCAATGGCTCAAATCAAAAGCTCTTAAATCCAATTTTTGTTCGTGTTGTTCTTTTCGAGGTTAACCCCCAAAACACTCAACTTCCTCGAACTTACCTTGTCGTCCAGTCCGTCCAGTACAAAGTATCCTGAAATAGCGTAAGTGCAAAAGTATGTTTTTGTCCCCCACCTTCAATAACTGTTTTCCTGTTTTTGCCATTGAGGTCAGCACTGGCAACATAATTATGCTTGGCATCAGTCCAAAATATCCTATCACTTTCATAATCCACCACAAGGCCATTAGGCCAATAAATGTCACTATTTATAACAACTTTCCTTGTTATCGAGTCTCCATTCATGCCAGCTGATTCAATACGAGGTGTCTCACCCCAGTCTGTCCAGAACAAAAGCCTGAAAAAATAAGAAATATTCTAAATGGTGTCAGAGAAGGAGAGTCATTAACATTTTTAATATACGGTTGTTTTTAAGAAGTCGCCAAATCATTACGGGGATAAGCCATATGAGGGCAAAATACTTGCCAACAGTCTTTCTCTATCTGAATCTGTTGAATACCTCTCATTTAGCCATCTCTAAAAAAATACCCAAGGTCTGACCCGCCTGACTTCTCTTCCAACAAATATGCTACTGAATAGATTTGAACCAAATACTTAGAACTGTATATTTGTAAAAAACAAAAATCGTCGTCGTAATACAGGAAGGTCAACTTTGGGTACTTAGAACAGTTTATCTTCAAGTACAAAACATTAATGTAGCGTAAAAAAACCTCTCGACTTCTCCAAAACCTTCTCCAAAGCCCCCTCCCCCAAAGACACACATCACATCTCCTAAAAAGAGCAAAAAATGCGGTCCCATGCACTGAGATTCGTAAATTCGAAGCTTTTATAGCATTAACACAAATTTTGAAGAGAGGAAAAAAGTGTTCTACAAAAACTTCATTTCATATACGAAATGAAAACAAATAGCAACATTGTAAAGCACAATACTGCAAATCAATTGGTACCTATTGATGTCCGAAACAGAAAAGTGAAAGGGGAACTTTAAAAATAACCCACTCCATTTTATCTCTTAATTCTTTTAAGAATATCCGCACGATACCTTGAAAGTATTGCCAAATAGACAAGCTTGTACCGGCTCCCCTGGTAGATTTTCAACGTTTTGAACAAGTTCGACATTAAAATAGTTTTAACAAATGTTTTATACATTTATAACTTCTACCAGGGAAATTTATCACAGAAAAATTCAGTTTTAGCACTTACAGAGTAAAACCTAAAAATTTATGCCAGATATATCAAGAAAATATCAAACCAGCATAAGGGAGGAGGTAGAATTATTCCATCATTGCATGTGTTCTCTTTATTTGTTCTGCTTCTGCTTGTTTTGTTTGAAGTTGTCCCGCTTTTCCTTTCTGAGTATATTTAGGAAAATTTGAAATTCCTCGGTTACACCATCTAAGTGGGAACGTGATAATGAAAAATCTTGAAATTGGAACTCGTCATACTAAACCGAAGAATACTTCAATGAAAATAGTTATATACCCCATGTTGTACAATATGTTAAAAATTTGAAAAATGTCAGACACAACAATGAACTGCAAAAAAGCATGAAGATCCAAAAAATATATTCGACTGATCAGGTACTCTGATAAGGTACTTCTGACCGACGTAAGATGTGAATCAAGTATAATCCTTAATAAAATAAATATTTAAAAAGAAAAAGAAATGCCTAACTATCAGGAGGTTTTATACTGGCAACCAGTCTCGTTTATTATCCTATATACTGGTGCTCTTTATGTTTTTATTAGGATTTTTTTTTTAATACCAGAATAACAATTTTATTCACATATTTCTATCAGCCTTCCCCCCCCCCCAAAAAAAATTATCAGTTCATCTTGTCCAGCAATAAAAAAATCATTTTATTGCTACATTTCTGCAGTTTGTTCTCAAATTTATATATATGTTACCATTAATTGTCCGAAATCTGGTTAATGTCGACATTCACCGGTGAAGTTCAAAATTCCTTTTTTTTCTGCTTGGATTCAATTAGCTTTGCGAGTCAGCTTTTTCAGTTTTAAGCTAGCTACGATGGTAAGAGTTAAAGTTAAGATAGGTTAGATTATGTTAGTTTAGGCTAAGTTAGATTAGGTTCAGGTAAATTTGGTTCTAAACATCAGAAATCGGTTAAAAAACTAACTAAAGCTAATCTAACCTTATCTAACCATACCTAATTTAACCTGTGATCGTCAAATTCAAAAGTTGACTGGCAGCGTTGACTAAATCCAAGGAAAAAAAAGGGGTATTTTGAACATTCACAGCAACATATATATATTTATTAGTATATATATAAATATATATATATATATATATATATTAGTATATATATATATATATATATATATATATATATATATATATATATATATATATATATATATATATATATATGTTACCGTGAGTGTCCCAAAACAGATGAATGTCGACATTCACCAGTGACTTTCCGAAATACCTTATTTTCTCCTTGGATTTAGTCAGCGTTGCCAGTCAACTTTTTACCTTTAATGCAAGGTTTGGTGATGACAGGTTAGATTAGGTTTGGTTAGGTTACCTTAGGTGTTTAACTCATTTCTGATATTTCTAACTAAATTTAACCTAATCTAACCTAACCTAGGGTAACACAATCTAACCTAATCTATTTTTAACTTTTACCATCATAGCTTGCATAAAACTGAAAAAGCTGACCCGCAAAGCCATTTGAATCCAAGCAGAGAAAAAAGAATTTCAGATATTCACTGGTAAATGTATACATTAACCAGATTTTGGACATTCACGGTAATCTACAGATGTATGTATTTGGTGGCATTTTGGGTATTTTCTTTAGTATTTGTTGGGTAAATTTTGTGCTCTACCTCTCAGGTTTTCTGCTGACATCCAAGATATTACTGCAATAAATATAGAAAATATATTCTTCTTCTACATGACACATATATCTTCACAAATCTTTTGCCTTTTCATTTGTGGCTATACTTTAGATTTTTAGATGAAGCAGTAAGCTTAATTATATTTGGAGACTGTAAAACAGGGAAACAAAAGCAAATTTTTCAGCAAAACTTGAGCCAATCTTCTAGAAATCTTTTAGAAAACAAAACCAATCTTCTAGAAAAGAAGTCTGGAGCAAAAAGGAAATTTCCTGGAGCTCCTACTACGAACCAGTCAAGTATCGAAGTAAACACATAACATATTTGATTGAATTTGAAGCAGTATTTTAACCTTGTCTTACCCTTTGGCAGGATATAAGGCAACAGCTCTAGGCTGGTCAAGATCCTCCCAGAACAAGACCTTTCGATGTGTCCCTTGAAGAGTGGCCACTTCAATCCGATCAGTATCGCTGTCACTCCAATAAATCTTGTTACAAAGCCAATCAATAGCCAGGCCATCAGGTGATACGACACCAGTCGTTATTATGCTCATATGCTGGAAATAGAAAAATCTTGAGCACTCTAGAATTGTAAAAATATTTAAAACCAAGTCAAAACTATCATTAACTTCAAAAACCGTTTTAACCATTCCTTTGGGTTCACTCTACTAAGAAAAGGGGCATTGAAGTAAATGTATTCAACCTTCATAAATCAAAATTGACAAGAACAATACAGTTACTTCCAAATTATTGTATTTTTCCCATAATCTTTTACAATAGTATCTAAAGCACTTATGAAGGAGGACTAACATTTGTGTAAAACTGTCCGTACAAGTCATCTAATTCTAAGTGATTTTTCTTTCAGAATCAACGCAGCATAGCTAACATTTTAAAGAGCGATGTGTCTCCGATATATTTTCTTCTGTATAATGATATAGAAGAGATGGTTGTAGAAATTTAAAAGAAGGCTTTGGTCGTGAAATACGATCTTTAGCCCTGTTTTCGAGTGTAGAAAGTGACCAGAGGGCAATCGAATCCCCTTCCAGTCCCTTTTTGTCCCAGGCAATCGTACCGATTCCCATGGTATTGAATCAACATTTTGATACCACTATCTCAATCAAGATCTACGAAAAAGTGCCTCCAGGTTGAATACCACCAACTCAGAGGCAAAGCTCCCAATCATCACAGAAATATCCTAGCAGAATAGGTGACCATATTGTTAATTGTTAAAACCGTAATCATACAAGGAATTAGTAACTCCATGGTTGAAAGAGAAGATGGGGCCTGTGACTCATCTAATTGCCCCACCCCCTCCACCGAAATCTTTTTAGCAGAAAAGTAGGCATTTAGTACCTTGTCTAAATTGGAAACAAGCAAGGATTTTCAATCAGTATAATTAGAGAGTAAAAAAGTGGCAAATAGAAACTTGGGGTATAAAGGAGCTACATCCTTAACGGTGAAAAAAACGAGTCAAGTTAAAAATAGAAAATTCTTTGCGCCTGAATCAATGCAAAAAGGACCAAGTAGCAGCTAGGTTGGAGAATGAGGCCCGCGGCTCTAACATCCTCCCACCGTCTAATTTTAGCAGCCAGAGAGGTATGTTGCACTTTTTGGAGTGTGTATTATTTGAGGCGGTCACCCCTCCAGCATCCCACCCTTCACGTAGTTAGCTTTTCAGTAGACAGATAGGCATGTTGAAAACTTTTTAACAGATTTCAAGCAAGGATTTTTAATCTAGATTATTTAGAAATCAAAGTGGAGCGGTGAACTCTCCAACACATCCCTCACACCGAGTCCCATCAAACTACCAAAGTTTTAGCTAGGTGATTCAGGAATCAAGATGGAGTAGGACGTCTCCAACCCATCCCTCGCTCCCAGTTCCATCAAACTACCAAAGTTTTTGTAGAGAGGTAGACAATTTGTAACCTGTTTCAACCAGGATTAAGCAAGGATTTTCAATCAGCATGGCAGGACGAGTTGTTACCTCTAACGCACCCTCCTTACCTCAAACTATTTCGTGGAAAGGTAGACTTGTGAGAACTAGGTATTTTCAAAGACCACATGGGTATTTTTGAAGAACGTAGGTATTTGTGCGTCACGTGAGGACTTGCATGGATCGAGATCGTAAAAGGAATTTCAATATGTAAGATTCGAGGGAAAAAGTGGGCCGGTGGCCTCTAGATAACCACTCCCGCCGCCAACTTTTCAGGAATAAAGTATACCGGTATTTGTGCATATATTTTTCCCTGCCACCACAGGCTTCAAATGTTGGAGACTTCCCTACCAATGAAACTCTGGAGCATGTTAGCGCTATCTGTCTACCAAATCTCAAGCAAAACTCAGCTATTTCGACCACTTTCTGTCCAGGGACAAAAAAAAAGTTGCTCCTTATCAGTTTGAATCTAAAGCCATATGCATCCATTTTCAGCATATTTCAATGAAATAGAATCAAAGGGAAAAGCTTTGAAAAAAAAGGTCTCCTTTTAAAATAGTAAAGCTAAATCGAAGGCCCCAAATGTAATTATTGTAAAAATATGTTTTCTTGCTGGTAATCTTGATTATTATTCTGATGTTTGTGGATTTTTTGACAAATAAAAGCCACACTATTTAGATTTCTTTTCGTTTTCATTGAAGCATAAAGACACTCAAGACTTTTAGAGGGTTTACAGGGGAGGGGTTAGTGAAACTTTTATTTGCGGTAGCTCGTATTTGTAAACTTTGATTAGCACACTGATTACTAGTAGTAGACAGGTTTAATAGCAAAAACTTGACAGCTATCGCTGATTTGTGTTTCTTTACAACATATTCAAAATCAAACTACACTTGTAAATATAAATCAAACTACAAATATTAACTCTTATTGTACATTTTGACGAAAACCGGGACGAAAGAATTACCATATCTTTTTGTTCTTGCTTTAACGGGAACTAACTTATCTTGCTTTCTCGTTCTTGATGGTAGAGGTTGATCAGGTAGAATGTCACGGTGCTGAGATTTAGAAAGCAAGAACTTTCCAAAACTCATTATCAGAGTTTCGTACCGGTTTTGGAGTGACGACAGTCCTAGCACTTCCAGAGCCTTTTCGTAGGGGATGTCACGGTGGCCCAAGATGATCGATACCGCTCGCTTCTGAACCGATTCAAACTCCTGACAAAGATACACTGTTCTAAGTGCTGAGGGCACCCAAACAGGACACGCATATTCGAGAATGGGGCAGACATACGCTATGTATGCATTCTTAATACTCTCTGTGTTCGCACTGAACCTACGCATACTGTTTAAAGTCTGTAGACTAGCGTTTGCACTTTTAACCACGTTTTCTATATGTGCGGCAAAGCTGAAGTCATTGGAGAAAGTAACTCCAAGGATCTTGATACTGTTTGTTAGAAGGAATGGAACATTTGGCTCCATAACATCACTTTTTAGTGGGTTAAAGCGTACTATCTTCGACTTGTTCACATTAATCTCAAGATTTAGCTCCGCGCACTCTTTTGTGAAAACACTGAAAAAGTTTGAACTGAATTGTGGCGTCACAACTCCGTTTTGTACTAAATATTTCAGGATAAATGACAGGTCGTACACGAACTTTTAGCGGTCGTCATAGTCAGCAATGAGGTTTTCATTAAAGCGATAATGAAGCTCTGAGCTTTATGATACGATATATTTATTTATCTAAGAACAACAATCTACTTACAAAAATCAATACGACTCATCCAAAACCAAACGGTTGACATGGGGCGAATCAGATAAAAACAAAGCAGTGACTGCAAATTCAACTTATTTTGCAATCGAAAATTTCCTCTTGTGTGATACAAGTATTTCAAAGTCTATTTTTGATTCTGATGTTTCAAAATTTTACTGATGTTTCGAAAAAGTGTTGGAAACCAAAATGGTTCTTAGAGTGGGCTTATATGAATACAAAAATAATGTTGGTTTTAACTGATTTGGCCATTAAGTTGATAAAAGTGAAATTACCCTCAAATGCCAAAACATACAAGTCCCATGCTTCCCACAGGCTATGTGTTTACCAACTCTGCTTCAAAAGGTTTAGAGAGGCAGTAGCCCTCCGTTACTGGTTATTTTTGTCTGTTTACAGTTTGACTTGAGTTTTTATTTTAATTCCTGTTCCTTTTACGGTTTATATATTCATCCATAGTAGTATCTGTTAGTCTACGTTTGATAAGGTTATTCATTTAAATCTTTGTTCGGCCTTGGCTTTATTGATTTATTTAAACTATCTTATGTTCGTTTTAAATTTGAATTGACATGTGATCTCATTTCTGCATGATTTTGGTTTTTAAGAGGCTCTTCAATTTTCTTAAAATACATCTTTCTTAATTTCCTGTTTTTAATTAATTATTTACAATTATAGTTCAAATTAACATCCGAATACAGAGAATGATGCTGCTTAAATTTCTTCTTTTTAGTACGATGGAAAACAATAGCTTTCAGTTTTATATCCATGAAAACAGGCACCATCTGAATTTGATGTTTACTTCAAATTTGTTTTACATTATTTTTATAGTAGAATGGAGCATTAGAATAAATTCTGGCCTGTTTAGCCATTTAGAAATTTGCCGTTTAGAATATACTGTTTGGCATTTGTGTTCTAGAGATCATAAAAATTACATCTTTTCCAATGGATAAAAATAAAAAGTACTAACATAAATAAAAAAAGAATCTAAGACAATATTACCTTGGCTGAAGATCCACCATGACTAATACTTGCACATTTAATCATTTCTAAGGAAATCTCAGTCCAACAAATTAAATTCTTATCATAATGGTAGTCGAGAGCAGCAGCATCATCCAAATCCTTAAATGAATCAGATATTAAAATATACAGAAGGCGGCTACTATGTAACTGTTGTTTCAGCCAGCTAGATGGACACTACCTACGGTTTAAATAGGAGGAAAAAACTCATAAAACTAGAGATCCTTTTCTATTAGCCTCTCTATTAGTGTTTACAATTAATAACAAAGGCAATAGGAGACAGACAAGAGTTGAAACTCACATCAGTTTTCAAGAGAAATAATTATTGCCACCTAGCACCTCTAGGTAAGTTTTATTGTCGTAGATGTTTCTTTTCTTTTTAAATACAAACTTAAAACGAACAGGAATTATCCCATACATGATGGGTTACCACCTCCTCAATCATCTACTCTTTACGCTAAAATCTTAAAGTTCTTTAAAAATACTTCTCATTCAAATTCAACGGCTTCTTTCTTTAAGCAGTCTTTCTCAAAGAAATGTGACAAAAATACAAACTTTATCGTAAAGACCGATGGATGGACGAGGGGGAGTCCCCTTCCTCATATACGGAATAATTTCTTTTCGTTTTAAGTGTTAATATTGCTCCATACTTTCGGCTAAAAAAAAAAAACTTCATTTCTGAATTTAATTTCTGACTGTTTTTGGAATCAGGCCAGGAAATTCTCCCCCCCCCTTTAAAATTACCTATAGAAAATATCCCCGCCCCCACTTAAAATCCTCCCAAAAAGGTTTCGCGTATTTCCCAATAGCAAATACTATATGTGAACAATGGGAAAGTAGTGTAGCTTATAGACCTTTCCCCAGAGACTATGGGGGGTCACGTCATCCCCAAAGGCATAGCTATTGGACCTCCTAACTATGCTGAATAAAATGGTTATCTCAAAATTTTGATCGTATGTCTTTGGGGATAAAGAGGGCGCGGGAGGGGGCTATTTACCCTCCTCTCTTTTTGGTCACTTAAAAAGGGTACTGAAACTTTTGATTTCCGTTCGAATGAGCCCACAATCACGCCCAAGAAAAACAAAAACAAGCAAGCAAATAAACACACATCCATGATCTCTCTTCTGACGAAACATACAAAATTCCACGTTTTTGTAGATATGAGCTTGAAACCTCTACAATATGGTTCTCTTATATGCTGGATCTAATGGTGTGATTTTCATTAAGATTGCTTGATCTTTTGGGAGGTTTCCCCTCTTTTTCAAAATCAGGCAAATTTTCTCAGGCTTCTAGCTTTTAGAAAGTCAATTCTTTCGAGGTATCTGTTGTTATCAGAATTTCTTTTTTTCTAGTTCCATTTAATATTGACCCGAGTCGTTCCTTACTTACAATTCCTTGTCATAAACTGTTTGACAAAATTGCAGATTTTTTCAACAGATTTTTTAAAGAGAGGGGAAGAAAAACCTATATTTAAGCAACATGATTTATAGCAAAAACTCATGTTGGCTTCTATAGTTTCTTGCCCTAAATAAGACTAAGATTTTGTTGAGGTTTATTCTGCACAGTTCTAAATTCAAATAATGAACAAAATTAATTCTAAAAAACAATGTTTTTCCGATGAAAGTAGAGAGTGAAGTTAAAACAAAAATTAGTACTTCACTATTTATGCAATATATATATGAAAACTGCGTGGACTTTTTGAAAATTTTGTAGAATTCTGAAAAAACAAGCAAAACCAAGCTTGCTTAATTTTTAGAAGGAGATTAAAATAGTATAACGAAATTCGTTGATTTTATGGCTGGTATGATACTATTGAAAGCTTTATAAATTTGTGTTTTATTTTCTGGAAGCTACTTAGGGATTTTTCTGCTCTTAATCCAGTTGTGTTTCGTCGATTTTGTGTTTTCAAAAAGCGCCAATTTTTTAGATTTCTACAAATACAGGGGAATATCACCAGCCTGGTTATTTGAAACAGTTTTTCTGATATATATTGCATAAACTAAGAAGCAGTAATTTTTGGTCTTTCAATTTTCAACTTTACTCTTTAATTCCATCAGAAAAACTTTGTGTTTAAAAATTAATTTACCATTAAGATTAATCAAAAATAACACTTCTTGAAAATGATAGTTCAAAATAATTTCTGAATGAGCTTCAGACAGCAATTCTTCCTCACTTGACAGTATTTTAGAAAAGCGTGTTTTTAACTTTTTGGTTACCGTTTCGATTAATCCTAAGGACGCAACCATGATAGTGTATGTGGCATGAATGGGCACAAGTACATGTTTTTTAAAAACATGTTAAATTGTCAGGAGCTCAACTTTTCTCAGTTTACAATCCCTTTGATCATCACTCCGTAGATTAGTATTGTAGAGCAGATTGTAAAACTTCGACTGAAAATGAAATGAAAAACTATCCATGCTTTTTGCGCACATAGGCTAAATGGTAAATCAAGCAGCAATATACAACATATATTACTTGTTTACTCCAGTAAAACTACAATGCAAAGGGAATAAAATGAACAACAACCTGAGAAAGTACAAAAACCAAAATAAAATAACAATCAAGTTAAAATGAACAAAAATTATCACAAACAAGAGTAGGGCTAATGGCCCCTGTGTTCTTACTGAAAACAAAATATATTTTAAACTTTTTCCTTTTATAATGTTGATAAATTGGAGCTGCTGAGACTTCCAGAATTATTAATATTAAAGGGTTAATCAATTTTCATTAGTTATATTCAGTATTCTCATTATTTCGTATAGTGATTTTCTTTCTTAGTAAATAAGTAATTGGATTAACAACACTTCTTGACTACTAAGGTCACTGCAGGGTCAACACAGGGACCTTAGTAGTCAATAAGCACTGTTAATCCAATTTTGTCAGCGTTGTGACAAATAAAAACACACTGCTCAAAATAAAAACTAGAGCAAATGATGTTCTGGCCTTCAGAAGGCTTAGGGGACATTAGCCATACTCCTGTTTGTGGTAATTTTGGTTAATTTTACGCGTGACTTGATTATTCATTATAGTTTCTGTTTCTTTTATGTCTCGTTTATTCATTGATAGTGATTTCTGTTCGTTTTGAAGTTACATTATTACTTTACTTTATGTTTGCCTGTCTTTGGTTTAATGCAGCTTTTTAATTTTTCGTGAAAAACTTCTTGTTTGGAAAGTTTTTGGAATCAATTAGAAGAAAATTTGTATATAAGAAAACGTTGCATATTTTGTTTCTTCTTCTTCTGAATATCTAGTTATATAGACCGCGCTCCTACAGGCCGCGCCACTGTTATGGGGGGGGGGGGGGGTTCTTATAAAGTCAAGTTACGGGGGGGTTTCTTATAAAGTTATTTACGGGGGGTTTCTTATAAAGTTAAGTTGGATTGTGGCATGGGAGCTTTATAGTTAAGGGATATAGATTAGGAGGGTTCTATTGACAAGTCTCTATAACCATGGAGATGAAATCATTATCATGATGTTTAGGTCTACCGAGATGAGCAGATTCCCTTGGGAACGATCCAGTAGACAATAGGAACTGTACCTGGTACCTTGACTCAAAGACAAACACAATTATTGACAATAATTTTATTTTCTTACTTCATATACAACGTCAGGTAAAATGACTTCAATGAGAGATATCAGTATATGTGCATCAAAGACTGAGTACAGAATAAAGATTGCATTAGGACTGAATTGCACTCCTAACTTTTGGTTCACCTTATATATCCAGAATCAACCCGGATTTCTAAATTAAGCACTGGGTAGACTGACCTCAGAAATGTTGCAATACAACTCTTCTTTTGATTATACAACATATGGCCTAACCTCCTTGCAAAAGATTTATTACAACGAGGGTTTTCACCTCTAGTTTGTTGACCAGACCAGAAATAGAAATCTGGTTTCTAATTGGCTTTAATCAAAAGTTTGAATCCAATTTTGGTAGTCTAAAAAGTATCATTTTTTGCTTGCTGTAAGATTTGTAAAAAGTATCATTTTTTGCTTGCTATAAAACTTGTGTCAAAAAGCACAAATCCTATGAGATGATGAATTTACACTTTAAAATCTTTAGATGTATAAGAGATTCTTTTTTTAAAACCTTCTAAAGTGAACGAATGAGAGATTTGGTTTTGAGTTCTGAAAGGGGGAGGGGGGCTGCTGGTCCATATGTTACAGTTTAGCTATTTAACTTGACAGACGAAATTAAACAAAAAATTCATGTTTTGGTTCCAAGTCTTATGAGGAGAAAGAGCCCAAAATTTAATAGGATAGTTAAAAGGTATGTGCAATAGCTTACCTTAACAAGTACAGATGAATTATGCTTTGGTTTATTCACATCAATAAGGCGAATGTCTTTTCGATTTGCAAATATGAGTGATGGATTGGTCAAAGTAAACTTAACCAGAGAGCCTAAAAATAAAAATAAAGTAACAACTATAACATCAATAGCATGGGTGCCCACAGCCAAAATCCTAGTAGAGTGGTAAAGATAGTTTTACTCAGAGAAAGCACCAGAAACTTTTTTACATAATTTTTTCAATTTAAATTTGAATTACCCTTCATAAATGTGGAATTAAAACACTGATGGAGTATTCAATGAAAAAAAAGAAACAACTAAAAATCAACCATAAAAAAATCAATTTCAAGAAATACACTCAATAGAGAACAGTTTCAAAGAAAGACAATGGGCAAAAAGATACCAAAATGACACAATGATGAGCAAATGCAGGAAGAAAAAAAAAAAAATCAAAATCCTTTAAAAGTTGTCACTAATCATGAAGTGGGATCCAGTTCAGATGCCAAGATATGACAATATACCCTGCACTGTTCACTTAGATGGAAATTTAACAGACAATCAGAACAGCTATTGTAGGCTAAAAATTCAGTCTTACTCTCATTGAATAAAAAACCAATGCACTTATGTGCATTATCAATTTAATTCAATTTCTGACACTATTCTACAAATATTCAGGAAGTCATCTAACAGAGTTTGCAAGAGAGCCACCAATACCCATAAATATACAGTTAGTTCAAGACCCAATGGATTCTAACTCCACATGTTTTCTATTTTCAATAATTTCCTATACTCCATGCTCCCTATATATAGTTTTCCCAATACTTCATGCTCCCTGCAACTCAAGCTCAAATTTTAAATAGTAACATCCTTTCTGCACTAATGTGAATCTTGGACACTGCCTCACCTCAGCTCACTCAGGGGTTTGACAGCATACCTTCACCTATAAATTTACAAAAAGTTTAATACAGCATTGCAGCACCATGGTGCCAATGAATAAAGTCTGCATCCCTGAAAATGTGTGGTGGAGGGTCCCTATTACCATAAAGAGACACAACTGACAGAAAACAATGCTTTAATGGTATCCTGAAAAGAATGTTGGTCTGTTCCGATTGATCCTGGAAAAAAATCTTTGATTTACACCAGCCAAGAGGTTAACACTGAGAGGTACCATTTTCACCCTGTGCACTAGTCAGTATGGGAAGACCTAGGTCTAAGTAAATAAGTTTTCAGTAAAGCATACATTTTATGATAGCATTATAATTTTTCTTTTAGCATAAAAGCCTACTCTTTTCTTGTATCATCTTCTTGCACAATTTTCTCCTGTGTTTTTCAACAAGCCAGAGAGACACTATGTCCACTCTAAAGCTCATAGATCTATTCCTGTTGTCAGCTCCAGGCTCTAGCAACCAATAGTGCAAGAAGTAATGTGTAGCAGATACTTTTGTTATTTTTGATGATGAGAACAAAACACAATTTAGAAAAAAAGCAAATTGCCATTCTTCCAAGTTACTTTGATGAAAGAAGAGTATAAAGAAAGACCAGTTGGATTCTACCATGTGAAAGGCCTTAATGCTGAGAGTTTATAAGATTTTACATGTGAAATGGTGATAAAAAATAGCCTCAATCAGAACTACTACATTGCAAAATACTATTATAGAGCAAGCATTATGAATATATGGTATTCCAGTGTTCAAGTTGAACTGCAGGCAAAAGCACCACAAGCAATCTACATTCATTACAAACTAAAAAAAAATGGTTGGAAATACGGAGTTTTTTGCTCAAAATGTGCATTATTGCCAACAAAGGAAACTTACAATTTGGAAAAAAAATAGAGTACAAACATTTTTACAGAGACTTCAAAAATGGCTAGTAAATAATTGTGGGATTCAAAGAGAGCCAGACAACTGATTTTGTAATTATTTGATTTGTAATTTGTAAGAAGGCTGTGGTATGAGAAGTAGCTTCTATTGGCTTAGGTCTGGCCATAGTAGATAGAAATATTACTGTAATCAAGGAAAGATGATATATTTTAATAGATAGACAACATCAAATCAAAATGTGCCTTCATTTGCTGGCAGGCCCACTACAAAATTGATCAGGTGATGCTTTGTGATTTCTGTGTGAAGTCACAAAAGGTTTTATTGACACCCTTCAATACTTTTTTTTTAGTTTCTCCTACATCGGTCAATTTTTGTACCATAATAGATGTTTCCTGCAGCATAAATAACAGTGGTAAAAGTGTCCCAGTACTTTATATGCACTTATTAATCAGAAGTTTGGCCTTTTAAAAGCAGAAATAGACGATTTTTTCTTCTGTAGGAGTTATTTGGCAAGATATTGTGACATCCAAGCCTTCATAGGGTGTTAGTTCTTGATTGAAAACATAGTGATGCACGTGTTGGACAATTGCTTAATCAAGGGGAAAAGGAGGTGTGTGGTAGCTTTGGTAGATAACACTAATGTAAAGAAGTCTGTTCTCTTTGTACTAGAGATGGAGTAGTTAATGTTTTTTTTTTAGAATAACTATGAAGTTTTAATGGAGGAAAAGCTGTATGTAGAGTTTTAGCATGTATTAACTGAAGCTTTACCATACATGATGATCTTGAGACTTCTTGGCATATCTTCAAAACTGTATTACTTAGTGCTGAATTGAGACATACTAGCATCAGGATGATTAGACAGCCTAAAACACTGCCATATCTAACTGCTTTTATTTGTAATCTCATCCAAAGAAAATCCAAAGCATGGAAAAAGTATTGCAAAGATAGCAACTCCTGTAACTTTGAAAGATACCAGGTAGCCAGAAATCGTGTTACAAATAATATTAAAAAATTAAAATTAAATTACAAAAATAAACTAGCTCAACAAATCAAGGTTAATCCCAAACTCTTTTGGAGGCATGGATCAACTAAAAAGCAGGCAGACACTCAGTTCCAGATTTGTGGGAAAATGAACAAGTGATATCCACACCTGAAGGTAAAGTAGAAGTCTTGAACAAGAATTTTCCTCATTTTTTTCTTGACGGTCAGGATGTCCCACCCTCTGCACTCTCTTCTTACCCTATCACTACTGCTATGTCAGATATTAAAGTAACCAAATGCATGGTGAATAAGAAACTTGCTTCAATTAATGTATGTAAATCTAGTGGTCTTGACAATATTCATCCTTTGCTTCTCAAACATACTAAAGATATCCTAGCTGCCCCATTAGCTGTAATCTTCCAAAAATCAATCAAAGCTGCACAACTTCTGGTGGTACATAACTTCTGTTTTCAAAAAGGGAAAAAGAAATTCTGCTGCAAATTACAGGCCAATCAGTGGCCTATTACCTCTTCTGCAGTCAAAGTGATTGAAAGAATAGTTTATGATGCTATTGTTAAACATCTTGAAAATAATAGCATCCTTCGCCATTCTCAATATGGTTTCCAAACTGGTAGATCTGTTAACTGCAGTCTTACAATCTTGTTACAGATCTAATAGAAAGGGAATTACTATGGATGTTGCCCTCTTTTACCTAACCCAAGCCTTTGATAGGGTCTGCCAAAGGAGACTGATTCTCAAGTTACATTCTGCAGAAAGAAACAACCAAATTGTTGGCTTGATTAAGGCATCTTATGCTGAAAGGACTCAATAGGTCTGAATATTCACATCTCACAGAATGCTGATTGATTCCAATTCATCACTAGTCAAGAGTGTTGTGCTGCAAAGTACTATCCTTGGCCCTACCCTTTTCAATATTTTTATTAATGATGCTCCTAGTACAGTACACAATTATTTAACTTTACATGCAGATAATTCCAAACTTATTGGTGGTATCAGAAACCAACTTGATGCAGATGGTTTTTCAATACAATATAAATGAGTTTAATAATTGGGCAAATCCCTGGTTATTGAGCTTCAACACATCTAAATGTTCTGTCCTTCATTTTGGAGAAAATAACTTACATTTGGGTACACTCTCAATGGCCTACCACTTGAGGCTGTTCACAAGGATAGAGATCTGGGTGTCTTGGTTGATGAGAAACTTAAATTTGATTCTCAAGCTGCTATTGCTGCTTCATCAGCTGACGAGACCCTAGGAACAATACAGAGAACTATCAGCAGCTGCTCTAAAAGAGTCATGACAACCCTACTTGAAGTTGGCATGATACTTGCATCCCCTTTTTACAAAAAAAAACAAAAAACAAATTCATCCTAGAAGGAGTCCAAAGGCAAGCAACAAAATTGATTAGTAAATTCCAAACAGTCCCCTATAGTGAATGTCTTTGGTGACTCAAACTACCACGCCTAACATATAGGTGCAAATGCAGGTATGTTGTAACTGCCTTCAAACTTATTTTGACAAACAATGTCCCTGATTTATTTTTGTTTGCTGCCACCTCTTCTACTAGATGTCACTCAAAGAAACTGTCTAAGATGTCATGCAGACTCCACCAGAGAAATCAGTTCTTTCAAAACAGAGTCACCAGCCTTTGGAATAGACTGTCAGAATACACTGTTTCTGCAACTGGTCTTGACACTTTCAAATCAAAAGTGGATGCTAAATGGAGTGATGTTGAGTGGAAATATGATTGGGAAGCCCATGAGTCTTCAACTCATCTTTAATTCTTCATGAATCCTACAAGGAAGTAATCCTTAGATTGATCTAAGCTCCAATTTAAGGTAATTTAAGGAAGGTTGTTTGGAGCTTCCTTGCCAGCTATATATGTTGTGGGGTAAAAACTGGGTAATTATTGAGTATATACAATTTTATAATGCCTGAACTGAAGGAAAGGTGACTTCCCAGCAGCTTGAAAATATTCACAATGACACTAGCTGTGCTTTTCTTTATGCAAAAACTCTTGAGAAAGAAAAAGGTTAAGAGGAGTTGACTTATGAAGAATAAGTTGAGTAATTTTTCTGATTCTGGTCATAGAAGATTTATGTTAATGGTGCTCATGATGCAGATATCCTTTTTTTGGAAAATTTCTGGTTTTTCAGCAAAAAATATCTAGTCAGAAAAAGAATGAATTAAAATGAATTGAGGAGAATTTACAAAACAAACATGCTGACTAACTGAGGAATACAAGTACTGAATTCAATAACAATTTAATAAGGAGAGCACAGATGGTCAACTGATGTGTTGAAAGCAGCTTCTAATTCAGGAAGTTGCTTTAAGGTGAATAGTAGTTTTGATACAAAACAAAATACCACCAGAGCATTTGGTTACATCCTTAGAAGATGAATTGCTTCACAGCCATCCAGGAAGTACAATGTGGTTTAACCAGCTGCAGAGAGCCAGGTTTCTGTGAGCCCAATGAAAGAGTAACATATCATCACTCAGCAGAGCCAGAAGATTTCCCCAGTTGCTCCTGTATATCCAGGCTGAAGACACCAAATAAAGAAGGAAAGAAATTTTTGGTTATTTTTTTCTGTACTGTAATATAAGCAAAATAACACCAGCAAGGAGCAAAAGAAAGGTCAGATTCTGAGAACAATTTAAAACAAGGCTTGTCCAACATATTCTGTTTTCTTAGTGAGGTGCTCTGATCATCACCTTCCAAGGGCATATTAAGATAAGTTTTTGTACAATGATCATATAATGTGTGATTAACAAATAAAATTTACAAAAAAAGAACAAAAATAAGAACCTCTCATAATAAATATTATTACTGCTGATATTTTGCAAAACAATGAATGGTTCCTTTAGATTCATCAGCACTACTTAGTAAGAAAATAAAGTTGCAATTTTAAATGTGGGGAAAATTTAAAGGGGTGGGGGGGGGATTTCTGTAGAAGAAAATTTCTGAAGGGATAAGAGAGTATTTTCCATGGATAATTTGTCTGCAGAGTATTTTCCATGGAAAATTTGTCTGCAGAGTTTTTTCATGGCACATCACCCTTTTTTGTTATTTTCATTTTAAATATGGAAAAACAACCCAATGCCCAATCCAAGAACAACCATTTTTTGGTCAAGTACAACTCCCAGAAAGCATGCATGTTCTGCAACTACAATTCCTGTCTGTTCAGTGTCACCTGTGGTTTGAAAGCAGCCAGGTTATGCATTTTGTGGAAGAACACACTAACTGAAGTATGGGTTGAGAAAACCAAATTGCTACTAGTTGCCCAAATTGATAGCATATCAACAGCTTTTTGGGAGGCTGACTGTAAGCATAAAGGGTCTCTCCCGACAACTGTAACAGCAATACTCCAAGGACATTTTCTAGGCTTATATCATGATAATAAACTGAGAAGATTAGTGCATTTAGAACAGAACCTTGATGGAGTCCAATGTTGTAAGCTTTTCTCTTAAACTCTGAGTAGAAGCCCCCTAAGGAAGCCTAAAATTCCCTGCCCATCAAGAATTGGTGGATCCTATTTAGCAGTAGGTCTGGTAAACCCAGTACAGATAGCTTTCTGATTAGTTGCCCCATATTAACCTTAATGTTGAGTCTATATCTAAAAATATTACATGGACTGCTTTTCTTTTTTTGAAGCTTTGTTTTATTAGATGCTCTAGTCTAATTAGGGAAACTGTGGTGCTCCTTCTAGGGAGACAGCCAAGCTGTTCAATTTGGATGTGGTCTGTTAATTAGGGATGAGCTGTTGCCAAGCTGTTCAATTTGGATGTGGTCTGATAATGGGGGGGGGAGGAGGGGTGAATTTCATTTTCCAACACAAATGAATGTTATATCTGGGTTGAGTATGAAATTCTGATTCGTGAGGTATGTCTATCACTTAGCTCTTATTAGTGAGTTAATTGAAAAATTTGCCAAAAACTGTGAACAATGTGGAGGTAAAAGTTAACTTGTAGCTCAAAATAGAATTTTGTGTTAAATTCTAGACAAGCTACTTTTTATTATAATGGAAAAGGATTAGTTTAGAAAAATGAAACTTACAGTAATGAATTCAGGATCAAAAACATGCTCTGGGAGGATATTGCCAAGCTTCTATGTTAAACCTCCTCTGATATCTAAGTCTTAGAAATTTGGCTATTTGACAGGTCTATGATTAATTAATTACAGATCTTTAACAAATTTCTTCCAGTTATGGCAGATGCCAATTACCATTAATAGCATAAGAAACAAGATTTTACTAAAGTCTCTTCACATTGAAATTTTTGGTAAAATTCTAGTTAATTGACTTCTTGCTATCTCGGAAAGGGTTTGAGTTAGGAAAATGAAACTTTCAGGAATGAGTCTACAGGCTAAAGTATGTCCCAGGAAGGTATTTTAAAGTACCCACCTCTACTCCTTCTCCCTCTACAGGGCCCTGAAATTTGTCTACATGACAGGTCTGACCTATTGACATTTTGACAATACAATATTTTACCTTAATTTTCAGTTACTAGTTGCTTTTTCTCTGTCTTTAGTTCAGGAAATTCAATTCCTGTTATTTGTGTAGAACTTTGGGCCATATCAATGGTTTTTTTTTTTCAAAATTTAGGAAATATATTTGAATATCTTTAAAACCTTATAAAATTGAATTGAGCAAAGTTATGAAGCTGAAAACAATTTTGTTGTACTTTAATTGAGCAGAAGATCTATTTTGCAAGGTTTCACTTTTATAACACACATATTTTTAAAGATCAGGGCCCTCTAGAGGGAGAAGGAGTGGAGGTAGTTGCTTCAAAATACCTTCCCAGGACATACTTTAGTCTGTAAATTCAGCCCTGAAAGTTTGATTTTCCTAACTTAAACCCTTTCTGAGATACTAGCAAGAAGTCAATTAACTAGAATTTTACCAAATTTTTCTGTTCACTTTGAAATACAAGTATCCAACTATTCTATTTGTTCCAAATATAAAGCATTGTGGAAAGTTTTTTTAAATCAGCCTAATTTCTGTTCATTTTTATTTACTCTCTAGTCTACAATTTTACCAGGAAAACAATGTTTAGGTGCCTAAAATTTGACAAAGAGGAATAAAAACTAAGAAGCAGTGGATTAGGCATAGCCTAGTCCTTTCTAAAGCAGTCATGGCTGAGTGGATTGGTGCACTGGATTCAGGATCTTTTGACCAAGGATTCAAATCCTAGCATACCCAATTATTTAGTTTGGGATGGGGGTCAGTGGTGTGGCTCTGTAAGTTCAGTCAGAGGTGACCCAGCCCTAAATGGGTACCTGAAGAAATCTGGGCAAGGTTAACAGGAAGGTTGTGCAAAAGCACAGTATGGGTAGCCCCCTCCCCATGGCACTTCCTAGATGAAGGGCCAAGAAACAGAGATCAGCACCGCCGGTAGGGACTATATAGTCTAATTATGTGTTCTTTAGGCTACCTTCTTTTACCCTAGTCCTTTTAAGCTAGACTAAATCAAAAATCAATGTCTGCCAATTTGCTAACTTACAAACAATTAGAATAATGAGGCCAGATTGGCACATGTTGCGTCCACTTTAACCCATCGTCAGGTAGCCAACGTCAATAGAAAGATCAGCATTGCAGTTTTCTAAAAATACTCAAGTATTAACCTCATTGTTTTGTTTATTTCTGTTACGTTTTCGTAGTAATTCTTATAAAAACGCGCCATCTAAAATGAATAAGGCAGTATTTCTACTTGACGTTTCCCAGCAAAGTTCCTGGGCAAAGGCCTAGGCTAGGGCAGCATATGGTCTAAGGCTGTCACTGCCTTTGATGCAATATGAACTATTGACCGTAGTAGCATAAGTTACGAGATTTATTAGAGTTTCCTCACATTGAAATTTTTCTGTTCACTTTAAAATACAAATACTATTCTCACTGCTCCAAAAATAACGTTTAGCATTAAGCAAAGATTTTGAATTTTTATTTAAGAAAATAAGAAAAAAATCAACAAATGATCGTGTATTGTCAATTTAATTGAGATATACTGATATTTATATTTTAAAGGTTTTGAAAAATTTCCATGTGTGAAAGTAAGAAAAGCGAAAACATTTCAAACGTATTTTGTTATCAGTAAAGCACGAATTGTGTTCAGGTTATAATAAGGCATGGGGGTTACCCCCTACTCATGTTAATTTTGGCTGGCTTTGAGTTTGACTCGGCTATTTATTGTAATTTCCATTCGTTTTGAGTTTCATTTATCTATTGATAGTTATTTGTGGTAGGTTTATGCTTGGAAGATTATTTTACTTTATTTTTGTTCATTCTTGGCTTAATGGAGCTCTATACTTTCCTTTGAAAAGCTTGTTTTATGGAAATCGGTTTTTAAATTAGTTTCTGTTCATTTTTTTTGTTGACATAGTCTTTTTCATGTCAAAAGTAATATTTCATATCTTGCAGTTTTGTTTTCGGTAAGAATCTATAATTTCGGTTGTATTACCGAACACTATAAGAAATATTTTTTTCGGTTGCTATTTGTATGTTAGAGAAACTTTTTCAACAATTGTTAATCCTGACACAAACAGTATATTTAAATTTAGTTTTATAGCTTCTGAAGTTAACCTGAAAGATAAAACTTAATATCACTCCCAAAAGATTCTATCTATGCTCTTTGACAACCTGGATGCACTTATACTCTTTTCATTTATTTGAATTGTAAAAGAAGCAGTGGTAATAGTAGTATCCCCAAAAGCTTCAAATTGTTGCCCCAGTCGCTCTCAATAAATTGCTGAGGTGTCTTATTGGCAACCATAATGCCTTTTGATTTTGTTTCAAAGTAACATTTAGTTTTGAAGCATAATGCCCCCATTGCATAATTGTGGAGGGTTGACATGCCTAATATCCCTAAGGATATAGCATCTGGACCGCTCTACTATGCTGAACAAAATGGCTGTCACAAAACTTTGACTGGATGCGTTTGGAAAATGAAGGGGCTTGAGAGAAGGGGCTGCTTGCCCTTCAATCTCTCGTTACTCTTAAAAGGGCACCAGAACGCTTAATTTTGGATTGAATTAGTTCCTTTAAAGTTTCAATGATAACTCTAGCTATTGTTGAGTGGTGCTGCCTATGATGTTGCATATATGCCCTTGTGAAAACCTATATGCTTACAGTTTTTTTCTTTAATTGAAACTCCTAAATGTTCCCTAAAATTTGTATCTTAATACTTAGAGCGTCATTAGTTAAACTAACTGTAGTGGTAGTATTAAAAGCATATATATAGTGCCTTCTGGCTAGTTCAAAATCCCCCACAACTTACCTTAAAAGGTCTAAATTAATAATATAAATTGCTCTTCAGATATTACTTTGTCACCTTTTTGAAAGTCCACATGCTCTTATTTTTTTTTTTTTTTTTTTTTTTTTTTTTTTTTTTTTTTTTTTTTTTTTTTTTTTTAGTTCAACATCCGCCTAAGCATTTTTCAAAAGCTTCACCTCAATACCCTTAGCTTGCACAGCAGTAATAGTCATAGCAGCAGCATGGGTATATCGCCTTTAGTTTCTTTAACGTACCCTTTAACACACGCTGAAAGTTTCGGCTTATTACACACCATCAACCATTCCCGAAGCATTTCTGATGCCTCCGGTTGACTTCCTGTGTCTGCATAGTGTGTATCGATTTAGTTCTATACAGTTTCTATATATCCCAACTTTGTTGTCTTAAATCTTTTGTTTTAATAGCAGTAGTAATAGTAGTAGCTTCTGAATTGATTGTAGTAGCCTAAGCTTTAGTGGCAGCAGTAGAAATAGAGGTAGTAATAATAATAACAGTAACTAGTATGAGTAGAAGCAGAAGCATTAGGATGCAAATACTTTGTTTTGGTTAGTTCAATATCCCTCACAACAAGCCCTGTTTGTTTAAGAAACTTAACTGTTCCAAAGGTATTACTGTTATATCCTTTTGACAACCTGAATAAAGAGGGCATGTTCTGATTCAGTTCAGCTTCCCCCCTAAAAATTTCTTGAGAATTTCACCTTCATGCCCTTAGGTATAGTTGTAATAGTAGTCAACTAGTATTATTACTATTACTAGTAATAACATTGAATAGGGGTAGTGTTACTAGCAGCAGTAGTATTAATTATTACCTTTTGATGAGCTGAACATCCCTCTCATCAACTCCTGGAAGTTTCAAATTAATACAATAAGTAATTGCTATTACACTGCTGATGTGTCCTTTTGATAACCTGTATGCTTATATACTTCTTAAAATTTTAATCTCATTGCTCTTAGCCTTACAATTAGTCGCAATAGAAGCAGTTGTACAGGTAGTAAATGCAGCAGTAACAATAGTATTAGCAGCAGTTTGCACAAATTGCCTTTTGGTGACATGATTTTTCCCTTTAAGTATTCTTTGAAAGTTTCAACTCAATACCCAAATCAACTCTTGAGATACGCTATTTTGACAATGTACATGCACATAGCGTTTTTCAAAATAGTTCAGATTTCCCCTTAATACTGTAAACGAAGTATTGTGGTAGTAGTAGTGGTGGTAATCGTAGTATTAATGATATCAGACAAATATTGCCTTTTTGATCATCTTCCTTATCATTTTCTGTATTTTCCAAATTTATATACTCAGTTATTTACTGTATTATACCCTTTTGACAATCCGCAAACACATAATGTGTTTCGATTTAGTTCAAAACTCCCCTCAACATTCTCTGAGAGGTTCACCTGAATACCCTTCGTCTTCTTGGAAACTAAAGTTCAAAAATGTATGCCTTTCTCTATAAGATATACTATGTGTAAATAATGAACGAATTGCCCGACTTACAGCCCTTGTCCTGAGGACTGTGGGGAGGTTGACATCCCCAATACTGGACCTTTCAACAATGCTGAACAAAATAACTCTCTTAAAATTCCGATCTGATATGTTCTGTGGAATGATCGTCTTGGGGGGGGGGGGCTGACGTCCCCCCATTTACTACTCTGACCATTCAACTACGCTGAATAAAATGGTTATCTCAAAATTTTATTTGTTGTGTTTTGGGAATTGATGAGTGCGGGGAGGGGGAGGTGTTGTAGCCTTTCAATCACTTTTGACCAGTAAAAAGGGCACTAATCCTTTTCATTTCTAAACAAAAGAGGCTTTTCGAAGTTTCTACGACAACAAATGGCCAACTCAGAATTTCTATCAGATGTATTTTAGGAAAATATGATGTCTGGCGGGTGGTATCCACCCTTCGATCACTCTCAATCTTAAAAAGGAAGCTCTTTCCGAAGTTTCTACGACAACAAACGGCCCTCTGAAAATGTCCATCATATATATTTTGGGAAAATACGAGGTGCGGGGGGTATCCAGCCTCCGATCACTCTGAATCTTAAAAGGGGCACTAGAACTTCTGATTAGCAGTCCAATGAGCCCCCTCCGAAGTTTATACGATCATCCTTTCTATATATACCTTATATGCTCACAGGGCATAACTTACACCCCTTGCCCTGAGGGCAGGAGGGGGAGTATCATACTCAAATACATAATTTCTGGACCTTTCAACTAAATTTAACAAAATGGCTATCTCAAAATTTTGATTGGATATGTTTGGGGAAATGGCGGGTGTTGGAGGGGTGTTAGTTACCCTCCAATCACTTACGACTATTAAAAATGGCACTAGCCCTTTCAATTTCTTATCGAATGATTTTTTTTTTAAGTTTCTATGGCAACTCCTTCGATACGAAGTGTCCTGGTCTAAAAGAAAAAAAAAACATAAAAAAAACAACAATACATTGTGCCCACATCGCTCATTTCTTAGGCAGCGCTGTTGCGCTGCCTCTGGTAAATGCTGCATGTGAACAATAAATTCCATAATTTACAATCCTTGCCCCGGTGTCTGGGGAACACGGCATCCCTGGAGGGATGGCTATTAGTTCTTTTGACTGGTTCGAACAAAACGACAATTACAAAACTTTGATAATTTTTAAGGAGAGACATAAAAAGGCAAAGGAGGGGGGTGGTTGCACAACAGTCTCTGTTCAAATCCTCCACAACATTCAATGAAGGTTTCAACCTAGTACAAGCAGACGTTGCTAAGATATTGCTAATATTCTCTTTTCACAACCAGTAGGGACAAAGTGTGTTTTGATTGTGTTTGGCATCCCTCTCAACATTTCCTTAAAGTCTCATCTTAATATTCTAAGCGTTTTTGAAGGTTCAGGATCAAATACACCCTCTGTTATTGATAAAAGCCTTATACGTCAACAGTGAGCAACTTGCATAGCTTACAGCCCAACCCGTACCGAGGGGGGAGGGCTGCAGGAGGGGTTGTCAACAACGGAGCCATAGTTACTTCTCCTTAAGAATATTTTGAATAAAATGGGTATCTAAAATTTTGATCGGATATATTTAGGGGAAAAAGGGCATGGAGGGAGGGTTGAACATCAGTCACTTTTTAGTCTTAAAAAGGGCACTGGAACTTTCAATTTCCATTTTAATGAGCCCCCCTCCAAATTCTATACAACCATTCTTCTCATAAAAACCTTTTATCTTAATAATGGGAAACTTGCATAGCTTACAGCCGTTGCCCCTGGGACTGGAAGAGGAGGCTGTCAACCCCAGAGGCACGGTTGTTTGATCTTTCGACTATTTTGACCTGATGTGTTTGAGGAGAAAAACGTAAGGTTGGTTGCCCTTCAATCACTTTTAACTCTTAAAAAGGCATTAGAACTTTCAATATGCAATTGAATGAGCCCCCTTTGAAGTTTGTACGATCATCCCTTTCATATGAAATGCCCCTGGGAAAGATAAATAAATAAATAAAAAATGGTACATTGAAGCCTTAGATCTGTTACCTATAGGCAGTGCAATAGCAATACCTTTGACTTAAATAAGTGTGTAGTAATTTCAGTTTCCCTTCTAGTGAGCGTCTGAAACTATGCAGGGGAATATGGGGGGGGGGAATTATTCACAAAGGGAAATTTTCCGAGGGGATTTTCTACGGGGGGAAGTTGTCGTGGGGGAAATTTTACACAAGGGAGAAATTTCTGTTGGTGAAATTTTCCTCAGGAGGGAATTTTGTGGGGGGAGGAAACGCCCACCACCCTATTTCCGTGCAGTGCCATTATGAAGCAGTCTTTCGACTTCAGTTTTTTTTTTCCGAATTCCTAAAAGGCTAGTGGAAATCCCTAGAAATCCATATTTTCAATACCAAAGTCCCTAAAAGTTTCACATTTGCTGACTTCTTTCCAAGTCACAAATAAAGCCTTATTATGCTGAATTTTAATAGAATTTGTTCAAGTCGACTTATTTTACAACTCAAGACCTTTCACTTGTACGAAAATATCTTCTTTTGATGTTTAAAATAGTGCTTTGTATTTGTCGACTAGTTAAGTTCGGTCTTGATTATAGATTAAATAAAAAGAAAGTTTTTCAAACTGAAAGAAAGGAGCAACATTAAAACTGGAAACAAACAGAAATTATCATGTATATGAGGGGGGTTAGCCCCTCGTCAATACCTCGCTCTTTGTGCTTAAGTTTTTTAGTATTTTCAAAAGAGCTATTTATTCTAATTAAATGGCCTTTGTGACTCAGGGGTCATTCTTAAAGAGTTGGAACAAAATTTGAACTTTGGCGTAATGAACGAGGTATTGACAAGGGGGTGAACCCCCTAAAATGCGTAATAGTTTCTGTTCGTTTTAAGTTTTAATGTTGCTCCTTACTTTCAGTTGAAAAACCTCGTATTGTTTTTGGTTTAATAACAAATAAACACGAAACGGTTATCCTTCTTTAGGCAAAATACGAAATTACACATATTTTCAGACAGGAACTCGAACCCCTACAATAGGATTCTCTGATACGATGAGTCTGGTGATGTGTTTTTTCATTAAGATTCTTTGACCTTCAGGAGGTGTTTCCCTCCCTTTTTTTTATAAATCTGGCTAACCTTCTCATGCTTTCTTGGGATAATTACTCCGATATTTGAGTCTGCTTGTCCCTTGAAACTTACTAGGAAAAAAGAACGAGATATCCCCCGAAAACCCTGGATTGATGATGAAGTTGTTGAAGCTATAAATGCTCGTAACGCTTGCTTCTTTAAAAGTTTAAATGACTCATCTGAAGAAAGTAAAAATGAATATATTCGTCAACGAAATTTAGTGAATAAGTTAAGACATTCAAAAAAAAAATATTACATCGAAAAATTTAATGAACAAAAAGGTGATATGCGGGGCACTTGGCAGACCATTAACGGCGTGATTAAAGACACAGGTAAACATTATGGCCTCATAAATGCTATCACTGTCGAGGGTGTTACAGTGACTGATAAGCAGCAGATTGCTGACGAGTTTGGTAAATTCTTCTCTGGTATTGGAAGTAGAATCAGGGAAGACACTTCTCACGGAGACCCAGCGAAAAGTGACACGCTCTTTGAAGATAATCGAGGTGAGCATCATAAATTTCAATTTGAAAAAGCGTCAATTGAAGAATTAACAAAAATTGTGAAGAATTTAAAGTCAAATGCTGCTGTTATTGACGGTTTGAATCTGAAAGCATTCAAAGTAGTTTCAGTGTATCTACTACCATGTCTTCTCTATCTCGTTAACCTGTCACTTGAAGTCGGCCAATTCCCTGAAGCGCTTAAGCAAGCAAAGGTCCTACCACTGTTCAAATCAGGCAATAAGCAAGATATGACGATTTATCGACCTATAAGCTTGTTATCACTATTCTCAAAGATATACGAGAAAATAGTACATCGACAGCTGTATGAATATTTAGACAAGCTCGGAATATTAAGTGAGTCACAGTTCGGTTTCAGAACTAAACATTCAACTGTTCATGCGGCATACCATCTAATGGAGTGCGTTAATAGTGCCCTAGAAAGGAATCTTATCCCTCTTACTGTGTTCATAGATTTTAAAAAAGCATTTGATACCGTTGATTTTAATCTTTTATTAAGTAGGCTAGCTTGTTTGGGAGTCCGTGAGAAGTGTTTGGATTGGTTTAGGTCTTACTTGCATGGTAGGTCCATCAAAGTTATGATAGATGATGTGGTAGGGAAACCCTTCAATGTGAATTGTGGAGTGCCCCAAGGTTCGGTATTAGGACCTTTACTGTTTCTTATATACGTGGATACAATGCGTTTTTACATTCCTGGTGCCGTAGTTACATCATTCGCAGATGACACAGCGCTTACAGTGATTGGGGAATCTGTCGAAGATCTTATAGAGATAACTAATGTAGCTTTGGAGAATTTATCTCAGTTCACAAAGCATAGTTTTCTTGCAGTGAATACTGAGAAGACTAATTATATGATATTTAGTCGTATTGGTAAAGTTGTAAATAACTGTCATAGTATTCTTTTACAAGGTGTTTCCATTAGTCAGGTTTTTCAATGTAGATATCTAGGATTTTATTTTGATGTAAATTTTAGTTGGATTCATCATTGCAAAGTTTTATCTTCAAAATTGGCTCGCGGAGTTGGTATTTTAAGAAGATTTCATAATTTTTTTCCTCTACATGTCCTGAAAGCAATTTATTATTCAATTGTCCATCCTTATTTAGTGTATGGTTGTTCATTGTATGCAAGCAATTTTTCTAGTCATGTAAAAAGGGTCCAGATTATGCAGAATAAGGCAATTAGAAGTTTGGGTGAGTATCTTGCGTGTGGTAGTACTAGAGATAGTTTTAGAGATTTAGATATTTTGAATATTGATTTTATTAAATCTCAACAGATTTTAATTTTTGTATACCAGGTTTTAAATGGATTGTCTCCTCAATATTTTAGAAGTTTTTATCGATATAATTCAAATTACCACGATTATTCTACTAGGAGCTCTGATCAGCTGACTAGTGAAATCAGGCATACAACGCGATCTGGGTTTATGATTAAACATGTAGGTGTTGTTATTTGGAACTCAATTCCAGAGAGTGTTAGGTGTTCTGAAAATCTTATGTTATTTAAAGTAAGAATAAAAAATTATTTTTTGAATAAATTATGAATTATATTGTTTAAATTTTTATCCCTTTTTTTTTCTTTTTTTATGATGAGAGATGGCTGTTTAGAGATTGTATAGTGTTTCGTCTTTTTTTTTTTTTTTTTTTTTTTTTTTTTTTCGTATTTCTTTGATTTTGAATGAATAGTTATCATTTATTTGTTGTAGTTTTGCTGCTGAACAGGGACATTTTAGGTCCCTAAATTGAGCAGTATATTATTGATTGTAAGTGCAATTTTAGTAATTTTTATTTGATGAAAATAAATAAAATAAACGCTTATAACCTTTGATGGGTAACACTAAGATTAATGAGTTTTATACGTTTAAAATCGAAATAATAAGGCGATTCTTTTGATACATTTATTGATGTCAAAATTTAGTTTTTAAGAGTTTTGGTTACTGTTGAGCCGCGTAGGTCTTTACTTACAGTTTGTTAACACGAACTGTTTGATATATATATATATATATATATATATATATATATATATATATATATATATATATATATATATATATATATATATATGCCCCCTCGAGATCACTTTTGCTACCTCAACTGGAGCGGGTCCTCTCCAGGAATGAAGCAGGACATGATGGTGGAGGGCTTTGTGCTTAGCATTTCAATTCATGGGTTGCGGTATCTAGAATTCGCCAGGAATGGAGATTCTAGCGTACATCAACATAGAGCGTGTGACCTATGGAAAAAATAAAAATTGTGAAGCATGAATGTTCTAACCACGTTTCCAAAAATTTTACAGGTGATTTATATAACCTCACTAAAAATAAAAACCTATTCCCAAAAATCCTGAAGAAGAGCTGCATATCAAGTCTGACCAAAAACCTTCACGGTGCAGTAAAAAAGAAACGGGGAAGATGTGGTTACCGTAGACAATTTAAAAAATCTGCTAAGAAATGTCCCTTGTCATGTATTTGGGGACCACAAATTTTTTTTTTGGTGCAGCAAATCAGGCACAGCAAATGCAGCAAACAGGGTGCAGCAAATTCTCAGGTCACAAACAGGTGCTCCAACCCAAGCGAAATTCCCGTGGTGTGCGTGTGACGGCAGAAACACTGGCAAATTCACTTGGGAATAAGTGGCATCCAAATACATTTAAAATCTTTTCCCAAGCAAAAGATTTAAAAAAATTTCTGCTAAGCGTAAAAAAATTGTACAATGTGCGAGGCGTCTAATTCCTTTATCATATGAAAGGCGGGGAGGCAGGTACAAGGCACGTCAATCCAGCAATGGAAGCAGTGTCCAAGGAGTTTTGTCTAAAAATGATTCAGAATATGGGCAGTATTGCCAAACGCCTGATCTTCTGCTTAAAGAATTTGTAGATGCCAAAGATTAGTACTTGAAAAAAATGACACCAACTGTTGAACAACTCAAGAAGTTGCCCGGCATTACGGCTGGCTAATTCGATACCCCAAATGAATTTGAAAGATACTACTACTACTACTACTACTACTACTACTACTACTAATAACTCACTGCAGCACCAAGCCGCCTGAGGCCAACACAGCTACGCACGCTCCTCCTCCAACCTAATCTATTTAAAGCCTCCCTCTTTACACCCTCCCAGGAAGTTCCCATTTCCTTTAAATCCTTATTTATGACATCCTCCCAACCCAGACAAGGACGACCTGCTTTCCGTGTAGCCCCAGACGGTTGGCCAAAAAGGACAATCTTCGGTAATCTGTCATCCTTCATTCGTAGAACGTGGCCTAGCCATCTCAACCTTTCTTTCATTATAGCCCCAGAAAGCGGGATTGAACCACACTTTTCGTACAACCTACTGTTTGAAATACGGTCAGTCAGCCGGGTACCCAGAACAATCCGTAGGCAATTTCTCTGGAAAACATCTAGTAAATTTTCATCTGCTTTTCGGAGTGTCCATGCTTCAGAGCCATATTTGACCACTGTCATCACTGTAGCTTCCAATATTCTAATCTTGGTTTGTAGGCTTATCTTTCTATTCTTCCAAACTTTTTTTAACTGTGAAAAAACACCCTGAGCTTTAGCTATTCTACTTTTAACATCTTCACTGCTCCCACCATCTTTACTAATAATACTACCAAGGTAACTGAAGCTCCCAACCTGATCAATCTTTTCGTTACCTAAGGTCACCTGTTCATCTTCACTTATTCCTAACCTTAGTGACTTAGTCTTCTTAACATTAATTTTCAAGCCTATTTTAGCACCCTGAACTCGTAAAACCTCTAAAAATTCATTCATTTTGCTCACACTTTCATCTAATATGCTTAAATCATCAGCATAATCTAAGTCCAGGAGCGTTCTTCCTCCCCATTTGATTCCATGGTCTCCAATTGCCTTTCCTGTGCTCCTTAAGACGAAGTCCATCAAAATGATCCATATAAAGGGGGATAGAACACAACCCTGCTTAACTCCTGATTTAATACAAAACCAGTTGCTAACCTCATTTCCTACCTTAACCGCAGCAGTATTATTCTCGTACATAGCGCAAATCACTTTAATGTATTTTTCTGGTATACCATATAACGATAAGACCTTTGTTAACGCTGTTCTATCAACAGAATCGAAAGCTTGCTCATAATCGATAAAACTAAGGACCAAAGGTGTTTGACAACGAAGGGACTTCTCAATTATTAACCTAAGAGTGAAAACATGGTCGACACATCCTCTACCTTTTCTAAGACCGCATTGTTCTTCCCTTAAAACTTTGTCTACAGCATGTCTCAGTCTAAAAAGTATCATATTACTCAGTAATTTGCTACCTACAGAGACCAGACTAATGCCTCGATAATTCCGACATTCACTCTTGTCACCTTTCTTATACAGTGGTTTAATTAAGGTTTTCCTAAAATCATTGGGTACTTCCCCTTTTTCAAAAATCATGTTCATAATCTTCAGTAGCTTATTCCTAACCTCAGAGCCACCATATTTAAGGAACTCATTAATCATACTATCAGCACCTGGGGCCTTATTATTTTTTAATCCTTCTAGTACTGTCGCTAATTCTTCCTCACTAAACAAATCTTCCTTCACATCCAAGGTATCACAAACTTTTTCATTTTCATCTATATCTTTTCATGGAAACTAATTCAAGAACACAATTCTATTCAATATGTATTTGGTGACCTGCCACATCTTTCGCAAGATTGGTTTAAGAAATAGTGACAGAAAAACAAATACATTGTAACTGGCAAATGACACACGGAATCCAATGTGAGCCATGATCAGAGGATTTCGGCCTTTTAGCTGATTAAATAAGAAAAAATGATTTTTTTTAACTGCAAGTAAGGAGCGACACTAAAACTTGAAACTAACAGAAATTATTCCGTATGTGAAAGAGGTTGTCCCCTCCTCTACACTTAGATCTTTACGCTAAAGTTCGACTCTTTCTCGCAACTCTACATTTTTAAAACAATAAAAAACTTTAGAGTAAAGAGCGAGGCGTTGAGGAGGGGAAAGCCCCTTTCATATACGGAATAGTTTCTATTTGTTTTAAGTTTTAATGTCGCTCCTTACTTGCATTTAAAAAAAAACTTGTTTTTTTTCTATTTGATTTCTGAACGCTTTTGAATTAATGTATATTTTGATTTTGGCTCACCGCACATGAATAGTTAAAACGAAATTTGCATATTGATTTTCTTTTTCGGCTAAATGGCTTTCTTATAGTTTTGATTAGACGATTTTGAATTAAAAGAAAGGTGTGGGGGAGGAGGCTGAGTGCCCTCCAATTTTTGGTTACTTAAAGGCGACTAGAACTTTCTAATTTTGTTACGAACGTTTTATTAGTAATAAACATACATAACTTACGTAACAAACTTCTATATTAGTATTTTTTTTATTATGTATTTGAGAGGGTTTGCCCCCTCTTCAATACCTCACTCTTTACACTATAGCTTGAATTTTGTCCCAATTATTTAAGAATGACCCATGAATCACAAAGGCCGTTGAATAAATAGTTGAATTTACTAAAAATACTTTAAAGAGCGACATAATGTGAAGGAGATGAACCCCCTTATTTACGTAATAATTTCTGTTCTTTTTAGGTTTTAAGGCTGTTCCTTATTTCCACCTGTAAATTTTCTTTGTTTATTTTCTCAATTTTTTTAATAATGCAAGAAAACCTGCAGCCCCTTCATGGAAATTTTCTTCCTTCATGATAAATTCCTCCATGGAAAGCTCCTTCCACGTAACCCCCTCTCCCAACCCAAACTCCCCCCTTAAAACGAAAAAATCCCCCTGAAAACGTCTGTACACTTCTTGATAACCCTTACTATATGTAATTAATGGTCAAAGTTTGAAACTTGCAGCCCCTCCCCCGGGGAATTGGGGGGATTAAGTCTTCCCGAAAGGCATAATTATTAGATTTTTCGACTATGTTGAAAAAAATGGCAATCTCAGGATTTTGATCGAGTTACTTAGGGAAAAAATGAGCGTGGGAGGGGGCCTAGGCGCCCTCCAATTTTTTTGGTCACTTAAAAAGGGCACTAGGACTTTTGATTTCTGTTATAAAGAGCCCTCTTGCGACATTTTAGGACCACTGGGTTGATACGATCACCACTGGGAAAAAAAAACAAAAAAAGAACTAAGAGCTCATATGGCACTTGTGATGAGGCAAGAAGGGCTAAGAATCAATAGATTGATTTAAAAGGAAAATCAGAGGCTTAATGCCGGTCAGGATTTAAAATAAGAGTTCTGAGTCATGATGTCCTTCTAGATATCAAAATTCATTAAGATCCGATCACCCACTCGTAAGTTATAAATACCTCATTTTTTCTAATTTTTCCTCTCCCTTTAGCGCCCCAGATGGTCGAATCTGGAAAAACGACTTTATCAAGTCAATTTTCACTCCACTCCACTTCAAGCGTTTTCCAAGATTTCCGATTTCCCCCTCCAACTCCCCCCAATGCTAGCAGATCTGGTCGGGATTTGAAATAAGTGCTCTGAGACACGAAACCCTTCTAAATATCAAATTTCATTAAGATCCGGTCACCCGTTCTTAAGTTAAAATACCTAAATTTTTCTAATTTTTCAAAATTAACACCCCCCAGCTCCTCCAAAGAGAACGGATCAATCACGTATCTAGAACTTGTGCTTATTCTTCCCATCAAGTTTCATCCCGATCTCTCCACTCTAAGCGTTTTCCAAGATTTCTGTTTCCCTCCTTCAGCCCCCTATGTCCCCGGATCCAATTCGAGTCGAAAATAGAGCACCTGAGACACAATCATCCTTCTATATATATCAAGTTTCATTGAGATCTGATCACCTATTCGTAAGATAAAAATACCCCAATTTTCAAGTTTTCCAAGAATTCCAGTTTCCTCCTCCACCCCCCCCCCAATGTCACAGGATCTGGTCGGAATTCGAAATTAGAGCTTTAAAGCACAAGATCCTTCTAAATATCAAATTTCATTAAGATCTGGTCACCCGTTCGTAAGTTATAAATACCTCATTTTTCCGAATCACCCCCCCCAATTCCACCAAAGAGAGCAGATCCGGTCCGGTTATGTCAGTCACGTATCTCAGACGGGTTTTATTCTTCCCATCCAGTTTCATCGTGATCTCTCCGCTTTAAGCATTTTCTAAGATTTCCGATCCCCCCAAATGCCCCCCCCCCCCAATGACGCTGAATCCGGTTGAGATTTAAAATAAGAGATCTGAATTACAATATCCTTCTAAATATGAAGTTTCATGAAGATCCGATCACTCCTTCGTAAGTTAAAAATACGTCATTTTTTCTAATTTCTCAGAATTAACCCCCCCCCCCAATAAAGCAGATCCATTCGAATTATGTAAATCACGTATCTAAGACTTCTGATTATTTTTCCCACCAAGGTTCATCCCGATCCCTCCAATATAAGTGTTTTCCATGATTTTAGGTTCCCCCCAAACTCCCCTCCCCCATTGTCACCAGATCCGGTTGGGATTTAAAATAAGAGCTTTGAGACACGATATCCTTCTAAATATCAAATTTCATTGAGATCCGATCACCCGTTCGTAAGTTAAAGATACCTTATTTTTCTAATTTTTCAGAATTAACACACCCCCCCCCCCCCCCAACTACCCCAAAGAGAGCGGATCCGTTCCGGTTGTGTCAATCATGTATCTAGGACTTGTGCCTATTTCTCCCACCAAGTTTCATCCCGATCCCCCACTCTAAGTGTTTTCCAAGATTTTAGGTTTCCTCCTCTCAACTCCCCCCCCCAATGTCACCAGATCCGGTCATGATTTAAAATAACAGCTCTGAGGCACGATATCCTTCCAAACATCAAATTTCATTAAGATCTGATCAACCGCTCGTAAGTTAAAAATACTTCATTTTCTCTGGTTTTTCCGAATTAACCGAATACCAAGGTTAATACCAAGTGCCATAAAAAAAAACAAAAACAAAAACGAATAAACACGCATCCATGATCTGTCTTATGGCAAAAAAATAAAAAGTTGCATATTTTTGTAGAGAGGAGCTTGAAACTTGTACGATACGCTGAATTTGATGGTGTGATTTTCGTTAAGATTCAATGACTTTTAGGGGACGTTTTCCCCTATTTTCTAAAATAAGGCAAATTTTCTCAGGCTCGTAATTTTTGATAAGTAAGACTAAACTTGATGAAACTTATATATTTAAAATCAGCATAAAAACGCGATTCTTTTGCTGTCACTATTGGCATTAAAATTCCGTTTTTTAGAGTTTCGGTTACTACTGAGCCGGGTCGCTCCCTACTGCAGTTCGTTACCACGAACTGTTTGATTCCAGTGACAGATCTCAGAATTTGGACCATGAATATATTTTATTGATTCGTTTTTCTTTGTAATTATTTTTTCCTTCTCTGTTACTATTTTTGCAATACCCTGTTTTTTATTTGAATTGGTATGGAGGATTGGCATGAATGATATCCAATCAGTTGCTTTTTCAAGCATTTTTTCTACTTTTTTCATTGAGTTGTGCTTTTGCTAATAAAAATATCTGAAAATTTTTCATGAAATTTAGAAAATCCTATTTTCCAAGGGGGAGGGGGGCAGTAAACGCATAGAACTTTCTCCTAGAAGGCTCTTTCGGGGTTGCCACCCGGTGAAAAAAAATCACTAAATTCTTGAAAAAAACACTAAATCAGAACATAAATCGCTAGATTATTCATGTAAACCCCTAAATCAACCAAAAAATCAGTAGAATTATATTACTATTTATGAGGGTAATGCATAGTTATTTTGCTTCTTTACCTGTTCTATTCAGGCGCACGAATGAGAAGGGTGTAAAATTACCCCTTAGATGTGGAAAAATACCTTTAGATTGCTGTTTTGTTTTTTTCTCAAGCGAAAATTACCCCTGAAATTTACAAAAATGCCTTTTCACATCTTTATGCAGATAATAGAACAAAATACTTGCTTCCTCCCTATATTTTCCTTATTTGGTAACCTGGATTTATCCCAGATCGGTAAAAATTGGTTATCGGTGATCTAATCAAAAAATTTACTTTTACTTTTAATTTTTTCCCCTGTCCATTCAAATTATCAGTTTTCCCCCCAAAAATATGGGAACTATTTTCTTTTTGGTCTAGTTGAACTAGTAGAATTGCTGGACACCAGCGACAATTTTGAAAATGACCTTTTTTTATATTTCTATGGAAAAATTTGCCCACCCTTCACAAATTTTATAAAGCATCGGTCTTATTTTTTTCATTTAATCAAAAAGATCTAAAAAAAAATATTTTTCTCCCAATATGTTGTTTCCATTTATTACTGATAATAAATTTAAAAAAACCTTTTCCACGAAATAAGTTAAAAAAAAAAATAAAATAAAGAGCTCCTTTAAACCAAAGATGAGCAAAAATAAAATCAAATAATCTACCAAACGTAAAACTACTATAAATCAGCTTCAATAAATAAATGAAACCCGATACGAACATAAATTACAATACATAACCAAGTCAGACTTAAGACGAGCAGAAATAAACATGGTAAGAGCTCACAACCCCTATTTCTTCTCAAGGCCAGAACATAATTGATACTCTACAGAAAAAATATAAATGAATCTGCATTGTCAGTTTAATATACATATGCTCATATTTATTCTTTCGAATCTTAATAACTTTATTTATTAAAGCTATTAAAGTGAAAAATGTAATTATTTATTCTGTAAACGGCAAATTATATTCTGGCCTTGAGTAGGCATAGGGTTTGTGAGCCCCAATCATGCCGTTTTCTGCTCATTTTGAGTTTAATTCGCTTATTTATTTTAATTTCAATTCGTTTTGGGTTTCATTTATTTGTTGATGCTGATTAGTGGTAGTCTTAGACTTGGTAGACTATTTTTGTTCATTTTCGGTTTAATCGAGTTGTTTACTTTTCAATGAAAAACTTATTTTGTGGAAAAAGTTTCTTTAGTTAATTGTCAGTAATACTAAAGTACACTGAACGGAACAGTAATACTGAACGGAAGCATACTGGGAGAAAAACATTTTCTTTGGATCTTTTTTTTTATTAAAGAAGCAATAAGAACGATGCTTATAAAAATTTGTGAAGGGCGGGACACATTTATTCCATGAAAATATAAAAAAGATCATTTTCAAAATTGTTGCTGGTGTCCCAGTAAACACTGTAATTTAGGGTTGTTTATCATTTTTTAGATGGAATTTCTCCTTGAAAAATTAGACAAATGTTCTTCTTCTGTGAATCACTGTGTTCAGGTTATACATTCAGAGAGGGCAGGGTACACTGAATGTTATTTCATGTCTGAAAATCCTCTCACAGAGCTGATAACCATAGAAAAAGAGTATGGGCTGAGACCTTTTATATATGCGTACAGTTTTGGAACCTTTCAACTATGCTGAACAAATGGTTATCTAAAAATTTTGATCGAACGTTTTTTGAGAAAAAAGGACGTGTGAAGGGGGCTGGTTGCCCTCCAATTCTTTTGGTCAGATAAAAAAGGCACTAGAAATTTAATTTCCATTAAAATAAGCCCTCTCCCGATGCTCTAGGACTATTGGCAAGGTATAATCATCCCATGGGAAAAAAACACACCCGTGATCTTTTTTCTGGCAAAATGTAAAAATTCAACATTTTTCGTACATAAGAGCTTGAAATCTCTGTAGAATAAGAAGTTATTCGTGCTTATTAGGCATTTCAATTACAAACAAGAGAATTTGGAGAATTTTTGAAGTGTCGATTAGATATTAGAAGTAAAAACTAAAACCGTTAAACAATTCCCAGAGGAGATACCCCACCCCTTACTCCCTACTGACTTCAGTCATCAAACTATAATCGATTTAACCTATCTAATTTTCTACAAATCTTATTGTGAAAAGCACCAAATCCCATTTTCTTTTTCAATAATTTCTTTTTTTTCGTTCAGAAAATTATATTTAATGTATTACCTTTTTTTTTAATGACTCCATTTCTGATCTATCAAACAGTTCGTGGTAACGAACTGTAGTAAGGAGCGACCCGGCTCAATAGTAACCAAAACTCTAAAAAATTGAATTTTGATATCAATAGCTACATCAAAAGAATCGCATTTTAATGGTGATTTTAAATATATAAGTTTCATCAATTTTAGCCTTACCCATCAAAAGTTACGAGCCTGAGAAAATTTGCCTTATTTAGGAAAATAGGGGGAAGCACCCCCTAAAAGTCGTAGGATCTTAGCGAAAATGACACCATCAGATTCAGCGTATCAGAGAACCCTACTGTAGAAGTTTCAAGCTCCTATCTACAAAAATGTGGAATTTTGTGTTTTTTGCCAGAAGACAAATCACGGGTGCATGTTTATTTATTTTTTTTTTCCCAGGGGTCATCGTATCGACCAAGTGGTCCTAGAATGTCGCAAGAGGGCTCATTCTAACGGAAATGACAAGTTCTAGTGCCCTTTTTAAGTGACCGAAAAAATTGGAGGGCATCTAGGCCCCCTCCCAGGCTCATTTTTTCCCAAAGTCAACGGATCAAAATTTTTGAGATAGCCATTTTGTTCAGCATAGTCGAAAACCATAAGAACTATGTCTTTGAGGATGACTTACTCCCCCACAATCCCTGGGGGAGGGGCTACAAGTTACAAACTTTTACCAGTGTTAACATATAGTATTGGGAAGTGTACAGACGTTTTCAGGGGGATTTTATTTTGTTTGGGGGTGGGGCTGAGGAGAGGGGGCTATGTTGGAGGATCTTTCCTTGGAGGAATCTGTCATGGGGGAAGAAAAATTCAATGAAAAGGGCGCAGGATTCTCTAGCATTACTATAAGAAAACAATGAAAAATAAACATAAAAACGTTTTTTCAAATGAAAGGAAGAAGTAGCATTGAAACTTAAAACGAACAGAGATTATTACGCATATGAGGGGCTCTAAACATACTTTAGCATAAAGAGCGAGGTATTTAGGAGGAGATAAATACCTTGCTCTTTATGCTAAAGTATTTTTAGTAATTTCAACTATTTATTCTACGGCCTTTCTGATTCAGGGGTCATTCTTAAAGAATTGGGACAAAACTTACGATTTAGTGTAAAGAAGGAGGTATTAACGAGGGTACAAACCCCCTCATATACATAATAAAAATTAAAGAATATAAAAGTTTGTTACGTAAGTTAATTCTAAAGTTACGTATATTTTTTGCTAATAAAAAAATTCGTTAAAATTAAAATTAATAGTTGCCTTTTTATGTAACCGAAAAATTGCATGGCAACTAGGCCTCCTTCCCCATCCCATATTTCTCAAAATCGTATGATCAAAACTAAGAGAAAGGAATTAGCCAAAAAAGGAATTAATATGCAAATTTCATTTGAATAGTTTACGTGTGGAGAGTCAAAATCAATCATGCATTAATTCAAAAACGTTCAGAAATTATATAAAAAAAACTAGTTTAGTTAACTGAAAGTAAGGAGCGACATTAAAACTTAAAACGAACAGAAATTACTCCGTATATGAAATGGGTTGTCCCCTCCGCAGTCCCTCGCTCTTTACGCTAAAGTTTGACTCTTTGCCACAATTCTACTTTTTAAAACAATTAAAAACTTTAGCGTAAAGAGCGAGGGACTGCGGAGGGGACAACCCATTTCATATACGGAGTAATTTCTGTTCGTTTTAAGTTTTAATGTCGCTCCTTACTTTCAGTTAAAAAAACTAGTTTTTTTTATGTAATATGCAGATGTAGAGGATGTATTCATACCCAATCCACTTTCAACGGTTCTAAGAGAAGAAAATCAAATTTTGAATTGATAGACAATAGAGAGTAAAATATCTTAAATATGAAAAAACAAAGAAATGAATATAAAGACGATAAACAAATATATGAAGTAAATGAAAACGGAGAGAAACAACAAAAATCCAACGAATATTTTGCCCATATATAACAAGGTGTCTTCAGCGTAAACTAAATAAAAAAAAAGAAACTAAAAATAAAAATCATACAAAAAACTAAAATAAACTAACATCAAATATATAATATACAATCGTTTACTTTTACAATTTGCAGCTACTTTTATCAAATCACAAAAGTAACTGATAAAATTTTTTTAGGTAACAAATGAACCAGAAATATATTATTGCGACTTAATTTTATGCAAAGCTTTTGATGCTGCTACTGTCTTAGGTTTGATACTTGAATATAAATTAAATATAAAAAAAAGGTTTTTAACGGAAAGTAAGGAGTGACATTAAAACTTAAAACGAACAGAAATTACTTCGTATATGAAAGGGGCTGCTTCCTCATCAACGCCCCGCTCTTTACGCTAAAGTTTGACTTTTTCTCTCAACTCTTCTTTTAAACAGTAAAAAACTTTAGCGTAAAGAGCGGGGCGTTGATGAGGAAGCAGCCCCTTTCATATACGAAGTAATTTCTGTTCGTTTTAAGTTTTAATGTCGCTCCTTACTTTCAGTTAAAAAAACATGTTTTTATTTAATTTCTGAACGTTTTTGAATCAATGCAAGTTTTAATTTTGGCTCTCCGCAGAGGAATAATTAAAACGAAATTTGCATATTTATTTTTTTGGGCTAAATGGCTTTCTCATAGTTTTGATAGAATGGTTTGATCGAGCGGGGGAGGAAGCCTAGTTGCCCTCCGATTTTTTGATTACTTAAAAATGCAACTAGAACTTTTAATTTCTTACGAATGTTTTTATTAGTAAAAGATATACGTAACTTATAAATTAGCTTACGTAACGAACTTTTGTATCCTCATGTTTTTATTACACACATGAGGGTGTTCACCCCTTCGTCAGTACCTCGTTCTTTACGCTAAAGCTTAAATTTTGTCCCAATTCATTAAGAATGACCCCTGAATCACAAAAGCCGTAGAATAAATAGTTGAAATTACTAAAAATACTTTAGTTCCATTGTTTTTTTAAATGATGCTAGAAATTCCTGCGCTACCTTCACAGAAATTTTCTTCCCCCATGAAAAAATCCTCAATTGGAAGTTCCCCCAAAATATCCCCCTCTCCTCACCACCTCCCCCCAACCAGAAAATCCCCCTGAAAACGTCTATACACTTCCCAATAACCATTACTATATGTAAGCACTGGTCAAAGTTTGTAACTTGTAGCCCCTCCCACGGGGACTGTGGGGGAGGGGGGTAAGTCGTCCCTAAAGACATAGTTATAAGGTTTTTCGACTACGTTGAATAAAATGGCTATCTCAGAATTTTGATCCGTTGACTTTGGGAAAATAATTAGCGTTAGAGGGGGCCTAGGTGCCCTTCAATTTTTTTGGTCACTTAAAAAGGGGACTAGAACTTTTCATTTCCTTTGGAATGAGCCCTCTCGCAACATTCTAGGACCACTGGGTCGATACGGTTACCCATGGGAAAAAAACCCAAAAAGACAAACAAACAAATAAACACGTATCCGTGATCTGCCTTCTGGCAAAAAAATACAAAATTCCGTATTTTTGTAGATAGGAGCTTGAAACTTTTACAATAGGGTTCTCTGATACGCTGAATCTGATGAGGTGATTTTCGTTAAGATTCTTTGACTTTTACGGGACGTTTACCCCTATTTTCAAAAATAGGGCAAATTTTCTCAGGCTCGTAACTTTTGATGGGTAAGACTAAACTTGATGAAACTCATATATTTAAAATCAGCATTAAAATGCGATTCTTTTGATGTAGCTGTTGGTTATTTGATGTATCCATTTTTTAGAGTTTTGGTTACTATTGAGCCGGGTCGCTCCTTAGTACAGTTCGTTAAAACGAACTGTTTGATGGGGGAAATATTTGTTGGATTTTTGTTGTTTCTTTTTGTTTTCATTTACTGACCATATACCCGTTTGTCGTCTTTATGTTCACTTTTTTTTGCCATGGCTTGTCAGTTCGGCTTTACATCATGTAATTATGAAGAAAAAATTGAACTGAGGAAATATTGTGAAAGGGAAGTATAGAACACATTTGCAATTTTGCGAATACGTAGGTTCGCTCTCCTCTTGATGATAACGCTTTGAGGTCTTTATCCTATATAGTATGAAATCGAAAGTTCCAAATGCGGTATATTTGCATAATTGCCAATTTGGTACATGTTGAGAGGTGCACTGAACCACTATTTTCCAATTTTTTAATAGTTATTTTTTTGTATGATTTATTCAACTGAGAATGAATCTATGTGCTATACCATGAGAATTTACTAGATTTAGACAAAACCTAAAAATTCCTTAAAAAATCCAAAAGATTTGTAAAAATACATAAAAGACCAGTAACAGACATCAAAATCCCTATTATAGGGGAGAAATCCCTAGAATGGAAACACTGTTATGAAGTAATACACCTTGTAGAAGCAAGTTTTTAAGGCTGGTTAACACTATGTACAAAGTAAGATAATTTATTCCTTTTTTTCATCATTATTTCTAAGTCAAAACTGAAAGACAAAAGACAACCTTATTTTATAAACGAGTATTAGACGTTACAAAATTACACTTGGTTTGAGTTATAGTTACTACTACTACTACTAATAATAACTCACTGCAGCACCAAGCCGCCTGAGGCCAACACAGCTACGCACGCTCCTCCTCCAACCTAATCTATTTAAAGCCTCCCTCTTTACACCCTCCCAAGAAGTTCCCATTTCCTTTAAATCTTTATTTATGACATCTTCCCAACCCAGACAAGGACGACCTGCTTTCCGTGTAGCCCCAGACGATTGGCCAAAAAGGACAATCTTCGGTAATCTGTCATCCTTCATCCGTAGAACGTGGCCTAGCCATCTCAACCTTTCTTTCATTATAGCCCCAGAAAGCGGGATTGAACCACACTTTTCGTACAACCTACTGTTTGAAATACGGTCAGTCAGCCGGGTACCCAGAACAATCCGTAGGCAATTTCTCTGGAAAATATCTAGTAAATTTTCATCTGCTTTTCGGAGTGCCCATGCTTCAGAGCCATATTTGACCACTGTCATCACTGTAGCTTCCAATATTCTAATCTTGGTTTGTAGACTTATCTTTCTATTCTTCCAAACTTTTTTTAACTGTGAAAAAACACCTTGAGCTTTAGCTATTCTACTTTTAACATCTTCACTGCTCCCACCATCCTTACTAATAATACTACCAAGGTAACTGAAGCTCCCAACCTGATGAATCTTTTCGTTACCTAATGTCACCTGTCCATCTTCAATTATTCCTAGCCTTAGTGACTTAGTCTTCTTAACATTATTTTTCAAGCCTATTTTAGCACCCTGAACTCGTAAAACCTCTAAAAATTCATTCATTTTGCTCACACTTTCATCTAATATGCTTAAATCATCAGCATAATTTAAGTCCAGGAGCGTTCTTCCTCCCCACTTGATTCCATGGTCTCCAATTGCCTTTCCTGTGCTCCTTAAGACGAAGTCCATCAAAATGATCCATATAAAGGGGGATAGAACACAACCCTGCTTAACTCCTGATTTAATACAAAACCTCATTTCCTACCTTAGCCGCAGCAGTATTATTCTCGTACATAGCGCAAATCACTTTAATGTATTTTTCTGGTATACCATATAACGATAAGACCTTTGTTAACGCTGTTCTATCAACAGAATCGAAAGCTTGCTCATAATCGATAAAACTAAGGACCAAAGGTGTTTGACAACGAAGGGACTTCTCAATTATTAACCTAAGAGTGAAAACATGGTCGACACATCCTCTACCTTTTCTAAAACCGCATTGTTCTTCCCTTAAAACTTTATCTACAGCATGTCTCAGTCTAAAAAGTATCATATTACTCAGTAATTTGCTACCTACAGAGACCAGACTAATGCCTCGATAATTCCGACATTCACTCTTGTCGCCTTTCTTATACAGTGGTTTAATTAAGGTTTTCCTAAAATCATTGGGTACTTCCCCTTTTTCAAAAATCATGTTCATAATCTTCAGTAGCTGATTCCTAACCTCAGAGCCACCATATTTAAGAAACTCATTAATCATACTATCAGCACCTGGGGCCTTATTATTTTTTAATCCTTTTAGTACTGTCGCTAATTCTTCCTCACTAAACAAATCTTCCTTTACATCCAAGGTATCACAAACTTTTTCATTTTCATCTATATCTTTTCCTGCAACTGTATCTCGGTTTAGCACATTCTCAAAATGTTACACCCATCTTTCTTTAACTTTTTCCTTATCACTAATTGTGGCCCCATTTCTATCTTTAACTGGGACTAGTCCGGATTGGCTACTCCCTTTCAATTTATTAACATGCCAGTATAATATTTTACTATTATGCCGTCTAGCCGCATCTTCCAGATCCTCAGCAATTTTATCCATCGCCTCCACTTCACAACTCCTTAGTTCATATTTTAATGCTTTCTCCACTTTCTTTACATTCCTTTTGTTTTCACACGACCTATCACTCAGATAATTCTTATACAAACCCCTTCTACTCTCTATTAAACCTAAAGCTTTTTCACTAATATTCCTAGTTGCAGTCTTAGCACTCTTCCCTAGGACACCATCAGCAACTTCAGAAATTGTTTTTCTGAAATTATTCCATCCATCTTCCACATTGTCAAATTTTAAACCCTCAAGTTTAGTACTCAACAGTTCCTGGAATTTTTTTCTCAAATTTTCATCCTGAAGTCTACCAACATCATAAATTTCCGGGAGGGAGTTACCCTTCCGAAATTTCAGCTTTAAATTAACCTTAGACACTACTAGATGGTGATTTTTACTTTTAACATCAATAACGGCACTCCTATACACCCTAGTATCTTGTATTGATCCTGCTAGTCTTCTGTTTACAATAATATAATCAATAAGGTTTGCTGTCTTACCATCATGTGAATACCATGTCAACTTATGGGCCATTTTGTGACCAAACACCGTATTGGTTATAACTAGGTTGTTATACCTACAAAATTGCAAAAGCCTATAGCCATTACTGTTTTCTTTTCCTACACCAAATTTACCTAGGCTAGGATACCATCTATTCCTATTTCTACCAACCTGGGCATTAAAATTTCCTAGCAAAAACACCATAATTCTACCTGGTACCCTGTCTATTTGCTCCTGTAACTGTAAGTAATCTGAGTCACTAGTATCTCCATCAGTTGGTTCAATGGGGGCATATACTACTATAACTGATACCCTGAACTTTTTAGTCATAAAATGAGCAATTAGTATTCTATTATTAATACCTTCCCAGCCTAAACAAGACTTAGCAGCTTCCTTATTCATCATGAGCCTTACTCCCTGTCTATGTACACCATCCTTCCTGCATGAGTAAACAAATTCTATGTCACCTAATTTCATGCTTCCTACCCCTGGGATATGAGTTTCTGAAACTCCTAATAAATCCAGTTCAAACCGTCTGAATTCGTCAGTCAAAATGTCGATGCGATAGTCATTTTTTAACGTCGTAATATTCCAAGTTCCAATTTTCATGTTCTTTAAATCTTTGAAATTATTTTGTCCTCAAGAAAAGCAGTGATCCCAGATACCAGTGCAGGATGGGGACCAACATATCTTCTCAAGTCTACACCGAAGCGCTTAAGCCGGCTTAGAACCGGACAGCAAGAAGTCCCTGGGACCTCAAGTAAGTTGGAGGCTTTGTGGAATCCTGGGCCCATCTTGGTCACAACATGGTTTTCAGCACTTGGCGATGCTCTTCTATCAACAAGAGTCGAAATCCTGCACAGACAGTCCCAAGCCTATTACCTCCGACTCATTATATATTCATGCCTATAAATATTATGCTACTACGGGGAGGCAGCCCATAGTAGATAAATTAGCTAGGAAGAGGTTTTTCAGCCCGAAAACGCCCATCAAAACAAACCAAGCCCAGAAAATTATCCAATAATCAGAATCCCGTACGAGTGCTGTGTTGTTTACTAGGCTATAATTTCCTCGAGGGGCGCCACTCCTCAAGTGGGAAAAATTGACCGCAAGTTTCCCAGTCTTGCAGGTACCCCGGAAGGGTCGAGGCAGCCCTTTACAGAGGCCGTTGTCCATAAATCTGGATCTTACGCCCTGCCGCAGTTGTCCTCCTATAGAGGATCCTCCCACGATGGTGTTCTGCTTCACCATGCAATTTAACCCATTACTGGGAGAAGGTTTGTAATTCATCTGAACACGGCAGTTGGCCCTGCTGAGTGTACATTTGAGGGGCCTTCTTCCTCCTCCACCTGTAATCATGACCCCCAGGGGAGGGTTTCTCAGTTTCTATTATGGGCCCCACTGGGACAAGGTCCTACTTGGTCTAAGCCTCCTATGGAGCTACTCTACCTATCTGTAGGGCATTCCCCTATCTGTTGTCCTCCACCAAAACCTAGCATGATTATCTAATAATTAACTAACTAATGCAACTAATAAATAGTTGCAGTAAATTGCAACTTTACTTTAAGTTAGACTATAAAGTAAAGGACAAAAATAACATATACAAGCTCTGTTGTCCTCTGCTAAAACCTAGCATGCAAACTAATAATTAACTAACTATTGCAATTAATTAATAATTGTAATAAAGTACAACTTTCCTTTTAATTTATACCCTAAAATAAAGAAAACACAAAAAAGCTCTATTGTCCTCTACCAAAACCTAGCATGTTAACTAATAACTAACTAATAAATAGCCCATTTGGCCTGATTGCAACACCTCACAAGCCACACCTTATAGAAAACACCTTTGAGAATTTAAATTAAGAAGGAAACTTATTAGAAACCCTGCTAGTACTGCAAAAGTAGACCTAAGTAGCCAATTTAGCCTGTGTGAAACATCTCACAAGCCAAAACCCTATAGAAAACACTTTTGAGAATTTAAATGAATAAGAAAACTTATTAGAAACTCTGCTAATACTGCAAAAGTAGACCTAAGTAGCCAATTTAGCCTGTTTGAAACATCTCACAAGCCAACACCCTATAGAGAATACCTTTGAGAATTTAAATGAAGAAGAAAACTTATTAGAAACTCTGCTAATACTGCAAAAGTAGACCTAAGTAGCCAATTTAAACTGTTTGAAACATCTCACAAGCCAACACCCTATAGAAAACACCTTTGATAATTTAAATGAATAAGAAAACTTATTAGAAATTCTGCTGGTACTGCAAAAGTAGACCTAAGTAGCCAATTTAGCCTGTGTGAAACATCTCACAAGCCAACACCCTATAGAAAACACTTTTGAGAATTTAAATGAAGAAGAAAACTTATTAGAGAACTCTGCTAATACTGCAAAAGTAGACCTAAGTAGCCAATTTAAACTGTTTGAAACATCTCACAAGCCAACACCCTATAGAAAACACCTTTGAGAATTTAAATAAATAAGGAAACTTGTTAGAAACTCTGCTAATACTGCAAAAGTAGAACTAAGTAGCCAATTTAGCCTGTTTGAAACATCTCACAAGCCGACACCCTATAGAAAACACCTTTGAGAATTTAAATTAAGAAGAAAACTTATTAGAAACTCTGCCAATACTGCAAAAGTAGACCTAAGTAGCCAATCTAGCCTGTTTGAAACATCTCACAAGCCAACACCCTATAGAAAACACCTTTGATAATTTAAATGAATAAGAATACTTATTAGAAATTCTGCTGGTACTGCAAAAGTAGACCTAAGTAGCCAATTTAGCCTGTTTGAAACATCTCACAAGCCAACACCCTATAGAGAATACCTTTGAGAATTTAAATGAAGAAGAAAACTTATTAGAAACTCTGCTAATACTGCAAAAGTAGACCTAAGTAGCCAATTTAAACTGTTTGAAACATCTCACAAGCCAACACCCTATAGAAAACACCTTTGAGAATTTAAATAAATAAGGAAACTTGTTAGAAACTCTGCTAATACTGCAAAAGTAGAACTAAGTAGCCAATTTAGCCTGTTTGAAACATCTCACAAGCCGACACCCTATAGAAAACACCTTTGAGAATTTAAATTAAGAAGAAAACTTATTAGAAACTCTGCCAATACTGCAAAAGTAGACCTAAGTAGCCAATTTAGCCTGTTTGAAACATCTCACAAGCCGACACCCTATAGAAAACACCTTTCAGAATTTAAATTAAGAAGAAAACTTATTAGAAACTCTGCCAATACTGCAAAAGTAGACCTAAGTAGCCAATTTAGCCTGTTTGAAACATCTCACAAGCCAACATCCTATAGAAAACACCTTTGAGAATTTAATCATCAAAATAAGTGTAAGCGCTTGAGTATGGCAAAGCGAGGCGGAAAATAACGAAAACACATATTTGCTGTAAAACCAGCATACATTCAAACAACTGATTACAGTTACAGAATTTTTTAAAGAGTACCTCTTAGTATCTATTTCTTGTACTCCTTTCCCTCCCTAGCCTTATTTCTACCCTGAGTGTCTGGATTTATAAAAAAAAGAGTACAAAGGTGGGTTGTAACGGGAGTATAAGTTTACTTCCCGAGACGAACTTAAGATTAGCTAATGGTTAATACAACTCAAAAGAACTGATTAATCACCCACTACGCTCAAACCAGAGAGCTATGTGTCTACTATGGAATATTTTGTTGTTTGCTTTCATCACATAGAACGAATGATAATGTGAACCTAGGAGAGAGCTCACACTATTGAAAATGAACGTCTATATTGTCCGAAGCCGTCAAAAGGTTCTAGCGCCCTTTTCAAATTTAAAATTGATTAGAAGGCATCCAGCCTAGAGCCTGTATCCTTTTTGCTATCCGGCACCTCATACACCCCCCCCCTACATGATATCAGACCAAAATTATGAACGTCTATTTTGTCCGAAGCCGTCAAAAGGCTCAATACGTTTGCTCCGTGGATGACACGTCTATATTATACGTGATCTTAATGATCTAGTCATACGTGGATGACCAGATCATTAAGATCTAGTCACCCTTCGTAAGTTAAAAATACCTCAATTTTTCTAATTTTTCCGAATTAACACCCCCTCCCTCCAGCTCCCCCAAAGAGAACGGATCCATTACGGTTATGTCAATCACGTATCTAGGACTTGTGCTTATTTTTCCCACCAAGTTTCATCCCTATCACTCCACTCTAAGCGTTTTCCAAGATTTCAGGTTTCCCCCTCCAACTCCCCCCAATGTCACCAGATTTGGTCGGGATTCAAAATAAAGAACTCTGAGATACGATATCCTTCTAAATATCAAATTTCATTAAGATCCGATCACCCATTCGCAAGTTAAAAATACCTTATTTTTTGTAATTTTTTCCAAATTAACCCCCCCCCCAGATGGTCGAATCGGGGAAACGACTATCTCTAATTTAATCTGGTCTGGTCCATGATACACCTACTAAATTTCATCGTCCTAACTTATCTGGAAGTAGACAAACTAGCAAAACCGGGACAGATAGACAGACCGACAGACCAACAGAAATTGCGATTGCTATATGTCACTTGGTAAATACGAAGTGCCATAGAAAATACCTCATTTTTTCAAATTTTTCCTCTCCCTTTAGCCCCCCAGATAGCTGAATCGGGGAAAATGACTTTATCAAGTCAATTTGTGCAGGTCCCTGACACGCCTACCAATTTTTATTGTCCTAGCAGGCGCTGCACCCCCCTAACTCCCCAAAAGAGGGTGGATCCAGTCCGTTTACGCCACTCACGTATCTACGACATTTGCTTATTCTACCCACCAAGTTTCATCCCAATCTCTCCACTCTAAGCGTTTTCTAAGGTTTCCGGTTTCTCCCTCCAACTGCCCCCAATGTAACCAGATCTGGTCGGGATTTAAAATAAGAGCTCTGAGACATGAATTCCTTCTATATATCAAATTTTATCAAGATCTAGTCACAAGTTCGTAAGTTAAAAATACCTTACAAAGAGTACCTTTCTAAGACAGACAGACAGACCGACAGACCAACAGAAATTGCGATCACTATATGTCACTTGGTAAATACCAAGCCCCATAAAAACGATTAACAAGTTCTAAAATTTTCATTTGTCGCCAAACACTAGATGACGTTGATGATCCTTCCCGATACCAGCGCCAATTTCTGCTCTTCCAAGTCACCCATGCTCCCTGGGCAGTATCATATTCTCGTCAGTGCTGCCAAGTAGACCCGTGATATGAATTAAGAAAAATTGATTATTTTAACTCATTAACAATAAGTTGATTCAGAAAGGCACCTACATCTTCTTAAGCTGTTTGGTGCTACATGTTTTTAGCTTATTTTTAGCTTCTTTTTTACCAACACTTTTTTTTTCGAAATTTGGCGCCTACTACTACTACGACAACTGCATAACTGCATATGCAGGTTTTTCTTTTAAATAAAAACCGAACATTAGTTTTCCTAATTTATTAAGATATGAGCAATATAATCTTGTGCAAGTTCCTACTGAACCCGTTCAAAAACAACGAGATTCCATTTTGACTGTCCCTGGTACTTAAAGTTTTCTTTTCAATTCTAGTATGAGGTCTTTTATTCCTTAAATTTAACTGAGTCTCAGCTTATTAAACCCTTGAAAATCCTAGGAAAACAAATTAAAAGGGGTACAAATTACTTGTGTTATAGTTATAGTTATAAATTTTATGAGTTATAGAGTTATAAATAGAGTTTTAGATAAATAGAGTTATAAATTTTATGAGTTATGAGTTATAGTTACAAATTTTATTTTTCGTATTTTTGTATATAAAAAAGATTTTTTTTTTTCAGTTAAGATATATTTTTTTTTAGCAAGTATTAAGTATTAGGATAGTGTACGGTACCCAGTTGTCGATTATGCATAGTAGATTTTGAGTTCAGCACAGATCAATTTGAATTCAGGACAGTTGCTCAGATGACATAGTCAAATTTGCCTCTGCTTGATCACACCTCAAATCTTACAATTTTCTCGTATGTTTCAGTGATACACTGCAAATTTGCTCCCCTAAAATGAACTAGTTTGGATTACTGAAAAAAATTGGTACGAACAATATTTTACTCCAAAATAAGTATATTTTTATGTATAAAGTATTACAAAATAAACTAAAACTATAGATTAAAAGCTCTATGGAATAAGCAAAATTCAGCTAGACCTAATCTAAAGGAAGCAGAAGTTAGAAAGCAATTTCTCTCGTCTCAAATTATTTCAAGCATTACTAGCTATGTTATAGTTTTTGCTTCTCACATCTGAAGCTTCACAAGAAATCCGTTACTACCACCAACAAAAACTGCCCCATCGTCACTAACAGCGATAGAATTTGCACATCCAGGTAATGGTATTGATTCCTTAAGTGTGAATTCATTTAAGTCCCAAATAAATAGTGTGTTGTCCCAACCTGCTCCATAAAGAAAAAGTCCATCCTTAGAGACATTAAGGCTTGTAATGATCATATCTCCAGCCTAAAAAAGATGCGTAAAAGGCTGTAGATTATTCTAAATCATATTCATTTAGACATCAAGCTATAAGATTAAGAAAAGAAAAACAAATATATCAATAAATAAATGTTTTGTGTTGGTTATTACGTACCCAATAATTTGAGAAATTAAGCTACCCACACGGACATGTTTGGGCTTCAATGATATTTTTTCTTTGCGATTTTAGCAAAATTGGTGTAAGGCGACTTAACATAGAAAGCTAACCAGTCCCTTATGTGTGGGGTTAAAGGAGGGCGTTAGACTATAACGGTAGCTAATAAGTGGCTAGGTCAATTTGACCCGAAATTTGTAACGATGCGGCAAAGTTCATGGAAACAAAAATGGAGGTTCAAGGAAGGACAGAAGATCCATCGATAAATTATTTAGTGTAATTAGGATAATAAAGAAATCCTTAGATTTCTATTTTTTTTTAATCAGTAGTATAGATTATGATTATGTCTTTGCCTCTTTCATTTACAGTCTACGGATAAATTTTGCTTTGCATAAAACTATAAAAAATTAGTGGGATAAAATAGCTAGGGAAGCATAAAATTACACCAAACGTTTATTTGCCGACTGTAAAGAATTATTTGGAAAAAGTATAGAAGAGCATAATTGAGCTCATAACAGGGCCAAGAACCCAAGTTGAAATCTAGTATTGTAGGGAGGTGGAGTATTATAGGTGGCAAGGTTATTTCAAGTTTTGTATTGGCTGGAGAGGATGAGATAGGGGACATAAGATATTTTTAGTCTTCGATCCACATAAAAATTTTTGCGTCATGAATCGCAATGGGCTTAGAGATGTTTCCCATAGAGGTAGCAAGAATTAAAAAAAAAAAGTGTTTACCAAGTTTATCAAAATAGCATATCTGCAAAATCTCAAGAATGGCTCAGGATATCGATTTGAAACCTTGGGAAGCATAGAGGGTAGGTTGGGAAAGGAAAATTCACCTTTTGCGTTGGAGGGGGAGAGGAAAGAACAAAATTTTTGCACTACAGGCCTCTTCATAACCAAGAATCGATTCACGGTAATGTAAAAAGTTCAGTAAAACCACAGCGTGTATACCAAGGTTGTCAAAACATACTATCTGCATTTCTCCGGAACTGCTGGAAGGATTGAGTTTAAACTTTCAGGGGAGTGTTATGAAAGGGAGTAATTCCTATCAGGGGCGGATCTAGAGAAAAATATTAGGATGACAATATGACAAGGGTGCCAATAATTGACCAAATTGACGAATTTATTTTAACAAGATACAAACAAACGGCAAAAACAGTAAAAAACAAGGAATGAGGGTGCAAAGGATCTTGGGGACAATGGGGTACCCCTAGCCCCCTGGATCCACAAATGATCCCAATTAAAGTTCAGTGGTTTGAGCCCCAATGTCACTTGGAATCTATGTGCTGTAAGCGACTTGCGAGGTTGAAACTTTCAGAGAGTGTTCGGGGATAAGGGGTTTTACATTTATGATAGGGGAAGAAAAAGGAGGGATCCAAAACAAACTGTATCTTTAATCCGCCTGAGGTATTCTGTGCTCTGATCCCCCAAGGAGTTTTTTTTAATAGAAAGGTAAATAAAAAAATTCCTCTGTTTCCAGGATATCAAAATAACATACTTGTCAAATCCGCGGAAGGAATTGGGAAGGGAGTTGAAAATTTTACGTTTTTGTTTCTTTTAGGAGGAGGGAATTTAAATTTAAACTTTTCATTTCGGCGAAGGATGAGAGGGCCAGACATTGTTCGATCTGTCAAATGCTTGTTCATCCAAAAGTTGGTTAATCAACCCGTGAAGCAACAATATCCAAACTATATTGGTATGTTCAGTTATGCTGTTCCATGGTTTCACTTATCAGTGATGGAGCTGTTAGTATTCCCTTGTCTATTTCGAAGGGGCCTCGTCTGAAACCTAGGGTTTGCCATGTTTATTACGCTGTTTCAAGCCTTGACTTGTCTGTGTTAAGGTTCCTTAGCATTCCCTTGTATATTTCAAAGGGGCCTTGTTTGAAACTTACGGTATGCTATGTTTAGTTATGCTTTTTCATGGCTTGAGTTGTCTGTGTTAGGTTTGTTACCATTTTATTGCCTATTTCAAGGAAGTCTTATTTGCAACTTTTGGTTTTCTTAGGGGTTTCTGGAAAAAAGCTTTCAAAGAGCCATGTTAATTTTAGGATCATGAGAAATAAATCAAAACCATTTACCGTCTTATTACGAGGTGTGGTCCTTCCCAACATTTTTAGTTTTATCTGGCCCCCAAGGACAAGTGATATTAAAATTACAAATTCAGGTGGGATTAGTTATTAGTAATGCTCCAAAAGTAAAGCCAAAAGTCTTTGGGGGATGGATTAAAAGAAATAAGTTAGAAAAAATCAGAAAAAAACAAGAATTTCATATTACGTTAAGACAATGGATTGCAATCCCTTTTTTCCACAATTTTCCCCATGTGAAAATTTTGCCTCCTCATCTGTATTTCTGTTCTGGCTTAAAAAATGGTCTAGTCTTTCCAACCTTCTTGGGCTCATCTAGCCTCCTTCTGCCTCCGAATAAATGTGACATGAAAATTAAAATTAAAATATAACTTAATATAGTTCAGAAAATTCTAAAAGCGATAGCTGTGAGCTAATTAAAAAAGGTTTGGAAAACAAATAGGCACACTTTATCTGCAGCTGAAAACCTGGATGATTTATACAATACGTTGTGATTAGAAAATCACGAAGGAACAAATATTTAGAATCTTGCGTATCTTGACGAACTTTGAAACGATCCTTTCTGGTAAAAAGTAGTTATAAACTACAACTAAACTATAGCTTGGGAAGAAAAGAGATAAAGCCAAACTACGAAAAATATCACATAGATGTCACTTCAATCTTCTGATACGCCTGTCACTGTCACTGATACGCCGCGTCTCTTATTGATAATTGTATTGTATTGTATCGGATTAACGACGCTTCTTGACTACTAAGGTACCTGCGTCGGCCCTGCAGTGCATTCCTGCAGCATGATTCGACCTCTGGGTCTCGTATTACCAAGCTAAGGTCAAACCCACTGCGCCACCACAGGACTCTTATTAATAATATTTTTTCATCACTAGATGTCTTAGATAATTCGGTGCTGGTTAGTGATATTTCTGATCATTTTCCTCGTATTTCCCGATATAAGAGTGCTGATCAAGCGCAGCGTATAGCATCATCATCTAATCTCCCATTTTTCCATTATGGTGATACTGAGCTAAGTCTACTTAATTCTCGTCTGACTGATCAGCCATGGTATAGTTTAGTTTTTAAATCGGACTTTAACCGCTCTTTTGATTTCTTTTATGATTTAGTGAAAAAAGGAATCCTGCAAGTTTGCAATCAGGGTCCAGCACCTCGTACTTCAAAAAGGATAGCGCCATTGAATACATGGATGACTTCAGGTCTCCACAAAAGCTGGAAAAGGAAAAATTATTTGTGGAAGCTTTACAAGGCTTCATCATCTGTAGCTCATCACGAACCGTTCATATTGAAGTATATTTAATTCTCTGTGTCTCCTTCAGTTTCATCAATGCTGATAATCGATGGTAAGACCATTCAAGGAGAAGAAGATGTTCAGCTAGAGCTTATCTCTTATCTTGCTAATATAGGAAAGACAACCGCTTCCTCTGTAAGCTCTGCAACTTCTCGTTGCGATTTAAGAGCCTATCTTGGACTCTCATTTCTGAATTTTAGGCAGCCCGTATCGTGAATACTCTTAAAGGATCATTAGGACCAGATAAAATTCCTACAAGAACTATCTGTGCCATTCTGCCAGCTATTCTGTCACCATTGACTAAGCTTGTCAATCTGTCTTTCGAGAAAGTCATTTTCCCTGAATTTCTCAAGCAGGCTAAGGTTATCGTGCTGTATAAAGGTGGTTCTCAGAGTGATCCCGATAATTATAGGCCAATTTTTCTCCTATCTGTTTTCAGTAAAATTTTTGAGAAGGCTATGCTATCCAGGCTTCTTAGTTTTCTGGATGCAAAAGAGTTTTTGCATGATTTCCAGTTTGGATTCCGAGCGAATCGCTCTACAGATCATGCTTGCACAACTTTCTTGAATTTCATTCATTCAGAAATAGATTCTGGTCATATCCCTGCAGCTTTATTTTTGGATGTTCGTAAGCCTTTTGATTCCTTGACTCATCGGATTCTTCTTTGGAAACTATCGCATATTGGTATAAGATCAAATGCTTTTTCTTGGTTTGATTCATATCTTTCTGGTAGGCTTATTTCAATTGATCTGCCTTTCCAGAGCCATTCTGAAATATATTATAGCGTCCCTCAGGAATATTTTCTTGGCCTCATTTTATTTCTGATTTATGTTAATGATCTGATTTCGGCGGTAAAAAACACTAGGCCTCTGGCATGCTGCAAGCTGTGTCATCCTGATGCAAGGGTCCCTTAGTTGCTTTTGCTTATGACACCACTCTTGGGGACCCTTGGGAAGACGGAATTTGATATCAAGTCTAATCTTGTGGTAATATTCGAGAAAATTATTTCATGGTTTAATGCAGATTACTTGGCTTTGAATGTTGGTAAGTCACATTTTCTTATTTTTTCTCAAATTGGTATAGCTTTCCCTCAGCATACACACCCTCAGGTGTCACAAGGCTCCTTGTATAGACCAGAGAATCGCGTGGTCCGGTTTATTGGTATCCTACTTGATGGAAACCTTTCATTTAGGAACCAAATAGCCATGGTTAGGGTTAAGGTCTCACGGAGTTAGGGTATCATTCGAAAACTTACATACATTTCCTTGATCTATTCTGAAGCTTCTTTTTTTCTGCCTTGTCCATTCATACGTTTCGTATTGCCCCATTGTATGGATGTCTACTTTTCCGTCTAAGCTGCGGTCACTTTCTGTCATGCATAGTGAAGCACGGCGACTGGTAATGGACGCCAACCGTTCCTCACCAACCCCTCTCTTAAGTCTACAATCTATTCAGATTATTTCTTGCGCTTCTTTTGTCTTTCATCAGCTTCAATGATCTCTTCAAAAAACTCCTCTGTTTATTTATGATTCAGCTCCATATAGCCCTCGTTCTTCGTATAATATCTGCATTCCACCTACCCCTAATATTCGATCAGATTTTGATCCCCTCACTGCTGTTCAGCAGGTTTGGAATTCATTACCTTCTTCAGTACAGAGATGCCACATCTGTAGAGATGCAGATGTCAGTACAGATGGGACTTTTAAAAGGATTCTTAAGGATCATTTAGTAAAGAATCAAACAGAATAGAATTTTGTTTTTGTTGTTTCTCTTTCTTTTTTCCTTTTCCCCTGAGGAGTTGATGTCCCATGAGTGTTTGTTTAGGGTGTATGGTTGTCTTCTCTGTGCTTTGACTCCCAGGTCTCAGGTATGTTCTCTTTTTCATCTTATATGCTATTTGGCTATTGTTCTCTTTTTTTGGTTGTTGCTTATATTGTATTTTTTTTGCGTTCCCCTTGTATCCCTTGACATTGAGCCTTTCGAGGGGGAATAAGAGTATTGTATTTCCATTTTGTATTTATTGTGAATAAACTCGCTAGGAACTTAGTTTTATTTGTATGATGTACTTTAATGTATTGAAAGAAATGTATGTAATGTATTTACCGGTAAGGAAATCCTCTTGTAGAGGTTTTGATGGCTTAAGTTATGCAGAAGATCGAAAGTCTCCCAGAATTTCTGTCCGTAGTAACAATAATACTCCTTTTCATCCACCCGAAATTCTTTAGTAGTAGCATTAAAAAGGATTTTTACCAAAATTACTATTCACCGTACATTTTTTAGTTATATTCAAATTACATCCAAAATTGAAATTACAAATTTAAACGTAGGATGGTTCTCATCAACTTACAATTACTGATTTACCCATTTTAAAAGCAATTAATGAGGAATTTAAGGGGCCGGTACCTCAAATTATATCTTGGTTAGGCCTGGGTATGATTTGGAAAACAATCACAAATTAAATAAGAAAAGCGCTTTCAAATGAAAGCAAAGAACAGATTTGAAAGACATTAGAACATATTTTTCTTTATATGAAGGGGACTGCCTCCTCCTCAGCTCCTAACTCTTTACTGTGAAGTTGGGCTTTTTTCAAATTTTTTAGAGAAAATTTGCAATTGGAAAGATAAAATTTTTCAAACCACTAAAAAACTTTTGTTTAATGATTAGGATGTTGAGAAGGGGACAGTCCCTCTCATATACTGAGTAATTTATATTTGTTTTAAGTTCTAAACTTAATCCTTACTTTTTCTGAAAAACATTTTCTATTAGTTTAATTACGAATCATGAAACTGTAAAGTCTTATGAATAAAATACCTTTGGTAACGCAGAGAAAATGATAAATATTTCAATGATCTCTGTTTGGATTGTGATGGGTAATTCAAACAGTTCGTGGTACCGAACTGTATGGAGCGACCCGGCTCAATAGTAACCAAAACTTGAAGAAATGAAAATTAGTCTCATTTTCAAAAAAGGGGGAAAGACCCCCTCGAAGACAAAGAATTTTAATCAACTTCAGCTTTTCAAATAACCATACTGTAGAGGTTTCAAGCTCATATCCGCAAAAATGTGGAATTTTGTAATTTTTGCCAGAAGAAAGATCACGGATGCGTGTTTGTTTCTTTTTTTTCATGGGTGATCGTATAGACCTAGTGGGCCTAAAACGTCGAGAGAGGGCTCATTCTAACGGAAATGAAAAGTACGAGTGCCCTTTTCAAGTGACTAAATAAACCGGAGGGAAACTGTGCCCCCTCCCACGCCACTTTTTTCCCAGAATCGTCCGACACAAATTTTTAGATAGCTTTTTTCTTCAGCATAGTTGAATAGCCCAATAACTATGTCTTTAGAGATAAAATGACCTCTTATAGCCCCTGAGGAACAGTTTTTAAGTTATAAATAAAAAAACTTTTTTTTTTTAGCTGAAAGTAAGGAGCGACATTAAAACTTAAAACGAACAGAAATTACTCCGTATATGAAATGGGTTGTCCCCTCCGCAATCCCTCGCTCTTTACGCTAAAGCTTTTAATTGTTTTAAAAAGTAGAATTGTGGCAAAGAGTCAAACTTTAGCGTAAAGAGCAAGGGATTGCGGAGGGGACAACCCATTTCATATACGGAGTAATTTCTGTTCGTTTTAAGTTTTAATGTCGCTCCTTACTTTCAGCTAAAAAAATTAGTTTTTTTTATTTAATTTCTGAACGTTTTTGAATTAATGCATGTTTGGTTTTGGCTCTCCGCACTTAAATTATTAAAATGAAATTTGTATATTAATTCTTTTTTTGGCTAAATGGCTTTCTCTTAGTTTTGATCAGACGATTTTGAGAAATAAGGGGTGGAGAAGGAGGCCTAGTTGCCCTCCAATTTTTCGGTTACTTAAAAAGGCAACTAGAACTTTTAATTTTTAACGAACGTTTTTTTTAGTAAAAAATGTACGTAAATTAAGAATTAACTTACGTAACAAACTTTCATAATCTTATATTTTTATTATGTATACGAGGGGGTTTGTACCCTCGTTCATACCTCGCTCTTTACACTAAATCGTAAGTTTTGTCCCAATTCTTTAAGAATGACCCCTGAATCAGAAAGGCCGTAGAATAAATAGTTGAAATTACTAAAAACACTTTAGCATAAAGAGTGAGGTATTTATCTCCTCCTAAATACCTCGCTCTTTATGCTGAAGTATTTTTAGAACCCCTCATATGCGTAATAATCTCTGTTCGTTTTAAGTTTCAATGTTTTCATGTTTATTTAGAACCCCTCATATGCGTAATAATCTCTGTTCGTTTTAAGTTTCAACGTTTTCATGTTTATTTTTCATGACTATGATAGGTTTTCGACTATGTCGAACAAAATGGCTATCTCAAAATTTTGATTCGTTGACTTTGAGAAAAAATGAGCGTGGGAGGGGGCCTAGATGTCCTCCAATTTTTTGGGTCACTTAAAAAGGGCACTAGAACTTTTCATTTCCGTTAGAATGAGCCCTCTTGCGACATTCTAGGACCACTTGGTCGATACGATGACTCCTGGGAAAAAGAAAGAAAAAAAACAAAAAACAAACAAGCAAATAAACACGCACCCGTGATTTGTCTTCTGGCAAAAAATACAAAATTCTACATTTTTGTAGATAGGAGCTTGAAACTTCTACAGCAGGGTTCTCTGATACGCTGAATCTGATGGTGTCATTTTCGTTAAGATTCTACGACTTTTAGGGGGTGTTTCCCCCTATTTTCTTAAATAAGGCAAATTTTCTCAGGCTCGTAACTTTTGATGGGTAAGACTAAACTTGATGAGACTTATATATTTAAAATCAGCATTAAAATGCGATTCTTTTGATGTAGCTATTGATATCAAAATTCAATTTTTTAGAGTTTTGGTTACTATTGAGCCGGGTCGCTCCTTACTACAGTTCGTTACCACGAACTGTTTGATAAAATTTACTCATTGTTTTATTTGTTATTGGGAAGTATGCATACATTTTCGGGTGGGGAGGGGAGGACGAATTTTCTGCTGGGAGGAATTTTAACGGGAGAATTTTGCACGGAAAGGGAAATTTCCAGGGGGTGAACGTTTCAAGGGAAGTTTTACACTGGGTGAATTGGCCAGAATTTCTACGCGTTATTTCTTTATATGTCTTGCTTTCTCTTTACCGATTCAATTTTAGGGGTGGAGATGTTAAGGGTAATTGTCCGGGGTAAATTTTTACCTCGTTCAAATCTGAATTGTTCAGAGGATATTTCTCTGAGGAGGGGGATTTTCCCGTGGAGGTGAAGCCAGGTATACTGACGTTATTTAAAAAACGATCAAAAATTAAATCTAAAAAACAAGTTTTTTCAACTGGAAGTAAGGAGCAACATTAAAACTTAAAGCACATAAAATTATTACGTATATGAGGCAGGTTGCCCCCCCCCCCTCAACAATTCGCTCTTTACCCTCAAGTTTAAATTTTTTCCAATTCTTTACAAACAACTCCTGAAATACAAGAGTCACTTAATTAGAACAACAAGTAACTTTTTTTAAAGTGCCGAAAAACTGTAGCACGAAGAGCGAGGTGTGGAGGAGGGGTAGACAACCGCTTTGATATCCGTAATAATTTCTGTTCGTTTTAAGTTGTAACGTTGGTCATTTAACCTTCTTGTCATTTGTTGGTCATTAAACTTAATTTAAAAGGTTTTTTCAACCTTCAGTTGAAAAAACTTGTTTTTTATTTATTTAATGAAGCTTAGAGACAAACATTTATCTAATGAAATGGAAAAAGTATTGCAATTAAAGTAAAAGTATATAAAATGAAAAAAATAATTAATTACAAAAAATACAAAAAACAATAGCTTACTTACAAAAACTAAGACTTCAATTTTGAAATCAGTATTCAGTTCTGTTGAGCAATGCCGAAGCGTTGGACGGATATTCTTTTAACAATGTCGAGTTTTGAACTTGGTAATCAAACAGCAAAATATTTAAGGCCTTTAGACTCAATTGTTTACAAAAAGTAACGTATTATCAAAGTAGTTTGTTAAAAGTAATATATTAAAACTAAAATTAGGAGAAGCAAATAATTTTTTTTTAATTCAATATTCTAGTCCAATTTTGAATAGCAAAAAACAATATGTTCGACACCTCTATACTTCTTAACCGTAAAAATAATTTTTTTTTTCAAAGTGACGACTTGATAAATACAATCAATCCTGGAAAAAAAATGATCATAAAAAAAAATAAAAAACGTATCGGTTCAGAGGGAGAATGCAAAAATTTCCCAGCATTCCGTTCAGGAAAAACATTTCTGATTGTAGTGACTTCAAAGATCAGCTCATGGATACTCATGCAATGCAAGCAAAAGTTGACGGCATATTTTTACCGAAATTACCCTTTATTAAGTTGTTGTACTTGTGTTTTATATAATTATACGAACTTGCTCGTGTACTAATTACTAATTAGTAAACTGCATAAGTAAACTGCAGTAATTACTAATAAGTAAATACACATTTAGGATCACTATGAAAAGCTGATTCTCTGATTGAATGTTATCAATAGTTAAGCTCTTATACTTTCGTTATTTTATTGACAAGGATCGTTTTTTACTTACCATTCATTGCTATGAAAAATTTGATCTTTTTTTTGCTGCAACCAAATCATATAGGAAAATGTCTGCGAAGAACTAAAAAGGAGTCACTCAGTCACCAATTAGAAGTTATATTTTCCTTATTAAGGGTAAAAATCTATTGGCAGGCAGCTAACAAAGGGGCAGCTTACATTATTCCATGTTTTCTCCTATTAAGTTCTTTTTCCTTTGGTTTCTTTACAATTACTTTATAGTCCCAAATTTCCCAGGGGCCATGGTCCTCCCTGCCCCCCTGCCGGCGCTCATGCAGAAACAACAAAGTAATTCAAGAAAAGGAGGAGAAAAAGTGGAAGGTAGAAGCTTACCTTGAGATTAGCGACTTTCGAGAAGTTCATATTGTCATCTTTCCAAACATCAACGGTGAAACCATCTCTGGACTTGATGCACAACAGGTCTTTAGTCAGTGCAATTGGCGCACTTCCATCAATGGATTTTCTAACAACTGCTTTAACAACACCACCTTAAGCAAGATTACATTTATGTTACTTAATGCCCAAAGAAACGTTCCGTTGGTGTCATCTCAACTAAGTCAAATTTCATTCATACAAAAGAATTTTTTATTTTACTATTCACAGATGCTTCAACGTGCTTCATAATTCTGTCATTCGCTGACAATCAAAGTAAATCATGTTTCTCAAGGAGATATGGGTTGAATTGTAGATGAATTTTCTAAATATTATTATATATTTTGTCCTTTCAACTTTGTAGGCATGGCGGCAGTCAGATATGAGTAACCGAAACAAATTTACCAATTTAAAAATGTACCTTTTAAATTTATCAAAAAAACGCTTTCGTGTTACCTTAATTGGATTTTTTTTTAATAATTATATATTTTGTCATTTCACAGATGCTTTAACGTGCTTCATAATTCTGTCATTTACTGACAATCAAAGTAAACCATATTTCTAAGGGATATATGGTTTAAATTCCAGATGAATCTTCGAAATATAATTGCATATTTTGTCGTTTCAAATTTATAGGCATGGCGGTAGTCAGATATCATTTATGAAAAATTTTGTACCTTATTTGGATAATTTACGTTAAATTCTTCACTTTAAATTTGTTTCACTTTAAATTGAATGTGTTGGGCGATAATTTGATTAAACGATATATCGATGTTTTCACTTTCTATATTTGTTATCATGATTTCGATATCTCCGACCATTTCTTTTTGCTCAAATTAATTAACTCTTGGCTTTGCCCAAGTTCAACAACAAGAATTGTAATTAAAGAGTATTTTGCACAAATTTTCCCCAAGCATTGAATATTATAAAAACAAGCTTCGATGAAATCAATGCTTAACATAAAAATCTGGATTTAAAATTACACGGACTAAGCCTCGGGATAAAGAAAATTAAACTACTGGCTATTTTTGGCTACTCAAAATAAGCAGCATTTCAATGTTTTCTCCTGAGAATTGTTTGTGCCTTTTTTTGATTAAACAAAAAAGCAGATTTTTTCAAATGAAAGTAAGGATAAAAAATTAAAATCAAACGAACAGAAATTATTACGATAGGGGGAGGACACCCCCTCCACAATACCTCGCTCTTCACGCTAACGTTATTTACGGTTCAAAAAGCAATCTTATTCCAATTCAACTAACCTTAAACGTAAATGATTGGGATATAAAGTCTTACTATAGCACAAAGAGTAAAGTATTTAAGAGGGGGCATCCCCCACATCCCACCACTGAAAATTCCCCAACAGAATTCGCCTCCCGAAAATTGTCTATTTACTTCCCAATAGCAAATGCTATGTGCAAGGAGTAGGCAATAGGCTTTTCTTTTTTAAATTAAATGAAAAACAAGAGTTTTTTTTTAGCTGGAACTAAGGAACGACACTAAAACTTAAAAAGAACAGAAATTATTCCGTATATGAAATGAGCTTTTCCCTCCTCAACACCTCGCTCTTTACACTATAATTTGACTTTTTGTCACAACTCTACTTTATAAAACAATAATAACTGTTGCCTAAAGGGTGTGGCGTTGAGGAAGAGACAACCCCTTTTCATGTACAGAATAATTTTTGTTCGTTAAGTTTTAATGTTGCTCTTTAGTTTCAATTAAAAAACTTGTTTTTTTTTTTCATTTAATGTCTGGACGTTTTTGAACTAAGGCAGGTTCGAATTTGGCTCACGGTATACATGAAAATAAAAACGAATTTGCAAATTAATTTTGGAAGATTTATTCCTTATAAGAAGGGCTGCCCCTCCTCTTTACCGTAGTCTTTATGCTAAAGCTGTCAGCTCTATTAAAAAAGCTTCCTATTCACCAAAATATTTTACTAAAAAGCATCCTTCATATATGGAGGGGGCAACCCTCTCTCTCACGGGGATCTCCTTCGGTGGAATTTCATCCAACGTAAAGTAAACCTCCCCCCGCTAAATTCCCTCCAGACAGTTCCATCCTCGCTGAAAATCCCCCTCCTTGTAAAATTGCTTGCGACTCTATTCGGTTTCTCGATCACTCCAGACATGCCCCATTCCGTGGAAATTATTTCCAAAAAATCAAAAGAAGTGGAAAATAGCCCCCGGATAATTCCATTGGGACATTTCCGCATGAAAAATTGGCGGAAACCATAATAATTCCGGCCCGGCACTAATGTTTTCAATAATTTAGTATTTGTTATTAAAATATTTATAATATTCAATGCTACTGCTCCTACTATTACTACTAATAACTCACCGCAGCACCAAACCGCAAGAAGCCAACGCAATTACACACACTCCTCCTCCATCCCAGTCTATTCAAAGCCTCCCTCTGTACACCTTCCCAGGAAGCTCCCACTTCCTTAAAATCTTTGTTTATGACATCCTCCCACCCCAATCGCGGACGACCTGCTTTCTGTTTAGCCCTAGATGGATGGCCTAAAAGGACAGTCTTTGGCAATCTGCCATCCTTCATCCACAGAACGTACCATAGCCATCTCAACCTTTCTCTCATTATTGCCCTAGAAAGCGGGAGTGAATCACACTTTTCGTACAGCCTACTGTTTGAAATACGATCAGTCAGCTGGATACCCATAAAAATCCGTAAGCAATCTCTCTGAAAAAGATCTATCAAATCTTCATCCGCTTTTCGGAGCGTCCATGCTTCCAAGCCATTTTTGACCACTGTCATCACTATCTAATACTCCAATACTCTAATCTCGCTTTGCTATCTTTCTATTCTTACACATTTTTTTAGCTGTGAAAAGGCACCCTGAGCCTTTGTTATTCTACTTTTAACATCTTCACTGCTCCCACCTTCTTTACTAATAATGCTACCAAGGTAAGTGAAGCTGTCCATCTGATCAATATTTTCGTTACCTAATGTCAACTTTTCATCTTCACTTAATCCTAGCCTGAACTGGTAAAACCATTAAAAGTTCATTCGTTTTGCTCGCATTTGGATCTAGGATACTTTAACAATAGCATAATCTAATTCCAGGACATCCCTCCCCCCATTTGGTTCCATGGTCTCCAATTGCCTTTTCTGCGCTTCTTAAGAAGAATCTATCAAAATGATTGATGTAAAGGGAAATACTATACAAGGATAAAACCTTTACTCTAAAGCTCTTCTATCAACGGAATCGAACGCTTGTACATATTTTATAAAACTGAGGGCTAAAGGTGTTTCATACTTGAGGCACTTCTCAATTATTAACCTAAGAGTGAAAATTTGGTCGATATATCCTCTACCTTTTCTAAAACCGCATTGTTCTTCTCTTAAAACTTTGTCTACAGCATCTCTCAGTCAAAAATTATCTTATTACTAGGTTATTTGCTACCTAGATGGACCAGACTAATGCCTTGATAATTACCACACTCAATCTTATCACCTTTTCTTATAGTAGTTTAATTAAGATTTTCCAACAATTGCTAGCCTTATTATTTTTTAATCATATTAGTACTGTCGCTAATTCTTCCTCACAAAACAAATTTTCCTTCACATCTAAGGTATCATAATGAAAAAAGAAATCACCAATGCAAGAGCACAAACACATGAATAAACATACACCATAAAAAAAAGAGAGACAGAAGGAGAAAAGGAAGACTGTTTTCCTACTTTAGTAATTAATATAGATCCGTACTTGACTGTGGCCTTAACCCTACTCATCCATCCAATTATATAGGTCAAACAGCATAGCCATACACAATCAACCATAAAGAATAATCCATGGACAGGCAGTCATGTCGTAAGTAATAAACGTTTTCATTTTCTTCTGTATCTTTCCCTGCAACTCTATCTCGGTTTAGTACATTCTCAAAATGTTCTGCCTGTCTCGCTTTAACTCTTTCCGTATCACTACTTGTGGCCCCCTTCTTATCTTTAACTGGGACAGGTCCAGTTTGACCATTTTCTCAATTTATTGAAACGCCGGTACAATATTTTTATTAAATATTTAACAATATTTAAGTATAATTTTTCTAATGCACCATATAGCTGCATCTTCTAGATCCTCGGCAATTTTATCCAGGACTTCACACCTCCTTATTTCAATTCCCTTACATTCCTTTTGCTTTCATATGATCTATCACTCAGATAATTACTATTCAAGCCCCTTCTCACTATTAGACATAAGTTTCTTCTCTAAGACACCATTAGCAACTTCACAAATACTTCTATTAAAATAATTCCATCAATCTTCCACATTGTCAAATTTTAAACTCTCCAGTTTAGTATTCAACTGTTCCTGAAAAATGTCTCTCAAATTCTCATCTAGGATTCTGCATCATAACCGGGAGGTAGTTACTCTTCCAAAATTTCAACTTTAAATTAACCCTAGACACTACCAGATGGTGATCTTTACTTTTAACATCAATAAAAGCACTCTTATATGCCCTAGTATCTTATATTGATCCTGCCAGTCTTCGGTTTACAATAAAGTAAACAAAAAGGTTTGTTTATAACCTACAAAATTGCAACAGTCTGTAGCCATTGCTGTTTTCTTTTCCTACACCAAATTTACTTAGGCTAGAATACCATATATCCCTATTTTTACCTACCTGGGCATTAAAATCTAATAATAACACCATGTTTCTACCTGGGACCCTGTCTATTTGCTTCTGTAAGTGTAAGTAAAATTCATGTGAATCACTAGTATCTCCGTCAGTCGGCTCTACAGGGGCATATACTACTATAACTGATACCCTGAACTGTTTAGTCATAAGATGAGTGATTAAAATTTCATTATTGACACCTTTATTAATGCCTAAACAAGAGTTAGCAGCTTCCTTATTCACCAAGAGCCCTATTCCTTGTCTTTGTACCCTATCATTCCTGCCTGCGTTAACAAATTCTATATCACCTAACGTCATGCTTCCAATTCCTGGTATATGAGTTTCGGACACTCCTAGTAAGTTCAGTTTGAATCGTCTCAATTCATCCGTCAAAATGTCGATACGATAATTATTTTTTAACGTCAGAACTTTCCAAGTTCCAATTATTATGTTCCTTAAATCATTCAAATTATTTTGGCCCCAGGAAAAGCAATGGTCCCAGATAAAAATTCAGGACGGGGAACAACACATCTTCTCAAGTCTAAGCCGAAGTGCTTACGCCTGCTTAGAACCGGGCAGCAAGAAGTCCCTGGGACCTCCAGTATGAAGGGAGGCTTTGCCCAATACTGGGTCTATTCTTTGTCACAACGTGGCTTTTAGCACTTGGCGATGCTCTTCTATCAACAGTAGTCGAAATCCTGCACAGATACTCTCAAGCCTATTACCTCCTACTCATTATATATCCATGCCTACAAATATTATGCTACTACGGGGAGGCAACCCATAGTAGATGAATTAGATAGGAAGAGATTTTTCAGCCTGAAAACGCCCACCAAAGAAGACTAAACCCAGAAGAATTGTCCATTAATTAGAATAATATGTTAATGATGTGTCGTTTATTTCAATACAGTAACCCTTTTATGGAATTATATAGAAAAGAACAAGCTTTTGTACTAAAAGTAAGAACCTACATTAAAACTTTAAATAAACAAAATTTTCAATACATGAGTGGGCTTCCCCCTCTTAAACCCCTCCCTCTTTACGCTGAAGTTTGACTTTTCCCCAATTCCTTGAGAGAGACTTCATAAACATTAGGGCCGTTTAATTAGAACAAAAAGCTTTGTCGAAGCAATAGAGACGTCAGTTTAATCCCACTCATATATGGACTAATTTTTGTCTTTTTTAATGTTATTCTGTGCTTTCAATTGAAAAACGTATTTTTAAATTGTAATTTCTTTTTGTTAACCGGATCATACCGGAAAATCCGGCTCCCTCAAGGGGGTTTCAGGTAACATCCCCTTTCCCCACTCTGCATCAACTGACACTCTTTCGTAACAGATGATTGGAAATTGAAAAAAAGCTTATTATTTTTATTAAACGTCCATTGTGTCTCAGGAGTCGTTCCTAAGAAATTGGGACAAAAAGTCAAAACTTCAGCGCAAAGAGCAAAGTTTTTAGGAGGGGGAAGCACTTTCACATACGTAATAACTTCTGTCCGTTTAAGTTTTGACGTTGCTCCTTACTCTCAGTTGAAGAAACTTTTTAATAATATAATTTCTGATCGCTTATAATAACAAAGAGATATCCGGGTCCCCCTCCATGAAAAATTCCTCCACCCGCAGAAAAATTCACCGTGGAAAGTTATTATCACGTAAAAACGTCCTCCCCCCCTTTTCAAGGGAATTCCCCCAAGACAATCTAGCTGAAAATTCCGCCCGGAAAATTTCTTGCAGAAGATCTCAGGTGAAAAATTTTTCTTGGCGCACTTTCATTTGAAAAAGACTTTTTGATTGTTTCTGAAATCATGCCGGTACTTCCTTTCTCGGTCGAAAAGTTTCCCAGCAAAAATGCAACAAAAGGGTGTTTTCCTGCAAAAGTTCTTTAGGGGGGAGGATACGAAAGAAAATTTAAAAAACGCATAAAAAAATGTGAAATTGATATCTACTCCCTTACGATTTCTGGGAATATTTCTGCTCTACGCTATTATTATGAGAGTAAAGAATAATATTAAACCGAAAAATGATCAGAATTTATTCCTTAAAGGAGGATGACTCTCCATTCCTTATCCACACCTCCAACTCAAGGTCGCAGAAACTTTGGAGTGTGCTCATTGGATCAGAAATTTAGAGTTCTAGGCTTTTGCCGGGGGGGGGATTTCTTTTTTGGGAGGGGGATCCGTGGAGGGCTCTTATCTTGGGGGTATTTTCTGCGTGGGTATTTTCTGCAGGGTGTTAATGCCGACCACCACAAAAGGAAAAGTAAAGATAAAGAAAAGGAACAATAATTTTTTTTAATAGAAATACGCATCAAACGAGGCATGTTCAATGCCGATAAAACCAGAAAAGAGCAGAAACGTCTAACAATAAGAAACAAGAGCTAAGAGCTCATATGGCACTTGTGACGAGGCGAGAAGAGCTAAGAGCCAAGAAATCATATGGTATGAGCTCTAACAAAATATGAATCAATAGATTGATTTAAAAAGGAAAATAAGAGGCTTAATGCCGGTCAGGATTTAAAATGAGAGGTCTGAGTCACGATGTCCTTCTAAATATCAAAATTCATTAAGATCCGATCACCCACTCGTAAGTTATAAATACCTAATTTTTTTTAATTTTTTCCTCTCCCTTTAGCCCCCCAGATGGTCGAATCTGGGAAAACGATTTTATCAAGTCAAATTGTGCAGCTCCCTGACACGCCTATCAATTTTCATCGTCCTAGCACATCCAGAAGTACCAAAATCGCCAAATCACTGAACCCCTCCCCCTAACTCCCCCAAAGAGAGCGAATCCAGTACGATTCTGTCAATCACGTATCAAGGACATTTGTTTATTCTATCCACCAAGCTTCATCCTGATTCCTAGACTCCAAGTGTTTTTCCAAGATTTTCCCCTCCAACTCCCCCCAATGTCAAACGATCTGGTCGGGATTTGAAATAAGAGCTCTGAGACATGAATTCTTTTTAAAAATCAAATTTCATTAAGATTCGATCATCTATTCGTAAGATAAAAATATCCCAATTTTCACGTTTTCCAAGAATTCCGGTTTCCCCCTCCAACTCCTCCCAACGTCACAGGATCTGGTCGGAATTTAAAATAAGAACTTTAAAGCACAAGATCCTTCTAAATGTCAAAGTTCATTAAGATCTGGTCACCCTTTCGTAAGTTACAAATACCTCAATTTTCAAAATTACCCCCATCCAATTCCACCAAAGAGAGCAGATCCGGTCCGGTTATGTCAGTCACGTATCTTAGACAGGTTTTTATTCTTCCCGTCCAGTTTCATCCTGATCTCACCGCTTTAAGTATTTTCTAAGATTTCCGGTCCCCCCCCCCCCAACTGCCCCCCCCCCCCCCCCCGATTACGCTTGATCCGATTGAGATTTAAAATAAGAGATCTGAGTTACGAGGTCCTTCTAAATACGAAGTTTCATGAAGATCCGATCACTCCTTCGTAAGTTAAAAATACGTCATTTTTTCTTATTTTTCAGAATTAAACCCCCCCCCCAATAGATCGGATCCGTTCCAATTATATAAATCACGTACGTAGGACTTCTGCTTATTTTTCCCACCAAGTTTCATCCCGATCCCTCCAATCTAAGCGTTTTCCATGATTTTAGGTTACCCCACCCCAAATCTCCCCCAACGTCACCAGATCCAGTCAGGATTTAAAATAAGAGCTTTGAGACACGATATCCTTCTAAATATCAAATTTCATTGAGATCCAGTAACCCGTTCGTAAGTTAAAAATACCTCATTTTTTCTAATTTTTCTGAATTAAACCCTCCCCCAACTACCCCAAAGAGAGCGGATCCATTCCGGTTATGTCAATCATGTATCTAGGACTCGTGATTATTTTTCCACCAAGTTTCATCCCGATCCCTCCACACTAAGTGTTTTTCAAGTTTTAGGTTTCCCCCTCCCAACTCCCCCCCCCCAATGTCACCAGATCTGGTCGGGTTTAAAATAAGAGCTCTGAGCCACGTTATCCTTCTAAATATCAAATTTCATTGAGATCCGATCACCTGTTCGTAAGTTAAAAATACCTCATTTTTTCTAATTTTTCAGAAATACCCCCCCCCCCCCCAACTATACTAAAGAGAGCGGATCCGTTCCGTTTATGTCAATCATGTATCTAGCACTTGTGTTTATTTTTCCCACCAAGTTTCATCCCGATCCCTCCACTCTTAAGTGTTTTCCAAGTTTTAGGTTTTCCCCTCCCAACTCCCCCCCCCCCAATGTCACCAGATCCGGTCGGGATTTAAAATAAGAGCTCTAAGACACGATATCCTTCTAAACATCAAATTTCATTGAGATCCGATCATCCGTTCGTAAGTTAAAAATACCTAATTTTTTCTAATTTTTCAGAATTACCCCCCCCCCCCCAACTAACCCAAAGAGAGCGGATCCGTTCCGATTATGTCAATCATGTATCTGGGACTTGTGCTTATTTTTCCCATCAAGTTTCATCCCGATCCCTCCACTCTAAGTGTTTTCCAAGATTTTAGGTTTCCCCCGCTCCAACTCCCTCCAATATCATCAGATCCGGTCGGGATTTAAAATAAGAGCTCTGAGACACAATATCATTCTAAACATCAAATTTCATTAAGATCCCATCACCCATTCATAAGTTAAAAATACTTCATTTTTTCTATTTTTTCCGATTAACCGACCCTCCCACTCCCCCCCCCCCCCCAGATGGTCAAATTGGGAAAACGACTATTTCTAATTTAAGCTGGTCTCGTCCCTGATACGCCTGCCAAATTTCATCGTCCTAGCTTACCTGGAAGTGCCCAAAGTAGCAAAACCGGGACCGACAGACAGACCGACAGAATTGGCGATTGCTATATGTCACTTGGTTAATACCAAGTGCCATAAAAAGGGATTGCAACTAATCAAGTGAAGAGAGGTGAAAATCAGAATTGTTGATCCAAAAGCAATTAAAGTCTAACCTGTATTAGGCTGGACTCTTATTACCTGGATTTGCTTGAAGCAGCTTAAATACATTTGGCTTGCTTTTTGTGCAGGAGGGGTCAATTATTTTTGGTTTCCCTTTAAATAAATGGTGTTTCTAGTTTTTTATCTCGTCTTGCATCATTCTTGTTGTTCTATTCTTGTGTTTTCGTACTGCTTTTGTTTTTATTCTTTTGTTGTATTAATATAAAGGAACAAATAAATCTTAAAACGAGTAAAGTATTAATTGAATATGCAAATCAAGCTTAAACTGAACATAAATATTATACTATTGTAGCATCAATGAAACCCAAGACGAACAGAAACTAAATAAACAATCATAGCAAACGAACATACAACATGAACTAATATAAATGAATAAATAAACCTTAAAATGAATAAAGATTTAAATAATTATGCAAATTAAGATTGAAAAGAACAAAAATCAATTCAAAAAGAGTATGGGTACTGGCTCTATCCCTAACTGTAAAAGTCTAAACCCTACTGCGTCATTGGCGCTTTACTGAAAATGACGTGTTGTTACGAATATTTTCTTACGTACTTATTACAACATTGAAAATAAAAAATCAAATTAGAGTAAAATCAAATCTTGAACTGATGGGCTTTTCAGCAGTTGATATCATTATATATCAAAAATTTAGTTTAACCTTATTTCTTTCCAAGACCGTTTACAACAAATTTAGTTCCACTACAAACAAGAATTTAGCTACTGCCTCCTTTCCTGATCTTAAAAATCTAAAGCCGTTTCCGTCATTGACGCTTCACTGAGAGCGAATTATATTACAAATAATCTTTTTTTCCGGTTAATACCGCATCGAAATGAAAATGCATATTACGCTATTCAAATTTTACTTGCTCAATTTTATTTATTATAAAGAGAATTTCACTTTTTCAATTTTATTTATTCGATTAGAATTAAACCTTAAGCCTCGTTATAGTATATTAAACGCTAAATGCATGTTAAATACGTTCAATACTCAGATATTCAATATTCATCAGATATTCATCCCAATTTTTCTGCTGGAAGTAAAGAGCGAAAATGAAACATAAAACGAATAAAGTTAATGCTTTGCAGATTGACCAACATATATGTGCAATATTTGTTCCAATAAACTGACTTGCGCTATGTCCCTAAATTTGTATAATCCTGAAAAACTAGCGCTTTACTGAGAACACAAATTTGGGACAACAAAATGCGATTAGAAGCGGAACAATCCGTAGGTACCCTGCAGAAAGTAAAAAACTAATTTATAAGGTTCTTAGTAGTCTTTCATGGGCCATGAAATCAATAAGCTTTAGTATTCAATTTATGTCTCTCAGTACCTCAAGTAAGATTAGTAGAGCGCTAGTTTTTCATAATTCTATAAGTTTAGGAATATATCCAGAGTCCGTTTATTTGAACCAATATCGTAAAAATATGTTGCAGTAACCAATATTGTAAAAATATGTTGCAGTAACCAATATTGTAAAAATATGTTGCAGTAACCAATATTGTAAAAATATGTTGCAGTAACCAATATTGTAAAAATATGTTGCAGTAACCAATATTGTAAAAATATGTTGCAGTAACCAATATTGTAAAAATATGTTGCAGTAACCAATATTGTAAAAATATGTTGCAGTAACCAATATTGTAAAAATATGTTGCAGTAACCAATATTGTAAAAATATGTTGCAGTAACCAATGTTGTAAATATATGTTGCAGTAACCAATGTTGTAAATATATGTTGCAGTAAAAATAAATAAATAAACACGCATCCGTGAACTTTCTTCTGGCAAAAATTTCACATTTTTGCAGGTTTGAGCTTGAAACCTCTAAAGTAGGGTTTTAATATGTTGAATCTGATGGTTGCGATTCTCATTAAAATTTCAGGACTTCTAGGGTGTCATTCCTCCTTTTCTTAAAAATAAGACAATTCTTCTCAGGCTCGTAGCTTTTGATGGGTAAGACTAGACTTGATGAAACTTATATATTTGGAATCAGCATAATAAGCGAATTCTTTTGATTTATCAATTCCGTTTTTTAGGGTTTCGGTTATAATTGAGCGGAATCACCCCTTACTTACAGTTCGTTACCACGAGCTGTTTGATTATACATCAAAATCCAAACAGAAATCATCAAAATATTTACCGTTTTTTTGCATTACCAAAAGTATTGTATTCATAAAACTTACCATTTCATAAAATGTAATTAAACAAATAGAACAAGTTTTTCAACTAAGGTAAGGAGCAAGTTAAAAATTGAAAACAAATTGGAATTATTCTGTAAATAAGGGGGACTGTCCCTTCTCGGCATCTTGCTCCTTGAACAGAAGGTTTTTAGTCCTTTAAACAATCTATTTTTTTTCAAGTGTAATTTTTTTTTTAATTTGGATAAAATCCAAACTTCACAGTAGAGAGTAAGGAGGTAAGTAGGAGATAACCCCCTTTATATAAAGAATAATCTGTTCAAATAGGTTTCAAATCGGTTCCTTGCTTTCAGCGGAAAAACTCTTTGTTTATTTAATTTTTGATTGTTTTCCAAATTATATCCAGGCCTAACAAAAATATAATTTGAAGTGCTGGTCCCTTAAATCCGTGATTAATTTCTTTTAAAATGTGTAAATGAACAATTGTACGTGGATCAGTACCGTCATACCGTTTAAATTTGCAGTTTCAATGTTGAATAAAAATTTGAACAGGCTTAAAAAATCAGCGATGAATAGTAATTTCGGTAAATAGTCCTGGTTAATATTACTACTGAAGAAATTCGGTTGGTTGAAAAGAAGTATTATTGTTTGTATGGATGGAAGTTCTAAGTTCTGTCAGACTTTTGACCTTCTACATAACTGAAGCCATCACAATCTCTACAATAGGATTTTCTTATCGATAAATACCACATTGCATACAAATGCTCAAATACATTGAAGTACTTCATATAAATGGAAAAATTAAAAATATTATTATTCAAAATTACTGAAAACTAAATTCTTAGCAGTGTTTGTCACCCTAAAGAAATTTCCTGGCGGGGCTGATGATGGCTTGCCTTAACTTTTCCGCCTCTATGTTGGTAGATATGGGATTGTAACGTTTTAGCTGCATAGAGAAATGTTTTAATTAATTCCAACTCCCCCCTACGTAGTCTAATCTCATTAATAAAACGCGAATCAACTTGGTTGAATCAAGTAATGTCACATTACTTCTTTTGCTACTGGGAAGCCTAAATTATAGTTATTGACACTTCGAATCAATTAGCTTCTTAGAATTTTACATTAATTGCAAATTTACCCTCTTTGGGACAAAATCGTAGTTTGTTGTTCTAAAATGGCAGAAAACAAGACTTTCCCTGACCTAATCTATATGGCGACTTAAAAAGAGCTTTAAATTTACGTTTGAATTAGCTCCCTCCTTGTTATCTTGGAAGTTTGGTTTGATAAAATCACCCCTCGGTAAAGACAAAACAAATAAACATGCATCAACGATGTTTCTTCTGAAAACAAAAGAAGCGAAATTCCATATTTTGAAGATTGTAGCTTGAAACCTCTACAGTAGGTTCTGTGATATGATGTATCACATAATAGTAGGGGAAAGATACGGAAAAAAATGGTCAAACCAGGAAAAAATTGGTACAGAAATTATTTTTGCACCACTGTGTTCAGAAAAGAGAGCTCTACAACATATCAAAAATCTAAATCTCCATCCCGTTGCGAAATTCCCTTTTTTCACGTTTTTTGCGCCTATTTTTTAGATATTTCCAGAATCCGAGAATGAGGAACCGTGAAAAGAAAAGTAGTTTATTGATGGTTTCCCTTTTAAGAAACGATTGTTTTTGTGCTCTTTTATTAGACAGAAACATCACGTTTAATCATTTAATTCTTTTTTATTTTTGTTTTTGTATGAAGTAAAAAAAAAAAAAATAAAAAAAAATCAAGCGACACACGATCACGGGGTATTTTTCGAAGAGGAGCACGAATTTTTCGGTTCAGAATGAGGATTTTCGTTGTAACATTCACCGACAGCTCACTTATTCCCAGTTCTCTTTTTTAGATGGCTGAGACCGCAGTTTTATGTTTCCTTTGTGAACGTTCAATAGACACCTCAGAATCGTCGGTACTGGCAGAAAAAGGAGCTACGGCGATCAATGAAGCTAGCAAAACGAGAGGTACCAGTATCTCTGTCGAGGCAGGGAACCAAGTCCATGTTGCTTGCAGAAAGACTTTCACAAACAAAATATACCTGTCGAAAATTGAGAATGAGAGACGACGAACCTTGCAAGAAAAGACGGAAGCAGAAAAAGTGGTACTCCGATCACGGACTCCAAGTTTCAACTTCCAAGAGTGTTGCTTTTTCTGCACTACAAGGATAAATCTCCACACTACCCACAGAAAAGGACACGAGTGGTACAAGGTTCGGACTAAAGACTTTGAAGAGAGTATAAAGGCAGTGTGCAAAAGCCGTGATGATGATTGGTCAAATAACGTTTTCCGCCGAATATGTGCAGTGTCAGACCTGCTAGCAGCAGTCACGCCTCCTCTCATTAACAGCCGATCGCCCATTCCGAGAGTTGAAGTTTCATTAGATGAAGTAGCCCAAAAAGGAAAAATTCCCATCTACCCTTACCGCTTAAGTGAGACAGTGCTTTCAAAGGTGCAATATGAGAAGATCCCTGGCAAAAATGTCAACGACCCGTATGCCTCACTCGATCAGCTCTGGTTAGCTACCTGGTTCCTGACTGTCCCAAGGCCGAGCTGGAATGGATTCATGCAGTCAGTTTTCTCTAACCAAATACATCATGAAGCGGGAAACTTTCGCAGCAAGGCAAGCGTCTTGTTTTTGCCCATGATTGACCTCCCGTCTAGCAACGAATCCTGCCTTTACTCAACCTTGCGCTTTGTAGCTTCGCAAGGCAGAACCTACGGATTCACACCCGTTCTCACATTTGACCAGCCGCTCTGGTGGAAGTCTATGAAGATCCTCAAGTCCAACACGACGAATGAGCTGAGTAGTATTGTTCTCAAGTTAGGCGGTTTTCATTTGATGATGAGTTTCGTCGGATGCATAGGACACCTCATGGAAGGTTCTGGTCTGAAAGAGGTTCTGGAATTGGTATACGCGACTGGTGCAGTGCCGCACATTCTTTCTGGAAAAGCGATTTCTAGAGCTGTTCGAGCTCACATTCTCGTGAGCTCGGCCATATATGCTCATCTCCTCGAAGAAGAGCAAGCGACGTTGACGTCTCTAGACATGTCTACTGTCTTCGCTAACGTACTGGATGGATACCTCCCACCCGAAGATCTCAGTCATGATCCCCAGCTCAAGCAACTTGAAAACTTTCTCAAGCAGAGACGCCAAGACCTGCTGACTCAGAGAACTGCAAAGCTCTGGCTTCAGTATCTTGACATGGTTGGGATACTGCTTAAGTTCATACGTGCCGAGAGACTAGGCCTGTGGGATTTGCACCTACAATCTGCAATAGAGATGCTTCCGTTTCTAGCAGCATCTGGACATAACCTCTATGTCAAGTCGGTCTGGATATACCAGCAAGAGATGGCTAAGCTTCAAACTAGTCACCCACCAATCTTCGAAGCATTTGAACAGGGAGGTCACACCATTAGAAGATCAGAGCGACGCTGGGCTGGGCTCTCGGCAGATCTTGTCATCGAGCAGGAGTATATGAGAAGTCTGAAAACATCGGGCGGTCTTACAACTGGAGGTGGGATGACAGAACAGCAGAGAGCCATTTGGGTTCTGTCAAGACCAGCATGCCTGGAGATCAACCTCTTGATGCAAAATTTGACAAAAATTGGTTACTCGACAAGTGAGCAGCACCGCGACATGAGTTCCAGTAGAAAGGAGCGTGACTTCGACGATACCCAGAAGCTCGTCGGATACTTCGGAGAATCTTCTCCGTTCAGAGGTGACAATCAGCTTAGAAACATTGCCAACGGCATAACTTCTTCCCAAGATGTTAATGTTGACGAGGCCGATGTGGCTGGAAAGTTGATTCTAAGTAAGATGACGGGAAAAACCTTGAAGGAGCAAGTCTTCAAGAAAAAGACCAAGTGACCCTAATGAATGCCAAAAAGGCGGGGTCCTCTGTGGTAGCGCACATAGATCCGGCGCTCCTTTTCCAGCGGTTTATAATAGTAGCCCAACGAACTGACCTCCGAGAAGAATACTTCAAGTACGAACTTTGTACGATTCCTCCTTCTCTTTTCGAAAGCGATGGCCTTATGAGAAAAGCAAATAAGCCAGAGCTTGCAAAAGCGATCTTTCTGGCTTGCGGGACTGAGACTCAGTCACCCTCAAGACCTGCTTCTGCGTGTAACATCGTCTTGGATGGTGGTTCTCTTCTACATCGAGTTCCATGGAAGGTAGGGTCAACCTTCAAGGTCATTTTTGCTTCATACGTCCATTACGTACAAGCAAGGTACCCTAGTGCGATCGTTGTGTTTGACGGATATGAAGGTGGTCCAGCAATCAAAGATGCTACCCATTTACGTCGAGCAAGGATGGTTGGCCGCCAAGTCTTTTTCACCGAAGAGATGACCCTCTGCATGAAGAAAGAAGAGTTTCTTTCATGTAAGACAAACAAAGGACGTTTCCTGAAGCTGCTCGGCAACCATTTGGAAGCCGTTGGTTTCCGAATTTTCCACTCGGAAGGAGACGCCGACGTTCTGATTGTAGAAAAAGCCGTAGAAGTTGCTAGTCTTACAGACACAATCGTGGTTGCTGATGATACTGACATCTTGGTTCTTCTGATCAGTCGATTAGATTCGCGTTCCGGGCGTTTATATTTCTCACCTGAAGCTAAGTTTGGTGGTACTAGTTCAGCTTGGGATATTAGTGAGATGAAGCAGAAGCTAGGAACAGATGTCAGCAATCTGATACCGTTCTGTCATGCCGTGCTGGGTTGTGACACAACCTCTCACATTTACGGAATAGGAAAGGGCAAAGCCGTTCAGCTGCTACTTTCCAACAAGATTTTCAGGGACAGCACTGCTATATTTGGCGACAAGCTCTCATCGCTTGACGATATTGTGGCAGCAGGAGAGCGAGCATTTTTGATACTGTACGGTTGCCCTGATGTTTCGAACCTGGACACTGCCAGAAAGCTAATCTTTCACAGAAAAGTGAGCACTGCCACCACTTTCGTGCCTCCACAAGAACTGCCACCGACTCAGGCAGCAGCGAAGTACCACTCGCTACGTGTCTACTGCCAAGTTCAAATCTGGCTCGGGAACCCAGTAGACCCTTTACGCCTGGGATGGAAACTGCAGGATAGCGAAGTTTTTGCGCCTATAAAAACAGATCTCCCTGCCGCTCCGTCTCAGCTGCTGAAAATTATCAAATGTTTGAGTCGTATTGACGGCTGTGATAGTGAAAAGTGTACCTGTAAGAAAAACGGACTTGAGTGTACTATAGCCTGCCGTACCTGTAAGGGAAGCTCGTGCAACAATTCGAAGTTTCAAGAAGAAGAACTCAGTGAAGAAGAATAACAGTTAACTATGATGATGAAAAATCTAGTTCCTATATTTTGATGATGTGCAATTTTTATATATTTGAAAAATAAGATAAAAGCTTTTCTCTGAACACATTAAGTTAGAACCTACCTTGTCTTATGGTGTTTGGCGCTGAGGTGTTTCGTCATTCCTGTTTATTGTTGTTTAGTCTTTTTTTTTCTAAGCCTTTCGTTTACATAGCCAAATAGACTACAACGCTGGTAAGAGTTTTTTTTCCCCAAAGACACAGTTTTTTTTCCCATTTTTTTTTTGCTGATAAATATTTTTCTTTTGGTCAGGTAACGAAATGAGTATCAGAAATGAATTCAGAGCCAAAAGCTGATCTAAAAAAATATGTAAAACATTATAGTTTACGTTTTTAATTTTTTTTTCCCGGTTTTTGAGAAAATAAATAAAAAAACATTAAAAAAAAACAATTTCGCATCGAGCTAGAGATTTAGATTTTTGATATGTTGTTAAGCATTTTTTTCCGGTCCGGATGGTGAAGAAACCATTTCTGTACCAATTTTTTCCTGGTCAAAACTTATTTTTCTCTTAAGGAATTTTCAATAAGAGCACTTGCTCTTATGGGGTTGTTTTTAGTTTTAGGTGTTTAACAATAAACTGAAAGAGTTTTATATATTTAGAATCAGTATAGAAAGAGAGAGAGAATTAATTTATTAACCAAAATAACGCTTATATAATCTTTAAACAATAGTCAGGTTAAGTCATTGGGTTGTATATGATGGTTGTCTCCATCCTTATAATCAACTAATATATATTCACAATTCGCCTATAAAACAAGAGCTAAGAGCTCATATGGCACTTGTGACGAGGTCGGAAGAGCCAAGAGCTCATATGGTATAAGCTCTAGCAAAATTCTGAGAATCAATAGATTTCTTTAAAAGGGAAATCAGAGGCTTAATGCCGGTCGAGATTTAAAATAAGAGCTCTGAGTCACGAGGTCCTTCTAAATATCAAAATTCATTAAGATCCGATCACCCATTCTCAAGTTAAAAATTCCTCAATTTTTCTAATTTTTACTCCCCCTTCAGCCCCCCAGATGTTCGAATCGGAGAAAACGACTTTTTCAAGTCAATTTATACAGCTCCCTGACACGCCTACCAATTTTTATCGTTTTAGCACGTCCAGAAGCACCAAACTCGACAAAGCACTGAACCCCACCACCTAACTGACCAAAGAGAGCAGATCCAGTCCGGTTATGTCAGCCACGTATCTACGACATTTATAAGCATTTTCCAAGATTTCTGGTTTCCCCCTCCAGCTCCTCCAATGTCAACAGATATAGTTGGGATTTGAAATAAGAGCTCCGAGACATGAGTTCCTTCTAAGTATCAAATTTCATTGAGATCCGGTCACCCGTTCTCAAGTTAAAAATACCTGAATTTTTCCAATTTTTCTAAATTAACAACCCCCAGCTCCCCAAAGAGAAAGGATCCGTACAAATTATGTCAATCTCGTATCTATCACTTGTGCTTATTCTTCCCATCAAGGTTCATCCCGATACCTCCACTCTAAGCGTTTCCCAAGATTTCCAGTGTCCAAGATTCCTGTTTCCCCTCTTCAACCCTCTACATCCCCGGAACCGTGGGATCCTACATCCAGGAAACCGGAAAATGGAGCATCTGAGAGATAATTTTCTTTTATATATCAAGTTTCATTGAGATCCAATCGCCAATTCGTAAGATACCTCGATTTTGCGTTTTCCAAGAATTCCGGCTTCCCCCTCCAACTCCCTTAAATGTCATCGGATCTGATTGGGATTTAAAATGAGAGTTTTAAAGCACAAGATCCTTCTAAATATCACATTTCATTAAGATCTGATCACCCGTTCGTAAGTTATAAATTCCTCATTTTTCCTATTTTTTTCCAAATCACTCCCCTCCCCAACACCACCAAAGGGAGCGGATCCAGCCCGGTTATGTCAGTCACCTATCTTGGACTTGTGCTTATTCTTTCCACCAATTTTCATCCTGATCTCTCCGCTTTAAGCGTTATCCAAGATTTTCGCCCCCCCCCCCTAATGACACTGGACCCGGTCGGGATAAAAAATAAGAGATCTGAGTTTCGAGGTCCTTCTAAATATGAAATTTCATTAAGATACGATCACTCTTTCGCAAGTTGAAAGTACCTCATTTTTTCTAATTTTTTAGAATTAACCTCCCCCCCCCCAACTCCCCCAAAGAGAGCAGATCCGTTTTCGCACCAAGTTTCATCCCGATTCCTCCACTCTAAGTATTTTCCAAGATTTTAGGTTCCACCCTCCTCCCAACTTCCCCTTCACCGGATAAGGTCGAGATTCAATATAATAGCTCTGAGACATGATATCCTTCCAAACATCAAATTTCATTATGATCCGATCACTCCTTCGTAAGATAAAAATACCTCATTTTTCTAATTTTTCAGAATTAACCCTCCCCCCCAACTCCCCCAAAGACAGCGGATCCGTCCCGGTTATGTCAATCACGTATCAAGGACTTGTGCTTATTCTCCCCACCAAGTTTCATCCCGATCTCTCCACTCTAGGTGTTTTCCAAAATTTTAGGTTCCCCCTCAATTCCCCCAAATGTCAACAGATCCAGTCGTGATTTGAAATGAGAGCTTTGAGACACGATATCCTTCCAAACTTCAAATTTCATTAAGATCCAATCACTCCTTCGTAAGATAAAAAACCTCATTTTTCTAATTTGTTCAGAATTAACCCTCCCCCCACTCCCCCAAAGAGACCGGATCCGTTCCAGCTATGTCAATCACGTATCTAGGACTTGTGCTTATTTTTCCCACCAAGTTTCATCTCGATCCCTCTAGTCTAAGCGTTTTATAAGATATTAGGCCCCCTCAATTCCCCCCAACGTCACTGGATCCAGTCGAGATTTAAAAAAGAGCTCTGAGACACGATATCCTTCCAAACTTCAAATTTCATTAAGACCCGATCCCTCATTCGTAAGTTAAAAATACCTCATTTTTTCAAAATTTTCAGAATTAACCCCCCTCCCAACTCCCCCAAACAGAGCAGATCCGTTCCGACTGTGTCAATAACGTATCTAGGACTTCTGTTTATTTTTACCATCAAGTTTCATCCCGATCCCTCCACTCTAAGCGTTTTTCAAGATTTTAGGTTCTCCCCCTCCAACTCCCCCCCCCCCAATGTCACCAGATCTGGTCGGGATTTATAATAAGAGCTCTGAGACATGATATCCTTCCAAACATCAAATTTCATTAACATCCCATCACCCTTTCGTAAGTTGAAAATGCTTCATTTTTTCTATCTTCCGAATTAACCGTCCCCCACTCCCCTCCAGATGATCAAATCGGGAAAACGACTATTTTTAATTTAATCTGGCCCGCTCCCTGATACAACTGCCAAGCTTCATCGTCCTAGCTAGCCTGTAAGTGCCTGAAGTAGCAAAGCCGGGACAGACAGACAGACAGACAGACCGACAGACAATTTGCGATTGCTATATGTCACTTGGTTAATATCAAGTGCCATAAAAAAGGAAAAAAAGGAAACAAGTATGGAAAGTATAAGAACTTTTCATTATTAGCACACTCTATTAAACGATATATAAGTTTAAATTTTGTTTTTCTTTCGTTATTCTATTTTTCAATGTCTGAATATATAAGGGATTTAAGTTCGAAAGGGAGAATTGTCTTTTATGAAAGAGGTATCAAATCGTGGTATCTATGCAGGGAGGATGATTTTTTTTGTACCTCTACTCCTTCTGTAAACTATTCTAAAGCGTAGGAAATTGCATAAAGACAAGTCTGCATCTGTTATAATCTACGGGAGCAATAATTATTTCTGTAATATTGACTCGAGTTCGATATCCTTTTCAGGCTATATATATGATAATTAAATATATTCTTAATTAGATACATCGATCAATTTGACAAAATCCTTGTCGTTTCAAATTTACTACATTTTGTTTCATTTTGCATGCAATTTCATTGCTCTTTTTATTTGAAAGTTTTTTCCTAAAAGCATTTAAAAATAAACTTATTCCTACAAAAATATCCTAAAATATATTCCCTGTCACCCAACCACTACTACTATTTTTCTGTCTGCCTCCCACTCCCCCCCTGGAAAATTTTCTGCCTGTGTCATTGTCACTTATTCAGAATAACTCCCGTTGCATGTACCTAAAGTGAAAAGATCTCTATCCGGAAAAACTTATTTAAATATTTTGCACAATATAATTGAGCTAGGTGAATGAATTCTCAGATATTTTTAACAATTTATTTAATATAATTCAAGAAACTTTTGTTATTTGGCCTTTTTATAATTATTTGATCTTCGGACCATTTTGAACAAAATGGGTATCTCAAACTTTTAAAGCAATACAATTAGGGAAAGAAGAGCGTAAGAGGGGGATGGTTACTTTCCGATCACTTTTGAAACGACCATCCCATCCCTATTTATTGCAAAAATTAAATAAATAATAGTAAATTGGAACCTTGTAGCTATTTAATATAGGCAACGCTAGAGCGTTGCTTCTGATTCTAAAATTTATTTCCTATTTTTCTTCTATTTTGACGTAATGTCTGCACGTTCCTAAACTTTCCAGTTTTTGTTTGTGTCTTTTAACATATTTCTTTGGATGGATACGGTGAATTCAGCTTCCTTAAAGCTTGCAATAACCTTTCCAAAAAATAAAACATGTTTTCATCTTACAAATAATTCTAAGAAGTTGTTTCAGTTTGAAGAAGGTGTTTAAGCTTAGGTGCAGCCAAGTTACGCTCACTTTCAGGTGAAGTACATATTTGTTACTTATCTCACCATAATCATGCAAAGTAGAAATCGTCAGTCCTCTATCCCGAATTGAATAGATATCATTTCCTTTTAATTTTAGGTCCCATATCTCTTCAACTAACTCAAGTTTAGATATATACTCGTTGCTTGTGTCATTGATGACATGCACCTGAAAATAAATATTGTTGTATTTTATCACGAAAGCTTCCTTGATCTTAAGAACTTGCCTCCCGTCCCATAAACTATTTACACTGAATTCTAAATGTGTAAGTTGTATAAGGACAAAACTACTGTATATTTACATTGCTTGGGTAATTTGAAGTTTTACAGAACATTTGTTTGGTTTCACCAACAAAAATGTTGCGGTTGCAACAGTTCGGTTTTGTTTATTGGCCATCTGCCTGTCAAAATGCTGTATTTGTCGACCCACCTATCCTCTTGAAATGGTATGTTTTATGAGACGGTATCGTATGCTAAATTTTTCTTCTTGAAAATAACAACTAATTCATTACTGACGGTGTCAGACCACGACGTAATCGTCAAAATTTATATTTACATTGTTTTTGTTTTAAAAAGTAGTAAGACATTATTACATATATTACGGTTAATAAACATATGTGAAAGGGTTCATTGAGTAAAGTTAACAAAAGTACTGGCAAACCCTATCTCTGTGACAACAGTCTTGGTGTCGTTGAACACAACGGAGTATTTGTTTCATGATCATCAGTAGAAGATTTCTAAATTTTGGTGAGTGACAAAAGAGCATTATAAAGAAATGTTACCGAGTAGGTGTTATATTCCTCTCTCTCAATAACGTCCCACCTTCTAACAAAAGACACTTTGATTTTCGCCATGTCTTAGAAAACCATGTCAGGATCACGGCATCTCCCCCATGTGGCTGAAACTGCAATGTCGACTCTACCGTATTCAAATTGCTTGACCAAGGAAATAATTTTGTTTAAGAGAACCAATTTTAGTAATTACACAAAATCAAAGGGGGAAAAAATCGAAAGTCACAAAGTAAACTTTATTTTTGAAAAAAATAGTCTTAGCTCCAACTCATGATTAAAACCTGTCCATTCGCGTTGAAAAACAAAGCCGTTCTTGTCAAAAAAAATAAACAACAGCAAAAAAGAATAATCACCAGTATGTCAAGATAATCGATGTTCCGTTGGCAATTTAGATATTATTTCTTAGCGTGAGGCTCATTTTTACAAGAAAAAGACTGAAGGTCTTCTTGCTTAGTTGTCATGCATAACAAATTTTAAATATCCCAAAATATAATTAAATTCAAATTCAAAAATTGTAGAAAAAAGAATAAGAACTTCTATTTCGAAATCAGGATTTCCGGTATCACTTCCCAAAATTTTTTAGAGTTATCTACATTTACTAAGGCTGTGGAAATGGTATAATTAAGTTTTGTCAGTGCTAAGTTATTTGATTTCTAAAAAGAGAAGCTGAAAAACTAGGGAATTTATCTTGGACAAAATGTTGGGAATTCGCACAGCCAAATTCAGATAAAATCAAGGAATTTTATTTCTGGGAAGCCAATGTCAATTTCAGTTCTTAGAAGATCACGATCTTGGTATCCTAGTTTAAAAAATATATCTTGTCTAGAAAAAAAGTTACCGCTATATCAAAAAATAGTAGATAGGCGATACATGATCTTAAAAATTATTTCACAGTTTGCACTTCATTTTCGGATGTTGAATAGAGAATGTCTTATTTTTTAAATTGCAATGTTTTGGACGTTTAAAGTATAACTTTAGATTGAAACAATTCTAATACAAATTAGAATTCATAGAAATATATAAAAAGATAGCATCTTTTGGGTTTTGAAAGGAGAATTTACGGTACCATTCCCAAAAACTTACGAAAGATACAGAAATTTTGCCTTCTTTTTTGAAGAGATTACATGAAGTTCCATTAGTACTAAAGATTGTTTGATTTCTAAGAAGTTCAGCTTCGAATCTAGGAAATTTTTACTTAGACAAAATACAGGAGATTCGTAAAACCTAAACGTCAAAACAGGAAAAACTACAGATGGAATTTCTTTGCTGGGAAGCCAACATCAGTTCCAGTTCCTAAAAGATCAAGAGGTGTCTACTTACCTCTCCTTTTTCATCACCTGCATATAGCCGTCCATCGTGCACGACAAGCTTTCGGAGTATTTGATCACAACTATATATTTCTTTTAAGAGTGACCAGTCTTTCGCCGACCACATCTTGATTTTACCTGCATAGATAAAGATTTTTTTAATAAGGCTAAAAGCAGAGGATTAAAAAGGTGATGGTCACTTGCGAGCCAAGCAATTAGAAGACATCATTTACTACAACATTCAGTATTTCGCAATTTCTTAAGCAATCAGAAACAGTAGCCGACCTGACACTTGCGCAAAATAGTATCTGATTCCCCTATCTAATAGTTTTGTTTATTATTACATGTTCAGACCTGATTTTCCCCTAACCAGACTTTAAATACACACCTCATATTACGTACCATCACGTGCATACCAGCAGTACATAGCAATCATATATGCACCGTCATTACGTAACATCCGCGTGTGCTTTGTCTTCAGTTACAACGGGGGGTTCCCCACTTAACTAGCGGGCCCTAAGTTCTAGCAAGTCACACAAGATTCGACATCCTTAGTTACAAGGGAAGGCTTCCCACTTGACTACCGGTCCCCCGTTGGAATTGTTTGCTAGGGCCGGGTGAAATCGGATGCAAGGGTCCCAGTGAAATTGGATGCTAGGGCCCCGGTGAAATTGGATGCTTGGATCCCTTTGGAGTTCGAGACTAGATCTCCATTAGAATTGCTTGAAAGCCCCCTGAATTGACTACTAGGGCCCAGTGTCTTGAAGGTTCTCTAATTCCGTCCCCTTAAGGTTTTCCCTGTGAGGTTTTTAAGTAGTTAACAACCATAAAAACTATGACGTAATGCCTACGTTTCCATCTTGATTGGCACCCCCTGAAGGCTTTTCCCCTGTATCCTTCGGTTTTCAAGTAATTAAAAGTAAAAAAAACAATGACGTGACGCCTACTTTTCCATATTGATTGGCAATCCCAGAGACTTTTCCCCTACACCCTCTAGGTTTTTGAACAATCAATGAAAAAACACTATTATATAACAAACATTTCCTGTTATGTAGGAAACAGATGTACTATAGCATTACGTAACATGCAGGTGTACTATAGTGTTGCGCAAGACCCAATAATGTCTTGAGGGGCTATTAGCTACAACAGTGTACCCCCTATGGCTACGCTTAAAGTAATGGGGCCATCACAAATAATAACTGTCTTATACTTTCCAGGACCATAAGAATTACCTGTGCAATAGGCTATCAGAACTTACCATCGTTTCCACACGTGTAAAATTTTCCCTCAGAGCAGACAACATCATATACAACGGCCCAAGAATGAGCTGCAATTTCTGCTATGAGGCTTAGGTCTTCAGTCTGCCAAACCTAGAATTCCAATCCATATTAAGGGCTAAATAGAGTTATGCTGCAAGGGCACGTGTAGTAATACAATGGCTATTAGTTGACTTTAAGGACAAAAGTGAAGCGGGAGTAGCATGTCAATATTTTTTCTTCGCCATTAATTCCTCCGTATGTTTGTATCTTTCAATCCCTCAAAATTTTAAAATAGTATGTTCCAAGAAGAGTTTTTTCTTAAAAAAAAAACGATGGCACAAGTGGTATCCCATTATTGGTAACAAAAGAAACTAAATTTGAAGTGGTTTGGCATTCTTTTATTTGAAAAGAAAAAGTTGCTGATGCAATGCGTGTTAGATATGGTATGTCATCAATTAAATGAATTCTAAATGAGGATGTAATTTTTCTAAATTTTCTATTTTTCCTAATTTTCATTTTGATTTTTAGCACACTGACAGCAATTTTGTTGAAAGAGTGTACTGAAATCCCGTCAATGAAATCTTCAGCTTTAGAATATTTTGATGAAGTTTGACATAACTTCGGAGAAATTTCGATTTCACATAGTTACTAATTTCCTTTTTGTTTAAAAGAGGCGGCAGCAGGACGATTCTACAGGAGTTTACGACCCTCAGTAGAGACAAGCCTTGGATGGGGAGCAGCATTTTTATTGGACATACAGATGTCACAACCGTTCCAAGGCTCTGGTCTACAGACATGAACGCTAGTAAAGTATTAAAAAGGATTGAAAAAGGTTATATATAATTACTAAATTCTCGTCATGGTAACACTACATATCAATTTGGATATAGGTCTACTCCAGATATTAGAGGGATGGTTTGCATATTCCCTTTCAATTTTTCTTACATTTTAGTATCAAGTCTAAAACCCTAATCTTAAAAATTACATTTGCCACAGAATAATTACAGTAAAAAAGAAAGCCTTGTCAATTTTAAAAGATATCATATCGAAACCAAAATTTTGCGAGTGACCATTCAGCATTATAAATTACAATTCAAACTTTTTGATCACTCTGAAAAACTAGTTCTTTTAATTTATATTATAATACCCTATTTATATAAAACAGTGATTTATTCAATCCAAATATATTATCATTACACACTGTACTAGTTAATAACCTCTGCCAAGAAGCCCGACATTCATGAAATAGACACGTCTTTCAATATTAGTCTATTTAATCGCATGAGCGGGCTGGTATCACTTTCCCGAGACACTAATTATGTAAAACCTTATCTTATTGATGCAAGTTTCAAGTAGTAAGAAAGAAAAAAAACGCTTTTTTACCCGTTTTGAGGCTCCATTTCCTGGACCACAAATATATTTGTTGGCATTCCTTTTGAGCAGGGACTAGAGGACAGAAGTTTTATGTTGATTGGAGAAACATTTTCCCTACCATTTTGTCACATAGAATAGCCAATACTATACTGACCAGTTTGTACACAAGTTTTGAAAAAACATACATGCGTCAGCAGCTTTCAATCTATAATTTTGAGCTAAAACCATGTAAAAAACCTGAAAATACATTTGCAGTGTAATAAAGGTTTTCTTTAATTTAAAAATAAATTCTACGATTTTTAGTAGTCTTTCTTGATGACATGCAATAGCTAACAAACGATGTTTGCGACTTTCTATCTATGTGTTTTCAGCTAAAAAAGAAATAAAAAAAACCCTCAAAATATGACTGCGGTCATCGAACAGTTCGTGGTAACGAACTGTAGTAAGGAGCGATCCGGCTCAATAGTAACCAAAACTCTAAAAAATTGAATTTTGATATCAATAGCTACATCAAAAAATCGCATTTTAATGCTCATTTTAAATGTATAAGTTTCATCAAGTATAGTCCTACCCATCAAAAGTTACGAGCCTGAGAAAATTTGCCTTATTTAGGAAAATAGGGGGAAACACCCCCTAAAAGTCGTAGGATCTTAACGAAAATGACACCATCAGATTCAGCGTATCAGAGAACCCTACTGTAGAAGTTTCAAGCTCCTATCTACAAAAATGTGGAATTTTGTATTTTTTGCCAGAAGACAAATCACGGGTGCGTGTTTATTTGTTTGTTTGTTTTTTTTTTCTTTTCCCCAGGGGTCATCGTATCGACCAAGTGGTCCTAGAATGTCGCAAGAGGGCTCATTCTAACGGAAATGAAAAGTTCTAGTGCCCTTTTTAAGTGACCAAAAAAATTGGAGGGCACCTAGGCCCCCTCCCACGCTCTTTTTGTCTCCAAAGTCAACAGATCAAAATTTTGAGATAGCCATTTTGTTCCGCATAGTCAAAAACCATAATAACTATGTCTTTGGGAATGACTTACTCCCCCAAAGTCCCTGGGGGTGGGGCTGCAACCTACAAACTTCGACCAGTGTTTACATATAATAATGGTTATTGGGAAGTGTACAGTCGGTTTCAGGGGATTTTTTTTTGGTTGCGGGGGTGGGGTTGAGGGGAAAGGGCTATGTGGGAGGATCTTTCCATGGAGAAATGTGTCATGGGGGAACAGAAATTCAATGAAAAGGGCGCAGGATTTTCTAAAATTACTATAAAAAAACAATGAAAAAATAAACAAGGAAATTTTTTTTTCAATTGAAAGCAAAGAGTAGCATTGAAACTTAAAACGAACAGAGATTATTACGCATGTGAGGGGTTCTAAAAATACTTTAGCATAAAGAGCGAGGTATTTAGGAGGAGATAAATACCTCGCTCTTTATGCTATAGTATTTTTAGTAATTTCAACTATTCATTCTACGGCCTTTCTGATTCAGGGGTCATTCTTAAAGAATTGGGACAAAACTTGCGATTTAGTGTAAAGAACGAGGGATTAACGAGGGTACAAACCCTCTCATATACATAATAAAAATTAAAGAATATAAAAGTTTGTTACGTAAGATAATTCTTAAGTTACGCATATTTTTTACTAATAGAAAAATTCGTTAAAAATAAAAATTTATAGTTGCCTTTTTATGTAACCGAAAAATTGCATGGCAACTAGGCCTCCTTTCCCATCCCTTATTTCTCAAAATCGTCTGATCAAAACTAAGAGAAAGCCATTTAGCCAAAGTTGGAATTAATATGCAAATTTCATTTTAATAATTTATGTGTGGAGAGCCAAAATCAAACATGCATTAATTCAAAAACGTTCAGAAATTACATAAAAAAAACTAGTTTTTTTTAACTGAAAGTAAGGAGCGACATTAAAACTTAAAACGAACAGAAATTACTCCGTATATGAAATGGGTTGTCCCCTCCGCAATCCCTCGCTCTTTACGCTAAAGTTTGACTCTTTGCCACAATTCTGCTTTTTAATACAATTAAAAGCTTTAGCGTAAAAAGTGAGGGATTGCGGAGGGGACAACCCATTTCATATACGGAGTAATTTCTGTTCGTTTTAAGTTTTAATGTCGCTCCTTACTTTCAGTTAAAAAAACTAGTTTTTTTTTATGTAATATTCAATATGACCATACTTTATAGATTCTTCCAACGAAGAATCAATATTTTTTCTTAAAAGCTCGAAACTTAAAACGTGATGCGTATATATTTGCTGTTTCTTCCCAAGGGATGAAAGTATCTAAACAATAATCTTAGAAAACAGTAAAAAGTCTCATTCGAACAAAAATTCGGAGTTCTAGTACTCTTTTTAAGTAGGCGCAAAGATTTTGCCACAACACTGTGGCGTTTCCCACCCATTTTGTGATATAAAACGACAATTCTGCCCCAAAAAGAGTCACGTTGCTACTGAACGAAAATTCCGACGTAGCCAATTGATTTAAAGTTATCAAAACTACGTGCTGAGCTTCCCAGTTTCAGAGGCAGTAATGCTGCATGTTGGAACATTCGTTCCTAAAGAGTCGCGTAGTCCATATGAAGTACGCATATATTTATTTAAACGCTTCATTTTACTAGGTTCATTCACATGATACTTCATTTATGGTAGGACGGTTCGAAATGCATTGAGGTTCCTCAAAGACCCATTGCCTCTAGAGAGCATCAATAAGCTGTACTACCATAGGGTTTATCATGGTACTTGATAAAATAATATACAATTATGTATAACTCCATAAAATCTATAATGGAGGAGGGCTGTTGGGTCAATATGTATGTGGTATTGCTTTTTCAAATTTCAGCAATGGTTAGTGCAGGTCTATCAAACCTACGTTTATCTTGTTGCTTTTAAAAATTTCACGTTTATCACATTTGAACTGAGGTTAGTGCTACTCTCTGTAACTTAAAATTTTTGAAATCTGGAAATTGAAAAAGCAGTAAGATTGGCTTAGGTTGCATAGACCAGCATTGACCATTGCTTAAATTTGAAATGGCAACAAGATATACCTAGATTGCATAGACCAGTATTAACCACCGCTGAAATTTGAAAAAAAATATCTGAAATTTGAAAAAAAAGCAACAAGATAAACCTAGTTTTCATAGACCAGAATAAACCATTGCTGAAATTTTGAAAAAGCAACAAGATAACCAAGGTTGCATAGGCCAGCACTAACCATTGCTGAAATTGGAACAAAAAACAACAACAAAATAGCCCGTGGTTGTTGAGATCAGCACTAACCACAGCTAAAACTTGAGGAAAGCTGAATTTTGAGAAAAGCCAAAAGATGAACCTAGGTTGCATAGACCAGCAATTAATCACTGCTGAAAATTGAAAAAAATCTGAAAATTTAAAAAGCAAGAAGATAAAACCTGGCAGCATAAACCAGCAGTAATCAATGATGAAATTTGATAAAATCTTAAATTTGAAAATACAACAAGATGAGCCTAGAATGCATAAACCAGCATTAACCACTGTATAGATTTGTAAACATCTGGAATTTGAAAAAGCACTAAGACAAACCTAGGTTGCATAAATCAACATTACCCACTGGTGAAATTTGAAAAATCAACAAGCTAAACCTAGGTTGCATACACCAGCACTAACCACAGTTGAAATTTTAAAAAGCAACAAGAGAAACCTAGGTTGCATAGACCAGCATTAACCACTGCTGAAATTTGAATTAGCATCAAGATAAAACTTAGGTTGCAGATTAACCACTGATGAACTTAGAAAAATTCTAAAATTTTCAAAGCAATAGGATAAAACAGAATAGCACTAACCACTGTAGAAATTTGAAAAAAACTAGTGCTGAAATTAAAAAAAAAATCTGAAATTTAAAAAACAACAATATAGACTAATGAATAAGTTTTCATTAGCCAGTATTAGCCACTTCTGAAATTTGAAAAAAGTAACAAGGTGAACCTTCAATGACCAGCATCAACCACTGCTAAAGTTTGAAAAAAAACTTACATTTGAAAAAAGGCTGAAATTAAAAAAAAAATCTGAAGAAGAAACAAGATAAACTTAGGTTGCATAGACCAGCATTAACCACAGGTAAAATTTTAAAAATCAGAAAGTCAAAATAAGCAACCAGATAAACCAATTTTTCATAGACCAGCATTAAAAACTGCCGAAATTTGAAAAGTAACAAGCTAAACCTGGGTTGCAATGACCAGGATTAACCACTGCTGAAATTTGAGAAAATCTGATATTTAAAGAGAAACTGCTGAAATTAAAAAAAAAAATCTGTTTTTGCATCTCGATTGGCGGGCTCTAAACTTTAACAAGTCCTATTACGCAGCAGCCAAAGAAACCTTGAAGAAAACGATTGCATAAGTAAACAAACAATCCCCATTATGTTACAATCAGATGTAGTATAACATACAGGTGTACTATAGTGTTGCGCAAGACCCAGGTGTCCATAATAACGCCTTGAGAGAATCGCCGTCAAACTTCTTCGTGATTAAGCAAAGAAGAAAAAAGTAGCGTCTATCCGGCTGTTTAAATAGATTAAGGCCTCGGTACTCACGTGCTACCAATAATTTTGTTTTATCTACGTTTCAATGCAAGTATTGGGTTTTATGTTGATACTTTATATATCAAACAGTTGTTGTAATGAACTGCAAGAAGGAACAATTCATGCCAGTTGAGACCAAAACTCTAAGAATATGAGTTTTTAAAGGAATACAAAAATCGGCATTTTACAGTAATTGCAAATGCAGAAAATTATTAAGTTTAAAGCTTACTCTCAAAAGTCACAAGTCTGAAATTTTTTTTTCCCATTCCCGAAAAAGGGGGTAAAACCCAGAAAAGCCAAGGAATTTTGATGAAATTCCCATCAGCGAATTAAGGATACCAGAGAACTAACTCCATCGTTGAATTTTCAAGCCCCTATCTAAAAAAAGAGAAGGAACTTTGCTCTTTTTCCAAGAAGGACGATCTTGGATGCGTGTTTAATTGTTATTGTTGCTTTTCGCTGGGGTAATCATATCGAACCAATTGTCAAAAAAATCAGGAGAGGGCTCATGAGGAAGGACATTAAAAATTTTTTGCTGTCCGTTTAAAGTAGCGAAAATATTTTCGTCAAAGCATAGTGGCGTCTTCTGCCACTTTTTGGCGCAAAATTTCAATCTTAGCCAAAAGGGTACCAAAAAGTCATCGACTGAAAATTCTGAGATAATAAATTGTTTTAATATTATTTTAAAACTACGTATTGACCTTTCCAGTTTCGGAGACACTAATTCTGCACGTCGTTTCTAAGGATGCACATTGTCCATTCGAAATCAACAGTAATTATAGACATTTATTCTTAATGTTCATTTGACAAAGTTTATTCATTAGAGGCTTGATAAAATTAGGTAGAGTGTGAGTGATTGCACATCGATCGTTACGGAGGATGGTTAGTGGATCTTTATGCAGGAGGGGGGGGCTTTAGGCCTCAAAAAGTGTTCTTTAATGCTGTAATTTTCAAAGTCTAGATGAGCCTTACAGACAAATATTGAAGGAAGTTCAGGAAGCGATTTTGGAAATTAATCTCTAGTACCCCTTCATTAGGAATCGTTTTTATTCTACGCCTTTAATATTGGTCCTGAAGTTTGATAGAACCCCTCTTGTTGCACACAATCTTTTCCCGTTTAACATAAAAGATTACATTCACATGTGTCGAAAAAGTAGAGAAGTGGACAGGGGGAAGTCATCGGCGCCACCACATAATTTATGGGAGGAGGTGAGCAAGTGCATCCAGGAGAATCATTTTGCCGATATTTAAACGGTAGTATGTTTCTTTTCCTTGTTTATTTACACTTCTTTTTCATCTTACCTATTTATATAGGGAGCGTTTCCCCCCTAATGTCGTTCTGGGAAACATCCATATAAAAAGATTTGTTAGAAGAATTTCCTTCGTTCACTTTGAGAATGATGACCCAATGAAAAGTTTTTGGTTAAAAAGCAAAAATGAAAATATTAATATTGAACCAAGAACAGTCTTAATTATTTTCAAGATCGGAGGCTCGAGACACAGGACGCGTACCTCTCAGGACAAGAGGTACGCATAATGACCGAGGCAAGGGTAATATTTAGGGCTAAGAACCCAAGCTCCTTCTTACCTTATCCGAACAAAGTAAAGGCCATCAAGAAGCCCATGAAGCTGGCTTTTTGCTATTTTTTTTCAACTATTAAGAAAAATTTACGTGAAAATAATTAATTATAGTGTAATTTTCAAGAGAATATGTGAAAAGTCTTGATTTTTCTGCATTCTTGTTTAATAGAAAAGAGCATCATAATTTTAAGCAAATTTTTACTTTTTAAATCAGTTGCTTTTAATGTAGCTTTTTCTTATTTTCTTGGAACGCTGTTTTGGGATATGCTGTTCTTTTTCCAGTAATAGAATCCAATACCAAAACCATTTCCCAAACCCTTCAGTTGCAATAGTAAATTACCGCAGCAGAACATATATCTATTTAATGTTACCGTTCCTTTTCTAATCTTTGAAGTTTATTAAGTGTATGTTACAAAATTCCGCGTGAGTTTAATAGGAATTACCTTAATCTTTCCATCATCTGCTCCAGTAAAAAGCTTACCATCACAGAGACACAAGCTTTCAATATCATATATATGTACAGTATCCTCATTAGCCCGCGAAACAATTTTATAAGCCATTTCTTTATATTATGTAGAAGCACTGATATGAAAATAATTCCCTGTTTGTCAGGAAACCAATTAACTTAGAATACTGAGGCAGTTCCAAGAAGGCTCCTCTGCCAAAAGCCCTACAATCTCGTGATAATATTGGCACTGAATGCAGATGAATACAAGCCTCAAATCTCTCAATATGTGATTCGGCCTTTAAAAATCAGCTTAAAAATAATAACAAAAACAACATCATTGAATAAATTATTGCTAAAATTAAGAATAATTGAAATCGAAGATCCATTTAACTTACCAGGAGCAAATTATGAGACATGTTAAAGGAAATGGTAAAGAACATTTCGAAAAAAATGGCAAATTAATTTTTCAAATGATTGTGTCCGAAACACCCATTACATTTCGCACGAAAACATCAAATTTCTTGACGATAAATAACAGTTCAAACAGGGATAAATCCTTCTATTAGACAGTGAAAAAAAAAGTACCTGACATTTTTTTGAAGGCACAGAAAATATCTCAGAGCTTTTCTTCCTAATTAATTAAAAAAACTCTGAAAAAGAAGTTTTTAAAGAAAAGTAAAAGCCATAATAAACTTAAGATCGTAAGAAATAGAAACCTATAATAATTCAAACTCAAGGCGACGAGAAATCAAACAGTTCGTGGTAACGAACTTTAGTAAGGAGCGAGCCGCCTCCATAGTAACCGAAACTCTAAAAAACGGAATTTTGATACCAATATATGCATCAAATGAACCAGATTTGTACGCTGATTTTAAATATGTAAGTTTATTCAAATTAATTCTTACCCATCAAAAGTTAAAAGCCTGAGAAAATTTACCTTATTCTCGAAAAAAGGAGGAAACACCCCCTAAATTCATACAGTCTTAATGAAAATCACACCATCAAATTCAGCGTATCAGGGAGCCTTACTGTAGAAGTTTCAGGCACCTATCTGCAAAAATATAGAATTTTGTATATTTTTTTTTTCCCAGAAAAAAGATCACGGATGCATGTTTATTTGTTTATATCTTTTTTCCCTTGGGGTGATCGTATCAATCCAGTGGTCCTAGAACGTCGCGAGAGGGCTCAATCTAACTAAAATTAAAATTTCCAGTGCCCTTATTAAGTGACTACAAAAACTGGGGGGCAACTAGGCCCCCTCCCATGCTCATTTTTTCCCAAAATCATCGGATCAAAATTTCAAAGTAGCCATTTTGTTCAATATTGTCAAAAAATCTAATAACTATACTATTGAGGACGACTTAATTCCCCCAGTCCCCAGAGGAAGCCCATTGTATACATACAGTATTGGTTATTGGGAGGAAGTTTTCAGGGGAGATTTTTTCTGGTGATGGGGAGGGGGTTAAGTGAGAAGATCTTTCCATGGAGGAATTCATCATAGGGGAAGAGAATTTCCATAAAGAATCCCCATGATGGATTCTCCTGCATTATTTAAAAAAACAATGAGAAATTAAATAAAAAACGAGTTTTTTCCACTGAAAGTAAGGAGTAACATTAAAACTTAAAACGAAAAGAAATTATTATGTATATAAGGGGGTTCGTCCCCTCTTCAATACCTCGCTCTTTACGCTAAAGTATTTTGAATAATTTCAAAAGAGCTATTCATTCTAATTAAACGCCCTTTGTGATTCAGGGGTCATTTTTAGAGAATTGGAACAAAATTAGAAATTTAATGTAAAGAGCAAGGTATTGACGAGGGGGCGAACCCCTTCATATACGTAATAAAAATATCCAAATATAGAAGTTTATTGCTTAAGCTAATTTGTAAGCTACGTATATTTATTACTAATGAAAAACGTTCTTAAAATAAAATTAAAAGTTCTAGTAGACTTTTTAAGCAACCAAAAAATTAGAGGGCAACAAGGCCCCTGCCATGCCCCTTTTTCTAAAAATCGCCCGATCAAAACTTTGAGAAAGCCATTTAGCCAAAAAAGTAAAATTAATATGCAAATTTTGTTTTAATTATTCATGTACGGTGAGCCAAAATCAAAACCTGTATTCATTTAAAAATTCCTAGTCTTATAAAACCATTGAGAATAAAAATAGAGTCTTGTATAACTAACGTTAGAAAACTATTAACATTGTAACAAGCAGTCGCGCGTCAAATGTAACCAATTTCAAGTAATCGATTTTCTCTCTGCATGTGAATAACGCTAGAGAGAGGAAACACGCAATCCATAGTTTTATTGAATCAATTCCGCTAGAAAGTATTTTCCAAATCATAACAACATCAATTGCATATTGGTCCAGGTTTCGAAGGCACCGTTCCATTAGGTGAAATAGCGGACACAAATTTTTGATGCCGGATAAAAAAATTTTGAAGAAAATGTTTCGAAGGAAAAAATATCCCAATGAAAAGAAAATTTTGAAAAAAAACAGCCATCCCCAGTTACGACCAATGGCTCCCCACTTGATCTATGGGCTCTGAGCTTTAAAAAGTAACGCAAGATTACGTCTTCCTCAGTTACAGGCGGGGTTCCCCATGGATCCTGAGCACTAGCATGTCATGCAAGATCACACCGTTCTCAATTACAAGTGGGGGTTCCCTACTTGACTATCGGACCCCCCATTAGAATTAGTTGCTAGGGCCCCGGTGAAATTGGATTCTAGGGTCCAAAAGGGAACTGGATGCCAGGGCCATGGTAGAATAGAATGCTAGGTCCCTGTGGTAATCGCTTGTTAGGGCCCTGTTGGAATTGACTGCTAGGGTTTGGGGTCTTGAATGATACCCTCTGGCAGGCCCAGAAGGTTTTTCCCTACATTCTTAGGTTTTTAAGTAACTAAAAACCAAAGAAACAAAACTATGACCTAAAACTTACGCTTACATTAGATTTGTGTCCCCTGAAGGTATTTCCCCTACATCTCGATGTTTTTCAGTAATTAACAATCGAAGAAAAACTAAAACTTGAAGCATACTTTTCTATCTTTTTCGGCGGGCCTTGAGGCCTTTGCTCTAAACCTTTTAGATTTTTAACAATCAATAAAAAACACTATTATGCAACAAGCATTCCCTATTATGTAACAAACAGGTCTCGGACACCCATGCAAAGAAAAAGAGAGACAAGCAAAGTGCCGCTCAGACACACAGGTACAATGAGAGAGAGAGAGAGAGAGAGAGAGAGAGAAGAAAAGAGAGAGAGAGAGAGAGAGAGAGAGAGAGAGAGAGAGAGAGAGAGAGAGAGAGAGAGAGAGAGAGAGAGAGAGAGAGAGAGAGAGAGAGAGAGAGAGAGAGAGAGAGAGAGAGAGAGAGAGAGAGAGAGAGAGAGAGAGACGTAAACACGTACAAACAAACAGAGTCATTCAGACAAAGACACTAAGACAGAGACAAAGACAAGCAAACAGCCGCTCAGACATACATGCCATCAGGGAGTCATTTGACACTTGGTTGCAGATGAATCCAGGTCAGAAGATTCCAATACATGAAATAGCAAAGTTGTGCAAGAAACCCCTTATAGAAAATCTGAACCCTCATAATATTACAGCTGGTTTCAAAAAGGCAGAAATTTGGCCTTTGAATCCGAATGTCTCGACAGAAACCGATTTTGTACCAGCTGAAGTGACAAACCGCCCTGACTTAGCAGAACAGAATCTTCCAGATTCTACTACGGATGATCCTCACCCTGCTACTTCTTCCCCTGTCTTGGTGGACTAACCAAAGGCAACGCCAAACCTGCCTATAACTCCTGAAAGCATAAGACCATATCCAAAAGCAAGACTGTAACTGGATCCCCGAAAAGAGCGCAAGAAAGGGAAAACTAGGATTTTGACAAATGCTTCAGAGAAGCAATCCCTTGAAGCAAAGGCTCAGTCAAAGCTTGACAAGAAAACTAAAAAACAGGTTCCCAAGCGTAAACCAAACGAGTCCTCGAGATCAAAGTCCCTGAACTCGGAGTCATTGAAGATTGCATTTCAGACAAAGATATGCAGATCATAGACGATATATATATATATATATATATATATATATATATATATATATATATATATATATATATATATATATATATATATATATGAAATAATAATAATATATATACATATGAAAATTTAAAGCGAACAGAAATATTAAGTATATGAGGGAGACTGCCCCCTCCTCAAACATTCACTCTTTAAGTTAAAGTTTAATTGATTGTCCTACTCCTTAATGAACGACTGATCAAAAGGAAATTGATTTAGAATAAGAACTATGCTTGAGACACTACAAAACTTTAGCGTAAAAGGTGGGGATATTGAGGAGGCAACAGCACCCCATATACAGAATAATTTATATTCATTTTGATTTTTAATGTCGCACTTTTCGTTTCGTTTGAAAAAAGATTTAATGAAATATGGATATCAACTTTTCTCTCTAATTAATTGACAAGCTGAAGACCAAAATTGGAGGAAAACAGTAGCAGTTACTATGACTAAAATCCAGGAATTGCGTTTTGCCCTCCTTATTCATCAGATATAACCCCATATCGAGCGACGTTTTTTTGTTTCCTAAAAATGGACTTGGAGGGCAGAGAATTTAGTAAAACGAAGAAACCATTACCTTCGTAAATAATTACTTTTTAGATGATGATTCCGAGTAGCCTACTATTTGAACGGGTTAAAGAAATAGGAGCATCATTAGAAGAAGTATGTAGACTTACAAAAGACAATTTTACACAAATAAATTTAAAAGACAAAATGTCTAGTACTTTTGTTATTCGAAAGCTTTTCCGAAAACCCTCGCACGTTTCATTGAATATTTTGCTGTTAGAAGGTCACTCTTCGGGTGATAGAACACCTAGACATACCAAGAGGATTGAAGAAGGTCCTACCTCCTACCTATCTTGAAGAAAACTATTGGTCAACGATCTTCCTGATACCGAGTGAGCATTCTGTTGGAGGTCCAGCTTTAAATTGTTTTCTTTCTTAAGAGGCGTGCACATGTTACTTTAAGTAACTGCCTCAGCTTGCTACCTAGCTGCATTTTTTTTCATTTCTGTCTATTCTGTTTCTCGAACATAGTTAATTTCTGAAATGCTGCTTTTCAGCAGGGATAAAACTGACAACAAAACACAAAGGTATTGACATTTTCATTATAAATAGAGCTCAAATTGCCGTTTAGGAAAAATTCGAAATAGTTCGGAATCAGTGAGCTTTTTAATCTTGTTGAACAGGATATCATCCATTTTGCAGCTTAGAATTTACCAACAGATTCATTCATGTGTACATTAGGTTAGGCGCTGAGTCTCAATCAGACAAAAAGGGACGAGGGGTAAAGTTTTCTGGGACGAGAGGGTTTAGCAGCTGTACTTGAGATAAAAAGTTTTTCACAAATGGAAGTGATTTTAATAAATTCATAAATATCCATCAAACAGAAGAAAAAGTAAAAAAATAGATAAAGGGAAAAAGACTGAGACAAATTTTCTACTTCAATTTGAAACTGATTCCTGGTTCCTTGCCTGCTTGAAAAGAAACTTGAAATGAAAAATGGAGAAACGGTTTGAAAAAAAAAACATGGTGAGAATCTTCAGATAATTCTCTCTTACATGTGCTATAAAACGCCAAATAAGCTCACATAATGTAGGCTATGGCTCAAGGACAATTAACCACCGTCCTTTCTGACCCCAGGCAATTGTTAATGTTGCTTTTCCAATTTGAGAGCCATATTCAAAATCTGGCTTGAGATTTGCACTTACCTTAAAAATCACAGAGGTTAGACCTTACCATGATCTCCTAATTACCGGAGATCAACAGCATAAAAAAAAAGAAAGAAAAAATGCCTTTTAGATTAAAAAAAAAAATCCTGAATATTTCATGGAAATTGCAACATCAGAATGGGAGAAAATGTAGAGTTTTGAAAAGACACAAACATATCACAGAAGAATGCCTTTAACTCTAAAAAAAAATGTAAACAAAATACCAACAAAATGTCGTCACAAAATATCAACCATCACTCTTCAGCTAGCGTTTTATTCTTCAATTTTGACTGAGGCTAGAAAAAAAAAATTATAAATATTTTTTAAGTCATTTCTTGCACCACACTGCCTCTCTACTTGTTTTAAGAATTAAAATACAAAAAATACAGAAGAAACAGATAAAACCTTTCATTAAAATTGAATCAAGAATACTGAAAAAACACCCAAATATTCGACCCACAAATCTTCACCAATAGAAATAAAACGAAAAAACAAGAATAACTCATTAATACTCAGGACTAGATTAATGCTGAGGGTTTTCAAGGATAGAAAAATAAATTTAGTAAAAACAAAAATCAGCACCTTTATAAAATCGACATAAAATAAAAGACTTCTCCTTCTTTTCCAGAGACTTAGGAGTATTTAAAAAAACACCTCTCGTGATTGTCAAGGACTGTTCCAGTCACTTTAAAGCAAAGGCGAGACAGCTAAGCCAGCAAGTAGTAGGCTTTATAAAATTTGCGAAAAATAGCTGATTACACGTTTATAACTTCTCTAGTATCGAGTGGCAAAGTGGCCAAAAAAATCTTTATTGTTGTTTTAGACTAGGGCACTTCGTATGGAAGGAGTTGATAAATAAACTTCGAAAAGGGCTCATTCAATTGGAAATCGAAAGGCTAGTGCTCTTTTTAATGGTCAAAGTGATTGAAGGGAAACAGACCCCCACGCCCGTCAGTTCCCCAAACACATCCAATCTAAACTTTGAGATAGCCATTTTGTTCAGTGAGATTGAAACCTCCAGAAGCTATGTCTTTGAGGATGAACCCCCCCCCCCCCACAGTCCTCAAGGAAAGGTTTATAAGTTATTCCCCAAGGGTATATAAGGTTTTATGGAAAGGGTGGTTGTATAAACTTCGGAGGAGATTCATTGTTCAGGAAATCAGATGTTCTAATCCCCTTTTTAAGAGTCAAAGTGATTGGAGGGCTGTTTATCCACCCCCCCGCATCCTATTTTCCCCAAATGAATCCGATAGAAATTTTGAGATGGCCATTTGTTCAAAAATAGTCCAAAGGTCACATAACAAGGCGGTTGGGCTCGAAACAACCCCACAGAGTCGGGGAATAGGGTTGCAAGGTATGCCCCAGGGAAATAAGGTTTTTTTGGAAGAGATTGTCGTTTAAAGGATTTGTCGTTTAAGAGATTTGTCGATTGTCCCTTCCCCTGCCATCCTCTTTTACCCAAACGCATTCGGTTGGAATTGTGAGATAGATATTTTGTTACCAATAGTCATAAGAGCAAATAATAATGTCTTCAGGGTAGACACAACCCTCCAGAGCCTAGGAACAAGGGCTACAAGTTATGCCCTGGGGCAAATAAAGTTTTTATGAAACGGGTGATCGTATAGACTTTGGATCGGATGGAGCTCATTTGATTATAAATTGGAACTTTTAATGCCCTTTTTGAGAGTCAAAAGTGAATGGAGGGCAATCAGCCCCCCCTCCAATCCTATCATACCCCAATTCATATCAAAAAATTTTTTAAGAGAGATATTTTTTTCAGCGTTGTTGAAAGGTCCAGTAATCATGTCTTTTGGGATGTCAACTTCCCCATAGTCCTCGGGGTAAGGTCTGTAAGATAGGTAATTCATTCGTTGTTTACATATGGTAGATGTTATAGAGAAACGTATCCATGTTTGAACTTTACTTTCCAAGAAGACAAAGAGCATTTAAGTGAGCCTTTTAGAGAATGTTAAGAACAAAATCAAAACCCTTTATGTGTTTACGGATTGTCAAAGGGGCGTAACTAAGGAATTACTGAGCATAATATATTGGAACTTTCAGGAAATGATAAGGAAGATGATAAAAACACAATATTTGCATGCTACCCATACTACTGCAACTACCACCACTACTACTACTAAACTACTCCATTTACAAAATTAAGGGGAAATTTGAACTAAACCAAAAAAAAGCTATGTGCGTACGCATTGTCAAAAGAGCATATCTCAAGAATCAATTTGATATTAAGTTGGAACTTTCAGCGAATGGTTAAAGGAGAAGATTATCTGACCAAAAGGCAATATGTGCACACTACTACTAATACTACCATTACTGCTACATTTACTACTACTACTGCTGCTGCTACCACTACTACTACTTCAACTAATACTTCTATTGCGACTACTTGTAAGGCTTAGAGCATTGAGATGACAATTTCAAGAAGAATATGAGCATACAGGTTATCGAAAGGGCATATCAGAGACGTCATAGCAATGGCTAATTGCATTAAGTTAGAATTTCAAGGACTTGATCAGAGGGATGTTCTACTGACCGAAAGGGAAAATGTTAATACTACTGTTGCTATCAGCACCGCTATTGTTGTTAACACTAATACTACTACTGTGATAATTATTATAACTATGCCTAAGGGTGTGAAGTTAAAATTTTCGAGGAAAAGAGGGGGAAAGATGAACTGAATCACAACACGCCGTCTGTATGCAGGTAATCAAAAGGGCGTAACAGAAAAATATTAGAAACTGTTTGGTGGGTGAAGTTTAAACTAACAGGGCTTGTTGTGGGGGATGTTGAACAAATTAAAACAAATTACCTCTGGGGGTGGGTTTCTTACAACGACAACGTAGGACGGTTTTTTCGTATTTTGAGTAGGGGCTACAAGCTTAGACTGTCCTTCAGTAACCTTGGACGCAATATCACGCAGCTGTCCAAGACAACAGTTCACCTTGGCACTGAGGGTACTGAAGGCATAAACAGGGATCATTGGCACTTCGCTGGAACATTTGATAACAAAGTCCGGATGTTTTATGTTCTGAGAATCGCACTTTACAAGCGAAGAAATAATGTCCGAAGCAGAGTTTAATGCAGCATTGGCTCCTACGCGCTTCGATGGGACTTCATTCGGAAAAAGCTTTAAAAAAAGCAATTTACGGGTCTCACAAAGAGAAGAAGACTCGAAAAAATTGTCCATTTACTCTTTTATCGTATCGGGCGAAACTCCTTAGGCAAGATTTTTCTATACAAAGCACAGGATAGGATTGTAGAAAAGTTCATCTTCGCACCAATTACCAGTTCCCATTTTCTCTAGATTGAAGGTTCATTTGCGAGAGAAGTAAGGGAAGCGTTGGAGGCTGCCTACCTTCTCCCCGCAATTTAAGGGACAAGCCCGGCGGGTGCCGAGGCTCTTGCAAACAGCTCTCCCCCACCTTCTGCTTACTTCTCTCCTCTAACCTTTATCGCAACGCAATTGTCTATAATATCGGAAATTATAATTATTTTCGCAACTGCTTAATCCTGACCTATATCACATATAGCTCATGAAGATATCATTAAGAGAATTCACAGTTCCCAAGGGAATTTTCATTCAATTCTGAAAATAATCCGCTTATTTATAATTCTTTGGACACTGAATTAATTATTATGAAAATATTGGCTATAGTTCAGGTAGTGACGATAATCCTTTACCAAATTTTAGTGATAGGTTCAATCCAAAAAGAGGAACCAAATTGGTCTTACCATTAAATACACCGGAAACAAATAATAGGTAGACCAACTAGCCAAAGCTGCAAAACCCTTATTGCCGAAGATGATTATGATCTAACAGCCGACTGTTGCTTACAAGTCCTCTACTTGTCTCACAATTGGTATCGGCCTATTTTTGGTTTCAGTGTGTACCCTACTACCGAAGTTGTCAACCCCTTGAAACTGTCAAACTAGTATATCTCATGAAGGAATTTTTGTACAAAAAAAAGGATGCCACATACTTTGATCAGGTCATCAAGAGCTATCGATTGCCGTCGAAAAAAAATTCTATCTGTCTTAGTTCAAAAGTTGATTTTTTTTGCCGTAGGCCAACTTCTTAACGTTAAGCTTAAGGATAAGCTCCAATTTCTTTAGCAATGACAGAACTTTTAAAGTTTAAGAGGTACATCTGATAACATTTCTCTACCTCAATCCCAAGTCCGAAACAAATGATAAACCCAGCCGAAATCACGGCAGCACTTTCGGATCCGTGGGAAAATGCCACTTTTTTGCTTCTGTCAATTTTTCTATTTAACACTCAAAGAAGATACATTGGCTGTGGGGCCGGGTAACTGCCGCATATATTTAACACTTATAGATTTTAGTCCATCTTCAATTTGAAAGTGGTGCCTGCCTGCTTGCCTGCTAGAACGGAGCTTTCCATTCGAAAGCAGAAACAAGGTTTGATGAAATGAAAGCTTGTCTGCACAACTTCAGATACTCCTCTCTGACATAGGCTATACAACTCCACTTCACTTTGCACACCATAGTCTCTGGCTCGTGGACAAGCAAAAACCATCCTTTTTGGCCCCAGGCAAGAGTTCAACGGAGGCGGAGTTTTCCAAAATGTAATGCCATAGTCATCAATCCGGCCTGAGGTCCACACTTTCCGTAAAAACCGCACAGGTTAGACACTTACCAGTTTCCAGGAATAAGCTGAGATCGACGGCATAGGAAAAAAAAAAAAAAAAAAAAACAAAAAAACCCGGACAAAACCAAAGTGTTGCTCTCGCATCACAATTAACATGAGTAGGGCTGAAAACCCACATGCCTTCTCAAAACCATAACATAATTTGCGCTTTATTGAAAACAACATACAATTTAAAGTTTTCACTTTTTTTACGAGTTACTTTAATAAATAAAAATTACTAAGCTCTAAGGAATAAATATCAATATATGTAAATCAAACTGACAATCCACGGTCGCTTGTTCTTTTTTTTTCTTTAAAGTATAAATCATGCTCTCGTCTTGAGTAGATTTTCAGTCGAGTTCTTAGTTCCTGTACTAAGCGGTGCTTTCGTACATCGTAACAGTGCTTTCGATGTACGGTAATATATGTTGGAGCGCGGTAGCCACAATTACCGACATTGGTAACTAACGGTCATCACAACTTCCACAGTGATGGCAGATATTTAAAGTCATGTTTCCAAAGATTGGGCTAAATTTAGCCCAAAAAAGAACAGTCAACGAAATCTACTAAAACAAAAGCAGATTCAGAACCGTTTTTTTTTTCTTTTGAGATTTGTGACAAAGCTACATGTCTTTAGACAGTTATACTGGAAAAGAACCTTGGGCTGTGCTAACATGAAAATTAATAGCTAAAACATTATAATAGATACATCATTATAAAGGTATTACACGAGTTTAATGTTTCTTTCAAAGGAAGTGTGAAAATGTCACATTTATTGAGTTTTTTGCCAGGCAATAAGAAATAATACTGTGGAGAAAATTAATGAATTTGCTTAAACTTTGAATTAAGAATAGAGGAATAGAATTTCCCCACGTTGATGTAAACACTATAGGGTTTAACAGAGCATGAGAGCTAGTATACATTCAAATTCAGAGGGATTTTGAGCTAATTCATTGGAACTAATGGTCTATTTAATGCAAATATAAGGACAGGAGATTGTATTATTATTTGCAGAACGATGAAATGGCAAGACTTTGTCCGTGATTTTGTTTAGAAAGTGAAGTAAACCTGTACTTTATGGAGTAATCTGTCGTATTGAGGATTGTATTGCAATAAGTTAGTGAGAATTTGCTGTGTAGAGTAAGCAATATGTAGAGTAAGTAGATATCAGGTTTTGCAATCTAGGCCAGTTTTTCAGTGTGACTTGTGGTCTAGTTCTCCCAACAGCATATTACGCGCGTTTTGATATGTCTGATTTCGTATCTTCTTCTATATGCTTTGTGATTCCACGCTTGGAAGTTTTGTTTTGCAAATTACTTTGATATTCGCAACTTCAGCATAGATATTCTCGCAAATTTACGATACCCTTTAATATCATATCGGACATCGCTGAGAGTCCACAGTAGTATATTGAGTATCGCACATCGGCACATCAGATCACATAGTACAACATTAAAAGGATTCTTAAGGTTTATTGTTTTTAACTGGGATAGACGGTAAAATCCAGATCCACCAGTCTAAGGGGGGAAACACATAGAACTTTGGCGACAGGGGGACAGATGCAGCGATCCGTAGTCAAGATAGGCAAAGAGGAATGGTGAATCCGACCTATCTAGAAAACGAAACACGTGACATTCAAGATCAAAATGAAAACACTTCTGTATTTCAGGGTTTTTCATGTCTTCTCAGAAAATACCATCAAACCTTCTACTGCCAGGATGAGGCGACAATAATGAGGCGCTCCAAAATTAGGGACATAGTGTGCCAGACAAGGTTCAAAACTCGTTTGGAGTCCGTGCTTTACCTCCGAGAGTTCGAAAGCATAGAGTTCAATACGAGAAATCTATTGTAGGAGATTAGTTCCGGTTCATTGACGATTTCTTCATTTCACCAGCAAAAAAATATGAAACTAAAAGCTAGTATGGATTTGAAATGACAGTTCAATTGCACATAATGTACACAATGAGGCTTTGATGTGAAAAATTAAATGCTGGAATCCAATTCCTGTTTGAAGATGATTTGTTTATTTTTCTGGTGAAATTGAGAAAAGTAGAAAAGACAAAAAAGCGGCAAAGAAAGATTATAATTTGAAAATTCAGGCTAAAACACATACATGAGTGTTCAGTTCCCATTTGAAAATTACTTATTTGTTCCGGCTCTGTAAGTAAGGAAAAGTAATTGAGTAATTTCTGTCAGCTCGCATCAGCAGGGGGGAGCTTCAGGGGGAGGAAATTTTCCTTCCTAGTTTTCTTATCATCTTTTACAGGTGCTTTTCCCTAGCACGTGTAATGGGGCTCATCTGGATCGGGGTTACCAACTGCTGACGTCCAAAGAGAGCGCAAACCAAGGCCAAAAAGAGTGATTTAGCTTAAAAACAATGCAAATAAAATATTTGCATGCGTCCGGTTGCCGCTGCTTGTGCATAGTTGTCAACTACTGATGTTGAAAGTGAATGAAAAATAACACCCAAAAAGAGTGATTGTCACTCTTCCGCATCCCCTTTGAGGTAAAAAAAGGAGTGCATTTTCCACGAAAAGCATGCAAGTTAGAAACTCTGATCTGGATGCCAGTGATGAAGGGCAGTTCACTATTGTGATTAACTTACCAAGACCTAGTATTATTCAACAATGGTCCTTGGGGGATACTCTCCTCCATTACCAGTAACTACTTATAACCCAAACCGTTACCTTGCATTCGCACACCCAATTCTTACTTTCTGTTGGTATCGATATTTTTTTCTCTACATGACTATCCAATGGGGTAGAACCCAGGAAAAGTTACATTTTTTTTTGCTATTTGTATCCTATGCTCCTCCATCCCAATCTTTACAACTATTTTTTTTTGCAGTTTTTGTTATAAATAATTTTAAACTATCCCAAAGAGTAATTTTTGGTTCGATTCAAGTGTGGATTTGTTTCCACCGATGGAGGTTAAGACGCTAGAGGAACAAATCCCTTTTGACACATGGTATCGTCCCATCCCTATTCTTCGTTTGTCTCAAATATATATTCGAGAGGTCAATTAAAGGTTCTTCCCAAATCATTCTAAAGTGCCCCTTTTTGATTGTTCCAATTTTATATATATATATATATATATATATATATATATATATATATATATATATATCATGAAAAGAGAAATCACCAATGCAACAGCACAAACACAAAAAAAAAAGAAAAAAAAAAAAAGAGAGAGACAGAAGGAGAAAAGGAAGACTGTTTTCATAAATTAGTGATACCAGCACTTGAATGAGGCCTTATATATATATATATATATATATATATATATATATATATATATATATATATATATATATATATATATATATATACATATATACATATATATATATATATATATATATATATATATATATATATATATATATATATATATATATATATATATATATATATATATATATTCCTCCGAACAACAGGCCAAGCCCAACTATGTTTTCATTATACCAATTACGATTGTTTACCGCTTATCTTGCGGCTTCTCTTCTTCAAAACCAAAACCGTTTTGCGATGGTTATACAGACTATTATTGCAATGGTTCAGTAGTAGAGACATGTAAATGGCAATGCATATTTAGCCAAGCTGTGCCAAGTCTCAAATTTGGTCACTGGTCACAGGAAAGAAGAAGATGCATAAAATTTGATATTTTCTTTTTTACTTTCGACCAGGAGGGATGCAGCCACGGACGTTGATCTTAGTGGGGGAGTGATGGATGTTATAGCTTGTCACCTTTTTTTTAGGGTTCATTGTCTTATTACAGTTTTTATCCATTTTAAGAATTTTTATCTCCTTTTAATTATAAATGGAAATGCTGTGTAGTCTAAGGAATTGATTACCTGTGGGAAAAGAACAACAAATAAACACGCATAAGTGATCGAAATCTTTTATTTTTTTTTAATATTTCAATAGGAATCTTGGTTAAAAGTTTTACCCGTTACTTACGTACTTCTACTTCTGATTTTGTTTGTTCTTTTATCTAGAGGAGAGAGCTAATTTGGAGAATTGATGTGAGAAATCAAAAAGGGATCATTTGAAGAAGCTTAGTGATCCATTGAGGGCTTTAATGTTCCATTAAGAAACTTCTTTGTAGGAAACTTGAGTTACAAAGACAGTAAAGAAAACAAAAATAATCCAAGAAACTAGTGAAGCCAAAATTAAGAGAAACTAAAATTGCTTTAACAGTGTACTTCCAGTCGACGAAACATTTTCACATGAAAAGTATAGGCAAGGTAGACAAAAAGTCGACACGTTAGATGCGTTAAAGCCTTATGCTAGGAGAAACTGATAATATAACTAAAAGGTTAAAACGGCAGAGCTACCGGGGCAGATGCGGTAGTAAATGTGCATCTGAAATCCCATGGAAAGGGAATTTACGTGCTGAGAGACGGTCAGTTGGGTTTCAGACAAGGTAGAAGATACACAAAACACGCTGGATGCCATAGCACTACATTAGTTGATTTAAAATGCTTAGATTTGGGTTTAAAGACACCATTGCTATTTAGTTTTATTAATTATGACCACAGTTTCGATTCACCTGATAGATAGATTATTCTCCAAGTTCTGCCTCTGCATAGAATTATAGATAAGTAGGTTAAACCATTTAGCACACTCGCGAGAGAACAAGCAGGTTTATGGCTTAACACTGAAGCACAACGACTTCGAGTACGGGGAGACAAAAAGGAAACGATAATCGATACACATTAAAACAAATATAAATAAGTTATTTCTTAGGTTACTATTTATTCTAGTAGTCTTCTTAGGATATTTTTTTGCCGATAATACGTAAATAAAATAAACACAACCAATGTACTGAAATTACTAAGGAAACAGTTTTTTTTTTCTGACAGTTTTGAACTAGGGAGTATGTTAATTTTGTTTAGAACTGTTTGAAGCTGTAGATAAGTTACAGTCAAATATAAACCATTCTTTCAGGGAACATGGTGGATACAGATTATGGATATTTAACTTACGGGGATGATACAAAATCTTACGACTTAAAGATACAAATAGCAGTCAGACTTCTGGCTCAGGAGAGACAAGGAACTTCCAATACAATTTATAATTTCAAGTAAGGTTACATAACGAGCTGAGCGGATAGTCCCGATAGCTGACAGCGATGTAAATTGGTGTTGCAGTAAGTCCTCTTTCATTTGAATCATTACTCTCATGGAATTTTTTCTCCATAAGACATTGAGGAGACTTGCGACTTATGATCAGGTTGGGATCGTATGATTACATTAGGAATAAATTATGCAGGTGATTTTGAACTAATTGAGAACAATTCAAATGAGTTGAATCTTGCTTGTAATAGGCGTAATGACCAACGGCCAAGCGAGATATTAAGATAAATATAAAGAACACATAACGTTTAAATTTTGGGTATTACACAAGGTGCTATGATGGTAGCTGATGAGCGATTGAAGAAAAAGACAAGGTCACAAAAAAACAGAAAGAAGACAAAATAGTCGAAGTACGTGTAATCGCTAAGCCTAACAGCGGTAGGATCCGAGTAAAGTCAAAGGTTAAAATATTACAGCGAAACAAGACCTCTTAAGATTAAACAGAAAAATATGCAAGACATTTAACAGAAAAATTATTTAAGAAAATTTTATTCTCTGTTTTTACAACCTACAGCACAACGATCACGGTTTCTACTTTATTCTGCAAAAGTTCACATTTCTAGCAATGATAGTTTAGTTGACACACATAAACACACTTAATTCTTTATATGGCCTACAGAAGACAGATTTTTTAACTTGGTTTGTAAAATTTTCGTTTAAAGCTATATGAAAGGGACCCCCAACAACTTCCCAAGTCTTTAACGTCTTTAATCGTCTAACAAGATCTTACTACCCCCCAAAAGGCTAAGAATTTTGCTGAAATACAAGTGTGTATGTGTAAAACATTAGGTTATCTGTATTCAATGATTATCCCCTAAATTTGCTTATTCCCTTAATCTAACATATTCACTGTGCTAATATTATTCGATACGGAATTCAAAGAGCAATACAAAAAAAGGAAAATTAGTATACATATGCGTTTTAAAAGTAAACGTAATGAACGAAATTTACTACAATAACAGACACTATTTTAGAGAGCTTTGTAGAAGCGTAAAGTAGCTCTTGCCCAAAATTTCCAGAGGCAACGCTATAACGCTGCCTATATTAAAGAGCCATAAGGCTTCAATATTTTATTATTATTATTTCCAGAGGCATTCCATATCGAAGGGATGACTCAAAGGTAAACTTCAGAGGGGGCTCATTTGATTGAAAATTGGAAGTTCTATTGCCCTCTTTAAGAGTCAAAAGTGAGGGATGGTAGGGGGGGGGGGAACTAGCAACCCCCTAAACGCTCTCTATTCCCGAAACGCAGTTGATACATATTTGAGATAACTATGTCGTTTGAAATAGCCCAAAAGTCAAATATCTATAGTTTTAGTTTTGACAACAACCCTCCCCCAGCCCCCATGGCGAGAAATTATGCAAGATTCTCATTATTAACATACAAAGTTTTTATGGAAGAGGCGGTAGTATAAGCTTCGGAGGAGGCACATTGTATTGGAAATCAGAAGCTTTAGTGCCTTTTGTAAGATCCAAAAGTTATAGGAGCGAAACTAGCCCACCACCTCCCCCCCCCCAAAAAAAAATGTATAGCCTATGATCTAAATTTTGAGATATCCATTTTGCTCAAAATAGTCCAAAGGGAAAATTACCATGCCTCCGTGGTTGAAAAAACTCCCAGGGGCCGGCGAACATGGGCTGTAAATTATGCAAGTTGCCAACTGTTAACATCTAGGGTTTTGGTTGAAGGAATGATCGTATAAACTTTGGAGGGGGATTATTCAATTATAATCGAAGTTCTAGTTCCTTTTCAACAGTCCAAAGGGATCAAAGGGCAACCAGCCGACCTACTTTTCCCCCGATATATCGGATCAAAATTTTGAGACATGATTTTGTTCAAAATAGTTCAAAGGTCGAATAATTATACTTCCAGGTTTGACAAAAATTTTGATATTGGATTCCAGGTTTTTTTAAGTCTTCGGAAAAGTCATCAGGAAGATTGCCAAAAGTTACACGACAGTAATTACTCACCAAATAGCTGAAAGCAATAGTAAATGCTAAAAATACAATAGTACTCACCAAAACATAAATATGAGAAGGAATACTTCTTTCTACCAATTCAGACAGAAATTCGGGAGTCCAGACAATTTCACTTTCTGTTATAACAGTTACAGGAGAAAGACGAAATGTAGGCAGTGCAACATAACCAGCAAGCAAAGGATATAAATTGTAAGTTAACGTTTTAGTAGCTAATGGTTCGATTGTCAAATCCATCTGAAACAGAAGAAAATAACAACCGCATTCCCTAAATGATGAAAAAAATATGATTTTGAAATAATTAAAACCAGCGAGAAACAGACCTAGTTTCAAACAGGTATAAACAATTTAGGTCTAACAATACACAATCGTTTTAACTATCATACAACCAATATATACAAAATTTTATGTTGTTTTCCCTGCTTTCTGAGCGAGCTCCCAAAACGACAGAAACAATGAAGATTGTGTCAAATTTCTTAAAATTCTCCGATTTAATTCTAGTAGCGCCAAATACAGCAATTGGTTCGACAAATGGCACTTGGAGTATGGTAAATATGTTCATTTATCAGTCATGAACTCAATCCAACCTCCGACTGACGGTTTTGTAAACTTGATTTCATGGAGACACTAGCTTAATCTAAAATGTGCGCATTCTGCCGAGGGCAGTTGTATTCAGACATTACAGAGACCTGGCGACATTGAGATGTACCAAGAGCATAAGGAATATGTGGAATTCAAAATCAAAAGAATATCCATTACTAGATTTGATCATTAAATACCCATCATCTGGCTAATAATTACAAACTGCTTACTACCAATACTACTGCTGCTTTTAACAACTAACTGCAGCACCACGGCACCTCAGGCCAACGCAGCTGCGCACACTCCTCCTCCGTCACAATCCATTTAAAGGTCTTAAGCCGTCCCAAGTAGTACCAGTTTCTCTTACATCCTTCCTTACGACCTCTTCCCGCCCATTCAGCGACAACCTACTTTTTGTTTGGCTCTAGATGATTGGCCAAAAAGGACGATCTTTGGCAATCTGTCATCCTTCATTCATAGAACTTGTCCTAGCCATCTCAATCTTTCTTTCATTATAGCTATAGAAAGCAGGCTACAATTGTGTTTTTCATACAGCTAACAGTTTGAAATAAGGTCAGTCAGACGGGTAACCAAAAAATCCGCAGACAATCCCTCTGAAAAACATCTAAAAAAATTCACCTCCGTCGTACGGAAAACAAAAGTTTCCGAACCATAATTAACCACTGTCATCACTGTAGCTTCCAATATTCTGATTTCGGTTCGCAGATTTAACTTTCTATTCTTCCAAACCCTTTTCAATTGTAACAAAAAAACAAAAAAAAAAAACAAAAAAACAAAAAACAAAACATTTTCGTTATTCTACTTTTAACATCTTCACTGCATCAGTCATCTTTACTAATGATACTACCCAAGTAAGTGAAGGTATTCACTAGATTGATGTTTTCATTCCTTACCATCTCGTCTTCACCCTCCCTTATTCTCAGTCTCAGTGACGTAATCTCCTTAACATTAAGTAGTCTTCTTTCAAACCTAGCACCGAAGAAAACTGTCGTTTTAGGGAAACGACAGGGTCTGCTGATTATGTTTCAAGCTGAGCTTATTAGATACAATATTTCTGAACAATCAGATCCTTTCAGTCCTGGGTCCATAAATTATAAAAAGGATGATATACTGATATACCAGATATGATATACCAGATAGGTAGATTAAAATGATTAGTACCATTTGCGGGAATAATATTGCTATGGGTAATGTAGGAAGTTAGGAGCGAAATCTAAAGTTTAGCATGACTGTCTTTTATTCCCCTTCACACGGATTATTTTTGACAATTTTTTTCTAGGAAAAAAAAACAGCAAAAGGTTACGGAGAACATGTGTTGCGTGGGAGAATAAAACTGTCATAGAGGTAGATTACACAGATAATATATATCTCTAAGATAAAAAAAAGGTCTGCGAAATGAATGAGGTTTTTAGGGTTTGGGGTGTAAATACTGGCCAAAAAAACTAATTACTAATGGTGGTAGATACAGTAAAGATGCAAATAGTAGAGTAGCGAAGACACAGGTTATTTGTATGTTTCAATTTCTTGTATATAGTTGACAGAAATCTTCTGTGTCTTAGAGCACGAAAGAAGGATTTAAGCATGTTTTTGGCACAAAATCGGTCAATTTTACACAGAAAAAGAACAAATTGCAATCCAGACCTTCTTTTACAAAATTCATTTAAGCAGTAATCCCATGCAAGCTAAAAGTTCCATATGTAGGCACGTGCCTATGTCTGAGCATGTGATTGTAGCTAGGCATGCATCTTAAGGCTATTTGACAAAAGTCCAACACAAATGACATAGACGGTGACGACTGAAACAATTTCGTTGACGATGTGATCTTAGACATACGAGTTTGTGGCACTAAAAATTTATATTTGGCTCTAATGTTTTTTTGGACAAGCATCAGGTTCAACCTATAAGCTGGAGCTGCCTAAGGACAGACTTTGGCAAAGAACACAACTTGGCATGCAAGTTTAGCTAAAATTGTATGTAATTCACGTTCAATAATTTTAAAAAACATTTTGTAAGCTTAAAAATTTCAGGGTCCGCCAAGTGTTTTGGCAAGAACTCAAAAGTATTAAAAAAAGAAGTGGAGTAAATCCCTTGGGTTAGTAACGACTTATTTATACCTTTTCTAATCTGAGTAGATTTACAATCTCTCATCCTCTCCCTCTATCACTAAATTTCATTTTTTTTTCTTGCTCTCTGAATTTCTGGAACATATCAGACAGGCCTGTAAAACTTTGGCTAATATTGAATGCCAAATAAACTTATGAAGTGGAATTTCCATTGTAAAATGCAGGTACTCAAGTAGGAACATTGTAATAACATAGAAACGATCTTTGAATAGCGTAAATATTTACCATCTTATTCCCAGCAAACATAAAAGCATCATTTGAGTCCATGGAAATACGTAGTTTCTGAGAGACATTGTGCAGGCTTTTCAAAATAACTTTAGCTAATATTGGCTGCCTAATAAATGCTTGAGGTGGAATCTCCATTTTCAAATCCAAAGGTGACTCATCGACAGACAAAGAAGGAAGTGGTATCACTGATGTTATGTAGGGACTTGATGATCCTTTTCTGCAACAAAAAAATGAAATACAACCATAAATACAGCATTATAAAACATTTTTTTATTAAAAAACTAGCTGTTGGGGTGGCGCTTCGCGCCACCCCAGCACCTAGTTGGTAGGGGCGCTTCGCCCCCCCCCCCGCAACCCACCACGCGAGTAAGTCGTTACGCGCCATATTAGTTACGCGCCATTGTAGTTGTGTCCCTGTGATTCTAATGATTGCCCTTGAGCTTCGTTGATGGTGATTGCTAATCGACCATTCCCTGTGTCGCCGTCGTCATTTATATATCCCCTAGTGCCACCCGGCGTCCCCGTTGTAGTTGTGTCCCTATGTCCCGGTCGTCATTTATATTCCCTGTGTCCCGGTCGTCATTTGTGTCCCGGTGTCCCAGTCTGTAATTTCTCTTTGAGTGTCCCGGTCGTCATTTATATTCCTTGTGCCCCGGTGTCCCGGTCTGTATATACATTCGTTTTTGGATTGGTCTTTTTTTTAGTTTTTTACCTTTTTTTTAGTTATACCTCATGATTCTAATGATTGCCCTTGAGCTTTGTTGATGGTGATTGCTAATCGAACATTCCCTGTGTACCCGTCGTCATTTATATATCCCCCTGTGCCCCCCGGCGTCCCCGTTGTAGTTGTGTCCCTGTGTCCCGGTCGTCATTTATATTCCCTGTGTCCCGGTCGTCATTTGTGTCCCGGTGTCCCAGTCTGTAATTTCTCTTTGAGTGTCGCGGTCGTCATTTATATTCCCTGTGTCCCGGTCGTCATTTTTGTCCCGGTCATCATTTGTGTTCCGGTGTCCCGGTCTGTAATTTCTCTTTGAGTGTCCTGGTCGTCATTTATATTCCCTGTGTCCCGGTCGTCATTTGCGTCCCGGTGCTTTGTTGATGGCGATTGCTAATCGAACATTCCTTGTGTCCCGGTCGCTTTCTCTTTGAGTGTCCCGGTCGTCATTTATATTCCCTATGTCTCAGTGTCCCGGTCGTCATTTATATTCCCTATGTCTCGGTGTCCCGGTCGTCTTTTGTGTCCCGATGTCCCGGTCTGTAATTTCGTCAGTCGACAAATATGACGTCAGTCGACATACAAACATGACGTCACTCGACACACAGACAACTTATTTTTATATATATAGATGTCCCGGTGTCCCGGTCGTCATTTGTGTCCCGATGTCCCGGTCTGTAATTTCGTCAGTCGACAAACAAACATATCAAAACTGAAAATGATAGCGATGATGATTGGGTTTGGGATTTTGACTTGGATAAGGTCATCAATGCCTACCAGATTTTAGTTAAAAAAACAAAAGTTCGGCGATATGTATTTCATAGTGAAGCCAGTCAGTCGACGGCCAACCTACCATCTTCAAAGATACCACGATAGGAAGACTCTACACCGTTCACCCCAATCAACATGAATGCTTCTTTCTACGCCTGCTTTTGGTGAATGTACCCGGTCCGACATCCTTTGAGTATTTGAGAACTGTAAACGGTACTATACATGACACTTACCGTAGTGCATGCCAAGCTCTGAATTTATTGAAGAATGACCAACACTGGGATAACTGCATCAATGACGCGTGCGAGACGTCAACCCCAAGTCAAATTCGTGCATTGTTTTGCATCATTTTAACAACTTGCTCTCCATCACCTCCTACAGAGTTATGGGAAAAATATAAGTCAAAAATGTCCGAAGATATACTCCATCGAAAACAGTTAGAGACGTCAGATATGACTTTTGATTTTACATCAGAAATTTATAACTACACTTTAGTTATTATAGAAGATTTGTGCGTACGTATGGCAAACAAACCTCTTCAGGATTTGGGAATGCCTTCACCTAACCGTATCGCTGCTGTTTCGACATGTGTAGAATTGGATCGTGAACAAAGTTAAAGGACGAGTGATGTATTGTCGTATGTACAAAATAACATTTCCAAGTTAACGTCGGAACAAAAAGACATTTATGATACGATAATGCATTGTGTCGATAACAACGTTGGAGAAATTTTCTTTTTGGATGCGCCAGGAGGTACTGGTAAAACATTTGTGATAAAACTGATTCTGGCATCAATTCGATCAAAAAATGATATAGCGTTGGCAATTGCGTCGTCCGGAATAGCCGCAACATTGCTGCCTGGTGGAAGAACTGCTCATTCCGCTTTGAAATTGCCTCTGAATTTGCATTCTACAGAAACTCCCACGTGCAATATTTCCAAATCTTCTGGGATGGGTAAAGTATTGCAGCAATGCAAACTTATTATTTGGGATGAGTGCACAATGGCACACAAAAAATCGCTCGAGGCTCTGGATCAATGCTTGAAAGATTTGAGAGGGAAGTCGAAACCCTTTGGCAGCACATTAATATTGCTTGCGGGAGATTTCAGGCCAACATTACCTATAATACCTAGATCAACTCCTGCAGACGAAATGAATGCTTGCCTGAAAAATTCTAATTTATGGGCACACGTAAAAATATTAAAATTAACTACAAATATGCGTGTCCGATTGCAAAACGATGACTCTGGTCAAACATTTTCAGATCAATTGCTGGCAATTGGAAACGGAAAGCTCCCAGTAGACTCAATTTCAGGACATATACAACTACCTGCTGATTTCTGTAATTTAGTGACGTCCAAAAATGAATTGATTGAAAAAGTATTTCCGAATATTCTAAAAAATTATAAAAATAATAAATGGCTAAGTGAAAGAGCGATTCTCGCACCCAAAAATATAGACGTCAACGAAATCAACAATATTGTTTTGACCAAGATTCGAGACCAGGCAGTCCTTTACAAGTCAGTCGACACAGTTTTGGAACCAAATGAAGCGATTAATTATCCATCTGAATTTTTAAATTCCATAGATCTTTCAGGGTTTCCACCACACGTGCTACAACTAAAAATAGGCGTACCAATAATACTTTTAAGAAATATAAACCCACCAAAGCTTTGCAATGGCACTCGACTTGCCGTAAAAAAAACAATGGAAAACCTAATAGAGGCCACAATCTTGACAGGGCCTTTTGAGGGTGAGGCTGTTCTTATTCCTCGCATTCCCATGATTCCAACGGATCTGCCTTTTCAATTTAAAAGATTGCAATTCCCAATTCGATTAGCATTTGCAATCACCATTAACAAAGCTCAAGGTCAATCATTAGAAAAATGTGGTATAGATCTTAATACTGATTGTTTTTCCCATGGACAATTGTACGTTACATGTTCGAGGGTCGGTAAACCTGACAATCTATTTATATGCAGCGACAATTGGACAGCGAAGAATGTTGTATATTCGCAAGTTTTACGCAGTTAATTTGTATTGCATCTATCTATCTATCTATCTATATAAAAACGAGTTGTGTGTATGCATGTTTGTTTGTTTGTAAAAAGAGCGTTTGCATATGACGTCATTATTAGTACATACGGCTTTGTATATGCACAGACAATGGGAAAGCCAAGAATGTTGTATATTCGCAATTTTTACGTAGTTTGAAAAACATATATAAATCTATCTATATTCACAGGTGGGACACAGGGACACAACTACAATGGCGCGTAACTAATATGGCGCGTAACGACTTACGCGCGCGGGGGGGCTTGGGGGGGCGCGAAGCGCCCCACCAACTAGGTGTTGGGGTGGCGCGAAGCGCCACCCCAACAGCTAGTTTATATATATATATATATAGATAGATACGCTTCTGTAAAACTTTTGTGGGCAACTTTTTAGAAATTTGGGATACCTTATATTCACCAAGCAGCCAAGAACAAGTGAAACGTTAGACAGTCATTAATTCGAATTTAAGTAAATGTGTTTAAAAAAGTGGTATTTCTCATAGATATGTTTCAAACATTATAAAATGAGATAAACATTCTTAACTAAAGTTACTGTACTAAGTCCAGTTTTATTTGCTACAATATAGCTGATTATACAATCAGCTATATTGTAGAAGGTGTCGTGTAACTTCATGTTATTAAACGTTTAAATTTTTAAATGGTTAATAAGAAAAAATTAATGTATTCTGCAAAAAAGTTTACAAACAAAAGTAAAGAGTGATATTAAAACCTAACACGAACGCAAATAAAGTCGTAAAAATAGTCAAACTTAAACAAACAGAAATTATTAGGAACCAATAAAAGAATCCTTAACAAACAAGAACCAAAATGAGTAATCAAAGTAACACAGAACAAAAATTTTAATACATGAATAAACGAAATCTAAGACCAAAGTAAATTAAAATCAATAATCAAGTCAAACTGAAAGCGAACATGAATTACCATAAACAGGAATAAGGCTAACGCCCCTGAGCCTTCTAAAGGCCAGAGCGTCATTTGCGCTTTACAGAAAACAGAAAATAACTTCAACATTTTGTCTTAAAAATCAAAATATGGTGCGAGTCCTAGAAATGAATGTCACTTATTATTGAGCAACCAGTCTACTTTCATTAAATCTTTAATTAATTTTGGTTATTATGGCGATTTTTTGTTGTTGTTGTCGAGTATGATGTTCTGATAAGCCAAATGTTAGAAATCCTATTTGCGATCACTTCTATTTGCTTGAAGCTTACTTGATTATTAATTGTAATTTCTGTTCTTTTTCAATAAACATTTTTTTTATTGGTTAATGATTGGATTTTGGTTGATTTTTTGCGTTTTTTAGCAAAAAAATTATGACTTTGGCTAAGATTTTGCAGCATAACTATATATATTTATATAAACTAGCTGTTGGGATGGCGCTTCGCGCCACCCCAACACCTAGTTGGTGGGGGCGCTTCGAAACCCCCCCAAGCCCCCCTCCCCCCCGCACGCGTAAGTCGTTACGCGCCATATTAGTTACGCGCCATTGTAGTTGTGTCCCTATGTCCCACCTGTGAAAATAGATATATATATATATATATATATATATATATATATATATATATATATATATATATATATATATATATATATACTAGCTGTTGGGGTGGCGCTTCGCGCGCGTAAGTCGTTACGCGCCATATTAGTTACGCGCCATTGTAGTTGTGTCCCTGTGTCCCACCTGTGAATATAGATAGATTTATATATGTGTTTCAAACTACGTAAAAATTGCGAATATACAACATTCTTGGCTTTCCCATTGTCTGTGCATATACAAAGCCGTATGTACTAATAATGACGTCATATGCAAACGCTCTTTTTATAAACAAACAAACATGCATATACACAACTCGTTTTTATATAGATAGATAGATAGATAGATACAATACAAATTAACTGCGTAAAACTTGCGAATATACAACATTCTCCGCTGTCCAATTGTCGCTGCATATAAATAGATTGTCAGGTTTACCGACCCTCGAACATGCAACGTACAATTGTCCATGGGAAAAACAATCAGTATTAAGATCTATACCACATTTTTCTAATGATTGACCTTGAGCTTTGTTAATGGTGATTGCAAATGCTAATCGAATTGGGAATTGCAATCTTTTAAATTGAAAAGGCAGATCCGTTGGAATCATGGGAATGCGAGGAATAAGAACAGCCTCACCCTCAAAAGGCCCTGTCAAGATTGTGGCCTCTATTAGGTTTTCCATTGTTTTTTTTTTACGGCAAGTCGCGCGCCATTGCAAAGCTTTGGTGGGTTGATATTTCTTAAAAGTATTATTGGTACGCCTATTTTTAGTTGTAGCACGTGTGGTGGAAACCCTGAAAGATCTATGGAATTTAAAAATTCAGATGGATAATTAACCGCTTCATTTGGTTCCAAAACTGTGTCGACTGACTTGTAAAGGACTGCCTGGTCTCGAATCTTGGTCAAAACAATATTGTTGATTTCGTGGACGCCTATATTTTTGGGTGCGAGAATCGCTCTTTCACTTAGCCATTTATTATTTTTATAATTTTTTAGAATATTCGGAAATACTTTTTCAATCAATTCATTTTTGGACGTCACTAAATTACAGAAATCAGCAGGTAGTTGTATACGTCCTGAAATTGAGTCTACTGGGAGCTTTCTGTTTCCAATTGCCAGCAATTGATCTGAAAATGTTTGACCAGAGTCATCGTTTTGCAATCGGACACGCATATTTGTAGTTAATTTTAATATTTTTACGTGTGCCCATAAATTAGAATTTTTCAGGCAAGCATTCATTTCGTCTGCAGGAGTTGATCTAGGTATTATAGGTAATGTTTGCCTGAAATCTCCCGCAAGCAATATTAATGTGCTGCCAAAGGGTTTCGACTTCCCTCTCAAATCTTTCAAGCATTGATCCAGCATCGAGCGATGTATTGAAGCATTGTGCCATTGTGCACTCATCCCAAATAATAAGTTTGCATTGCTGCAATACTTTACCCATCCCAGATGATTTGGAAATATTGCACGTGGGAGTTTCTGTAGAATGCAAATTCAGAGGCAATTTCAAAGCGAAATGAGCAGTTCTTCCACCAGGCAGCAATGTTGCGGCTATTCCGAACGATGCAATTGCCAACGCTATATCATTTTTTGATCGAATTGATGCCAGAATCAGTTTTATCACAAACGTTTTACCAGTACCTCCTGGCGCATCCAAATAGAAAATTTCTCCAACGTTGTTATCGACACAATGCATTATCGTATCATAAATGTCTTTTTGTTCCGACGTTAACTTGGAAATGTTATTTTGTACATACGACAATAGATCACTCGTACTGTAACTTTGTTCACGATCCAATTCTACACATGTCGAAACAGCAGCGATACGGTTAGGTGGAGGCATTCCCAAATCCTGAAGAGGTTTGTTTGCCATACGTACGCACAAATCTTCTATAATAACTAAAGTGTAGTTATAAATTTCTGATGTAAAATCAAAAGTCATATCTGACGTCTCTAACTGTTTTCGATGGAGTATATCTTCGGACATTTTTGACTTATATTTTTCCCATAACTCTGTAGGAGCTGATGGAGAGCAAGTTGTTAAAATGATGCCAAACAATGCACGAATTTGACTTGGGGTTGACGTTTCGCACGCGTCATTGATGCAGTTATCCCAGTGTTGGTCATTCTCCAATAAATTCAGAGCTTGGCATGCACTACGGTAGGTGTCATGTATAGTACCGTTTACAGTTCTCAAATACTCAAAGGATGTCGGACCGGGTACATTCACCAAAAGCAGGCGTAGAAAGAAGCATTCATGTTGATTGGGGTGAACGGTGTAGAGTCTTCCTATCGTGGTATCTTTGAAGATGGTAGGTTGGCCGTCGACTGACTTACCCTGTTTTCGACGTTCTTTATTATATACTTTATTTTTAGTATTCCACGTGTAATACGAAGGCACTTCAGTATACAGCAGTTTTTTTGCAAAAGAATCATTTTTGCAAAGCGAAAAAAAGCTGTTAATGTTGTATCCGGTGGATTCAGGGCTCTTTGTTGCACGTTGGTTTCCGTGAAATAAACACGTTGACCATTCTGTAAATGTACCGCTAAGTGAACAACAGCTGGACTACGTTCATGTATCGGAAATGAAAGAATTCGCCAAACAGCTTCATTACTGCTTATGTATCTTCCAGCCTGATATTGTACGATTTCGTCGAAATCTTTGATTTCGGGCTGCAAGCCAAAAACTGCCATGTCACTGCCTTTGTTGACGTATTTACATATGTATTTGATTGCCTTTACAGAGTTACAGTATTCAACGTTTATGTGTGCATTAAATGTTTTTGATAAAAATGGGGAATATGGAACAACCCACTGGTTATCTACTTCGATGGTGGTACCGTTACGCTTCTTTATTATTGCTGTTTTACCGCCATCTTCAGTAGATCTTCTTCTATATTGTGGGTAACCATCATTGCCAGTAATTGTGTTTGATACTAAAAGTCGAGGATATTGCTTTGTGCACCTTCCTTTGGCCATGCATGGTGAATTTTCGTTCAGTGCACCGCAAGGTCCATGTATCATATTTTTTACAATAATATCATGTAACCCCTTATCGACATTTTTATCAGGTATTTCAGCGGAAATCACATCATCAATTTCGTTCGAAGTAATTTTTTTATGTAGCCAGATTAGTATATGTGCGTGTGGCAAACCTCGTTTTTGCCATTCCACTGAGTACATCCAGCATCGCACTGACCCAAACACTTCAAGTTTTACTATGTAGTTTATCAGTGATTTCAACTTTTGCCGGAAGACACGGGCCGTAATGTCATGCCTATGAACCGCCGATTGTCCTTGAAGTAAAAGCTGCAGTATCTCGTCCCAAGATTGATTACATGTAAATGTAATAAATAAATCTGGACGACCATAGAGACGAACATACGCAATAGCATCTTGAGCATATTCATGCATATGACGGGGACTGCCAGCATATGACGAAGGTAAAATTGTTAATCTTCCAACGTTTGTGGTATTACCGTCATTTATAACTGCATCTCGCAAATGAATGTATTGTTTAGAGCGGAGCTTGGTCTGATTCAGGCGGATACATAGCAAACGTTCTGATTCAATTTTAGCATACATATCAACGACAAATTGGTGAAACAATTCACGGCATTTTAAAATATAATTTTCTTCATCCTGCCGAATCATTAGTCTATAGGAATAATAATGCATTGCACTGCATTTCTTATTCATTTCTTTGTTAGTGGCTGGATTCATCAATTTAATATTAAAGTTATAGCCGTCGGCTCCATCCCAAAAAATGATAGGATATTGTAGGGCATCGTAGCATCGATGAGTTTAAGCAATTCTTAACAACTGAGTGTTTCGCTTATGAAGAATAATATCTCGAGGTAAAAACTGATCACCGACCATAACGATTGCCACTTCGTCGATAGTTGGAGCATTGTATCTACGCACATGTTGGCCAGGAGGCGTTTTGTCAGCGGAAATAACAGCGTATCAGTAGGCATCAAATCGATGGCTGTTTTGAACAGACGCACTAAATTATTATTTTCGTGGAAAAGATGTTGCAATTGGGAAACGATTGTCCTTTCAACGTTGGGAGAAATTTCGCAACGTGCATTCAATTCACAATTTCTATCACTGATGAAGTACAATTGTAAAAATTTATGATTCTCGCCTGAGAATGGTAGAAGGGACCCTGCTCTATGATAAATTTGCCCTTTTACTTTGAAAGTAGACATAAATTGATCTGGATTTTCGATTTGGGCTCCAAACGACGTCATTTGGAAACATGAGTTGTATTTTCTGATTTTTGACAAAAAACGCTTAGATTCTGACGTAGTTCCAGTAAGGAAAGTCTTCATTGGCTCTGGTGGTGCAGCCAATAGAGGAAGTTTAACTTTTCCTGAGGCGCAACACATTTCCATTGTTTCACCATTGAATTTCAAGGCCTTGCAATAGGGACAAATTTTAGACATTGTCCCGATTTGAACACATCTACTCAAGCTATAATCATCGACTGGGCTGTACCTGAACGCCAGGCGATAACTTACAGGTTGCTCTGATTCCTCGGCACACTTTCTTTTCTTACTTTCTCTATCAGCAGCAAGCCTGATTTCTTGCTGTTCTTGTGATTCCTCGGCACTTCTCTTTACTTTCTCTATCAGCAGCAAGCCTGATTTCTTGCTGTTCTTGTGATTCCTCGGCACGCCTTCTTTTTTCACTTTCTCTTTTAGCAGCAAGTCTGCTTTCGCGTTGCTCTGGTAGTTCCTCGGCACGCTTTCTGTTCTTTCTTTCTCTATCAGCCTCAAGCCTGTTTCCTTGCTGTTCTTTTGATTCCTTGGCACGCTTTCTGTTCTTTCTTTCTCTATCAGCCTCAAGCCTGTTTCCTTGCTGTTCTTTTGATTCCTCGGCACGCTTTTTTTTCTGACTTTCTCTATCAGCAGCAAGTTTTTTGGCATAGACTCTTTGAGCATCTTCATCGGCTTTTGCCATTGTAAGTTCATCAGTCATTTTAAACTTAAACATTAATAGATTTCTACGTGAACATATATGTCTTAAATATCATTAATGACGTCACCTTCATAGCAAAAATGACGACAACTAACTTCATGAATAAATATCTTTAATGACGTCACCGTCATAGCAAAAATAACGACAACTAACTTCATGACGTCAGTCGACACAGAAACATGACGTCACCTGACAGACGGACACACAGACAGACAACTTATTTTTATATATATAGATATGTTCTTAACTACGTAAAACTTGCGAATATACAACATTCTGTGCTGTCCCATTGTCTGTGCATATAAATAGATTGTCAGGTTTACCGACTCTTGAACATGCAACATATAATGGTCCATGGGAAAACAATCCGTATTCAGATCTATACCTCATGATTCTAATGATTGCCCTTGAGCTTTGTTGATGGCGATTGCTAATCGACCATTCCCGGTGTCGCCGTCGTCATTTATATATCCCCCTGTGCCCCCCGGCGTCCCCGTTGTAGTTTTGCCCCTGTGTCCCGGTCGTCATTTATATTCCTTGCTAATCGAACATTCTCTGTGTCCCCGTCGTCATTTATATATCCCCCTGTGCCCCCCGGCGTCCCCGTTGTAGTTGTGTCCCTGTGTCCCGGTCGTCATTTATATTCCCTGTGTCCCGGTCGTCATTTGTATCCCGGTCTGTATATACATTCGTTTTTGAAATGGTATATGACGAAATAAATTTTTGTATTTTTCCCCTTTTTTTCTTCTTTGTTTTTTTTTTGTTTTTATTTTTTTTTTAGTTTTTTTTAGTTTTTTTTCTTTTTAGTTTTTTTTTATTTTTATTATTTTTAGTTTTGTTTTTCTCCTTTATTTTTCATTTTTTTTCCTTTTTTTATTTTTTCCTTTTTTTATTTTTTTCTTTTTTATTTTTTTTAGTTTTTTAGCTTTTTTAGTTTTTTTTATTAGTTTTTAGTTTATTTCTTTTTAGTTTTTTTGTAGTTTTTCCTTAGTATATTGTAAAACACATTAATTTGGTTAATAATATACCATTTAAAACACCAAAATGAACATGCTGGAGTAGTCACTCGGTGAGAGAGGGTGTCAGAACGGAGAATGAAGGTCCCAGGTTCAAATCCTGGTTAGGCTAAAAAAGGTAAAAAACTAAACAAAAAACTGAAAAAACTAAAAAAAGGCAAAAACTACAAAAAAACTAAAAACTAATAAAAAAAAATAAAAAAGCTAAAAAACTAAAAAAAAATGAAAAAAGGTAAAAAAATAAAAAAACTAAAAACTAAAAAAAAGGAAAAAACTGAAAAATAGAAGAGAAAAAGAAAACTAATAAAATTAAGAATAAAAATAAAAAAAAATAAAAAAGATAAAAACTAAAAAAAAAGTAAAAAGAAAAAACGAAAAAAAACTAAAAAAGCTAAAAAAAAAAGGTAAAAACCAATAAAAAACTAAAAAGAAAAAAAGGAAAAAAACTAAAAAAAAAATTTCATCTAAATAACTAAAAAAAACTAAAAAAAGGTAAGAACTAAAAAAGAAAAAAAATAAATGACGACACTCAAAGAGAAAGCGACCGGGACAAAAAGAATGTTCGATTAGCAATCAACAAAGCACCGGGACACAGGGAGTATAAATGACAGGACATAAGTAAAAAAAAAACTAAAAAAACTAAAAAGAAGGTAAAAACTACGAAAAAACTAAAAAGAAAAAAAAACAAAAACTAATAAAAAAACTAAAAATCTAAAAATCTAAATAAACTAAAAAAGAAAAAAAAGAAAAAAGGAAAAAAATAAAGGAGAAAAACAAAACTAAAAAACGAATGTATATACAGACCGGGACACCAGGATACAAATGACGACCGGGACACAGGGAATATAAATGACCATACATAAGCCATAATGACCAGGACATAAGTAAAAAATATAAATGACGACCGGGACACAGGGACACAACTACAACGGGGACGCCGGGGGGCACAGGGGGATATAAATGACGATCAGGACACCGGGACAGGGAATGGTCGATTAGCAATCACCATCAACAAAGCTCAAGGGCAATCATTAGAATCATGAGGTATAGATCTGAATACGGATTGTTTTCCCATGGACCATTATATGTTGCATGTTCAAGAGTCGGTAAACCTGACAATCTATTTATATGCACAGACAATGGGACAGCAAAGAATGTTGTATATTCGCAAGTCTTACGTAGTTAAAAACATATATATAATATATCTATCTATATTCACAGGTGGAACATAGGGACACAACTACAATGGCGCGTAACTAATATGGCGCGTAACGACTTACGCGCGCGGGGGGGCTTGGGGGGGGGGGCGCGAAGCGCCCCCACCAACTAGGTGTTGGGGTCACCCCAACAGCTAGTATATATATATAGATAAGTTGTCTGTGTGTGTGTGTATGTATCGAGTGACGTCATGTTTGTGTGTCGACTGACGTCATGTTTGTCGACTGACGTCATTATAAGGATTGAGCTGTATGCGTCATGAAGTTGTTCGTCGACTGACGTCATGTTTGTCAACTGATGAAATTACACACCGGGACACCGGGACACAAATGACGACCGGGACACAGGGAATATAAATGACGACCAGGAACCTCAAAGAGAAATTACAGACTGGGACACCCGGACACAAATCACGACCGGGATACAGGGAATATAAATGACGACGGGGACATAGGGACACAACTACAACGGGGACGCCGGGGGCACAGGCGGGATATATAAATGACGACCGGGACAGAGGGATTGTTCAAATAGAAATTACAGACCGGGACACAAATGACGGCCGGGACATCGGGACACAGGGAATATAAATGACGACCGGGACACTCAAAGAGAAATTACAAACTGGGATACCGGGACACAAATGACGACCGGGACACAGGGAATATAAATGACGACCGGGACACAGGGACACATCATTAGAATAATGAGGTATAGATCTGAATACGGATTGTTTTTCCCATGGGCAATTATATGTTGCATGTTCAAGAGTCAGTAAACCTGACAATCTATTTATATGCACAGACAATGGGACAGCGAAGAATGTTGTATATTCGCATGTTTTACGTAGTTGAAAATATATATATATATATATATATATATATCTATCTCTATTCACAGGTGGGACACAGGGACACAACTACAATGGCGCGTAACTAATATGGCGCGTAAAAACTTACGCGCGCGGGGGGGCCTGGGGGGGGGCACGAAGCGCCCCACCAACTAGGTGTTGGTGGGGCGCTTCGTTCACCCCAACAGTTTTATAATAGAACCCCAGCTAGTTTTATAATAGAATTTTGAATTAATGACGAGGGCATTTCCAAAAAAGTTTAAAGTAGTTTATTAAAGATAGTCCTGTTTTATTACCTCAGTTTTATGCAGTTTTACGGGAAGCGATTTTAAGAATCCAATAAAAGAAATAGTCTTCTCGTGATGAAGCAATAGTAAATGTTACTGTAGCTTTTAATTCAGAGTATGGATTAAGTGAGCTATTGTCGTAGCTAATTTTGTTAGATAAACGTGCACCAAGACTACTAATATTTACATTCCTTTTCAGTTTAATTATATTTGAGCCTCCCCTCACAATGCCTGGATAGAGCCCTATGCCTAACACTAAGTTTACTGATTTTACTTGTTTTAAATTCTTTTTTTTTATTTCATTAAAAGTCCAGTCTATCCTCTCTTCTGAAGTAAAGACTATACCAGGAAAATACTTACTTCACTACGTTATAAATTCTATTTTAACTAAACCCAAGCCCCCCCCCCTAATGCTTCGATACAACCAAAAGTTATTTGTAATAATCAGCTTGTTCTATTGGTCTGCATTACTTTTGGACTTATTAATCATCAACAGTTGGCTCTTAATGGCAATCTGAGCAAAACAAATTAAACAAAAATATAATAATTATAAAAAAAGGAAAAAAAATTGTTTATAGCCTACGGTTATAACGAGCCATTAGGGTAAGAAGGCCTGGGACACATTTAAACTGGGAGGGATTCTGAAAATCTTACAAATATAAATTTTCTGAATAAAATAATGCATGTATTTTGTTATTTAAGTATGTAGTTCAGAACGAGGGATGAGCTGCGTTGTTTCTTGTTCTTTTTTTTCAAAAAACAATAAATAATGGATATCAGTGAAGCGTTTCATTTTTATAATGTTTTTATTTTCAATCCAGGGATGATGTGCGCCAAAGGGGTTGGGAAGTGTTTTATTTCAGACCTGGAATGGCTCTCCACGGCCCTATACAAATAAATCGCTGAAGTTGGTTTATTTTTTCAGTTGATGTTTTTAATCCTTTTTCTTAGATGATCTTAAAAAAAAAAAAAAAAAAAAAAAAAAAAAAAAACATTTAGACTGGGGATTCAATATGTCTGTTGCAATATATTCTCAGCATTATTTTTTTAATTGAATGGCACCAAAATAAATTGTAACATTTTTATATTTTAGGCAAAGGGCAAAGAATAAAAGCCCTTGTTAGTATTTTTCACTTAATACTAAACTTATTTACACATCTGGTTAAAAAGGCTACCTCATCCAAGTCACACATATTTCCCCATTTCCAACATACGAACGAGTTTTTATTGGTTTCAATGCCCATACTTCTGTAGCGCATTCGTCCGAATTGATTACAAGATCTTTGAGAGTCCCAGAAGATGAATCAGCCTCGAAGTCTGAAGACTAGAAATATAGCATATTATTGTGCGGCCGGTAAAACTTAGGGTTTACATGAACCATAATATCATTGATTATAATTTCAAAACATGAGATAATACAAACCCAACAGGAGGATCCCTTTAACTACTACTACTAATACTAACAACTCACTGCAGCACCAAGCCGCCTGAGGACAACACAGCTAAACACAGTCCACCTTCATCCCAATCCATTCAAAGCCTCTCTCTTTACACCCTCCCAGGAAGTTCCCATTTCTCTTAAATCTTTTCTTTCAACATTTCTTAGGGTCTTTGAGAAGTACTTCCCCTTCCAAAGAACAATACTAGTGCCTCATTTTTGCGTATGACAGAAAGAGTTAGCAACCCTTTGAGCCAACATAACGTGACATAGCCTAACGGTAGTAACGCTGAATTCGGTTGAATGCCAAGAGAGATTAAGAATCAACAATAATTTTTCTCTTCTGTTCATGTTATGCATGTAAACTAATGTTGCTTTGTCATTAAACATAGTCCTTCCTTAGATTTTCTAGAAAAAGGACGTGCGTGAACCAAACTGTCAGTTGCATGCATAACATTTGTGATATTGTTGATGGTTTCTAGGATCTGTTTTGGGACTAAAACAAGGAAGTATGAGATAACTATATTTTTCTAAAAAAAAAACTGCAATTTCTGGTAGAGACTCTACATCTACAAGCTTTTGTCACTTGTTGGTTATAGTATCTATAAAAACGGTTCAGCAAATTTCTTAAGCGAAATACATAATCATCATAATTTGTATCATTTTAAAGTCTGAAGACTAGAAATATAACGTATTATTGTGCGGTCGGTAAAACTTAGGCTTTACATGAACCATAATATCATACATTATAATTTCAAAAACGTAAGATAACACAAACCCAACAGGAGGATCCCTTTTACTACTACTACTAATACTAACAACTCACTGCAGCACCAAGCCGCCTGAGGACAACATAGCTAAACACGGTCCAACTTCATCCCAATCCATTCAAAGCCTCTCTCTTTACACCCTCCCAGGAAGTTCCCATTTCCTATAAATCTTTTCTTTCGACATTTCTTAAGATCTGTGAGATGTACTTCCTCCTCCAAAGAACAATACTAGTGCCACATTTTTGCGTATGACAGAAAGAGTTAGCATTCCTTTAAGCCAACATAACGTGACATAGCCTAATGGTAGCAACGCTGAATCCGGCTGAATGCCAAGAGAGATTAAAAATCAACAACAATTTTTCTCTTCTGTTCATGTTATGCAAGTAAACTCATGTTGTTTTGTCATTAAACACAGTCCTTCCTTAGATTTTATAGAAAAAAGGACCTGCGTGAACCAAACTGTCAGGTGCAAGCATAACATTGGTGATAATGTTGATGATTTCTAGGATCTTTTTGGGGACAAAAATAAGGAAGTATGAGATAACTATAGTTTTCTAAAAAAAAAAACTGCAATTTTTGGTAGTGACTCTACATCCACTAGTTTTTGTCACTTGTTGGTTATAGTATCTATAAAAATGGTTCAGCCAATTTCTTAAGTGAAATACATAATCATCATAATTTTTATCTTCTTAATCATTGTAAAATGTTTGAAGGGTCATGAGCTTAAATCTCTGTAGGGATATTTTAGCATTTTGGTGTTCGTGAGAGACAGAGAGGGAAGAGAGACAAAAAGAGAGGGATAGAGACAGAGAGAAAATAACATTAAGTAAAGAATCAGAATTGCAAGTTCATAGTATTTTAGCATCTTTGTTAATCACAACAGCAAAGTAGACGCTTAAAGTAGTAGATACTTAAATTTTTATATTAACTAAGACCAGTTATTTTGACAAAAAAAAGAGCCAGGGTTGACGAATTCTTCAGCCACTAAATTCTCTTTCATGCATACGCCGTACAAAATTCTAACGTAAAAACTGGGCTTACCTTAAATTCACAGGATTTGATGGTAAGCGAATGTTGGGAGTTTGCCTTGATATAACACATCAGTAAAAACTCTTGATGAAGGAAGACTTTACTTAATGGCTGAAAACCAATAGTCTTGTTTTCAGATACAGCTTTAAACGCATCAACTACCTGCATTGACGTGGAGTAACTAGAGACAGATGGACATGAAAGGGTTATGTTTCCCCTCTTTATAGCAATAGTATATACAACCTTAAAAGAAAATTGTATTCTTAATAGGATAAATATTTTATGGATCAAGAGATCAATATGGACACGGAAAGCCGGGAAATATCAATAATTGATACTAAAGTCAGGCATTTTTCTACATATAGTGCATATAACCTGATGGTAGCATTGCATTGTCTCTCTATTCCAAACATTATATGTAACGGTAACTGAATGACTTGATCCATAGCCAAGCACAACAAATCTGTGAAAACTGAACCATAACAGCACACTTACGCCACCTAAAGACTAGAGGATCATTTGCGATTTTGACGTGAAAATTCAGTGTAGTTTTTGTTTGATTAGGTGTTAATACCACTAGCTACTAACTATTTTTCTATGAAAGATTTTTTATTATATAATTAATGCTAAAATATAATGACAAGTATAGTAATAATAAGTAATGTAGTTCTATCACGTAACTCCTATCTTTCCCTAGAGAACGTCTCAATCCGAAGTGTGATATTCAAAACCAGTTATGTATAAATTAGAATTACTTATTGCACAATCGGACCCGTATTCAATTATATTTTATACTCAACTCCTACTTGAGTTTTCGGCATTGCTGAAATATAAGTATTGTCCATTTATTAGTGCTAAATTTTGTTCAAATAGATCTTTACACTGTTCTTATGGTTGATGGTACTATAAGCTATATTGTTGGTTCCTTCGACGATGCTTCAATGAAGAAGCCAAAAAAGAAACTACGGACTAATTTTTACCAAAAGAAAGAGTGCCTGGATCAAGGGGCAAAGATGCTTTAAGCCGCTATGTAATGGGCCTCCCTGACCTTACTCGTAATTGTAACTCACGTAACTTGGAGAAACAAGCCCATGTAATTGTTCAACAACGAAAGTCCCTTGTTTTCCGGCTTTCACTTATTCAGAAAACTAAGACTAATTCAATATTATCCGCTTTTTGATTAATCATGGAGTTACTACTTATTATTTATAATTCGTCTTTTGTCAATGTTAAATTCTAGTCATCATGACAATGACAAAACTACAGTCAGCACTTCCTAGTACGTTGTTATCTTCTGATTTGACTAATCGTCAAATCAGAAATATCCTGTTATAAAATACAAAGCCTTGAAGTTATCATTGAGGCTAAGCCTTGGTGTAATCAGCTTCTTGCCAAGGGAGACGAATTTGCAGCTAGTAACTATGGCGCTTTGCCTAGGACTATGGAAGCTGAGAAACAAAATTTAACAAAATATAGTTATGGAACTGTTGAAGGCAATACTAGGGATAATGACGAAATTGTTTTGCTTTTACAAAATAGTGTAATTCAGGCAAGGCAAACGAATCATACAGTTAGCTTACGTTTGTTTATGATTCTTCTCTTGTTACTTCGATGTGATTTGAACTGAAAATCAAACTAATTACAAGATCATTCCAGCATTTGTCTTTTCAACTCCAAAAGTTGTTGCAAGTAAACACAGGCGAACTATCAGTTGGTGACTCAATTGGCCTCGATTAATTTGTGTTGCTTAAATATTAGTAGCATAGAAAATAATGTCCATAAATTTATCAAATACTTACTGCTTTTGATATTTTACTTATCCAGCAACAGCTTAATCATCTAATTGATTTTTGAATAGTAACCGAAATCGTAAGATATTACCACTACAAAACCAGAGGAAAACAATCTGGCGGCCTTCTAAAGCCCCAAGCCATCTTTTGGCCAATCTGATTCGCTAGAGATCGAGTGATTTTGTTTTTGCTGCTCTATTCGATGAAATTGTTATTATACAATGCTAATTTTCCGCATGATGTTAGAAATCTTTATTGTTTAAGCAAGTATTATACAAGATGTCTCATTTTCAAATTCTTGTTTTGGAAATGCACTACCCATAATCTTAGTTGGCAGCTGATTGGGGAACTCAGCTGTGTTATTCTAAATGACGCACTCCAACATACCATCCTATTTAATTCGTTACCATTTGAATTTCGTATGATTGAAAAGGATAGCCCTTAAAAATAAATTGATAGCAGCTGGGATTATTGCATTAGTACCAGATTAAATAATCACTGACTTAAAGGTAGTGACGAGGGTAACGAGCATCTAGATCGTCATTAGTTTCAATTTATGCTCGAGATCAGTCTTGGGCTAAATACCTAGTTGAAACAGCCCCTCCACAGCCTGAAGCCTGTCTTTTTAGGTCTTGCTATACTGTAAAAAGAGTTTCAGAATTTCTTGAGCAGCATAATTGCAAATATTTTTGCTTCTATTTCAGTTCTGTGTTCTATTACATAGAGAGATTCCTCTGTAATTTATGCACTCTGCCTTATTCCTTTTTTGACGACAGGGATGATTACAGGCCATCTCAATTCCATTGGTACATATTCTTTATCTCGAACTTCGCACATCATCCGGCACAGCTCCTGGATGGTTGAGAGGAAGACATCGGTATATTTCAAGCGGTACTGAGTCTATTAGTTCTTCAGGAGTAGCATGATCTCACGAGTTTCACCAATCGTCGGTGGATCCAATAGATGTAAGAGTTTACCATTTGATGATCACGATAGTTGATGACCGTGACCCAGATTTGAGTGCAACAGGAGTAAGCCATTTCAGATATTGTAAGCGTAACTTATATCTGTCACAATTCGCTAAAATTTACTTCACTGTTAAAAACAAAGGTGAATTTAATATTCTCAAAAGACTGATAGGTCAAATATAAGTTCATTCCAAATGTTTGTAACTCATTGGCCATTTTCCTCCATAGTCCAGGCTAGTGTATTATTATTACTTTTGTTGAGCTTTTTACATTTTTTTCTTTTTATTTTTTGCTCTACTAGAATGTTTCCACTTTTAGCAGGTAATACACATGTTACAGTAGTAATAGACACGGCCCTTTAATAACAAGATAATGCATAAATGTTTTTGCAATTTTAGGTTGATACTTCAGCTTCATGATGAAAAAAGGAACTTCATGAAGGGAATTAGTAATGTTGGTTTTTCTTTACAGTCAAGTAATTTGCATAATTAGAACAATTTACATGGCTTACATGTATATATATATATATATATATATATATATATATATATATATATATATATATATATATATATATATATATAACAGGAGAGATTAAATGAAGAAAAATCTAGATACAATTTATTGGTAAGATTTATGGCTAATTTACCTTAACGTTCACAGTAACATTACCAGCCATAGCAGACTCAACGAAAATTTGCGATATGCTTTTGGAATTAGCCTTCAGTATAGGAATCTTCACAGTTATTTCTTTCATAGACGAGGAATCTTCAATAGACGACAAGGACGAGGCAACTGAAAAACAGAAAGTTTTAAAAGATTTGGATACAAAACGTAGAGTCAAGAGTTGTGATGACTTACATCCACGACATTTATAACATGTTATCTATGTGGTTCAGCCGTAACTTACCATTTTATTTAAATAAAGTTTACAAAGAGAAGAATATTTTTAGGTTTAAAGACATGACTTGAAATAGAATTTTAACTTCACATAATGGGATGAGGATAAGGGATCAACCTCACATTCAGGCTGCCCAACAGACCCCTTGGGACTAATAGTCTTAAGATCCAAAAGCAACCTTTTTACTAATCTACTTCCTGCTGGTTAAAGAATGATTATAAAGTTTACTTGAAAAAGGATTCGGATATCGGTTAGAACACAATATCTTCCCAGACGGCAAAGTTCAGTTCAATCCATCTTGGAAACTTAGAAATACGTAACAATAAAACTTGAGATTCTCAAAAAAGTTTTTGAGGGTTAAAGTCGTTTTTGCGTCAGGGTTAACAAAACCAGAACAAACAAAAATCCCATTCTCAATTTACAGTAACAGCAGTAATATCAATTTATTGCCAGGAACTAACATTGAAGTGTATTACTCTGTTTTTTTTTTTTTTTGTTTTTTTTAATGCTATCAAAGACTTTGACAGTGCTGATACAGGACTTACTTCTAACATAGTGCCCAACTGGCTGTTTCTCAAGATGAGGAGATACAAACAGCTCGATTGCCTCAATATCAGCTGATTCATTGTTAATACAGTAAATAGTAACAGGATACCAATCTTTACTAAGGGCAGGCTGGTCGTGATTGAATTCTAATGTTACTTTAGCCTTCCTGGGTCTTATTTCTACAGTTGGTTGTGGCATCCCTTCTCCAACATAATATGCATTCCATGGTCGCCTGAAAAAAAACGCAACTGAAAGAAAACAGCATCAAGAAAGTACTTCAGCCCGAAGGGTAAAAGCAAAATTTAAAGAAATCCCTACAATCATTTTTTTGTTATCATCACTATTATGGCGAGATGTAAATGTGTTCCCAATTTCAAGATTCTCTCCGTTGGGGATTAATGTTTTTTTTTTTGCTGTATTAAGTTGACTAAATAAAACAGATGAGGCATAAAGTCAAACTTCTGGTTTTGATTTCTGTGGACTTTGATGATCCAATCTGCACCTGCTAAGAAATGTAAGTGAAAACATTCATCAAAATTTCACTGTTATCCCAAACTTCATTTCCAACTACATGAGCCCTGCTCTCAGTTGGGGATTATTTTTTTTTTGCTGTATTGAGTTGACTAAATAAAACTCGTGAACCATAAACCCAAACCGTCTGGTTTGAATTTCTGCAGATTTTGATGGAGCAATTTACTGCATCTGCTTAAGAAAGGTAAGTAAAGACATTAATCCAAATTTCACTGTGATCACAAACTTCATATCCAACTACATGAGCCCTGCTCTCCGTTGGGGATTATTTTTATTTTTGCTGTATTGAGTTGAATAAATAAAACTCGTGAAGCATAAATCCAAACTTCCGGTTTGGATTTCAGCAAATTTTGATGAACCAATTTACTGCATCTGCTTAAGAAACATACGATTACCTTAAGAGCTAAAAACTTTAACAGCCTTAGTAAAAACATAGCTAAGCTAAATAAAAAGTTCTGTTAGTTTTTTTGCTAGGAATTGCTTGCTTGACAGGAGGTTCTCTGTGGGTTAAAAAAAGAAAAGAAAAAACAAGAGGCAAGAGCTCACATGGCACTTGTGATGAGGTTGGAAGACCCAAGAGCTCATATTGCACTTGTGACGAGGTCGGAACCTAAAATTCGACACGGTAATAGAGTTATCGATTTTGCTTCTCTTTGTTTATTGGCAATTATTACAAATATAAACTTGCAAATAGTGTTCCTCAGTCTCTTCTTGTTCGGTATTGTAACGCCTGTCCCACCAAGCTTCATCCTAATCTCTCCACTCTAAGCGCTTCCCAAGATTTCCAGTTTCCAAATCCAACCCCCCCCCCTCCCCCAAATTTCACAGGATCCGGTCTGTATTTAAAATAAGAGCTCTGAGACACGAGGCCCTTCTAAATATAAAATTTCATTAAGATACAATAACCCGTCCGTAAGTTAAAAATACCTCATTTTTTCTAATTTTTCCGAATTAACCGTCCTTCCACTCCCCCCCCCCCAGATGGTCAAATCGAGGAAACGACTATTTCTAATTTAATCTGGTCCGGTCCCTGATACGCCTGACAACTTTCAGCGATCGCTATATTGATCACGTATATAGTTTCGGAACTTCTTCATATAAAAATTGGGTTGGTTCGGGATTCGAATCCGAGACCTCTCACAACCTAAGCGGGAATCATACCCCTAGACCAGCAGGCCACAATTAAGAAGAACAATCATTTGCTTTATTAGCAAATAAAATTCTTCTCAACTATCTTGTTCGCTCACTCCCCCCCCCCCCCTAAAGATGGTCAAATCGGGAAAGAGACTATATATAATTTAATCTGGTCAGGTCCCTGATACGCCTGCCAACTTTCATTGTCCTAGCTTATCTAGAAGTGCCCGAACTAGAAAAACTGGTGCCGACAGACAGACAGACGGACAGAAATTGCGATCGCTATATGTCACTTGATAAACAACAAGTGCCATAAAAAGAAAAAAAAGAAAGAAAAATATGAGGTTCTCTGAGTCAGACCAGCAACAAATCTGTGCGAGAAGAATCATTGCCAGGCTTGTGGAAGAAATGCTATATATGCGTTCGAAAATTCACGTGAGTCACGAGACTGTGAAATTTTCAGGAAATACTGTAGCTAAAAGAGTTCCTTTCTCTACACAGATGGTATATAATACCGGGTATAGGAATGGGAAATGATTTTATTTGATAGGGTAGTCACCATAATTCTTAAATTATGGTATTACTATTAAATTAACGGAATTACTAAGCTGCAGGTTCCTTATGAGAAGATGGCCGTACTGTTGGCTTAATGCTGTTCATGATTCAAGTAAGCTAGTAGAAAAACTTTTATTTATTCAAAGTAAATAAATTTGAAATTTTATCGGGAAGGGTAAATACCTTTCTAAAGTAAGCTTAATTTAATTAAGAGAGCTTGTATAAGAGCTCGATTAGTAGTCTGGAAATTTTTTTAACTGAATACATTAAATAAACCTATACAAATTTGACTGAAACCGCTCTAGAGGCAACAGTCCCTCTTGAGTAAGAATTAGGAATCTATCAGGATGTTGTGGAATTACTTTTAACCAATTGTAACTGAGAAAAAAGACTCATTTCAAAACATGGTAAAAATTCCAAATAAATTTCTTATGGAAAAAATCTGAATTTTTTACGGCTAATAACGAAAGCTTGGACTGGTCACGTAAAACTGTGACAGTCATGGGTGAACTATCCAAAAGACAGCTTTTATGTTGTGACATCCCAAAGCTTTCATTTTCAGTCTTGAAATTTTTAATTTTTCTTGGTAACAAGAAACCACTTTTTAGGTTTTAGTGATTTTAAGATAAACCCTTTAATTTTTTCCAAATTTAATATATTTTGGAAAGAAAATTATTAAAAAAAAGTTCTCTTAAATACATTTTCATCTGACTCTCTTAAGTCTTTGATGATTTTATCATCATTTTTCACCTGCGATGGTCTCGATCCTGTATTTCTGCATTACTCCAAAAATCGTCTAATCTGGTCGATTTCTAGTAAAGCCTCATTATTATACGGCTTCTTACCGTTGATTTCAGGAGTTCAGCTTTTCTACCCAAGTCCAGGAAAAGTATTTCACTCTACTCAGTCCTCTTACTAGAGCTTTCGTCCTTCACATAGTTGGGTCTCACTTTGTTCAGGAGCGTGTTTGGACCGATTTTATTCAAGGATTGACTATTGACAGAAACGCTTACAGATACGCATACATATCTATTCACTATACTAAAGTTTAATATTCTTGTTATTTCTTTTCGCGAAAGTTTAATACTATAGTTCCGAATAAAATACATGAAAATGATTATACTATTGTAAATTGTTAAAATTTGACCCTCCCATTTCCACTCAAAATACTGCTATTTTAAAGCATTTCTAATGGTTATTTACTTTTCTCCCGAAACTTCTTCACAACAACTCTACTATTATACTGTATTTTGAGATTCTCCTAATCACTTTGAACATTTCAATGTATTCTTGATGGTAAAAATTCCACCTTTTGAGAGAGTTATATATTTTCCAACTTTACCTGTGACATGGTCGCAGAAACACCATGTTGGTCCATGTTGGCTGTCTTTCAATGAAACGAAGCAAAATGATGAGCATGGGATTCAAATATGAAATGAAGTAAGTAATACGTTTTACTATGTCATGATACGCCACCTGGCGGCTCAAAAATACTGTGAAGAGAAGCGGTAAAAAACATTTATTTTCGAAAAAGAACGATTGTAAGGTTTCTAGTGGCTTGTTAGGTTAAAAAACGTGCTAAATTTGACTGCTTTCTCATCTAGACATTACCTTCTGAGCCATCAACAGCCTAAGAAAAGTCTCGCATATTCACAGGACAGCCATAATTTTTGGTGCTGTTGATTAAAAACAAATATTTGAAACAGGTGAAAGATAAATTACCATAAACATACAGTTGTGACTCTTTATTAGCATTCACTCAGATATTAAAAATCGTAAAAAAACTGTCAATATTTTAGAGCACACTGCCTTTCGAATTACGATTAAAAAAAATGAAAATACAGAAAAATGGGCATAATAGTTCATAGGGTAGTAGAGAAATTACTAAAGCCTTTTTTATACGAATAATAATGAAAATGAGGACTTTCATTATTATTGGTATAGAAACTTTTTGTAATTTTTCCAGTGAAACGTTACACCAAACGTTTTCCTGTCATTTTAGTTGTAGAGAGATAGACGTACATGGAAAACCTAATCACAATATTCATCGTCTAATATACCCACGTTGGTGCCTGTAAGTATGTGTTTTTAGGATCTTTTCCACGTTTGCAAGTAATATCTCAGAAACCTATTTTCGCAAACCCAAAACCAGAGACACATTTAGAGTTAAAAAGAGGCAAATCTTCAAGCGCTATCGAAGCTCTTGAGAACGTTTACAACATAAATAACTCAAAAGTTTCAGCAAGTGTTCAAGTTTGTGTGTGCATTTTTCTCCGTGCCGGCTCTAGTCTCTTCCGGTCAAGTTTTGAATGCCTCCCACCAAAGAAAAAGCATTCCTTCACACTGAAAATTAAGGGTAAAGCGATTAATACATATCCATACCAGAAAAGACCTTGTTTTGTGATGTTTTCTGGAAGAAATTCTGCTGAAACAATTATTTCCTCAAGTCTTGAGCAATCCATAAAAGAGCCCACCACCTTCATGTAGCTTTAAGAGAGTTTCGAGAACTCTTATGGATGAGGCTGTTACTGCTTCCAGACTTATTTCTGGGTTTATAGATACAAAAAAAAAAAAATAATCCATACAATTATTGTGGTGCCTCACATCCTTAGCGGACATTTTTTTTATGAAAATTTTTGTTGATTTTGATGGGATAGAGGTAATTGGCGATACTCGTTACTGATTTATTCTGTTTTCTATGCATTTTTTCTTGGTAACTGAAATCGAGACAGCGACTTTCTATTTGTTCCACCGATCAAGTACAACTTAAAAGTCATAGTTCTAATCCATACATACTCTTGTGTTGGACAGATTTGGTTCTTATTTTATGGAGCTCACGAAATTTTGAACACTAGATTACTGGTTTTGATGTTCATTGTAATTAGTAAAATCCTTTCTACATGTTTCGTGTTCCTAAGTATTGATTACCGGCAAAACAAAAACTTGGCCAAACTGTGATACTGCTCGTCTCGTCGTTCCACTACAGGTTGCTTAAATTTTTCTTGATCAATCTTAACTAAATATTCTTTTCATTTTGGATACAACAGACACTTCAAAAGTTAACGAGGTGGTTTCAGCCAGTAATTTTCAAAAGGAACAATGGCCACTTCACACTCTACGCACAAACATTTTAAATTGTCTTGGTTAATACTCTGAGATTGCAAAATTTCTATGCGTTGTATTTAAATATAAATAAAAAAGCTCCGGTCTGAAGGACGAAATGTAAGCATCTTCCGGATGCGGAGTGGGCTTAAAGTATAGCCCATATGGGCATCGTAAGGATACACCAGAAAAGCCTGCGTCAGCTCTGTGTTTGGTAATTTTATATTATGCAACAGTCATATGGCTGTTAGAGCACATATTCCATTTGGTAGAAGTTGATAAGGCTCGCATTATAAGATCAATAGATTAAGGTCAAAGTTTTACATTATGAATAAAACATAAGAAAATTAACTTCTGCGGGCTTACAACAGAATAGAAGCTAATCTGCAACAATTTGATTTTTTTGGTTCTTTAAAAAAATAAAAGACAGATTTTACAACGTTTATTAAGGCTACTAAAAGTTCTTAAAAAAGAAACCACTCAGGAAATAGCGAAACTATAAAGAAACGACACGTATTGTTTATTGTTTTTGTTCCTGGTAGAGGTTTAGATTTCATAAAAAAAAAATTGTCTGATTCACCAAAATGCGACCTTCGGTTTGAGGAGATAAAATTTGCATGTTAAATAAGGTCCTTTCCGAGAAAAGGACACTTTCTGGGAGTATTTCAAGATTCTGTATCAATTTCTTTTCGTTTTTTAGCTTACTAAACAACAAATGCATGTCTATGGTAATTTGTCATTCAACTGTTTCAAGTTTTTTTATTTTATTTGTTTTTAATCACCATCTCCAGAAATTAGGACTCTCCTACTCATCTGTGAAAATGTGATGCATTTCTGCACCTTGTTAGTGGCTTAGAGATAATGTCTTTTTGAAAGACCAGTTCAATTAAGCGCGTAATCGTGTCAAACAAAACACAAGAGAGCATCACAATCACATCTTTTTTCACAAATTTAATCGTTTTTGCCACTTCTTTTTACGGTATTTTGAGGCACCAGAAGGCGCATCATGACGTAGCAACGTGCTTTAGATATCAAATTACTTTCTTCATTTCATATCTGAATCTTATGCTTATAATTGCACGTCGTTTCTGTGAAAACATTCAATATGTATCATTACGATGTTCCTATGACCAATCCCTCAAAAAAAAAAATTCACAATTAAATACAAATACAAATGTTCAAAATAAATAGGAGAATTTCAAAATCAAATAAAAAAGTAGTGTCTTGAAGAGATTTCGAGAAAAAAGAAAAGACTCCCTATAAATATTTGAAAATGCAATATTTCTTGGAGTTAGAGACTCCTAACTTGTGCTACACTTACCTTAGCGTAAAAAAAAAAAAAAAAAAAAAAAAAAAAAAACAGATACAGCAAAATATAAACATCGTTGAAATTAAGAATATATACAATTCGTTATAATCGCTTTCAATTTCAGAGGTTCCAAAAATATACTTTACAACCTGTCCTTGGGCCAATGTCGGGCTTAAAATTCAACCTGTTCTACATGGTTACGAGCCAGGGCGCCTTAATATTCTGAATCAGCGCAATCGTTTACCCTAAGACCACTCTCAAACCAATTACAACATATATGTGCAACTTCCTGAAAAATACAAGCCTGGGGATCAAAAACTATTTGGATCCTACGGTAGCACTGAGGAATGATCTCTGCTTGGGGGTCGGGGTTTGATCTCACCTTCCAAAGGCCCGGTGGGAAAGGGGTCCGTCAGTTAACTAAATTCCCACAAAACACCGATGGATGCCCTAAGCGCCACAAATGGCCGAAAAGAAGCTATTTATATATATATATATATATATATATATATATATATATATATATATATATATATATATATATATATATATATATATATATATATATATATATATATATATATATATATATATATATATATATATATATATATATATATATATATATATATATATATATATATATATATATAAAAATATATATATATATATATTTTTTTCTTTTCATTATCACTGAAGGACAGTTTTGGACGTTTTGAATGGATTGCACTTTGTTTGTCTTTCCATTCAGAGCTTTTGCATAGCTTTGTGCAAACCAGCTTGGAATAAACCTAATAACCTTCATTCCAAGTCTTCTGCGATATTGTAAGCAGCTCCAAGTTAGGCACGACCTTAGATTACAGAGATAAAACTTGGAACCTCCGAAGATATAGATGATAAGCGATATCAGGGACCAAATACCATTTCTAGCCTTCTAACAGCGACAAAATTGTTCAATAAGGACACGGTTTTTCACTTAAGTTAACATCTCTAATTGAATTCTCTTTTCTTGATTTCAGGAAATTAGGCAGCAAACAGGTTAATAGCAAAGACCTACAAAGATTTTACAGACAAAATGCATACCTTGGGGCATTTAGCTCAGGGCTAATTTTCAAGAGGCTAAATTCTTCAGCTTGGAAACCTTCACTATGAAAAAGAACATAGCGACCACTCAAGTTTCCCATAAACGTAGATACAGAAAGAATCTATAAGAAAAAGGAATGTAACTCACACATCTATACGGTTATAAAATTTAATTGAACTGAAATACAGCAGAGCTATTCGCGACCCTCGTACCCACACTTTAGATGTGAAATCAGAGGTAACATTTAATCTAGAAGTTCTTCACGTCCAATCACTTTTCCAAGATGCATCAAATGGCACATACAAAAATCTTCAAAACTGAAAAATCTTCAAAAACTGAGGCAACACTAAAGTGCTGCCTAAGTAAATAGCCATTTTTGGCTATTAATAATAAGTAACGATCTGTTACTTATTAGTCGGTCTAAAGTTGGTTTGGCACAGAGTGTTAACAAGGCAAGTTCCTCTTTCGAAAAAATGGGTTTATCTTTAAATATAACTAAATGTGAATATTCGTCGTTTAATGGTCAGGTATGTGGGACTTAAATTGCCTTTTTTTTTGTTGCTCTCCGTATTCCTAGTCGCAGGTGGCTCTGAGGAAGAAAACTGCGTCTGACATTAAAGATAAATAAAAAAAATAGGTTAGGCTAAAATAGTTGCAAATCATGGTTGTAGGTCTTTTTGTGTCAGGTCTTAACTCTTTGCTTCGAGAAAGTGATCTGAAGTCAAAGCCCCATTTATTATTTCCGGTATCGTAAGTATTCTATTTATTTACTATGTTCTTACCGTCATAAAAACTTATTAGTTCGGTGTAATGCAACTGATATTATGCACACTCTACACTATCATCACTACGAGCTTACTTCTGAAGCGTGCTTAAGACTGAGACCTCATTTCATTTTCTTTTTTGCTCCACTTTTTTTCATTGTATTGGGGTTACAAATTAACATAAACACAAGTCCTCAATGTATTTTTGTTTAGTTTTTCTTCCCCTGCCACTTTGTATGTAAAAGATGGTCGTAGAAACTTGGGAAGGGCTTAATTCAATGGGAAATTTAATGATATACTGCCTTTTAAAGAGTCAGAAGGGATTGGAGGGCAGCCTATAGGGACGTTTTCAGATACCCGCAGCCACGTAGTCCCCGAGACATTCAATCAAAAATTTGAGATAGTAATTTTTGATAGTAATTTGATAGTTGAGTTGGTGACACCATGTGCTATCCCCTGCCTAGCTTGTCATTTTTGGGGATTATTAAGGTGGGCGACTGGATTTTTTTTTTAATTTTGTTTATATTTTTTGTGTTGGTATTTTTTCCTCCCCTGTTCTTTCCCGGCCATGGAGCCTTATGAGGGAGATTGTCCCCCAAAGCAGTTTTTTTATGAAATTTATTGTTAAATAAAGAACTCAGAATTCAGTAGTTTTTTCCCCAGCCACTGTATATGGAAGCGATAGTCACAGAAGGGATAGCTTCATTCGATTTAAAATTGAATGATCTAGTGCCTTTTAAAGAGTCGAAAGTGATTGAAGGGCAGCCTCTTGCGCCATTTTTAGATATCCGCGGCCGCGTAACCCCTGGACATTCAATCAAAAATTTGAGACAATAATTTTGTTCAAAAGAGTCAAAAGATTCAACAGATATGTCACCAAACATTACGGGACCACGTAGCCCCTGTGGAGGTGTCGTAAACAATGTCAATTACCAATTGTTTTAAACATGGGCTGAAAAATGAATAAGGGGAACTTGTTCCATGTCGGGTGTTAGATTGGCTTGAAACTTTCAGGGATGTTCTCTGGGTTAAAAGGATAAAATATTTTTTGAGATGGCAGCGAGGGTAGGAAGCCCGGGAATAAGCCAAGAGAATTTTTGTCCCTTATCAGTTTAAAACTTACAACTCAAAGTCCTCGGGTCACGAGAAAATTATTGTCAACAAAATTCCCGTGTATACACCCCACACCCCACAATAAATGGGGCCTAAAGAAGGCCAAAAAACTTTTCCTTTTCCCATGAAACGTATATCGTGAAGTTCTTGGGTTAAGGGGACCCCATTATATGATGATAAACAGAAAAAAAGTTGGTTCCGAAAAGAGAGTAAAAAACTTAATTTCTCTTGCCCCATCTCATGGAAGGGTAATTATGGGAACTAGGGAGGGAGCTCATTCAAGTAAAAATTCGAGGCTACAATGGAATTCCAAAAAGTGTTTTGAGAGCAATCTGTCTCCATTGCCCTTATCTGCTGCCCAGACCTCCAGTAAGTCCCGTGATGTTGAACCCAAATTTTGAGATGGTGCTTTTGTTCAGACATTTTGAGAGGTCTGATAAGGATGCCTCCAGAGCTAAGATAACCTCAACAGCCCAGGGCCAATGGAGAAAAATTATGGGATCGTTTGCTAGAACAAGATTTCCATAGTTGCACAAAGGTATAATCAAGAAGCCACGTTGGCACCTGAGTAAATAAAAGGACGCTACCTATATGCACTCGACTTTTCAAAGTATCAGCAACTACTCGGGAATGTCTAAGGGATTAAGTTGAAATCTTCAGGCAGTGTTAGAAGGGGTCAAGTGGATCTCAAATTTTTGAGAAATTTTTCAAACTTTGAGAGGGACAGGGGTAGATCAATACAGTATGTTTTTCTAGGTCCTCGAAATAGCATATCTGAAACATCTCGGCAACACCTAGGGGAAAAACGTTTATCCTTTACCTTTTCCCCATGAAGAGTACCTTTTCCCCAGGTACTACTGGGGAAAAGGGAAGAAAGTAAAGGAATGGGATAGGATGAGTAAGGGGACTTCAAATCTTCTGTCGGGAGGTATCGGGATGTGCTGAAATGTTTTGTCATGGGGTAAAATGTTTTGGTACTTTAAGCCCCTATGGGACTTGTAATCTTGCATAGTTAGGCAGCAAGGTAAGTCAAAAGACGCTGCTAGGTATGTGCTGCTAGGTTATCAGAATGGCATATCAGCAATATCTTAGGAACCGGTTGGGGCATCAAGTTAGAACTTCCAGGAGGAAGTGTTGAGAGGGAAGGGGCAAGTTAATCATAATTTTTGACTTGGGGGGGAGCAAACCTTAATTTTGACTTGGTGGTGGGAGAAGAGTTAAATCAAAAAGATACCGTGTCCATGCGTATCCATGCCATTGGAATAGCATATTTGCCATATTTTTTGGAAACAGATTGGGTGATGAAGTTGAAACTTTTAGGTACTGTTGGGGAAAGAATGGGGAGAAGATGGAGCAAGGGGACTTCAAATTGTGTGCTAGGAGGGAGGAGAAGGGGTTAAACATTTTTTTTCTCGATCCACAAAACGTTTTAACTCTGAGCCCGTTAGGATTGATAAGCTGCACAGTTATGCAGCTAAGTAAATCAAAAGGGACATCTGACGGCACATCTGCAACATCTCGGGAATGAATTTGGGTATCAAGTTGAGACTTCCAGGGAGTGTTGGGGGGCAGTCAAGTTAACAATGAGCAATAGCTTGGGTGAGAGGGTAGAGATAAATCATAAGAGACTATATGCACCCAAGTTATCAAAGTCCAATATGTGCAATATATCGGGAACAGCTAAGGGGATGCAGTTAAAACTTTTAGATGCTGTAATAGAGAGAAGAGGGAGGGGCTAGGGGACTTCACATTTTGTAATGTGGGGATGGGCTTAATATGTTTTGTCTCCGGTCAACCAAACGTTTTCGCGTTATAGACTACTATAGGACTTCCATAGCCTATCCATGGTGAAGTAGCGTAGTAAATCAAAACATTATTTGTTGTGTCAGGTTATCAAAATATTGTATCTGCACTACTTTATTGAAGCTCAAGCTGAAAAAGACCAAGCTGAAACTTTTAAGATTTTTGGCGCAGGATTGGCGGCATTTATACAATAAATTTTAATCTTAAGGAAGGGGGACAGGAAGGGACAAACATATCTTGTCTCAAATCAATCCAAAATCGTTAGCACTTTAAGCCCCAACAGTAATAAAATCTAACCACGGTGAAGTAGCAATATAGATGGAAAGACACTGAATTTACCAAGGTTAACAAAATAGGGAATCTGAAATGCTTAAAGAACAGCTTGTGAGACCGAGTTGAAAATTCCACGGGGTAACTCAGGGTCCAGTGGACCTCACGTTTGGACTTGAGGAGGGAGAAGAAGTAAGCCTAGATCAAAATAGCAAATTTCCAGTAGCTCGGGGTTGGCTTGGGAGATACAGCTTAAAATTTCAGGTATTGCGGGGAGGGGCCAAGGGGACTTCAAATTCTTTGTCAGGGGGGGGGGGGGGGATTATAATTGTTGTCTCCAATCCATGTATACGTCCCTATTTAGAATCTCTCAAGAGAATTAAAATTCTTTCGCGTCTAAGTAGCGAGGTAAATCCATAGACACTATGTGGTATGATGCTGAAATATTAGCGGATCTTCAATATTTCTGGATTGACCTGGGGTATTAAGTTGAAACTTTCAGTGAAAGCTAGGGGATCAAGCAAACCTCAGGTTTGGACGTAGCAGTGGGGTAGAAGGAGTGAGGGAGACATAAAAAAGTTTTTTCCGATCTATCTAAACAAGCAATTGAAAAAAAAAAAAAAATTTGCCAATCTTTCAATAAATTGAGATTATGAATATTTATAAATTGTGATAGAGAGGGAGCTCATTCAAGTAGAAATTCGAGGCTACAATGGAATTCCAAAAGTGTTTTGAGAGCAATCTGTCTCCATCCAGTGCCCTTATCTGCTGCCCAGACCTCCAGTAAGTCCCGTAATGTTGAACCCAAATTTTGAGATGGTGCTTTTGTTCAGACATTTGAGAGGTCTAATAAGGATGCCTCCAGAGCTAAGATAACCTCAACAGCCCAGGGCCAATGGAGAAAAATTATGGGATCGTTTGCTAGAACAGGATTCCCATAGTTGCACAAAGGTATAATCAAGAAGCCACGTTGGCACCTGAGTAAATAAAAGGACGCTAACTATATGCACTCGACTTTTCAAAGTATCAGCAACTACTCGGGAATGGCTAAGGGATTAAGTTGAAATCTTCAGGCAGTGTTGGAAGGGGTCAAGTGGATCTCAAATTTTTGAGAGATTTTTCAAACTTTGAGAGGTACAGGGGTAGATCAATACAGTATGTTTTTCTAGGTCCTCGAAATAGCATATCTGAAACATCTCGGCAACGCCTAGGGGAAAAACGTTTATCCCTTACCTTTTCCCCAGTAAGAGTACCTTTTCCCCAGGTACTACTGGGGAAAAGGGAAGAAAGTAGAGGAATGGGACAGGATGAGTAAGGGGACTTCAAATCTTCTGTCGGGAGGTATCGGGATGTGCTGAAATGTTTTGTCATGGGGTAAAATGTTTTGGCACTTTAAGCCCCTATGGGACTTATAATCTTGCATAGTTAGGCAGCAAGGTAAGTCAAAAGATGCTGCTAGGTATGTGCTGCTAGGTTATCAGAATGGCATATCAGCAATATCTTAGGAACCGGTTGGGGCATCAAGTTAGAACTTCCAGGAGGAAGTGTTGAGAGGGAAGGGGCAAGTTAATCATAATTTTTGACTTGGGGGGGGGAACAAACCTCAATTTTGACTTGGTGGTGGGAGAAGAGTTAAATCAAAAAGATACCGTGTCCATGCGTATCCGTGCCATTGGAATAGCATATTTGCCATATTTTTTGGAAACCGATTGGGGGATGAAGTTGAAACTTTTAGGTACTGTTGGGGAAAGAATGGGGAGAAGATGGAGCAAGGGGACTTCAAATCGTGTGCTAGGAGGGAGGAGAAGGGGTTAAAAAAAATTTTCTCGATCCACAAAACGTTTCAACTCTGAGCCCACTAGGATTGATAAGCTGCACAGTTATGCAGCTAAGTAAATCAAAAGGGACATCTGACGGCACATCTGCAACATCTCGGGAATAAATTTGGGTATCAAGTTGAAACTTCCGGGGAGTGTTGGGGGGGGGGGGGCAGGCAAATTAACAATGAGCAATAGCTTGGGTGAGAGGGTAGAGATAAATCATAAGAGACTACATGCACCCAAGTTATCAAAGTCCAATATGTGCAATATATCGGGAACAGCTAAGGGGATGCGGTTAAAACTTTTAGATGCTGTAATAGAGAGAAGAGGGAGGGGCTAGGGGACTTCAAATTTTGTAATGTGGGGATGGGCTTAATATGTTTTGTCTCCGGTCAACCAAACGTTTTCGCGCTATAGACTACTATAGGACTTCCATGGCCTATCCATGGTGAAGTAGCGTAGTGAATCAAAAACATTATGTGTTGTGTCAGGTTATCAAGATATTGTATCTGCACTACTTTATTGAAGCTCAAGCTGAAAAAGACCAAGCTGAAACTTTTGAGATTTTTGGCGCAGGGTTGGTGGCATTTATACAATAAATTTTAATCTTAAGGAAGGGGGACAGGATGGGACAAACATATTTTGTCTCAAATCAATCCAAAATCGTTAGCACTTTAAGCCCCAACAGTAATAAAATCTATCCACGGTGAAGTAGCAATATAGATGGAAAGACACTGCATTTACCTAGGTTAACAAAATAGGGTATCTGAAATGCTTAAAGAACAGCTTGTGAGACCGAGTTGAAACTTCCACGGGGTAACTCGGGGTCCAGTGGACCTCACGTTTGGACTTGAGGAGGGAGAAGAAGTAAGCCTAGATCAAAATAGCAAATTTGCAGTAGCTCGGGGTTAGCTTGGGATATACAGCTTAAAATTTCAGGTATTGCGGGGAGGGGCCAAGGGGACTTCAAATTCTTTGTCAGGGGGGGGGGGAATTATAATTGTTGTCTTCAATCCATGTATACGTCCCTATTTAGAATCTCTCAAGAGAATTAAAATTCTTTCGCGTCTAAGTAGGGAGGTAAATCCATAGACACTATGTGGTATGATGCTGAAATATTAGCGGATCTTCAATATTTCTGGATTGACCTGGGGTATCAAGTTGAAACTTTCAGTGAAAGCTAGGGGATCAAGCAAACCTCAGGTTTGGACGTAGCAGTGGGGTAGAGGGAGTGAGGGAGACATAAAAAAGTTTTTTCCGATCTATCTAAAGAAGCAATTGAAAAAAACAATTTTTGCCAATCTTTCAATAAATTGAGACAAAAGCAATTTAAATGTTGACTCGATTTTTGATCTTCTAAAAGTGAATCAATAGCTAATATGGGTAAAAAGGTTTTACAAAATCACCAGGCAGCTAGGTTAAATGTAAGACCGAGGAGAATTGCATCAGTGGAATCTAAGAAAAGGATCATTTTGCAAAAAAAAATAATTTATATTCATTTTATTTTATTTTATCCAGTCGCTTCAGTGTTCTCATTGAAGCAACTCTCACTAACTTCTGTGGTGCTCAATCACAGTAGCATCAATTGTATATACATATATTGTTTGTTTTTTTAAATTTTTTATTTTATTTGATCTTAGGCTTTAGAGATTATTTCACATGTTATCTTTGTTTTTAGCACTGAAAACGCCTTGTTTTATACAGGCAAAATATCCACGTCGTTTTAGTTTGTCTTTTCCTTCTACTGGTCGTAATCCGGTTTGTTTTTTTTTATCTTGAAATTTTGGTTCTCCATTTGTTTTTGTCAGGGCTGGCCAGATCGGCTTTAGGTCTTTATTTTTTTTTTCCGGCGTAGAGGAATAGAAGGAGTAGCTGTTATAAGAAAACAACAACTCTGAAACGATCTCATTTGATTGAAAGTCGATAATTCTAGTGCCCTTTTTAAGAATCAAAAGTGATTGGAGGGCAATCAGCTCCCTGCCACGTCCATTTATTCTCCAAACACATCCAATCAAAGTTTTGAGACAACCATTTTATTCACCACAGTTGAGAAGTCCTACAACTATATCACTGGGGATGTCAGCCCCCCAGAGCCCTCGGGACAAGGGCTGTAAGTTCTGCAATTCACCCATTGTTTACATATAGTATTTGTCATTGGGAAAGGGGGCATATTTTATTTTTGGTGTTCAAGGCCAAAAACATTCAGGTAAATCTTCCAGAGAACGTTGAGGGGAGTGTTGAACTAAATCAGAACACGTTATGTGCATGCAGGTTGTCAAAAAGACGTTATTCAAGAATGACCGAGGGTATTAAATTGGAACTTTCAGGAAATAATGAGAGGGATGATCAATTGACCAAAAAGGCAACAGTTGCACGCTCCTACTACTGCTACTACTACTACTACCATTACAACCCCTACTGCTTCTTTAGTGACTACTACTAAGGTTGTGGATATTGAGGTATTAAATTTGAGGAAATGTTGGGGGGGAAGTTTAACTAACTCAAAACATACTAATAACATAGCTATTGTCAAAAGGGCGAATCAGCAATATATCGGAAAAGGCTTATCTTATTAAGCTGAAATTTCCAGGGTAAACTACTGCTACTACTACTACTACTACTTCTCCTACTACGACTATTAATATGATATATATTAGTACGGGAAAGCTGAACTAAATCAAAACACAATGTGTGCATGCAGGTTATCAAAAGGGTGTTTTCAGGAATGGCTTAGGAATATTAAGTTGGAACTTTCTAGGAATGCTTAGGGGGAAGACCAATTAACCAAAAGGCAATACGTGCATTGTGCACCCTACTAATGCTCACTAATGCTCATACTACTACTGTTACTCCAACTACTGCTTCAACTGCAGCTAATACTAAGGCTAAGAGTATTAAGGTGAAAATTTTAGGAAGTCGAAATAAGGAAGAAGTCGATCTAAATTAAAACACAATATGGGCATATAGGTTATCAAAAGGGCATATGGACAATATTATAGCGACGGCTTATAATACTAAGTTGAGAATCCTAGGGCTTGATGAGCCGGAAGTTCAACTGACCAAAAGGAACACACTACTAGTGCTACTAGTACAACAGATACTACCTTTAGTACTACTACTAATCTTACTACTACTGCTAGCAGTAATACTCCTACTACTATTCCTATGACTACCGCTACAACTAAGACAAAGTGTATGAAGGTGAGAATTTCAAAAAAATACAGAGGGGAAAGTTAATTTGAACCAAAACACTCTGTGTGCATGTAGGCTGTCAAAAGTAGGTATCAGCAATGTCTTAGGAACAGCTTAGAGTATAAATTTGACACTTAAAGTACTTGTTGTATGGGATGTTCAACTAATCAAAAGGCAATATTTGCATGCTACTACTAATACGCCTACTACTAATACTGCTACTGCTACTATTATTACCACTGAACGTGATGGGTGTGCGAAAACAAAGGATTGCTGGCCTTCAAGCCCTCATTGTACTTCCTGGTTGAAGGGCTATTAAACAGATATCAGCACCACCGGTAAGGACTGTTAAGTCCAATACCATATTCTTAACCCTTTTTTTACGTTTTACCTACCACTAATATTGCTACCAAAGTTAAGGGTAACAAATCAAAAATTTCAGTGAATGTTGAGACAATGCTGAATCACACCAAAACACTATGTGCATGCAGGTTGTCAAAAGAACGTATCAGCAATGCCATAGGAACTGTTTATGGAAGTAAGTTTAATGTTTCGGCATGTGTTTAGGGGGATATTGAAAAAAAAGGTGTTATGTGAATCCTGCTACTGATGCTACTTTTATTACTGCAGCAACTATTGGTAATACTGAAACTAAGGGCATTGAAGTGAAGCTTTCAGGAATATTTAGGGGGATGTCGAACTAAATCAAAATACACTATGAGCGATCATATCGTCAAAAGGGTGTGCCCAAAATATTTTAGGAACGACTTAGATTATTAAGTTAAAACTTGAGGGTATGTTGAGGCTGATTTTGGATTAACAAAAGGCACTATCTGCATACTACTACTACTACTACTACTGACTCTTACGATGACTGCCCCTAGTGAAACTTAGGGTATTAGGTGAAACTTTCAGGGAATGTTTAAAGACTGTTAACTAAATCAAAAGAAACTATATGCATGCATGTTTTCAGAAGGGAATAGAAGCAATATCTTAGGAACGGCTAAAAGTATTAAGATAAAACTATCAGGGTATATTGAGAAGGATGCTGAACTAACAAAAAGCCACTATATGCATCCTACCACTATGGCTACAATTACGACTGCTACGACTACTACTTCTACTAAGGCTAAGGGTTAACATGAAACTCTCAGGGAAGATTTAGGGGGGTGTTGAACTAAATCAAAACACACTGTGTTCATTCAGGTTGCCACAAGGATGTGGGAGCGATTTCTCAGGAACAGCTAAGGTAATAAGTCCAAACTTTCAGGACATGTTGAGAGGGACGATGAACTAAACAAAACACTCTGCGAATACTGCTACAGCTACCTCCGTTATTATTACTACTGTTACTACAACTACTACTACTGATGATAAAGATAGGAAGGCAAAACTTCCAGGGGATGTTTAGGAGGATGCTGAAATAAATAAAAACTCACCCTGTGCATGCAGGTTGTCAAAAGGGTGCATCAGCAATATAATAGGAATGGTATAGAGTATTAAGTTGAAACTTTCAGAGCATGTGAAGATGTTGAACTAGGCAAAAAGCAAAATAAACATACTACTACTAGCTACAATAGCTACTACTTCAACTGCTACTACTACTACTACGACGACTACTGAAGCTAAGGGTAGCTTGGTGAAACTTTCAGGGAATGTTGAAGAGAATAGTGAACTAAATTGAAACACGTTATGTGGATACATCTTATTAAAAGGGCGTAACAGCTATATCTCAGGAACAGCTTTGAGTATTAAGCTGAAACTTTCTGTGCATGTTGAGGAGGATGTTGAACCAACCAAAAGGTTCTATATGCATGCTACTACTACTGCTACTACTTCTACTGTTACTATTAGGTCATGGTTGACCTTTTTTTTCTTTACCAGGGACAGTCAAATCAGTGGTTATAAAATGTCGAAAGAAATCATTCAAACATAAATTCAAAGTTCCACTGTCCTTTTTAAACAATCAAGGGAATCGTGCTACAGTAAAGTGAAAATTTCTACGTGGAATTTTCTATGTGAAAATTTCTATGTGGGGCCAAAAGACGAAAATTTCGGCCCGACTGGAACCAAAATTCAACAGAAGGAAATTTATAATTGCCAATCGACCTTTCTCAGCCCTAAATATACGTTCCAACTAAAATTAACGATTAGTATAGATGATGTTGGTAACGACACTAACATTATTCATTACTGAATAATTGCACATCATCTATTGGAGGAAGTGCTGAGTGGATCTTTTTAGGGTGAAGAGAAGGAGTCTAAAGCCTCAGAAAGAGCTTTCGTAGGCCCAAATTTTCAAACTTATCGTGAAAGGTCTTTCAGATCAAGATGAAAGAGAGGGGCAGGGGAAGGTTAGCCGTAAATATCTCCTCATCTGGAATAATATATTCATATGGAAAATCAACTCCTTCTCACTGCTTAACTGTTTTCGGCGTGAAATAAAAGCGCAATTATATCCTACCTGCAAAGACTTGGAAAAAGTGAGCAGCGGTATTTCCGTGGAGTAATATGCGTTTAATCCCCCCCCCCCGAAAAAAAACAAAAAAAGAAAGAAAAATGTGCATAAGCGTGGAATTTTTCCAGAGATGATTGTAATTTTTAAGCATCGATGTGCGAGAGTTGAACTTTAGCGTAAAGAGTAAAGGTCGAAGTGAACCTCATTCATACTTAGGAGAGATATTAAAACGGAGGTTAAATTAAAGCAATTAAAAACAAAATATTTTCAAATAAATACGATCAAACCTTAAGGTGACCTTAAACAACCACTAGCTACACTGTATATGAGAGCGGTTTTCACCCCTTAAACCATTTACCTTTCCTCTAAAATTTTGAATTATTATAGAAAACTCCTTACCTCGCCAATAACCCTAAGTTGAACTTTAGCGGGAAGTAAGGAAGGATCCGACCAGGGGAACTTGAAGGTTCATTCATAATTATATTTTAATCATCACAAGGTTTGGCTTGTGCTGATTCGAGCCAATCAGATTTTTCATAGAATTTTCTGATTGGCTGAAAAATTCTAAGAAAAATTTTGATTGGCTAAAATTAGCCTTTATTAAATTTTGCTATTAAGAAAATCCCATTGTGAGTGGGGTGTTAGCTCTGCTCTAAGTTGGGAGTTGATTTGTTCTGTTGTATTAATCTTTTTTACATAGAACAGTTGACCGCCCCTCATATATAGAACAATTCATGTTTGTTTTAAGTTATAAAATTTCTCTTTGCTTTCATTTGAGAAAACCATGTCCTGAAATCCATAATGCTGACGTGCCCTTTAACTGAGTCTTTTCATAAAAAAAAAGTTAAGAAATGAGTACTTGAGAGGTTAACCCTTCCCTATATGTTAAGCGATTTATACACCTGCTGAGAAGGCTAACTATTGTCAGTTCTCTGATTCTGAAACTCTGATCAAATTCTTGAAAAAGCTGTTAGAGTTCTGGCCTTCAAGAACAGCAGTACATTCATGGACAGAGAAAATTTTCTGACGAGAAGAAAGAATTATTCGAGGGTTTTTTACAATGAGCAGACTGCTATATAGCGGCTTTCAATGTACTCCGTCCAGTAAAAAAAATACATCACCCAATCAATCCTACCTCTGAAATTAACCTGGTAACAAAACTGCAATCCAATGTTTTTTTACAATGGACAATAAGAATGGACAATACTTACTGAAAACCCAATGCCAACATCTGCAGGACTACAATGGACTGAGAATGTCAATTTGACTTCCTTTTGACCAGTATTTATCACGACAGGCTCACTTGTTTGACAAATTTCTGAGTACATAGGATTTGACAAAGTAACAGCAACTCTTGACACTGTTAACGGAACGAAAGTTAGATTCCTGCAAACATGAAACCACAAGTAAGTTTTATAGCCTATAATCATAAACTATACTTATTGAGTTAGTTTTCTCCAAGATTTAGCATATAACCAAAATTTTGTCTTTCTTACCAAGTTAACAAAATCATTTTTGCTATTGTTCAGGCAAAGAGTCTGTATATATTGAGTATCTCCATGGTCTAGGGTTTAATGTATTCTTTATACCATTTGAAAAATAAAGCAATTAAATCCACTCCTGATTTATAGACAAAAAGTGAAGAAATGGCCAATTTTGCTACAAGAACACACACACACACACAAAATAAATTTACCATCATTCTTACATACGGCAGTGGATCCCAGCCAATCACAAATATCTTGCTCTGAAAAAAATTGCGCGGCGTTATATAATAGGTAACTGAAGGCTGGTAAGCATTTCTAGTTACACGGTGAGTAGGTTAATTAAAATGATAGCGAATTTTTTACGCAGTTTTAATGAGACTACCATGTTTTGTCTCATGGCAGGGGAATCGATTGATGAATTCAGATGAATTCATTTTTTGTGGGGGGGGGGGGTACTTTTTGCGGCCCTTTCAAAAGTTTTCTCAGGCTCTCTGGCTAGTCTTAGCCGTATATCCGTAAAATCAGAAGAAGATATAAAAAAAAAAGAATCGTAGATGCACGAAATACTACTAAAAAATACCTAAAACGTTCGAATTTGGATTGAAAGTGGAGGGTAATAAAAATTGACGATTAGTCCTAAAACAAAACAAAAACAGAGTAAGCAAACATTACCAGCTTGTATGAAGTTTTGGTGCCTGACATACCAGACTAATTTTTACTATATTTCGTATACTCATTCCACACACAACAACTTTTTTCTTTGTCAAGAGTAGTTTCTGAGACAGGTACTTTCGGGAGTTTTCTACTATTTAGTCTGTGAAAAAAGGAGTTTAAAAATTGCCAAAAATTTAATTTCTACAAATTTTACCTTTTCCTTTCACTATACACACCCCTTTCTAAGGTCTAGTTAAATGAAACAGTATTATTTTTCTTGAATTAATTTAATGGGTTTAAACAATACTTTCGCTTAGAATTATAACAAAGTCAAAATTATGTATTAAGAACTAACTTATCTCAGTTTTCTTCGCAATTCCAATAAAATTTCTGAACTATATAAAACTGTCTTATTAAACTACAAAATGATATTGTTTTACCTCAAAAGAATTTAGTTAGCCAAAGAAAAATTAATTTTATAAGTGAAATAAAATGAAAAGTATTAATAAGGGGTAGAATTTTTAACTACGACAATAAAGAAATACAGATTTATAAAAGCCCCATTTAATCTTCCACATCATAGTGTAATGTTTGATAAACAAAAATAATTCATAGATGGTTAGGCCGTTACGAAGTTTAAGGTGAATCACAGAATTAAAGAAATTATCTTTAAGCTCCGAAGTGTGCTTATTTTAATAAATTTCGATTTTTTTTTTTTTTTTTTATTAAGATTACACGTAAGAAGTCTAAATAAAAAGATAACTTAATTTTGGTAGAGTACCACTTTAGAAGACAATATTCAACCTTTATTTCGGGTATGAAGCCAAAATATTTGTTACCAATAGTAGTGTTTGCGTCCAAATCGAGGGGTTGATTAGCACCGAAGTGTCTTTCCGTGTTGTATAGAAGAGAAGGGCTTCTATCAAAGGGAATTATGTTGATCACCCTGATACATTTTGGAAAGCTGTTGGTTGGGTTAACGTTAAATGAAAGTAAAAATCATTTTTGACTGTATTAGTCACTTAGCGAAACATGCGTCTACATTTCAATTTCTAATCAAATGACCCTCCACTAAAGTTTATACGACCACACCTTCCATAAAAACCTTATGTGCCTCCGGGGTATAACTTACAACCTTTACCCCCAGGCTCCCCGAAGGACTTGTTATATAATCTTTGAATTGTTTTTTGAACAAAATGGCTGTCCCAGAATTTCTATTGGAAGCATTAGGGGAAAAGAAGACGAGGACAGGTAGTTGAGCTCCGATCACCTTTGACTCTTAAAAATGGCACTAGAGCTTCTGATCCCCACCCAAATGAGCCCCCTCCAAAGTTTAAATGACCACTCCTTCCTTAAAAACCTTATATGTAAATAATAGGCAACTAGTATAAATTCTAGCCTTTACCCTGAAGATTGTGGGGGGGGATGTCATCCCCAAAGACGTAATTATATGTCAAGTAATTATACTGAACAAAATGGATATCTCGAATTTTTCTTTGCATATGTTTGGGGAAACGATGGGGGTGGGGGAGGGGTCGTGTTGCGCTCCAGTCACTTTTGACACTAGAAATTTGAATCTCCAATTGAATGAGCCCCTTTCGAAGTTTCTACGACAACTCTTTCTATGCGAAGTGCCTTAGTCAGAAAAAAAGAAATTGTGCCCACATCGCTCTTTACTTAGGCAGAACAATTGCGCTGCCTATCATACCTAGAATACAGTGACCTAAATTACGGTAATGCTGCACACAAAAACTAAACTCGAAGATAAACATATCTTAAGTTTCACCAGGTATACCCTAAAAGAAATACCTGGACTATGGCCATTTGATCGGACAAGAAAAAAAAAAACACACTAGTAAAGCTACTTGATACCTGAGATACACTTCAACGATAACATCTTCCTCACAAGAATAAACGTTCTTTTGGAATGCAGCTCTTACATCTATGAGTGAGGCTACCGTGTTCAAGGCAATTGTTGCAACGCAGCTCTTTGCTTCCCAAACTGAAGAAGCGCTATCTTTAGTCCCTTCTTCAGGCAACGGCTGCTTACCCTTAACACAGACATTGTATTAATTAACTTTAGGAAGATAAACTTTTTTAAGGCCACAACACCCAAAATAGTATCACCATAGGCAGCGCAATAGCACTGCCTAAGTAAGGAGCGAAGTAAGCTCAATGTATTAGTTTTTTTCTTTTCATCGAGTAACTTCGTATCGAAGGAGTTGTCGCAGAATCTTCGGAGGGGGCTCATTCGATTGAAAAATTGAAAGTTCTAATGGATTTTTTAAGAGTTCACGGTGATTGGAGGCAACCAGTCCCCGCCCACTACCCTTTTTGCTGCCCTCCTCCCAAAGATATCCGATGAAAAATTTGAAATAACCATTATGTTTAGAATAGTTGAAACGTCCAATAACTATGCCTCTGGGGATGGCATTGTTCACATATAAAGTAAAGAACGATGTAGGCAAAATATGTTCCTTTTTTTCCCCCAAGGCACTTCGTACAGAAAATATTGTCGTAGAAACTTCGGAAGATACTCATTCCATCGAAAATCGAATGTCCTAGTGCCATTTTTAATTATCTAAAACTTTTAATTTCCGTTCAAATGAGGCCTCTCTCGATGTTCTAGGATCATTTGTTCGATACGATCACCCCCGGAGAAAAAGAAAAACGAAAACAAATGAAGACATATCCGTGATCTTTCTTCTGAGAAAACATACAGAATTCCACATTTTTGCAGATAGGAGCTTGAAAACTTTACAGTTGGGTTCTCTGATACACTAAATCTGATGGTGACTTTCAATAAGAAATTTTATGGGAGTTTTCCCTCTTTTTTGAAAGTTGGGCAAATTTTCTTAGGCTCGTAGCCATTGATGGGTAACACTAAAAGTAATGAAGTTTTGTATTTGGAATCAGCATAATAAGCCAATTACTTTGATATATTTATTGATATGAAAATTCCGTTTTTAGAGTTTCGGTTACTCTTTTGAGCCGTGTCGCTCCTTAGTTACAGTTCGTTACCATGAACGGTTTGATTTCGAATGATTTTGTCCCTCGCCCCCCCCCCAAAAAAAACAAACAAGAACACCAAAGGCTATGGTAGAACATTGCACTTAATAGGAAAATAAAATATTAGCTCAATAAATAAATTAACGGAATTTACCCAGTTGATTTATAAAGTATGAACAGTCTTTTGGAGCTTCCAACACCTCCTCCTCATAATTTCCTTTAATTCCCCGTTAAATGATCATATAGAACTATGCCAATTCCGGTAAAATATTATGTAAAACAATGCATTAAAACATAAAAGGTAAAAAGCAGAAAAATTACAGAGCTATGCCTATTCCGGTAAAATATTATGTAAAAACAATACATAAAAACATATAAGGTAAAAAGCAGAAAAAACTACATAGCATAAATTGTGAAAGTATTTTACTTGTCCATACAATACTCGCGCTTTGATTTTCAAAAATATTACTAAGTAGAAGCTCATAAAACAAAGTCTATTTCTTCTTTTAAGGTTTAAACAACAAAATAAAATGAATGATAGTTGCATGCCTATAAACTGCACTATTTGTTAGGGAGTTGCAATCCCCTACCCCTCTCCTTGCGACAAAAAATTGTTTACTTCCTAGAACATTTTTTCCTACTAGGGACTAAGTAGGATAAAGATTGAAGGGTTATCAGTTCCCCACCCCCCTAATATAGACCTATGTATCTCCCGATAAATGTTATGTAAAGTTATGCATTAAAACATATTGGGCAAAAAAAACCTAAATGGCATAAATCGTGAGCAAGTGTTTCATTTGCCCGTACAATACTCAGATATCTGTTTCTAAAAATACCACAAAGAGGAAAGTCATAAATCAAAGTCTACTATTTTTATTTACACTATAAAATCAAATTAATGATAGTTGCATGCCTAGAAACTGCACTATTTTACCATTTTTTTCTCCTTTTGACAAATTTGTTACTTCCTTGATTTATCCCCATTTTCAAACATTTTTTTTCTTCTAGGGACTAAGTAGGATAAAGGTTGAACAGTCGTAAATCAAAAGCATATTTATAAGGCAAATACTTCCTTGATTTACCTACATTTTCAAACATTTTTTCTACTAGGGACTAAGTAGGTCGTAAGTCAAAAGCTCATTCATAAGACAAAGGCAATATGTTATAATTTGAAAGTCTTGGGGTCAGGCAAATAGAATTATAACAGAAAGAAAACCATTGAATAAACTTAAATGCAAAATGTATATATGCCCTCTTCTCCTCTCCCCGTGTTGCTTTATGTGTCAGTCTAATTCTAATTTATTCACCAGAACAACTTCCAAAGAGAAGCATGAGAATTCGGACCTAAGCCTTTAAAAGCACAAAAGCCTTTATAGAGTCGAGAAAGTCGAGGTTTTCTCGTCTTTCAGAATCTTTGACTGTAACTTAATTTGTCAAAGCGCTCCTATTTGCACGATATACTAAGATAATCACTTGCAATGTCAGTCAAGACAAGTTGAAACAAAGACCGTTTATTACCTGGAGGTTCTTTATACCCCGCATTTATCTTCTTAGACTTCTTAGCAGCATCTTCTTAGACAAACTGGAATAGACTTTGCATAAAAAAGCTTTATTTAAAAAGCCCAGAAAAAAGGATTAAACAGATTATAGTATTAGATCAGGGTAACAGACAGAAACCCAAATCAATGCCCTTATGCGTCTGTAGTCGCCGGAGAAGCTAAAAATATTTAACAGGGAAGAGGTAGCCGGATGGTTTTCTATTCCGTTCCCCCTTAAGTTTAACTTGATTATTCCTCGTAATTTATATTCGTTTTAACTTACTACATAACTTTTTTGCATGCTGACCAATAGTCTGCGTAGCGCAGATATCTACATCTTGATTTTCTGTCTTCGACTGGGAGTGCAATGCGTAGTTGGAGGCAAATCAAAACACACTTCCCATGTTTTTCCTCCATATTTCTCCAGGTACCCATTTCGAGCTGATTCGACTCTGGCTGAACTTACAGAGTCACATCATTGACACCCGTTCCAAACCAAATAACTAGCAACACCAGGACTCGGACCCCTGTCCTCAGAATTTCAAGTCTAGCGGCTAGCCACTCGAAGAGGACGGCTCAAAGTTTCGGCTAGGTTTGTTTAGGGTTTCACAAATTTACTTATAGTGTTTATGTTTGTTTTAAACGTGAACTACTTTTTTATTTTATTTCCAGTCGTCTTATGTTTAAAGTAGCTCGAGTGAGTGATTGAGTGAGTGAGTGTGTGAGTGAGTGAGAGAAAGAGAGAGAGAGAGAGAGAGAGAGAGAGAGAGGGAGAGAGAGAGAGAGAGAGAGAGTGAGAGAGTGAGAGAGAGTGAGAGAGAGTGAGAGAGTGAGAGAGAGAGAGAGAGAGAAGAGGGGGGAGGGAGGAGAGAGAGAGAGAGAGAGAGAGAGAGGAGAGAGGAGAGAGAGAGAGAGAGAGAGAGAGAGAGAGGTAACGGGGTAGGAAGAATGATTTGCGTATGCATTATATATAAGTAATTCCTCTTCACTGTCTCGTACTTACCTAAGGATCTAATTTAATGTAATCAGACTATACAGAGTTTCTTTTTGCGTTTGAATTCAGCGATGAGTTTTTTTGTTTTTTTTTGCTTTACAGCCAATAAACATACTAAACTCTTTTCTTTTACTAGTTTCACCCTGCAAACAATATTAAATATTAATAAAAGCTATCTAAAGTTTCCAAGAAAGATAAATATGGATGAAAAATGGGACTAACTTACCTCCAAGATTAGAAGGAGATTACTGAAAATTCTTTCTTTTTCTTCTTTGGAAAGACAACTATATACAGAACAAAGTTCAGCACCAATTGTAAAATAGTCACTTCTCAGGCCAGCCATATAAGAAGCTTTAAGTCCTTCTTTAAGAAGGTTAGTCAGTAGAGACCACCAATCATCACATCGAAGCTCCCAAAAGAGTGGGTGTAAAATCCTGAAAGTCAAGACAAGGACTGTTATGTATTGAGTACATTCTTTGTCTTGCAATTTATCACATACTCAAAACACTGTTTACATACCTTGTAAACGAAAGTTCGATAGCCTAACCTATGAAGAAAAATTTGTCTTATTTTTATGTCATTCGATCTCGAAGAACTTATTCCCATTCTAGTCACCTGGAGAATTGCAAGAATGGAAGAAAAGTAGGTTCTATATTCTTACTATTTCAAATATTATCTTGCATTTGTTCAGAGCAAACTAAAAGTTACTGGAATTTGAAAAGTTCATACGGATTTACCAGTTGACACCATTAAATACAGTTGGTCACTATTGGATGAATTTTGTCAGCTTGGGTTGACCTCAAAGGCTTGGCCAAAAAACCAATTATCTCATGAGACTTACCCCTTACTCATTGTTCAGTTTACTTTTGCTCTCTATAATTATTAATTGTACTATTTAAAATGTGTAAATTTTCCCCAGGGGATGAGGCATAGTTCAAATGTAAGGGCTTCCCGTCAGTGGCCAGTAAAGATAGTCTCAACTTTGCCACTCTCTAGTATTGGACCTAAGCTTTACATCATTTTCCACTATGGTACCCATTAGAAACGAACAGATACAGAACTGAAAATTAGACAGTGCGATTTATTGAGAGGAAGTATCTAAAAAGCATCTAAAGATGTAAAATATAGATTTGAAGAACTGGCTCTTTAACCAAACATATTTAATAGGTGTTATAATGTGGACCTATGTGATTTCAATCCATCTCAATACCAGATTCGTCACATACAGTCTAATCTAACAAAACATAAAGAGAACAAGGTTAGAGAATTCTTATTAAGGGTCCTACAGATACTGGTGATTCAATGATAAAGTGAATACTTAACCAGACCTATTACTCTACACCTTTGGAACATGATTTAAGACCTAACAAGATTCAAATATCACTTAAGCTCAAAAAGCTCAAGTTGTTTTTTTAAAGGCAAATTCAAAATTGGACAGTAAACTTCAGGAAAATGATCATGAATCATGGGTAGAATGTATTCTTGGGTTGGATTAAAGAAACACATTCTGGAGCCACTAAATCGATTTTTGGAAAAAAAAAATATTCGAAAAATTGAAACAATTTTTGACAAAAATAATCTTTGACAGTGATATGATTATGGATACTCGATCTTGCCCTTCCCAGCAGTGATAATCGCTCTTAAAATGTCTATAAAAAAGCATTCTAAGCGCAGTGAGGACGAGATTTAGGATTCAGAGTACTTGGCCCAAAAAAAGACTCTATTCGATACCAAAAGGACCCTTGCTCCCTTCCAATCCGCAATTCTTCTGACGTCTTCCAATTATTTGTTGTTTTCTTGCCTCTCATGTATATGCCATTTTCTTTCTCTTTCTTCAGTAATATAATTAGAAGTCAGCCTACCACTAATTGTTTAATTATGATTACTTTTGTATGCCAAACAATTTTTCTTAATCCCTTTGAACTTATTCCGAATAGATAAACAAATTAAATGTTTAACCAAATCCTCTTTTTAGAGAAAAAGGCTTAAAATTCTCGGATCATACAAAATTCTTGGATCTTAATCCCCAACTATTTTGAACATTGGTTTGTTTCGTATTGGCCCTTTTGATGAATTAATGCATTGAAGTTTCAGCTGAAAATCCAGTTTTGGCTTAATTTTAAATTAGATTGAGACTAAAATTGAAATGAGAACAGTTTCAATATAATTTGAGACTAAGCCATTTTGGTACCAACTCTGTCAATAAGATCATTTTTACACCAAATCACCTCATAGTTTAGACTATGTTGGCTTTTTTTCACTGTTTCAGGACTTACTCGTTGTTTCTTTGATTTAGAACTTAATTTAATCCCACACCGAGTGAAGAATTAGCTTTTTTCTGGATGAAGTCTACGAATAGCTTGGTCTAACCTAGTTTGTGATCTAAGTGTCTTGGCTTGTTTTTACACTGAGTTGAGATTCAGGTTATTTATAACCTAGTCAGCGCTTAGCTCACTTTTCAACCAAATCAGGACATAGCTCATTTTTCGCCAATTCAGTAAGCAGCTGGAAGTTAGCTTTTTTTGTAATGGTTCAAGGCATGGCTCTTTGTTACTCTGCATTAGCATGGTTTCGATCAAGTCAGAACTTACTTCATTTTAGCACAGAGTCAGTAACTAGCTCGCCTTTGAACCAAACCGGGACTTGACTCGTTTTTGCACTGAGTCAATCCAAAGCTTAAACTTAGCTTGTTTTTGCACTCATATTGGGATATTTGCATGATTCTGTTTTAGACAAGGTTGTAACGGCTTACTTTGTGCTAAAAGCTTGGCAGTGGAAGAAGGCTTGGAGAGGTAATGAGATTAATTCATGCCTAACATCACACATATCAAAATTTTTCGCATAAATTCAGTTTTTACATGCCAATGTGACGTGTCTATCCCTTCTATAAAAATTAATCTAAGGAAACTGGACCAATTGCAAAATTTGGAAATAGTGCCGTGGGGCTTTCTAGGAGGCATTCCTATTCCCATGTAGGTATTTTCGTTACATTCAAAACGTTCTGAGTAAAACACATATCTGGAAATTGTAATCTGATGGCGAAAAGGGGTTAGCAGAGGACCAGGGAGTAAAAATGTGTATATGATGGGTTTTTTTATCCTCCAGTCACTTTTGACCCACTTTAGTCCCAGGGTACTGGGACTTTCAACTACTGATCAAAAGTAAACAGCGTTGACACTGACAATCCTATCCCGCGCAACAAGAAGTAATTCCATTAGAATTTGCTTCCTCTATAAGAGTATTTTTTAAATTACGACCTGTTCCTAGGACCAAAAATCCATATTTCGAGACTATTTGTTTTCTGTTATTTGATACGACTCATTCGAGCCTACGAAATCAAATACAACTCAATTATTAACGCAGTTCAACGAAATCCCCCAGTTGATTTAACACACGCGGTATTCCTGCATTCATTGAACAGAAAAACTTTAAATTCTGATTAACGCTAAATGTCGTAATTAAATGAATTAATATACTTAATATGCCTACCAGAGTTGTCAACTGCTGCGGTCTCAAAAGAGTGTAAATCAAGACCAAAAAAAGAGGTGTTTTGCTAAAAAAAAAAAAGAGTGGAAGTCAAAAAATTTGCACATAAGTTATCCTACGATCATTAAACAGACTACCTTTAAACTGTTCAAATGTATTTGCCCGCAGCCCCTCATAATTTGGGCTGACCAATCTTACGTCATTTACAAGTCATTATAAGTTATCCTGCGATCATTAGACAGACTACCTCTAAATTGTTCAAATGTATTTACAATAAAGTCTAAAGGGTTCCCTACTTAAATGAACCTCTAAATAATGAGTTACATAATAATTCGTGTTCTTTTCTGTCTAAAAAGTAATGCTCTGCAAGAAATTTGCATGTGCTACTTTTGGTCGCATGGATCTTTACCTAAATAATATTTGACTTGATCAAATATTTAGTCAAGTTTTTGTCCCCAGATCATCAAAATGCTTAGAAAGGAATATTAGAGGTCCAAGTGACTATTCATAAACTATAGCTGACTTCCCTATAGTCAAGTACCGAAGCATAGCAGCAAAATAAATTGGTGAACACATTCTTAGTCCCACAAAATAATTCTTTTTCGTCCTCTTCTGGATTTTCTCCTTCTTTCCTTTTTTTGTAAATTTATTTCCAATTTTTATACGAAATGAGTAGTTTTCTAGGTAAATGCCGAGAAAGTGGATAGCTGCTTGTTCGGCGAATGTTTAGCTTTGCTTTGAGTATATTAAGTTTGGGTATATTAATGAACATGAATAAATGCAAATGAGACGAGAGTTCTGAGAAAGAGGAATTTTACATCATGTAAATTAGAGAAAAAAAAATTTCTGCGCAGTTTATCCCAACAACACAGAACTGCAAATTTAAACTTACTATTGTGTCAAATAACATCGAAAATTGTTCAATGATACGAGTAACATACCGTTTCATCTCGACACACTTGCAACGTCGATCCAAGAGATGTTGGAACCCATCAATAATTGCACAGAATTTCATAAAGAATAAAAAAATTAATAGACCAAATTCTTTATTATATATCCCCAAAAAATAGTTGCGCCAAACAGCTTTTGACTTCTTTTTATTAAATTTGAATTTTCACTTTTTCACTTGTTAATTTGACTTTGATTTACTTCTTCTTAAATAGTTGGAACAACTTGAAAGACAACTGAGGGACGGCACATGCAGGGATAACAGAGATCACACCGGCTAACTGTTGTATCTTTTGCACTCATACAATAACTTAAAGCTTTTATTTCGCTAATACTTTTTGTATCATCATTTCGTTATGCAGTGCAAATAGCTAATAATTAGCAGAAAGAGTGTAATTCCGGTCCGTGGAGGTAGAGAGTGCAATGAGGTAAAAAAGACTTCATTGTACACGAAAAGTGTTCTTAAAACTTCAGTTACGATGGGTCGTGGCTCACTATTTACTAGGTTGTATCCATTACTCCAACCATGATACGTGGATTCGTTTATTGGCCATTTACATACAAAGTATATAAATAAAAACGAAAGAGTCACGGGAAAAAGAAGTCTCTTTTGACAAAGACGGAAGTTTTTGTGTTGTTTTTTTTTTTTGGGGGGGGGGGGGTCTAAGCAAACTATGGAAAAAATGGTATGATAGTTACTATATCCGTAGATAGACAACACTTTTTACGAATTGATAGAGGAATGTAGATCCTCCAGCACTACCCTCACCCCAGTCCCCCCCACCTACACTACTGATTCTCTACACTGTTAACACCAGATCTTGTTCAGGACTTTTGTCTTTTTACAAAAGGATCTGTTGGTTCAACAGATTAAAATACAGGAAACATCAACACTTGAAAATACAAGTAACGTTGCATAAATCATTTTTCTTTACCTGACAGCTTCTCGGAAATTCCCAGCTTCGTAATGCTCCAAAGCAATAGTTGACACTAAAAGAAAAAAAAAATCATAAGTTCGTACAAGATATTTAGAAGGAACGACACCGTCACAAGGATACAAAAAGAAACGTATGAAAATTCGCGGGGAAATTTACAAAAACCATTATGCAAAGATATAAAATTGTTCGTATTTTTGTGCCAAAAATATTCTTTTCGTTATGTTTTGGACTTGAAATGTACATGTACTTAAAAATTATATTCCTTTATTGTTAGCCGATATGGGAGCCAACAATATTTCTTGGCTTTCCCTCTAGGACTCTATAAAAAAAAACTTCTTTCTATATGAATATGTGCAATTCAACCGACAGAAAAACATTCAAATAAAAATACACACAGAATACTCCAAAGCACTATTGACCGGAAGGAGTATTTTATCGAGTTCTAAAAACAAATTTTTTTATTGAGTTCTAAAAACAACAACCAAACAACCTTTCGACCAAATAGAAAACAATTTTGTGGAATTGGGATTTTTTGTGGAGGACTTCTGTCCTTCACAGTAAGTCCACGTTCCATATAACTCTGTGTTGTTTGAGTGATGGAAAAGTAGAGTGGTTTTCGTCGCTTCTTATCTCAAGTTACATGGGGCTTGAAGTATTAGGTGTATTTGATCATGGATACTCTCCGTTTTATTTAATTTTGGGAAATAAGCATGCTAAAATTATTAATCATCAAAAGATTTTGGAGGAATGATGTAAAAGCATAGTCCTTTTAACGAGACAGATACCCACTGCAGACTTAGTAGCGTCTTTAGAGTCGTCTCTCCAAGGATGCATTAAACTCAAGGATTAAAACTCTTTAAAGCATCCACATAAATATGCCAGATTCTTCATAAGAAAGAACCTAAAATTCGTAACACAAAAATACTGAATAAACTTTTTATAATAGCTTAATTTATATTGGTTGGGCAACGTGAAGTCCTGCAGTAGTCTTTGGTGGCTCCATCGATATAAGGTTGCAACGAGCAACATTAGTGTTTTGTTTTTTCGCCATTTATTAAACGCTGTTGCTGTCAACTCCTTACATCTTTTAATATAGCAGTTCCCGTGAAAACTTCTTCAAAATAAAAATAATGGCACTTTTCTTAATGACTATATCGAAAGTACACTGTTTCTGCCGACAAGCGTTCAATATATCGCTTCAAACAAGGTTCAACGTACCTGACTCTTTGCAGATAAAGCGATGAGGGGAGAAAAAAAAAGAACCGTGAGCCCATTTATACCTTCGCTTACACTGATTGAAAATCCTTGTATGATTATGGTACCAAAAGGAGCCACATGCTTATGTTTCCACTAAAAAGTTTTTGTTGGCGTTGGAGGGACGCGGTTGTTGGGGAGGTCATGGGCCCATTTTAGATCCCTAAAAATCAGTCCAGTTCTATCATGATTCTTGTTCAAACAGGTCACAACAGACCTGCCCTTTAACTAAAAAGTTAGTGTTGGCTGAAACATATACGTAGTTAAAGAGGGCACCGGCCAACTTCACTTCTCCAATCATGCAGATTGAAAATCCTTACATGATTCCGATTCAAATAAAGTATAAAATATCTTAGGGCAAAAAATTGGGCGGCAGAGGGAGAGAGAACATTGGAGTTCTCCCACAACTCCCATAACCATAACCAATAACTCCCATACCGCTGACGTCGCGTATCTACTTCATATTTTACAAAATGTCATCTTTTTAGGCAAGGAAAAAACAAATCATACGACTTTGCTATTGGTCCTGGATCCATCAAAAAATGAAAACCAAAATGTTCATAAATGCGTCATTGGAAGGTTTAATAGAAAAAAAGGAACAAGTTATAAGAGACACAACATTCAGAATATCTCTTAGATATAGGGAAAATAAAAACCATTGCTTTAGGCGACTATTCCAACTAGCTGTTGAAGATTTTCTTCAGTTTGCACCATTAGAAACAGCTTGAAAAACCACATAGAAAAAAACAAAACTTTAAGTGACTTCCATCCAGAAGTTTAAACACAGAACATGCAAGCGAGGACCATGGTATCTAATAGTGGCTACTTGCAATAACGCAACGTCATGGTAACTAGCACTTGTATGTTATTAGGTACTCCTGCAAATGTTGTATTATCAATAAAACATGGAATGTTTTTTAAAGAGAATGGGAAAGTTATCAATAAACATTATTAAACTTATTTGCTAATGCGACATCGGCTTATTTTTATTATGCATGACCGAAGTAACTAGCTATAATGTCCATTTTTTAATCCAGATCTTTATCTAGCCCTGTATCTTAGACGGCAATATATATAAAGACTACTGAGAAAGATTAAATTGTCCTTTAGAACTGTCGCAAACCACTAAAAAAGAAATCACATGAATATAAGGAACTTACTAAGTCTTCGCTTATGCCCGGGAGACTTCTGATTTTCAAAGTGCACCAAAGCTCGACTCAACAACGATATTATATGTTTCTAAAAAAAATGAAAAAATAAATAAAGGGAATAAAAAAGGTTTAAGAAGATCTAAGAGCTCATATGGCACCTGTGACGAGGTCGAAAGAGCCAAGAGCTGAAATGGCATGAGCTCTAGCAAAATTCTAAGAATCAATAGATTGATTAAAAAGGAAAATCAGAGGCTTAATGCCGGTTGGGATTTAAAATAAGAGCTCTGAGTCACGAGGTCCTTCTAAATATCAAAATTCATTAAGATCTGATCATCCACTCGTAATTTAAAAATGCCTCATTTTTTTAAAATTTTTCCTCTCCCTTCAGCCCCCCAGATGATCGAATCAGGGAAAACGACTTTATCAAGTCAATCTGTGCAGGTCCCTGACACGCCTACCAATTTTCATCGTCCTATGACGTTCAGAAGCACCAAACTCTCAAAAGCACTGGACCCCTACCCCCTCTAACTCCCCCAACGAGAGCGGATCCAGTCTGGTTACGTCAATCACTTATCTACATTTGCTTATTCTAAAAAAAAAACAAATGAAAAAATAAATAAAGGGAATACAAAAGGTTTAATAAGAGCTAAGAGCTCTTATGGCACTTGTGACGAGGTCGGAAGAGCCAAGAGCTCAAATGGCACGAGCTCTAGCAAAATTCTAAGAATCAATAGATTGATTAAAAAGGAAAATCAGAGGCTTAATGCCGGTTGGGATTTAAAATAAGAGCTCTGAGACACGGAGTCCTTCTAAATATCAAAATTCATTAAGATCCGATCACCCACTCGTAAGTTAAAAATGCCTCATTTTTTCTAATTTTTTCCTCTCCCTTCAGCCCCCCAGATGGTCGAATCAGGGAAAACGACTTTATTAAGTCAATTTGTGCAGGTCCCTGAAATGCCAACCAATTTTCATCGTCCTATGACGTCCAGAAGCCCCCCTAACTCCCCCAAAGAGAGCGGATCCATTCTGGTTACGTCAATCACGTATCTACGACATTTGCTTATTCTACCCACCAAGTTTCATTCCGATCCCTCCACTCTAAGCGTTTTCCAAGATTTCCGGTTTCCCCCTCCAATTCCCCCAATGTCACCGGATCCAGTCAGGATTTAAAATAAGAGCTATGAAACGCGAGGTCCTTTTAAATATAATCACCCGTTCATAAGTTGAAAACACCTCATTTTTTCTAATTTTTCCGAATTACCGAATTTGGTCCCACCTTTCAACTCCCCAAAAGAGAGCGGATCCGGTCCAGTTATGTCAATCACGTATCTAGGACTAGTGCTTATTCTTCCCACCAAGTTTCATCCTGATCTCTCCACTCTAAACGTTTATCAAGACTTCCAGTCCGCCCCCCAATCCCCCCAATGACACCGGATCCGGCCAGGATGTAAAATAAGAGATCTGAGTTACAAGGTCCTTCTAAATTTCAAATTTCATTAAGATCCGATCACTCCTTCGTAAGTTAAAAATACCTAATTTTTTCTATTTTTCCGAATTAACCCTCCCCCCAACTCCCCAAAAGAGAACGGATTTGTTCCGGTTATGTCGATCGCGTATCTAGGATTTGTACTTATTTTTCCCACCAAGTTTCATCCCGATCCCTCCACTCTAAGCATTTTCCAAGATTTTAAGTGTCCCCGAACTCCCCCCAATGTTACCGGATCCGGTCGGGATTTAAAATAAGAGGTCTGAGACACGATATCCTTCAAAATATTAAATTTCATTAAAATCCGATCACCCACTCGTAAGTTAAAAATACCTCATTTTTTCTATTTTTTCGAATTAACCGCCCCCCCCCCCAGATGCTCGAATCGCGGAAACGGTTATTTCTAATTTAGTCTGGTCTGGTCCCTGATACGCATGCCAAATTTCATCGTCCTAGCTTATCTAGAAGTGCCCAAACTGGCACAACCGGGACAGACAGACAGATCGACAGAATTAGCGATCGCTATATGTCACTTGGCAAATACCAAGTGCCATAAAAAACAGCTATACCATTTCTTGAAACTGAAAGCTTTTACTCGTTAACAATAATTAGTATGAAAACAAATCAATAAATGATAAAACCGAAAACAATCAGAGAAGCACAAATCCATTTCCATGAGTCTCAAAACAATGCTTCTTTACGATACACAGCTGGGGATAAATGTTGGAGCCCGAAATCGTTGAGAATTACGGAGATATATCAGATGGCGGAAGGCAGAAATGTCAGGAAAGAAGTACGCGTTTGACGAAACTTGGACGCTGCTTCCGACCAGGAGTACAGATTTGGCGAAACTTGGATGCTATTTCCAACCGGTCGCCTGCGTAAACTCCGTGGCAAGCCCTATGATACAAAATTGGTAATGACTTGGTAATCAGACAGTTTAACTAAATTTGTGACCAAAATTCAGTAATTGACACTTTCACCTCCTCTCTTCATCACTTCAACATTTTTTTTTTTTAATTTATTGACTACTGGGAGAATTAAAAAAGGTACGTCGAATTTCAGTAGTCTACTTTAAAGAAGTTGAAAAAAACAAAAGGAGTTTTGGGCCAGCTAGTTTTGGCTCATCGTGTGTTCTTATGGGTTTATTTTTCGCTATGAGCATTTTTGTCACTTAATAATGTTTGTGATAAGCTGCAGAATATATATGGCACTTTTCCTTTTGGTGCTCGTAATAGCTATGCGAGAACGAGGAACCCTTTAGTACAGAATGAAATTTTTTTGGACAAAATTGTCGGTAGTTCGAGCAGCCCAAGAATTCACGCCATAGTAAAAAGTGGTCGCCAATGACATGAAAGGCATTGAGCTTACTGAGGAGAGCGACTCTAGCGTAAATTAAGTAAGCCAGCTACGAAGAGACAACAAGAATGTGTGTGTTGACTTGTTACATTGACTGCCGCTCGAAGTACGCTCACAAGTATTATGTCGAAGGAGCGTTAGCTCATGAAACTGAATGAATAAAAATGTACACCAAGATCGAAAAGATGTTAGCTTAGCTTGGAGGACACTTGCCTTTGTGGGTGTTTTAATCTAATAACAAGAACCATCGCCAATTTCATCAATGGTGCACATTGGGAGACCGTGGAATTTGATGGATCTGTAGTAAGTACCAGTAGCATCCTATCGAAGTTGTGCGATACAAAACCCGAGCAAAAGCCGGAACGGTCAACTGATGTAGCAAAGAAAGAAACATTTTTGTAAGGAATTGCCTTTTTCAAACAAAATAACGAAGAAGCTTTTTCAGTAAGTGATCGTATTTTTAAAGTGGAGAAATCCGCAAGAAAAAAAAAAGGCAAAGTTGAGACTTGCTCTACGAGGAAAATGAAAGAGAAGTTCTTTGAACATTTCAATCAGAACATATAGTTGCCAGCACAGACGGGAAGGCAGAAATATTTATTTTGAAAGGTTTTTTTTTCGAAAGGGGTCAGCAAGACTCCAAATTATTACTAAAATTTTTGTTCCCCAGAAAACTTGGCTGAAAATTTTAAAGCCTGAAAAAGTGCTCAGCCCCCAAAATACAATTCAGCAGGTTCGCTATGTTCGTTGAAGTAGTAAAGCAGCGTCTCGTCGTAAACTGACCCTTTCAACATCGTGGCAAGAGTTTCGTTCTTGTTTTTTAATTAATTTTTAACAAAGAGCAACACGGGAAAGCGTCCTCCTAAAAGAGATACTATTTGTAATCTTATAAACAGATTTTGTTTATAATTATTATTATTATTATTATTCAAAAAGAAAAGAATATACCCAGAAAAAAAAAGATTAGACCCAGAGAACTATGACATCTGCTATCCCACTGGTAGAAAACTAGCACCCATAAACGAACTAATTTTTTAGTCACTTTTTTCCATTCATAAGAAACAGTAGCTCGAAACTCGAACGACTAAATTCTTAATATTGGCAAGCTAAAAAGTGCCTTTAATTTCTATAAATATTATTCTGCTCTGTTTATTGACTCTGAAGTACAAATTTTGCCCTGATGATTGGCATTTTTCGGAATTAAATCTTTGGCTTATTTATTTTCTTCTTCCGTTTTTTTTATATCATTGCAACTTTCTTTCTTTGCGTAGCAGAATTTTTGTTGCCATTACTTACTAGAAGCGCTAGCCTACCAAATAGGTAATTATCAGCTACTTTGGTGTTTAGTCCATATGAAAGACAAGAATTCTCCCCTATGAATATTGATCATAACACACAAAACTTCGAATTCTCAGTAAAGGTTCTTACTTGTCCATCTTGTACGTAAATCACTCTAACACATAGCATCAGTCCTACTTAATACCAAATGTTAAAAAATATTAAGAACAGGGAGATAGACGCTCTCGGATTAAAAGAAGCGTTTTTAAGACAGCTCTTTTTCCTATTTCCAATAGTTTTAATTTATTATTCAAAGTAAATAAATTATTTTATGATTAGAGATAAAAAAAATAAGAATACGATAACAACTTACACAATGGTCATATTTTGATTCAACTAGTTTTAAGTAACTTATCTCTTCAGACTCAATTGCAGGGGCGGCAGGTTCCATACTGATCTATAAAGAAAGAATTCTTTTAAATAGAACATCGAAAATACTCTCTTATAATACTTGGAGCTTGATTTCTTGTTTGTTCCTAGATCGTTACTTACTGAAAATAGATAGATAAATAAACAAAATTTGCGCAGATTTTACGAAAATCAATATGAATAAAGTACTGGCAAACAAAATTGACATAAATGTCCTAACTTGAAACTCTAAATAGATTTAAAAAATCATATTCATTTTCAATAGAATACGTTACAAATGGCGGTTTCAATGAAAGTAGAAGTCTTTTCTGTCTCAAGTTTCTTCTACACCACGATAGACAAAATTAATTGATGCTGACAAATGTTAAAATAACAAGAACATTCAGAAATAGTGTTGGGTCTATGTTAACATAAGCTCAGATAACTTTAGAGGCATTCAAATCCATGGGAGATTTAGCTTTTCAATTTTCTGGTATTAGGCTAATCCATTAGCCTTCTTGTATGGGTAATCCAATTGTTAAGCTGCAAAGTCTGTTGAAGTTTTTGTCATTAAAATCAAATATAGCTAATCCCTTCAAAATAAAAAAAAACTCACTTTTTCTCGTCTCCATGGTCTTTGACCATAAAATCCTGTTGGTGTGTTTAAGGGTGCTTCATCAGCGGGTCTAATTCCACTTTCAAGGGATTCTTTTGACAACTTTTTCCTCAGTTGTGCGTGTAATCCAGCTTGTTGAAAATAAAACCCAGGATGCTCTTTTTGTGTTGCAGATAGGCCTGCAGCAACAGCCTCTTCAAAAAGCATGGCAAATATTTCATACCTAGAGAAAAATGGAAAATTAAAAAAAAAAAAAATCTAGCATAGAAAACATTAGGATACACAAATTGGCTGTAAATGGCAAAGCACCAACACAGTCGACTGAAAATGGCTAAATTAATGGGAACGTAGCCACTTATGATTCAAGTAAAATTGGATCAAGCACGAGAATAAAGCGTATAGCGGTCAAATCAAACACTAAAAATTCAGTGAAAATTTGGAAAGTAACTATAGATGGGTAAGAGAGATAAATAGGGGCAAAGCACAAAGAGAACTTTGCATTTGAAAATATAACGGTTCATAATGTACCTAAGACACTATGCTTTTTGTTTTTTTTTTCTTTTTATAATCGTTAAAGCCTTTTGTAATTCGTTAATAAAATTCAAAAATTGTTAAAGCGAGGGTTTATGTGTCGAGGTATAACCGAGCTGGAAATTATACGGAGAAACGAGATGTCGTTAAACCTGGATATGGTAGCTCTTTGGTATCTCCTATACAGAAAAATTCCACTAGTAAGACTTGGGAACCAAATACCCATATTACTCAAATCGAAATGTAAAGGCAAAAACGAAATCTCGAAAATGTACACAAAACTTACAGTGAATTTTCCGGTTTATCCAAAAATTAGATAAGTTGAAGTGCACTAATTTAAAAAAGCTATCTTGACCAAGACAAAAGAAAAAGCCACCATTCAGAGATAGGTAAAATGGTGATTGGAGGAACATGATTGGTGATTGGAGGAACAACAGGTAGGGGATTTCGTAAAGGGGAAAGAAGTTTACACAAAAGCGAGAGGACGCATACCTGAAAAACAATTGGGTGTCCTATGGTACCTAATGCTACTCATCTTAGATATCTCCAAAAAATTACAAAACAAAGCTATGAGAGTTCATAGTGCTTTCCTTCATCGCCCTACATCTCTTCCACTTCTTTTAGAAACAGGAATATTACTTTTTTGGGTTAACATATAGATTTTAGTAAAATAAAAGATTTGAATCACCCTGGCATTTTGATATTTGGGGTCCAATTAATTATTTACATTTTATATATTTTTGCTATCCCCTCTTACTCGCTTGCTTCTTCTACTCTGATGCATTTCGGAAAGTACTCTCCTTAGTTAATAGTGAAAAGATAGATTTTCAATAAGTACGAATCCTATTTATAGCTAAAATGTTCAGATTGAAACATAAAATTAAAATTAAGTATCTAAGCAACAATGCAGTATTAGAGAAGATATAAAGATAAAAATAAACCCTTAATCTTCGTTAAAACGTTATCGTTGTTTCCCATTTAATTTCATAGTTTTGGGACTTCACCCTTACCATGCAAAGGTAGTCTCCTTCCTCCATTTCCTTCTCTGAATCTTTCTTTACCTTACTACTTTACACAATGACCAAATTTTTTTGCATTAAGAAACTATTCAGTACAAACATACACCTCTTTTGGCTCCCAATATATCATATTCTTTCTGCATAAAAAAAAATCTTATTTCATCTTAAATAAAAAGTAAAGCAAAAAAATCAGTTGTATTCATAAACTGATACCAAAATCTTTTGAAGCAAATATGCCTGTCACTCAAAACTACTATTACTGCTATTGCTAACAACTGATTTCAGCACCAAGCCACCTGCGACCAAAACAGCTGGGACCGCTTTCCCACCCAAATCTATTCAAAGGTATAGTCTTAAATCTCTGTCAAAAATCTTTATGTCCTGTTTTATGACCTATTCCAACTTCATTCAAGGGCACCCTGTTTTTCGTTTGGCCACAGATGAAAGGACAAAAAGAAGGGTTTTTGGCAGCCTATCTTCCTTTTAGTGGGGCTAAAAGACATTTTTCGTAGACCTTACTGTTTAGTGTTTAGAGCTTACTGTGCTGTACTGTTTAAAAGAGGTTTTAATATAGAGCTTAGTTGGTAAAACGATACTTAAACAAATCCCCATCGATGCTAGATGAAAAACATCTAGCGTGTCTTCCTCAACCTTTCGAAGCGCTCACCTTTTAAAGCTTTATTTGACCGCTGTAATTGAAATAGCATCCAATATCCTATTAGACAACTTAGTCTTCGTGGCATCAATTCTTTAACTTATTTTCAAATCCAGAAACAAAAAAACTCAAAAAATTTTTGACCCAGGATGCTCATGTTATTTGCACAATCTAAATAATAAAGGGCCCTATTTTCTCACTTGATGCCATGTTCTACCAAAGCCTTTGCTGCATTCCTTGCCTCACTTACTGACTTAACCATAGGAATATTTTTCTCTGATATAGCAGTAATCAATTTAACACACTTATACGGTACACCGTACCAGGCTAGGGTATTCACTAAAGATCTTTATCAGCTGAATCAAATACGTATTCTGGTCTATAGAACTCAGGAATAAAGGGACTGGATAATTTAGGTACTTCTCAATTATTAATCATGGCTGTTCTAAACCAAAACTATTTTTCTTTAAAAAAAAAATTCACAACAGCATAGCCTAATAAGTATCATCGTGCTAAGTAATGCTTACTGCCCTAATATAAACAAATTTAATCAAATAAAAGGATTTGATTAAAGTTACTCTAAAATCACTGGGAACTGAAAGGTGATCTCAAATCATATTCATGCTTTTCAGTATCTTGTCTCTAACTCTGTAGCCACCATATTTCATTACCATGCCATCAGCACCTGAAGTCTTTTTCTTCTTTCTTCAATTCTTACAACACTGACTCTAAATCCTTACTAAATAAATGTTACTTCACTTCCATCATGTCATACGAAAGTAAAAATAAATTCACAGCAATGGCAATGAAACAATGACTGTACTTGATACTTACTGTTGAGCAAGCCATGCTTGTTGTTCAAATTCTAGTTCTTTGTGTCCAGCTATCCCTCGAAAATGATCAATATGGTTCTTGAAATGATTAATTGACTCACGAGGCTGATTCTGGAGAAAATTAATCCTCCAAATTTTGTAAGCAATGATTATAGCAACAGTTTTTATTTCATTCAAATTATTATCACTAATACGCACTTGAAGCAGGTTTTCGTAGGCTTGTGTATAGTGCCTGTAATAAAGAGATTTGTCACATTTAGAATTTCATTAGCTAAGTTTACTATCTAAATGTTGACAACTAAACTGCCACTATAAGAAACTTGATGAAATAATAATCTATTAGCGGCAATACCCTATCATTGTCCAGAGAAAAGAGCTATGTGCCTGTCATGTGTTAATTTTTCGCCCGACCACTTCGTGTGGATGGATTAGTTGCAGGAACATAGCAAGGGGCACATTCGAATCGACATTGAAAGTTCTATTGTTATTTAAAAGAATCAAAACTAATTGGCAGGCAATCAACCCCCTCCTGTGTTCTTTTGTGCCACCCAGCCCCCTTAAATCCCCATGACATCAATCCAAGACTTTGAATATGCCATTTTTTTTAAAGCAGTTGAAAGGCTCACTAATGATGCTTCCGGGGAAAACATAACCGCCAAAACCTTGGGGCAAGAACCATGCTGGTTCTTTGGCGACCGATTGACTCAAAAATTTCCAGTATCGTTGCTTAGAGCAAAAAAACACATTTGGAAGCACAGCTTTTGTCTCAAGTCAATATGAAACTTAAAGCTCTAAGCCCTTGAGTTAAAACAAACCTAGTCGAAAAACAAAATAGATCTCGATTAAAGACTACTTGAACATGTGGCCCGAAAAAGGGCCAAAATTTTCTTTTCCTCGCTCGAAGCTTATATCTGAAAACCTTAAGCAAAGCAGACCTCACTGTAGAAAGAAAAATAGAAACGAAACGTTGATTGCCGAAACATGGGCCCAAGAAAGGGCCGGAAAAGTTTTTTTTTAACGGCTTGTATTCAAACAATAAACAAATACGAGCCCCTAGAACGAGGATAATTATATTCCCAAATGGCTTGAAACCCATATCATTAAGTCTTTCAGCCATGGGGTGCTCAATCCACAGAAAAAAAAAGTGAAACGAAAATTTTATTACACCTAAAAGATTGGAACCAAAAAAAGCTTGTTTAATTTGCTAGAAACTTACACATTACAGTCCGTGGATCCAGAGGACCCCAATTCACAAAAGAAAACCGAAAAAAGAATATTGATTCCCCTGAAAATAGGGCTGAGAAAAGGACTAACAAACTCTGTTTTGAACGGCTTGAAACTTCAGGACGCAAGGCCCAGGCCAAACGAGTCCTAATGTGCAAGCAATTTTTGGGGGGAGCACAAGTTCCCCCCAAAATTGCAGCTTAAAAAGGACAAATTTTTTTACTGATTAGCTTGAAATTTCCAAGCATGGTTGCCTTGGCTAAAGGGACCACCCATTTTATGGAAGGGGTAGGGGGATAGGGAACCCGTATGTGGGTCGAAAACCTTGTCATCTCTGATCAACTGAAAATCTGTAGCATAAATTACAAGACAAGAGGGGCCTTTGGGTGCTTGGTTCCCCCCCTAAAAAACAAAAACAAACGAACATGGGTTCCGAAAAGGCCTATGTACGTCCTCTGGCCCTAGTGAAAGTTCCTCCTGTCACACACTGGCACCAGCATAGGTTCCAAATGCCAGCAGTGCACGTGGCACAGGACCACCAGGGTCACTACTAATGGTACTAGGGTATGGTATCGCGGTCGTGATGGTACCATGGGTTCTACAAGTCTGATTTCGTTGGTTTTCTTGCCGTGTGCGTGCCATAGCTATAACAAGTAGGAATACGACAAGTATCAGGGTATCAAGCCCAAAACTCTTTTTCTTTTCAAAAATGTTACTTTCCTTTAGAAAAGCTATCTTCCATAACATAGGACCTCCTCACCTATACCAAACCACTCTATCAAATAACCCTTTATCTAATTCTAAACTCTCTCAAGACTCTACCTAAGCTAGTCTAAAAGAGGTCAAAGGAAACAAAGATTACTATCCAAATCACAAGCATAAAATGAACTGAACAAAAAATCAACTTGGCCTCAAAAGGGAAAAACACAGCGATGTACATCTCAAGAAGATCAACAGATCCTAACCCTCAGAGGGTGTGGCGCATGGTCGCGTGTCTTCTGCAATGTATGAATCAATCTCCACGTCCACCTCAGACAGAATTTACCCATGTCTAGCCGTTTAGAAATACGTTTTGGCTCGGGATGATTTACCATAACTACGCAGTTTCTATTTGAAGCTAATTAACACGTCTACGAGAAGTTACCTACTGTTACATGAAAATGAAAACCAAACGACTACACAATACTTAAAAATAAAAGGGAGGGGTGAAACAGAGAGTCCCAAAGTGAAAATGAATTTAATTTAGCAAGAGAAACGACAACAAAGGACATCTATTTGATAATCAGGGCCAAGGGCCCTAACAGACTAAAAATGTGTCAACAACAAGGACCAAAAAAAAATTCCCAATCAGATCGAAGCTTATATCTTTGAGTCTTAGGGTTAAAAGTAACCCAATGCATAGTAAAAAGTAGAAACAAAGTACTGTTTCCTCAAAAATGGGGTCCAGCAAAGGACCAAAAAAATCCAAAAAACTTTTTATTCTGTTGCGACAAAACACCGTATGTTCCTGGGGCTATTAAACTCTAGTCTGAAAAATAATTTTAATGTGGGGGCCTGAGTTTTCAAAAAATGTACCCTTAAAGACCTAACTTGTGTTATCAATTGACTTAAAATTTGCACTCTTAATTCCTTCGGCAAGAGGGTCCCAGTACACACGAAATTAAAAATAAAATTTCATTTCGCCGAAAAATGCCGCCCAAAAAAAGATCAAAAACCTTTTTTAGTTGGGTTTCTGTTCTCCAAAATATGGAACCCAAAAATGGTCTGGAAAACTTTCTTTGTCCAGTTGGTTTTAGACTCAAGAATTTTTTTTCGAACGGTTTGAAACTTACTGTCACAACTTTTTGGTTCAAGGAGATCTTAGTGTGTGAACAAAATTTCTGGTACAACAGGAACCCAAAAAAGGACAAATTTTTATTTCCTACTGTAGGTTTATAAAACAAAAGATAAACTTTTCACAATCAGCAATAAAGTTACAAGTTGACAGAGCCAGGAGAAAGTTAACGAAGACAATTTAGGGAAAAAATCAGTATGTTTTGATTCGCGAGAAAAAAAAAGTGCAACGTTTATCCCTGTGTCTCCTATAGTCTACCAACCGACTTATGTTTTATTTTTCTTCTTTTAAGTTATAACATAGCTTTTTAGTTTTCCTTAAAAACTACCTTTTTAAGAATTATTAAAAAAAAACTAAAATAAGTGAAAAACATTATCTTACAAAGAGAAAAATTATATTTAAACAAAAGAAACCTAAAAGAGATTAACTAAAAACATATATTTGTTGAAAAGAATTTTATTAATACAGTTTTCGCCATCAAAGGTGCATCTAATGAATGTGAATCATTGGACCAAAGGTGATGTGCTAGAAACCTTTTTGTTGAAATTAAATTATATTCTATCAGAATTAGTTTTCCTGTATTGAAAGGTGCAATTGTGGACTATAAAACCAAAGGCTACCCATAGGTTTCATATTTTACAAAAATTTCACAGGCTACTTATGCATAATTTCAACTGATTAGCTATCTTAGACTAATATGATATTTAAAAAAAATAATCCAAAACAAAGACTATTTGCCATGACTTCCGGAAGTTGTCTCCAGTTTTCTCTTCTACGTCTAACTTGAATAACTCAACACTATTAAAACTTTCAAATTGAAATTTTTGAATAAGAAAAGAGACAAACAGAACAACAAATTTATTCCGTATAACAAATTATTAGAAAAAACGCTTAGAAAAATTAGAAATTGTTGAGTAATTGATAATATAGAACAACCCTAATTAAAAGGGAAAAAAATGTTTTTTGTTTACTCTGTGATCCCTCTGGCCTGCTCACCCTACAAGCTCAGTTAAATATCCCTACGGACAATTTATACCACTAAAAGTAGAAAACTGGTTGACCACACTAATCGGGATTTCTTAAGCACACCAATGCTTGTGTAGAGTAATCATTTATATAAATATAATAAACTAAAAATAAAAATATAAACAATTTATCAGAAGTTAGCGTGACTAGTGACAATTTATCAACTCACTTTAAAGCATTAGACTGATCTTGGCGAAGTTCGCAGTAGACAGCAATCTTGAAAGAATGGCGCACATAAAGGTATGCGTGATTTATCTTGTTCAGTTGTTCTCGGTGTGACTTAACTCGCCTAGCTTCACCCAAGTAATAATTTTGGGCCATATCTAAAAAGGCTGACTCTAACCTAAAACAAATAAGGACCATTTTAGACCCACCATAATGAAATCAAATGATAAAAATTAAGGTCAGTTTTTACGTCAAACGAAGCACTAAAACAACCAAGCAGCTCAAACCCTAAAAAGTCTATAAAACAAACAAAAGAGAAAGTCCAGAAAGACAATAGATAAATCGCTATTTCACTATGATCTACCAATCTTTTTTTTTACATTTGATAATAAGATTGAGCATGCATGAGTTACTTAATATTCATATATGGGATTTTTCTGATTTTTATTCAAAAACGGGCACAAAAAACACAAATCGTATCATTCTTGAAGCAAAAGCTTGTACACAATCCCGTTTATAATCTTAACTGAACCAACACTATTTACTAATGATTTTAGTTGTTTCTTCCAAATAAAGAAAAAAATAACGACAGAATAAATTATCTCACTTCTCTCTTTTTCTTTACTTTATCCCACACTCAAAAAATTATCCCCGATCCACAAAAGTCCTCAAAATACTTAGATCACTATATCCAGGCAACGATTCAAATTTCTTCCATTCAAACAAACTTTACAATTTCACGCTCTGACACACTTGAAAATTCACCCCCAAATACGTTAGAAACACCTCTATCCTTCTTTTCATACCCCCAGTAATTATCTAACCATAATCAACAAGGCACCAAAATGCCTTACTTCTATCAGATGAATGTAAATTTTAAATGTAAACGTAAGGAAGAGTCTGTAATTGCGTCAACTTTAAACTTGAACATTAATAAACTCCTAAAAACTTTAATATTTCGATTCTTTTACCATGCAAACGGAAAAGGTTTGCCAAAAAAATAAAGAAAAGGAAGAAAAAAAATTACCACACCACACGAGGAAGAATCTAAACGAGTGGAAAAAAAAACGGATAGACAAAGCAGACATTTTGACAAAAACCTCAATACTAAAAAAAGGAAAAAAATTAAGTATAAAAGAAAAAGTAACGTTTTGAAGTAAACTATGCTGAAACAAAGAAGTGACTGAACAAAAAACAAGCCATACCAAATATTTTAAAAAAGAATCCTTTGGAAGAATTGAAAATCCTTGTATGGCACTGATTGTAATAATATTTTACTTGGTGAGCTAACTAACTAAATATATTTCTGAAGCATCTACTTGCTAAGCTCTACGTATTTGTATTAATATGGATCTTTTAAAGTCAGTTTTGAGCCTTAAGACTCAGGATTTACAGCAGATTCTGACTTTCCTTATCTTTCCACGACCGTCTATTCAGTATGCTGACGCCAATTAGTAAATATTATGTTTTACAAACAACAAAGTCAACACTATTGAGTTTGCTAATAATAACGACAATCGTTCTTATTTTTTTCCTTTTCTTTTTCTTGAGCTGCAGCTTAAAATGACAATACTTTGACCAAACATTATTCAATTGTGTGACTTGGATATCAATCAATAGACTGATTTTTCTTCTTTTAAGCATCTTAAAAAGTGAGCAGATTTCAAGCTTATCTGTTCCTCTTATTTGGAAGAACAGCTATTTTTTCCAATGCCCTTTCATTTCTGGTTATGTACTGTCAAGTTTGCAAGATCCCTAAACAGATAGTATACCCAATAATTAATAATTATCTGCTATTTCTTAGTCCAAGTTTACCTTCGAGTGTATCCATGCAAATGATCAGCGTGAGAAGGAAGAGCAAGTAGATATTTAGCAGGTATATCACAAGCTTGACACAGTATTCCTGCTCTTTCAGCAGCCAACGGATCCTCACCTGGAGGTAACGGAATTCCTCTCTGAATGAGAACAAGAGCTACTTTACACCTCCTTGTGCCAATAATTGATCTAAAAATATATATAACAGAGATTGAAAATGTACTTACTATAAAATAAAGGAACAAAAAAGTAAGAAAACATAAAACAAACATCTATATCATGTCAAATAGCTTAATGGTATTTCTAAACCAAGCAAGAAGACCATTTGGCAACTATGTTTATCATAGTAACTAATATAAAAAAAGACGTATAAGAGTAAAATATGAATAGGAAACGTGTTTATGCTAAGGAAAATGTAAAAAGAAAACAAGGTTATAGAAAGAAAATTTCTGCACCATATTAAAATCAAATGAAAAGTAGAATTTAATTTTGTTGGTTTGAACTCCACCTGTTGGGGGTGCACAATTCGTGCCTCTCAGCAGGCAGTCCCAATCTTGGGCAGAGGAGGAGGGTCGGACAACGGACTTGCAATCTGTTTTCGGGAACCAGAGGAGTACTCTTCTGGGGAAACATTCTCTCGCAGCTGAAACTTTGAAGAAGAGCCTCGGATCTGAACCCCCTACTGACGACGACAACACATGCCCAAGAACATGATTTTTAAAATCAAGAACCTAAAATTTGGTTTTTGGAATCTCCCCACGATGTCTCAGCTATCAATGACAGAACAAGTCAAACAGTTCGTGGTAACGAACTGTAGTAAGGAGCGACCCGGCTCAATAGTAAACGAAACTCTAAAAAACGGAATTTTGATGCTAAAATATACATCAAAAGAATCAGATTTTCATGCTGATTTTAAATATATAAGTTTCATCAAATTTAGTCATCAAAAGTTACAAGCCTGGAAAAATTTGCCTTATTTTAGAAAATAGGGGAAAACACCACCTAAAAGTCACAGAATCTTAACGAAAATCACACCATCGGCGTATCAGAGAACCCTATAACAAAATTTTCAAGCTCCTATCTACAAAAATGTGGAATTTCGTCTTTTTTGCCAGAAGACAAATCACGGGTGCGTGTTTATTTGTTTGTTTGTTTTTTTCCCAGGGGTCATCGTATCGACCAAGTAGTCCTAGAATGTCGCAAGAGGGTTCATTCTAAAGGAAATGAAAAGTTCTAGTGCCCTTTTTAAGTGACCAAAAAAATTGGTCGGCACCTACGCCCCCTCCCACGCTCATTTTTTCTCCAAAGTCAACGGATCAAAATTTTGAGATAGCCATTTTGTTCCGCATAGTCAAAAACCATAATAGCTATGTCTTTGGGAATGACTTACTCCCCCACAGTCCCTGGGGGAGGGGCTGCAAGTTACAAACTTCGACCAGTGTTTACATATAATAATGGTTATTGGCAAGTGTACAGTCGTTTTCAGGGGATTTTTGTTTTGGGGGTGGGGGTGGGGTTGAGGGGAGGGGGCTATGTGGGAGGATCTTTCCTTGGAGAAATATGTCATGAGGGAACAGAAATTCAATGAAAAGGGCGCAGAATTTTCTAAAATTACTATAAAAAAAACAATGAAAAAATAAACATGGAAAAGTTTTTTCAATTGAAAGTAAAGAGTAGCATTGAAACTTAAAACGAACAGAGATTATTACGCATATGAGGGGTTCTAAAAATACTTTAGCATAAAGAGTGAGGTATTTAGGAGGAGATAAATACCTCGCTCTTTATGCTATAGTATTTTTAGTAATTTCAACTATTTATTCACCTTTCTGATTCAGGGGTCATTCTTAAAGAATTGGGACAAAACTTACGATTTAGTGTAAAGAACAAGGTATTAACGAGGGTACAAACCCCCTCATATACATAATAAAAATTAAAGAATATAAAAGTTTGTTATGTAAGTTAATTCTTAAGTTACGTATATTTTTTACTAATAAAAAAATTCGTTAAAAATTAAAATTTATAGTTGCCTTTTTATGTAACCGAAAAAAATTGCATGGCAACTAGGCCTCCTTCCCCATCCCTTATTTCTCAAAATCGTCTGATCAAAACTAAGAGAAAGCCATTTAGCCAAAAAAGGAATTAATATGCAAATTTCATTTTAATAATTTATGTGTGGAGAGCCAAAATCAAACATGCATTAATTCAAAAACGTTCAGGAATTACATAAAGAAAACTAGTTTTTTTAACTGAAAGTAACGAGCGACATTAAAATTTAAAACGAACAGAAGTTACTCCGTATATGAAATGGGTTGTCCCCTCCGCAATCTCTTGCTCTTTACGCTAAAGTTTGACTCTTTGCCACAATTCTGCTTTTTAAAACAATTAAAAGCTTTAGCGTAAAGAGCGAGGGATTGCGGAGGGGACAACCCATTTCATATACGGAGTAATTTCTGTTCATTTTAAGTTTTAATGTCGCTCCTTACTTTCAGTAAAAAAAACTAGTTTTCATTATGTAATACTCCAGGAGATGCGCAGATACCATCTAGACATCCTGGCACTGTCCGAAGTAAGATGGACTGGCTCCGGAGAGAAACAACTTGACGATCGTTCTACGACCCTCTACAGCGACGCTGAAAGTAAGAATGAACAAGGAGTTGCACTCATCATGACGAGGAAAACCTCAAAATCTCTCTTGAAATGGACTCCTATATCCCCAAGAATTCTAATATCACGTTTCACTGGACGACAAGCAAAACTTTACGTAGTAGTCTGCTACGCCCCCACTAACGTCACAGAAGTCAAGACCAAAGAAGAATTCTACCACACTCAACAGGTGGTGGTCAATAACATTCCGAAATATGAAATCATGTGCATTCTAAGCAACTTAAACGCCATCGTTGGCAACGACGAGTCCTACTGCCCACAGGTACTCGGTAGGCACGGCATGGGCGTGCGTAACGAAAATGGAACGATGCAGATCGACTTTACAATGGCTAATAAATCTGGTGATAGGAGGCAGCCTTTTTCCTCATAGAGACGTCCACAAGTATTCATGGACCTCCCCTGGTGAAGCAGTTAGAAACCAGGTCGACCACTGTCTAGTCAACCGGAAGTTCCGCTCTAATATGCAAGATGTGAGAGCATATACAGGTGCCAACGTTGGATCAGACCACAACCTGCTAGTAACCAAATTTTCCCTGAAGTTGAAGAGGAAGGAGAAAAAGACACCCAATTCAGGACCCCAATTTGATTCTGATAAGCTCCTAGACAGAACGACCAGGCATGAGTACCGAACTTAGCAAAAAGTTCGAAGCACTCAACATCAGTCACCAAGACGACCAGGAGATGATATGGGACCAGAAAAAGAACCTCTACATTGAGTCGGCAAGCAAGACCCTTGGGCACCGCATGAAACCGAAGGACCAGTGGCCACCGGCACGCACTTGGCAGCTCATAGAGGAGAGGAAAGTCGCAAAACTTCAGATCCTTGTCTATCATGACGCAAATCAGATCTACAAGACCAAGATCTACAGACGGATTGATAAATCTGTCAAAAAGAGCGCGCGCCAAGACAAACGCCAGTTTGTCTTGGCCTTTGCTACGTAGCAGAGGCCGCGAAAGCTGAAGAAGCTGCCAAGAATGGAGACAGCAGGTTGTTGTACAATATAACGAAAGAGATTATCGGGAAGAAGAGAGTCAGGGATGGTCCGGTGAAGGGCAAAAATGGCATACTGGTTACCAGTCCCGAAGAGAAGAAGGAGGTATGGGCCAACCACTTCGACCAAATCCTGAACAGACCACCCCCAGACGAGCCAATATCATCCCCCGAAGATCCTCAGATCTCACTAGACATCAACACCAAGCCCCCGACTGAGGACGAAATTTTGAAGGCAGTCAAAAAGCTGAAAAACGGTAGATCACCAGGAGACGACTGCATCACGGCAGAAATGCTGAAATGCTCCATGGACACCTGTGTCAACTATTGGAAAGACTTCTTCGGAACCATCTGGATAGCAGCAAAATTACCCTCAGAATGGCCAAACAGTATGCTCGTGAAGCTCTTCAAGAAGGGTGATGCCGCGCTCTGTAACAACTGGTTAGGCATCAGCCTGCTCTCGATTCCTGGCAAACTGTTGCCCCACATTATCTTGTCCCAAATACAGCGTCACCTAGATGAATACCTGCATGATGAACGGCATGGCTTCTGCCCAAACCGCTCATGTATAGACCTGATATTCACCCTGCGAATGCTCGCGGAGGGGAGCTCTGAATGGCGCAATAAACTCTACATGATCTTCATAGACTTCGAAAAAGCGTTCAACTCATTAGACCGCCAGTCTCTCTGGAAGCTCCTTCACCACAATGGTATCCCCGACATCATAGTAAATCTCATCATGGCGATGTATGAAGATATAACCAGTTGTGTGAAGACAGCAGAAGGAAATTCACGTAAATTTTCCATCCTCTCCGGGGAGAAATAAGGGTGCGTGCTATCTCTGCTATTGTTATCAGTCGTCATCGACTTCGTATTGAGGAGCGTTGACTCAATAGGCTACTCCTAAATGATCGCCTGCTGAGAAACCTAGATTTTGCTGATGATATTGAAATCCTCAAAACCAGCAAATCACGGCTTCCAGCGCTGCTCACGAGCGTTCAACAAAAAGCAGAAAGTTTTGGACTCAATATCAACACAAGAAAAATCAAATGCATGGCAACTAGTAATTCATCTATGAACATCAAATGTGATGACAACGACGTGGGACAGGTGGTCCCTTTCAAATATCTTGGCAGAAAAAAAGTTTGGAGGTCGACTACTTTCTCTCTCCAGCTTAAGCTCCACCTGTTCAACAGCAACGTCCTGCCCCTCCTCCTCTATGCACCTGGAGCCAAGAACAATACCAACCAAAACAAGAGAGGAGAATTCAGTATTTTGAAAACATGTGCCTACATAGACTTCTCGACATCCACTGGAGCCAGAAAGTAACGAACGAGCACATTAGAAACAGCACAGGTAAACTGTCCCTCATCGAGACCATACGAAGGCGTAGATAGAGCTACCTTGGAAACGTGCTGCGCATGGAAGATTCCGGAATCCCCAAATCGACATTTTTCTGGTTATCTGAAAGCACCCCCTGTAGAGGAAGACCCAAAAATACACTCCGTCATACCTATAACAACGACCTGCGGCATACTCACGCCTCAATACAGCCAGAGTGTGAAGATACCGTCGCAGCCACAAGTTCCAGAGACGACTGGAGACTCTTCTTCGATGCCCTGGGCCCATCTGAAGGCACAGGAGGATCTAAGGTCTAAAGTAAGGTTAGACCTGAACATTTCGTATTAAATAATTGTTGTATAAACTTCTAAAAGGGCTCGTTTGATAGGGAATTGAAACGGTTAGAGCCTCTTTTGATAGTCGAAAAAGATTGGAGGGCAACTAACCCCCTCCTATGTCCGCCATTGCCTCAAATACATCCAATCAAAATTTTGAGACAGCTATTTTGTTGAGCGTAGTTAAAAGGTCTGCAAATTATGTCTTTGAGGATGAAGCCCCCTCCTCCCCACAGCCCTCAGGGCAAGGGTTGTAAATTATGCCCTGGAAACATATAAGTTTTTATAGAAAGGGTAGTCGTATAAATTTCGGAGGAGGTCCACTGGATTGGTAATCAGAAGTTCTAGTTCCCTTTTTAAGATTGGAAGTGATGGAGGGACGATACCCTCCCCCAGACCTCGTATGATCCCGAAATACGTCTGATAGAAGTTTGGAGATGGCCATCTGTAGTCGTAGTAACTTCAAAAAAGGTTCATTCGAATTGAAATTGAAAGGGTCTTTTTTAATAGTCAAAAGTGATTGGAGGGCAACAAGTTTCCCCCCCCCCCCCTCATGCGCATCAATTCACAAAACAAATCTTATCAAAATTTTAAGATGTTCAGCGAAGTTGAAAGGTTTAGAAATTATGTCTATGAGGATGACAACCCCCCCCCTCATCCCATCCCTCAGCAAAAGAGTTACAAGTTATGCACCGAGGGTATATAAGGACATTATGGAAAGGGTGGTCGTATAACATCCGGAGAGGGCTCATCGGATTAAAAATCAGATGTTCTAGTTCCCTTTTTAAGAGACGAAGTGATCAGGGACAGCAGCCCCCCTCCACCTACGTCATATTTTCCAAAAATGCATCGGATACAAATTTTGAGATAGCCATTTGTTCAAAAATAATTCAAAGAGCATATAACAAGGTCATTGGGGTGGACAGAATCCCCACCGTCTGGGGGGTAAGGGTTGTAAATTATGTGATAGGGGCATATAAGGTTTTTATTTAAGGGGTGGTCGTGTGAACTTCAGAAGAAGCCCATGTGATTTGCAATGTAGAGTTATAGTTCCCTTTTAAGAGTCAAACATGATGGAGAGCAACTGACCCCCCTCCCTGGCATCTTCTTTTCCCAAAACACATTCAACTGAAATTGTGAGATTGCCATTTTATTACCAATAGTACAAAAATAGTATAACAATGTCTCTAGGGTGGACAGAATCCCCCACAGCCCACGGACAAGGGTTGTAAGTTATGCCTGGGGCAATTAAGGTTTTTATGGAACGGGTAGTCGTATAAACTTTGGATCGGATGGAGGTCATTTGTTTGCAAGTCGAAAGCTTAAGCGTATGAGTAAAAAATGAATGGAGAGCAATCAGCCCCCCCTCAAGCCTATCATTCCCCAAAACATATCCGATCGAAATTATAAGAATACTAGCTGTTGGGATGGCACTTCGCACCACCCCAACACCTAGTTGGTTTTTAACTACGTAAAACTTGCGAATATACAACATTCTTTGCTGTCCCATTTGTCTCTGTATCCCGGTCGTCATTTATATTCCCTGTGTCCCGGTGTCCTAGTCTGTGATTTCTCTTTGAGTGTCCCGGGCGTCATTTATATTCCTTGTGTCCCGGTGTCCCGGTCGTCATTTATATCCTCCTGTGCCCCCCGGCGTCCCCGTTGTAGTTGTGTCCCGGTCGTCATTTATATTCCCTGTGTCCCGGTCGTCATTTGTATCCCGGTGTCCCGGTCTGTATATACATTCGTTTTTTAGTTTTGTTTTTTTCCTTTATTTTTCATTTTTTCCCTTTTTTATTTTTTTTCTTTTTTAGTTTTTTCAGTTTTTTAGCTTTTTTAGTTTTTTTATTAGTTTTTAGTTTTTTTTTTCTTTTTAGCTTTTTTGTAGTTTTTACCTTTTTTTTAGTTTTTTTAGTTTTTTTACTTATGTCCTGGTCGTCATTTATACTCCCTGTGTCCCGGTCGTCATTTGTGCCCCGGTGCTTTGTTGATGGTGATTGCTAATCGAACATTCCCTTTGTCCCAATCGCTTTCTCTTCGAGTGTCGTCATTTATATTCCCTATGTCCCGGTGTCCCGGTCGTCATTTGTGTCCCGATTTCCCGGTCTGTAATTTCGTCAAGTGAAAACATGACGTCAGTCGACACACAAACATGACGTCACCCGACAGACAGACCCACACAGACACAGACAACTTATTTTTATATATATAGATTATCTTGTTCAGCATTTTTGAAAGGTCCAGTAATTATGTCTTTGGGGGTGTCAACCTTCCCATAGTCCTCTGGACAAGGGGTGTAAGTTAGGCAATTCGTTCGTTGTTTATACATAGCATTTGTTAATGAGAAAGGTATGCATGTCTGAACTTTACTTTACAAGATGACGAAGATTATTCAGGTGAGCCTTTCAGAGAATATTGAGGGGAGTGTTACAGTAAATCAAAGTACGTTATCTATATATGGATTGTCAAAAGGGTGCAACACAGGAATAACAGAGCATTTTAATTTGAAAAATTGAGGAAATGATAAGGGAGATGATCAAAAAGGCAAAATTTGCATGCTACCATTACTACTGCAATTACCACCACTTCTCTATTTACAGTATTAAGGGGGAATTTAAACTAAATCAAAAGACACTATGTGCATGCACATTGTCATAATAGCGTATCTCAAGAATTGATTGGGAACTTTCAAAGAATACTTTAAGGGGAAGATCATATAACCAAAAGATAATATGTGCACACTACTGCTAATACTACTGTTACTGCTACATTTACTACAACTACTACTTCTTTTGCAACTACTTGTAGGGCTAAGAGCATTCAGAAGAAAATTTCAATAAATATATGAATATACTAGTTATCAATGCGACCTATCAGCAATGTCATACAAATGGGTAATTGTATTAAGTTGAAACTTCAAGGCCTTGATGCGAGGGATGTTCTAAAAAACCAAAAGGCAATAGGTTAATACTACTGCTGCTAGTAGTACTACCGCTATTCAATACTATTGTTAGTAATATCAATACTAATACTGCGACTACTACTTGAACTATGCCTAAGGATATGAAGGTGAAATTTTCAAGAAATTTTCAGGGAGGAGATTTAATTCAATTAAATCCTTGAATGAAATTTCAAGGAATATTTAATTTCAATAAATATATGAACATACTAGTTATCAATGCGACCTATCAGCAATGTCATACAAATGGGTAATTGTATTAAGTTGAAACTTCAAGACCTTGATGCGAGGGATGTTCTATAGACCAAAAGGCAATAGGTTAATACTACTGCTGCTAGTAGTACTACCGTTATTCAATACTATTGTTAGTAATATCAATACTAATACTGCGACTACTACTTAAACTATGCCTAAGGATATGAAGGTGAAATTTTCAAGATATTTTCAGGGAGGAGGGAAGATGAACTGAATCAGAATACACCCTCTGTATACAGGTTGTTGAAAGGGGGCAAAAGCAATATCTTAGGAACAGTTTGATGTATGAAGTTGAAACTAAAAGGGCTTGTTATGAGGGATGTTGAACTAACAAAAAGAAAATATTTGCATCCTAATGCAACTTCTTCTATTCATACTACGGTTACTGTTACTATTATTGCGACTTTTTTTACTACTACTGCCACTAAAGCTTAGGCTACTACAATTAATTCTACTGCTACTACTAGTACTAAAGCTATTAAAAGCAGGGATATTAACGAAAAAAATTTGGAATATATAGAAACTCTATGGAACTAATTCGAAACACACTATGCCCACACAGGTTGTCAACCAGACGCATCAGAAATACTTCAGGAACAGTTGATGGTATGTATTAAGATGAAACTTTCTGCATGTATTGAAGGGGATGTTGAAGAAACCAAAGGTGCTGCAAATACTGCAACTAATGCTGCTACAGCTATAGCTAAAGGTATTAAAGTGAAGCTTTTAAGGAATATTTAGGCAGAGATTGAACTAATCAAAACAAACTATGAGCATGTGGACTTTCAAAAAGGGTCAAAGAAATATCTGAAGAACCACTTGTATTATTAATTTAGACCTTTAAGGAAAGTTGTGGGTGGATTTTGAACTAGCCAGAAGGGGATATATATATATATTAGGGTGGAGCTTATTTTAAAAATTTTGGAAATATTATTTTCTTACCCCCCTAAGTTGTTCCATATCACATGAAAACATTGTAGAAAAAGTTTGAGCCATTTATAATAATGTTTAGGGGTAGCTCAAGTACCTCAAAGATTAAGGAAAAAGAAAAAAAAGAAGGATTTCGATTAAAAATTTTAAAAATTAAAAATTTTGGAAATACTATTTTCTTACCCCCCTAAGTTGTTCCATATCACCTGAAAACATTGTAGAAAAAGTTTGAGCAATTTATAACAATGTTTAGGGGTAGCTCAAGTACCTCAAAGATTAAGAAAAAAAGTAAAAAAGAAGGTAAAGTAAAAAAGAAGGATTTCGAGCAACTTGTATTTTGCTTAAAAACACATAAACAAAATTGTTTAGTTCCTATTTATGGTTGACCGGATAGAGTCTGTTTCCTGCTATCGGGATAAGCTCTGCAGTGTTCATTGACAACTTGCAGCAGAACCAGACATAATTTAGCCGGCAATGCAAAATTTCCATCCTTCAGAGATGAACGTGTTCAGACTTGTTTGCTTTTGACCGGTTGCGCTTACTAGAGTCTCGGACACCAAGACTCAGTCTGGTGTAGTTTTTGCTCGAGGCGATATTGTATCAGTTCTGTTTTGTTATCAGTGTTGTTTTTTTTACAATAATAAGCTAATTGTGTATTAACTTGTCTCAAGACAGTAGATTTCTATAACGTTAATGACTACTGAGCGTTGATTGACGAATTTGAATGTAACTGAGCCTATTCTTTTGTTGGAGAAGCAATGAGTTGAACAATTTTTGCTCTTTTTTCTAAAAAAAATTCACCCTACCTAAGTTCATGATTATAAATTCTGTTTTCTGTTTATTTCAGACCCGATTGAGACTGAAAATGTTAGCAAATGCAACTAGATCTCGAACGGAGTTATATCTCATTGGTAGCTCTGTGTCTGAATTAAGAGGTAGCAAGCTGCCTTCATTGTGAATGGCTCTTGGGTTCTTCCTTCATCTCCACCTTGAACTGAATGAGACCATTAGGCACTCGTCGGCTGCTGCTGTAACCGAACTAGCAAAGTTTTGGCGGAAAGCTCGAATTCCAATGAGAGATCATCAAAACTGTCAAACCAAGCTTGAGCAAGCATTTGAAGAATGGCGTCTTCTCAAGAAGAACAAAGCACGAAAGCCATCAACTCAACAGGCGAGAGAGGCGGCCTTCGTATCTAGGCTCGAGGATCTTTTTGACATCGCTCACGCCGATGCCCTGAACACAATGTCAATACAAGAAGACAAAGATTTCTTGTTAGCCCAGCGAGAAAAAGGGAGACGGGGGTCAATGGTTGGCGTAGATGAAACACTAGCTTGCAAGGAGAAAAGGGTGTCTGAGAGAGAGCAGCAAACACTTAAAAGACGACAGCAAACAGAGAACATACAACAGATAGAGGCTTCCACAGCCAAACTTACCACATCTGGTTCAGAGATCAGCGCAGCAGAAGACGTTGACAGTGAGGGAGCTGTTGGAGGAAGCAGAACTCAAAAAAGAAAGAGGGGCCGAAAAGCTGTAGTTACACCTGAACTAGCAGCAGCTCTTGATCGTACTAAAGTATCAGACCGCAAGGCTGTTTTTGTCATAGCAGAAACTGCCAAAAGCTTAGGAATGACTATTGACCAACTAGCTCTAAATAAAGATTCAGTTCGCCGACTCAGAGCAAAACATCGAATTCACAGTTCTGCAAGCATCAGAGCCAAGTTTCAGAGTGATGTTCCCCTTGTTGTCCACTGGGACGGCAAACTGATCCCCAACCTCATTGGAAAAGAGAAGGTTGATCGTCTGCCTGTTTTGGTTTCCGGAAAAGAAGTTTTACAGCTACTCACAGTAGCCAAGCTTCCATCCGGAACAGGCGAGGCTCAGGCTTCTGCTGTCTTTGGAGCTATTGAAGACTGGGGCATACCCGGCAACATCCGAGCCATGTGTTTCGATACTACAAGCTCAAACACTGGCAGGATCTCTGGTGCTTGTGTTCTGTTGGAGCAGAAGCTAGGTAAGGAACTCTTGTCACTGGCTTGTAGACATCATATTATGGAGCTCGTCATTGGTGCTGCGTTTCGAGTGTGCATGGGATTGACATCTTCTCCTGAGGTTCCACTCTTCAAACGCTTCCAGGACTATTGGAGATTCATAGATACAGATAAATATGAAACAGGAATTGCAGCTGATGATGTGGCGCGTCTAGTGGATGACATCAAACAAAGTACCATCGATTTTGCTAACAAGCACCTTGAACAGAGCCAGCCGAGGGATGATTACAAGGAATTCCTGGAACTTGTGCTCATCTTTCTTGGTGCTACTCCTGCGAGAGGAGTACGATTCATGTCACCCGGAGCGATGCACCATGCCAGATGCATGAGCAAAGTGATATACAGTTTAAAGATCTGGATGTTCAAGGCTCAGTTTAGACTGACTCTCACAGAAGAAAGAGGTTTGCATGACGTGTGTGTGTTTGCAGTACGTGTGTACCTGAAAGCCTGGATCTCTGCACCTTTAGCCTCAGGTTCTCCGTACAGTGACCTACTACTGCTGAAGTCGCTGCTCGAGTACTTGTCCATCCATTTGGCAATCTCAAAGGCCACATCAAACAAGTTTTCCGGTAACTTGTGGTATTTGTCACCCGAACTCGTTGGCTTGGCTTTCTTCGACAGTCGCGTCAGTTCGTCGACGAAGAGACTGATGGTGAGTGCCATGCAGAGTGAAGACGACCAGGAACAGGAACATACCAAGCGTATCACCATTGATCTTGATTCAGCCAAGAATAAAAACCTGGAACATTTTGTTACAGCAAAGTCAGCAAAACTTTTTCAAATGATGGATCTTCCGGATGGATTTCTCACAGTTGATCCAGACTTGTGGGAAGATAGACACGACTACAAGCTAGCGTCAGAAACTGTGAGGTCACTCAAAGTCGTCAATGACCATGCTGAGCGAGGAGTGGCACTCATTCAAGAGTACAGCGGTTTTATAACCCAAGATGAGTTGCAGCTGCAATTTCTGCTGCAAGTTGTCAATGAACACCGCAGAGTTTATCCCGACAGCAGGAAGCAGACTCTGTCAGGTCAACCATAAATAGGAACTAAACAATTTTGTTTATATTTTTTTAAAGCAAAATACAAGTTGATCGAAATCCTTCTTTTTTTTTCTTTTTTCTTAATCTTTGAGGTACTTGAGCTACCCCTAAACATTATTATAAATGGCTCAAACTTTTTCTACAATGTTTTCATGTGATATGGAACAACTTAGGGGGGTAAGAAAATAATATTTCCAACATTTTTAATTTTTAAAATTTTTAATCGGAATCCTTCTTTTTTCTTTTTTCTTAATCTTTGAGGTACTTGAGCTACCCCTAAACATTATTATAAATGGCTCAAACTTTTTCAACAATGTTTTCATGTGATATGGAACAACTTAGGGGGGTAAGAAAATAATATTTCCAAAATTTTTAAAATAAGCTCCACTCTAATATATATATATATATATATATATATATATATATATATATATATATATATATATATTTATATATATATATATATATATATATATATATATATAATGTATATACTTTTAATGCTACAACTACAGTTACTGTAACTAATGACACTAAGGATATTAAGATAAAACTTTTAGGGAACGTTTAGGAGTTTCAATTAAACGAAAAACTGTATACACGCAGGTTTTCAAAAGGGCATATAAGCAATATCATAGGCAGCGCCACTCTATAATAGCTAGAAATTTCATTGAAATTTTTAAAGGAGCTAAATCGATTCAAAATTAAAAGGTCTGTTGCCCTTTTTAACAATAAAAAATGATTCCTTTCATTTTTCAAACACACCAAGTCAAAACTTTTTAGACTGAAATTTGTTTCATTATAGTAGAATGGTCTAGCAACTATTTCTTTAGGGATATTAGGCATGACAACCCACCAACAATTATGCAACTGGCCCGTTATGCTTTAAAACGAAATGTTGCTTTAAAATAAATCAAAAGGCATTGTGTTTATGGTTGCCAATTAGACACCTCAGCAACATATCGAGAACGAATGGGGGTATTAGGTTCAAACTTTTGGGGATACTTGGGTAACTACTTCTGCTCTTACAATTACAATCCAGGTTGTCAAAAAGCATAGATAAAATCTTTGGGAATGATATCAAGCTTTATTTTTTCAGGTCAACTTCAGAAGCTATAAAATTAAATTAAAAAATACTCTTTGTGTCAGGATTAAAAATCGTTGAAAAAGTTTCCCCAAAATACAAAAAGCAGTCCATGCTATGGATTCTTATACAAAGAACCGAAAAGACAAAAAAAAAAATTTCCATCAAAAAGGCTATGTAAAAAAAAACGAACAAAAATTAATTTTAAAAAGTTTTTCCACAAAATTAGTTTTTCAAAGAAAAGTAAAGAGCTCCATAAGCCCAAGAATGAGCAAAAATAAAGTCAAATAATCTTCCGAGCGTAAAACAACCACAAATCACTATCAATAAATAAATAAAACCAGCAGAAATTACAATAAATAGCTGAGTCAAACTTAAAACGAGCAAAAATCAACATGATTAGGGCTGATAGCCCCCATGCCTTCTCAAAACCAAAACATAATTTGTGCTTTACTGAAGACAAAATACGTTTTAAATGTTTTCACTTTTCTTATTTTCATAAATAAAAAATTATTTTGGTATATGGTATTTGGTATTTGGTATATTTATATTGGTATATGTCAATTAAACTGACAATCCACGGTCATTTGTTTTTTCGTTTCTTTTTCCAGTAAAGCACAAATTATGCCCTGTTCTTGAGCAGACATGGGGGTTATCAGGCCTACTCATATTAATTTTGCTCGTTTTGTGTTTGACTTGGCTATTTATTGAAATTTCTATTTGTTTTGAGTTTTACTTATTTATTGATAAAGATTTTTGGTAGTTTTATGCTTGAAAGATTATTTGGCTTCATTTCTGCTCATTCTTGGCTTAATGGAACTCCTTAGTTTTCTTTCAGAAACTTGTTTTGTGGAAAAGTTTTTAAAATAATTAAAAATAAAACAGGTTTACGAGGAACAAGAAAGAGGAATTCCCATGAGGAGAGGGTCAGAACAGGAGAATTATAAAACTATGTGTTTCTACTGCCTTTCTCCTGCTACCCCTTGGTGCTAATGGTTGTTTTTGCTTATTTATATTTTTTCCATCACTTTGGAGCTTGGTCAGTGTAGAGAAGCCACTGTCACACTTTGGTTTTCAAATTACAGAAATTAAAAGTTGGTGAAACAGCAGGAATTGACCATTTTTTTGTTGTCTAATCATACAGATTAGAACTACTACTGCAGTCATGGTTCAAACAAAGTATGGCATGCCAAAATTTCTGATGAAAGAAGATTGGCAAAGGGGAGGGGTGGAGCTAAACAGTTAGCAGTTGGGGAAGAGCAAGTACAACTTAGACTTACCTGGTATTTGCACCAAGTCACATATTAGCTTAATTTTGTAGTAAGTCAGAATATCACTTGCGTTTTTGCACCAAATTAAGACTTGACAATTCTTCTCCACATTTCATAATTTTATTAATGTTATTGAATGTTTTTTCCAATTTTTTTTTTTTTTTCACATGTACTTGCTGACCATTCTCATATGATTTGAAGACAGATTCTTCATCCTTTGGATTTTTGGCTATTTTTATTTTAAAAAGTTCTTGTTTACATTGCTAGCTTGTTCATTCAGTGGTAATTGCTGATTTTCTGCTGTTTTTTTTTATTTTATTTTTGTCAAGCAATGATGAAAATTATGTTTAATTATTTTCTTTTAAAATTTTGATTTGTTTTAATCCCTATGAACTGCTTATTGCTTGTTTGTTTGTTGTTGTTGTTTTTGACCAAGAAATTCAAATTTGGCAGCTATTTACTATGAAAATCACTTCTCAGAGCAAATCTTATTGATTTCCAAGCTTAGAAAATGGAAAATTTTTTGACAATTCAAAACATTAGATGGTATTCCTAAGTTTTATCCAAGAAACATGAGCAGTACTCATAAATCAAGAACCCTTGCCAAAATATTATGTTAACTATTAAGAATTATTGAGGATAAAATAGCCAAAACTACAGCAGAGTAAGAAAAACAAAACATAGGTCCCCGCATAAATAAGAACTACTATGAATTTAAACATATTGAAGGAAAATATATCATTTTCCACCAATATTCAGCTGATTTACTTTAATTGTTGAACTTTTTCAATGACTTCAGCCTTTTTTTCTGGCCAAGCAGGATCATTCCAATCCAGGTCTGCAAAACATACAACAACAGCAGGTATTTGATGGACATGCTTTTGTAGCCAAGTAGATTTCAGGATTCCTTTAGGAATGTACCATTCATAAGAAGTCCTCTAAAAATATTTACATGTAAATGTTTGTGGAACTATAAATTAAACAAAACAGGCATAACTATAGATGAATAAATAGAGTGGAATTAAATAAACTTGTTTTGTTTTTTGTAGAGCCACTTCATATGGAGAATGTGGTTATGTAAACTTTGGAGGGGACTTATTCAATCGGAAATCAGAAGTCCTAGTACCCTTTTTAAGAATCAAAAGCGTTGACAGGGCAACTAGCCCCCCCCCCCCCTGCCTTCTCCAATAAAAATTTTCAGATAGCCATTTTGTTCAAAATAATCTAAAGATAAAATATACCTTAGAGATTGACAAAATCCCCACAGCCTCCAGATCAAGGGCTGTAAGTTATGCAAGCTATTCATTGTCAACATATAAGATTTTCATGGAAGGGGTGGCTCTATAGACCCCAGAGAAGGCTCATTCAATTTTAAATCAGTAGCTCTAGTTCCCTCTTTAAGAGTCAATAGTGATCAGGGGGATCCAATCCAATCTGCACTTTGTGCAGATACTATCCAATTTGCACTCTGTGGAAGCGGTGGTATTATTAACTTTAGAGATGACTCATTTGATTGGAAATTGAAAGTTAGATGAATAAATACAGTGGAATTAAGTAAATTCATTGTTGTTTTTTTTTTGCAGAGGCACTTCATATGGAAGGGGTGGTTATATAAACTTTGGAGGGGACTTATTCAATTGGAAATCAGAAGTCCTTGTGCCCTTTTTAATAGTCAAAAGTATTCACAGGGCAACCAGCCCCCTCCCCACACCCTTTTCCCCCAAATACTTTCAATCAAAATTTTGAGATAGCAATTTCGTTCAAAATAGTCTAAAGATCAAACAACTATAACTCAAGCATTGAAAATTGGCCCCTGGGGGACCCAGGGCTGTAACTTATCCAATATGAACTCTGTGGAAAGGGTCGTATTACTAACTTTAGAGATGACTCATTTGATTGGAAATTGAAAGTTTCAGCTCCTTTTTCAAGAGTCAGAAGTGGTCTAAGGGGGGAGGGGGGGTAACCAGCCTTCCCTAAATTCATCTAGTCAAAATTTTGAGATATTCATTCTGTTCAAAATAGTCCAGTGTCAAAATAATTATTCTTCAAGGGTTGAACCCCCCTACCCTACAGCCCCCAGGGGAAGGGTTTTAAATTATGCTGGTTGCTCATTGTTGCTTTGATACATTTAATACTATGAAAAAAAAATTACCTTGAAATGGGAAATGCTAAAAACTTGAAACATGGGTGCTGAAAAACTTGAAACATGGGCAATGAAAATCAAACAGAAATTTTATTTGTTAATACCAAAGAAGTTTTTTTTTTAAGTGAAGGCCATTTTCTAAACTTAAGATCAGCTGAAGTAAATCTCTATAATAATTAAAGCTCAAAACAACCAGAAATTACTACTAAAGAATAAATGAAACCCAAAATGAACAGAAATTAAATAAACAATTGTAGCAAACAAACAAGCACAAATAGAAATGGATAAACAAATTTTACAAGTAAAACTTAAACTCAACATACAAATCAAGCTTAAAGTGAACAAAAACCACTACAAACAAGAGTTTGGCTGCTGCCTTGTTCCCTAGTGGTGAAATAGAGATAAAATTACTTAGCTTAATTAGACTGCAAACCCAACTATAGAGTTTCATCATAAGACAGAGTCCTTCAGAGGGGTAAATTGTAGGGGTTGACACAAGACCTTTCCAGGCAATAATTTAGGCGTTAATTTGGATCTATATTTGAAAACTACATTTACATAATTGCAATAGGCCTACCTTCAGTAAATTCGTTTTTTAGGCCTATCTAAATTTGCTAGCTACAAGATGAACACACCAATTGATGTATCTTTCAATGCCCTTTCAAAATATACTAATCAATGTCACATATATTCAACATGTCCCTGGCCAAAAAGTCAGTACCAAATGACTAGAGAACAGCAAATTTTATACCAATTTTTAAGAAAGGTGACAAGGATAACCAGGAAATTATCAACCAGTAAGCCTAACCTCAGCCATTTGCAAGATCATGGAAGGTATCATTAACCATGCTCTAATAAACTATTTAGAAGAAAATACTCTTATTAGCAATAGACAACATGGATTTTGCAGAGGCAGGTCAATTGACACCAACTTTATTCAGTCATATGATTATGCAACTAAAATTTTGGATATGGGTAAACTGGTCAACATTATCTTACTTGACCAAGCCAAAGCCTTTGACAAAGTTGAACACTCATACCTGATGCTGAAGCTTAAAGCTTACCAGGTGCATGAGGAGATGATTGATTGGAGCATTCCAAACTGGAAGATCTCAACATATCATGATCTACACAAATAATGGCGATCCAATTTTCTCCTTCACTTCCCTGGTAAGTGGCGTCCCAAAGGGAACCATCCTTGGGCCAACATTGTTCAGCATATATATTAACGACTGTACAACCTATCTATACAACCTTTTAACATTATATGCTGACAACTGTAAGCTCATTTGGCCTGCTGAAACTGAAAAAGAAAGAGCCTGTATTCAGCTGGACCTTGACAGGCTATCCTCCTGGTCATCGGCTTGGGCCCTAAAATTCAATGCAACTAAATACAAGGTACTGCACTTAGGGCCCAACAACCCCCACCATCCCTACCATATAGGGTGTGATTGGTTGGAAGCAGTTGCTGAGAAGAGAGACATAGGCATCATTGTGGACAAGGATTTAAAATTCCACAGCCACACTCAGGCTGCAAAAGCTAATTGAGCTCTTGGACTCATTAAGCGCTCTTTTGTAACCAGAAAGTCATGTGTGGTTACAAAACTTTATAAAGCCCTTGTCCATCCCCACCTTGAGTTTGGCTTGACTTTGGCCTTTCCCCAAAATAAAATGGACACAAGAGCCCTTGAAAGTGTCCAAAGGAGAGCAACCAAACTGGTCTGTGGCTTAAATAATGCCCCTTACCAGGATCGCCTAAGGGGTCTGAGACTTCCAACCCTCATGTATTGAAGATATAGAGGAGATGTGATCATGGCATGCAAAATTTCCAAAACCAGTCACCTGATGCAGATTTCCACCCCCTCCCTGGCTAACAATTCAAGAGGTCACAGTCTGAAGTTTCACCTGCCTGGATGTCAGAGAAGGGAACAACATGGTTTTTTTTCCATTCAGGTGGTCCCTGTCTGGAACAGCCTATGCAAGTCTACCATCCAAGCTGAGACTCCCCATTCCTTCAAGGCTGGAGTCAACAGGGACTGGGAGAGGGCTGAGTGGAGGCTGGACTGGGAAGCTAAGCCAACATAATTACATCATTCACCACCAGCAAGAACTACAGGAGGATCTACCACCTTATCTCACTGGGAAATGCAATTTAAGGTAATGTATATCATAGCCTTTTCTAATAGGGGGTAGATATAATCTCAGCCCTAGGCTACACACATAAACATTTTCTAACTTCTAGGGATTGAATTATTGTTTACACTAACTTTTCATCAACAGACAGTTCACAGAGCCAAATAGGCTACAATCAATTGAAAACAGCATAAGCAAACTAGGCCACCTAGGGCTATATTTAACCAAATGAGAGGAAGGCAGGGGAACTGAGGCAGACTTGTGAAGACAAAAGTTAGTGTATTTGTAAAGAGGCTTGAAAGTTGTACCAAATGGTATGACAATCTTTTAGCTAGTAAACTAATACAATAAGTTCTACCCTGGGCCTACAATCACCCTGCTTTTCAAGATAGCCAACATTGTTTCATCTACAATTTTTCTACTCAATTTAACATCAAACAAGGTAATTGTTCAGTGGTTGACCACTTCTGAAGGAAAAATATAAACAAATAAAAGTAGCACTAAACATAAAGATTTTTGTAGTTTCTGGTGCAAGATAAAGTCTTAGAATTATGCCAATACAAAAAAAAATGAAAAACCAAAACAAAAAATTATTGTTCCAAAATAAGGGCCATCTTCCTATTATTCAGATAAGGCTATCATATTTTCTCTCATTGTTTTCTATTGTTTCAAAATCATTCCAAACAATATTTACAATAAAAATTCAATTTCAACACATGGAAAACTACAAGTTATTTCATCCTGTTAAAAACACTAAAATCTATTTTAAAGCATGATATTATCACAAGAGTCAATAGAATAGAGAAATAGATTATTGGGGCTTTATTATTTGGGTACTATTATAGATTATACAGAAACCTCTGAGGGGGGGGGGGGTATATTATCAGGAAGGTTAACCATATTATCTATAAATAGGGCTAACATTAAATGTGAAATCTGTGGAAAATTTGTCATTTGGGTCACTAATAAGATAGCTAAAAATAGAATTACTATTAAAATCAGAATTTCATCTTGAATCAAAATGTAACTGTAATTTGTGTTGGGAATGACCTTTACCACCACTAACCCCCCTATTTGGCAATATATAGCTATATATAATTCAGAATATATATATATATATGTATAAATATATGTATATATAGTTCATATACATATACAGCTGAATATATATAATTCATCTGTACAGGCCTATATTTCCATATTAGGGGGCTGGGGTGCAAAATTTATTTCTGTCACAAATAAATATTACATTTGTATTCAGGTACAAAATAATTTCTAATTTAATCTGGTTTGGTCCCTGATATGCCTGCTAAATTTCAATGCCCTAGCTTATCTGGAAGTGCCTGAACTAGCAAAACCAGGACAGACCAGCCAACAGAATTTGCAATTGCTATGTCACTTGGTAAATAGGCCTACCAAGTGCCATAAAAAGGCATCAAGTGGTATGTTCACTTTATTGGTAGGCCTAACTCAATTATATGAACTGCAAAATATTTACTAAACTACAAACTCAAATATGCTATATGTCAGTACTATATGTCACTTGGTAAATACCAGTGCCATAAAAAGGCATCAAGTGGTATGTTCACTTTATTGGTAGGCCTAACTCAATTATATGAACTGCAAAATATTTACTAAGCTACATACTCAAATTTACCTAGGCTATATTTCACAGCTATCCCATTAGGCTAATTGCTAAATTTGCCAAATCTAAAGGTTCTTTGTATCTTGGTTTAGCATGCTTCCTGCAGAACATACTAACCACTAATATTTATCTTAGAGAAACTATAGAGAATAAATGGCAATTTATTCTTCTAGTTACAAAATTTACTTCAGGTTTTCCTTGAGGTATTTGTGTTTCCAAATGGTCTATTTTTATATAATTGATGGTCCTCTGGTCAACATTAGTCAGCAACTCCCATAAAATTTTATTTGAAATAATGGAAGTGTTTAGTCCAAAAACAGCTACTAAAGGAAGAAAACTGAGCTTCAACTCTTCTGGCAGCAACTCATCCATTTCCCTGTCTTTTTTTTGATAGTCTAGAATCTATTCAAACAAGTACACAGTGTTACCTGATCGTGAACCAATAGGTAAGCCGCAGCCTTTGAAAAACAAGCCAAATATAAGCCAGATAATTGTTTGCCCAAAATCTAACTTTTCTTTTAAAGGTGTCCAAGTTTTGACGATTGTTTTATAGGACATTTTCCCGTGCTTCCACAGAAAGTTTGTGGCACGAAAAGAGCGTTTCAACGGCCTTTCATGTGGCCCACAAGCGCGTTTCTGCCACCAACAAGATTTTTGTGGCTCAAATTCGACAAGCAGCTACTGAGGGGATTGTCGCTTTTGTGGCTCAATTTTGGCGGTAAATTCAAATTTGGCAACAAAATAAGGTCAAAACAATAGAGTAAAAAACTTTTCAAGTATGTGCACACAAATCTGAACATTGTTTTTGCACGGAATGGTAAGGACGAAGGGCTGGAGTTCTATTTATTGATATATACATGATTTTTATTTATATATTCAGACATTTGAATTTATCGCCCTAAAACATACAAAACGGCGTTTCCGCGAATTTCAACTTGTGGCTCGACTGAGTGGCACACAATCGTGTTTCCGCAAAAAAAAATTTAAGAAGTGTGGCCCACAACTGTGTCACGGAAAATGCCTATAAAAATACTCACGAATATTCAGGTCCTTTCATTATTCATAAAATATTCTATTCATTATCTACCTTCCAATTCTTTCCTGGCCTGAGGAAGTTCAGTTTCAGTGTAGAGATTATTTGAGGCAGCATTTAAGACGTTTTTCCATGCTCCAACAAATAGTTTGTTTGTTGTGGAATTGTGGCTCGACAAGAGTGTTTCCACGGTCGTTCGTGCTACCCCATAAGTGCTTTTCCGCGACCAACAATATATTCATGGCTCACTTTATGAATTAAATTCGACAAACAACTGGGGAGGTGATTTTCAATTTCGTGGCTCGATTTTGGCGGAAATTCAAATTGAGTAGGAAAATAGTGTCTAAATAATAAAATTATCTACTTTTTCAAGAATACAAACAAAAAACTGAGGATGTTATTTTGTAAAGAATGGTAAGGATGTAAGCCTGGAGTTCCTTTATGGAGATTTTACATGAACATAATTTTTATTTTCAGACATTTGAATTTACCGTTAAAAAATAGAAAAAACAGGATTTCCGCGATATCCAACTTGTGACTTGACTGTGTTACACAAAATCATATTTCCAACATGTTTCCGACAAACAATTAGAAGTGTATGGGCCGCAATTCTGTCAAGGAAAAAAGTCTTTAGTAGAATTGCCAGAAACCACTACCCCGAGTGGAACTATATAGACTTTACACAAATTACCGCGCACTATCTGCACAAAATGCTAGACCGTGCTTACTTTCCTGTGCAATAATATGGGTAAAATTAATGACAAGGACATCCACTGGCTTGATTTCTCCTGTGTTAGTTCGAGCACTATCCGTGTGTGTGCTGCAATTTCTGTATCCCACAATTTTACTGAGTCAGACCTCTGATTACTTTATAATGACACTCTGTGACCCAAGGCGTTTTAATGCCAGCATTTCGATTCATTCAGAGGTTCTTTTTGGCGCAATAGAGTTATTGTCTTAAAATTGTGCCCCAATCCTTAGGCTATGCATCTGTTGGATGGAATGATGCATTAGTTAATAACGACCCTAACCCGCAGGCAAAATTAGGACAAAATTATTAGATCATTGGTTTATTATCACACAGATACACAGTAAAACATCAGATTATTGGTATATTATCACATAGATTCATAAAATTATTGGACTCACTTTGTGTAAAGTCAAAGCTTTGGAATATAATCTTTTTTCCAATCAATGATAAAACGCACTTAAAGGGCTACGAAAGATACACAAGGAACACAATCGTACTTTTATCTTCATCACAAGTCAATTCCAGAGTCAAAATTGGCTATCACAAACCACAATACGTCCCTGGGACGCAAAATAAACGTTCAACGCATCAACGTAACAATAGCATAAACAATCAACGCAAAATAAACGTTCACCTAACAAAGAGCACAAAGGTAGGAATGTTGAGCCTAGTGCCAATGCCGATGCCTTAGACTCCATAAGTTGTACGCCTTTACACTATACAGCTGAAAAAGGAAACCTAGATGTTTGTCAGATATTAATTTGAAATGGTGCAGCAATATACGTCAAAGATAATAGGGGTAAATCAGATAAAAGAAATGAGGATGTCCCCTAGACTGCTGATATGGACTTAGATCTAGACTACAGTAAAATGAAGAAGAAGGCAAAGAAGAGCAAAAAGGATTTGAAAGCCGTACTTGAAGATATTGAGGGATCAGAGCAAGGAGGCGTTGAAACCATTATTACCACTGAAGAAAAAGAGAATACCTATGACGATTTGCTAGAGTGATTATACAAAAATTTAAAAGAGAAGAATCCTGAGATGGTAACTGGCGAAAAGAAGAAGAAGGTGATGATGAAACAACCCCAGGTTGTCCGAGTGGGGGCAAAAAAAAACATCCTTTGTCAATTTTTCAGACATATGCAAATCACTGCATCGATTGCAAAAACATGTTTTGGATTTTTTATTGGCTGAGTTGGGGACTCAAGGCTCCATTGATGGAACTAATCAGCTTATTATTAAAGGTAAATTCACACAGAAACAAGTTGAAAATTTGTTAACACCTCAGAAAGATAGTGGCCTTCACTTTTTCCAATGCGAGGCCTGCAATTCTCGCTGTTGTGTATCAAGGCTGGCTTCCAAGCTTTAACTTCTAAGCGTGCTGCAGCTAGAGCAAAAGAATCTTAGGTATTAAAGCTGTATTATTATTTCTTTTTCCGAGCCAATTAAAAGTTTTTGACTGTAAAAAAAAAAAAAAAAAAAAAATTAACTCGTGCTTTCGATTCATTCATTTATGAGTAGATTCTGCTTTTGGTAGCACAAAAAGGAGTCCAAGCATGTGTTTTAAAGCCCTTTGACTCAATGTGTAGTTCACTTTGAGTTAAAATAAAGTGCCCAAATGAAAAATTGTGATGTACTTGTTGAGTCTGATATACCCGTAAAGAAGGGTATAAGGCAAGGGGCTGTGAACTCGCCAGATTTGTTCAATAGCTCTGCTGTTGATGCACAATATAAAGCCCCAACAACTTGTATTCTTTATGGGATGGATGTGTCGCTCATTAGCTATACAGATGATGTTTGAAATATTAGTAGGAGTCTACAAGGAATAAAAAGTTGTTTCAGTGCTTTAACGGGTGAATATTCTCGTATCGGCCATTCGTTTAACCCAACGAAAACGGAACTGCTGTTTTTAAACTATAATGTGCCAACCGGTGACGTATTTGTCATTCTGAAAGGTACTGAGGTCAAACCAGTTCAATTATTACTTACCTTGGAGTCTGAATTGGTACATCGCTCAAGGTTACGCGTGAACTTGCTATTGATGGCACCTTCAGGAAAGTTCGTAGTGCATATGGAAGGCTTGTCCCAAATGAGACAAGATTTAATCGTCATATTCTAGCCCAGTTATAAAATCTATTTGTTCTGCCACATTTTGTATTCATATCTCGCTTTGGAAATGTTTCACTCAGATAGATAAGAAAAAGCTGCGTATTATTTGTTTTAAATATGGTAATTATTTTCTTGGGCTACCACCGTGGACCATTAACCAGTATTTGATTAAAAGATTTGGTCTGATAGATCCAGATGTTGCTGTCCCTATGTGTATTAAATATGTTGATATATTTGAGTTAACTGTATTTTGCTGCCTTTTTCTTTTCTTATTTAATACTCGAATTTTGAATTATTCATTCTGTTGTATATTTTTTTTTGTTAAATTGTAATTTGCTACCTTTTTCTCTTTTTTTATTCGTACTCTACCCCCTATTGTATTTGTACAGTTTTGGCAGGCAATAAATCTATATCATATCATCATATCAGCTATTTGTCAGCTATTGGTTTCAAACGGTGCAGCAATAGATGCCATAAATTCTTGGAAACAAACACCTTTACCTATAGCTATTGAGACCGAAAATTTAGGTCTTTGTCAACTACTAATTTCAAAGGGTGCTAGAGTAGATGCCAGAAATATTTCTAATCAAACACCTTTACATGTAGCTGTTGTAAATAGAAATCTGAATATATGTCAGCTATTAATTTCAAAGGGTTCTGCAATAGATGACATTAAATCTTGGAAACAAACACCTTTACATATAGCTGTTGTGACTGAGAATCTAGACATTTGTCAGCTATCGATTTCAAAGGGCGATGTAATGGATGCCATAAAATCTTTGAAACAAACACCTTTACATATAGCTGTTGCGACTAAAAATATAGATATTTGTCAGCTATTGATTTCAAAGGGTCCTGCAATAGATGCCATAAATTTTATGAAAGAAACACCATTACATATAGCTGTTTCGACTGGAAATCTAGATACTTGTCTCTAGATATTTATCAGCTATTGATTTCAAAGGGTGCTGCAATAGATGCCATAATTTCTAAGAAAGAAACACCCTTACATATAGCTGTTGAGACTAGAAATCTAGATATTTGTCAGCTATTGTTTCGAAGGGTGTTGCAATAGATACCATTGATTTTGGGGAAAAAACCCCTTTACATATAGCTGTTACGACTGGAAATCTAGATATCTGTCAGCTATTGATTTCAAAGGCTGATGTAATGGATGCCATAAAATCTTTGAAAGAAACGCCTTTAGATATTGGTATTACGACTGGAAATCTAGATATTTCTCAGCTACTGATTTCAAAGGGTAATCCAATAGATGCCATTGATTTTTGGAAAAAAACGCCTTTACATACAGGTGTTGAACATTGAAAACCAGATATTTGTCAGCTATTGATTTCCAAGGGCGGTGCAATAGATGCAATAAATTCTTAGAAACAAACTATTCTTAAGAAAACAACTATCTTAAGAAACAATAAATTCTGAGAAATATAGCTGTTGAAACTGGAAATCTAGTTATTTGTCAGCTATTAATTTCAAAGGGTGCAACAATAGGTGCCATAAATTTTTGGAAAGAAACGCTCTTACATATAGCTGTTGCGACTAAAAGTCTAGATATTTGTCAGCTTTTGATCTCTACAATCAATAGAGATCAATAGCTTTTGGTGCTACAATAGATGCCATAGATTATATAAATGAAACACCTCTACATTATGGTGCTTTTCTGGAAAACTTCAAGCCTGTCAGCTATTGATTTCAAATGGCGCTACAATAGATGTTTCAGATTCTAGTAACTCAACTCTTTCACATGTTGCTCCACAGAACAGTCACTTGGATTTATGTAGGTTACTAGTGTCAAGGGGTGCAGGGGTGAACGATAAAATTATCGTAACATTGAATGTCCACAAAAAGAAATATTTGCCAAACAAGCATTAACGGGGATATTATCGGAAATGATTGCATGCGTTGCAATAGCAGTAAGGTGTTAAATTCATTTGAAATACCAAAAAATCAACACTAATGATGTTGGATATGGGAGAATAACATTTTCAGAGACGATAGTGCTTACAGGGAATGTGAATCTAAAACTTTTAGCTGATGAAGAAGGTCGGCCTCTTGCTACTGCTGCTGGTAACACATTACCTGTTGATAGATTATATTGCCGTCTCTTTGGCATTAGTATTCAAAAGAAGAAAGGAAGAAGATAAACCTACTGCAGCACTAACATCAAAACGCATACCTTATCCCGATGCCGATACTGCAATCTGTTTAAAAATAATGTCGTAATTGACAGTGAAATCGCAGGTAAAATAAAAGGTCATTGACAATCAATATCACCGAGAAATATAAAGATGAATTGATGGAAAAAAAGCACCGGCGAACATTACTAGTACCATCGATTGTTAACCCAAACATACACTTATTTAACACAATAATAGCAATGACGAAAAGTATGGTGAGGTTGTTAAAAGTTGTGTATGACCCTAAATGGAATAAATGGAATATGACATAGACTTAAAACATTCATTTTTACGACAATGTTCTACATGCCATTATTTCATAAAAATGTTTTATTGCCTTACTTTGTTATATTTTTTTATTATTTTTAGTGTATGCTAGGAACTCCAACGTTTAGAATATTTATTCAAAAGTCAGAGACGAAAGAGAACAAAATTTTAGAGACAAAGGTACTGCTATAAGGCTAATGGGGGATCTATTGAGATAGTTCAACAGAATTTGAAAGATAAATTGTTTTGTTTTTTTTTTAAAGATGAACCGACTTTTAATCTGGATTTACTCTAAGAATCAAACTGTAGAAGATATAGAGTAGAGGATTTCTTTTGGGAAAGAGATATATTGCACTTTTATTTTCTTTGCTGACACTTGACTTGCCTATAACGAATTGACCTGATTAAAAAGAAAAAAAATCCTTGCCAACAAAAAGCCTTTTTTTGAAAAAAAGCCACACAGGTGGATCTTCTAATGGAAGAATTTTTTCGTAAAGGAAAGGAATTTTTCATAGAGAAGGAGCCCGATTTCCTGTAATATTTAAAAAAGATAAGAGACTATCAAAAAAACAAGTTTTTTTCAAGGTAAGTAGACTTAAATGTTGTATACAATTCTTTTCAGGCAGAAGAAAGGATCAAAATTTCGTGCTCCTGAACTGGAAAATCACTTGTTGTTTTTTGTTAGTAATTTGTCATGTTTTAAACTTGTGTAATCAATAGCCCTTTTTAGGGCTACCAAATTAATACTAATGTTTCACATTTGCAAAAATTGAGATCATATATTCAAATTCCAAAACTTGGGATCGCCAGTTAGGCTGCATACTTACCAAATGGGGCAAAGGGGTTTGAGAGGGCAAGCAGGTTTGAGGGAGCAAATTGGTAGGTGAAGGGGTTTTGACCCCCCCTCAAAATGTTTGTCTGTCTCTTTTTCAAAAGAGATCTAATGAATTTGCAAGTAATATAATGCATTTATAAGGAAACTAAACGTTCATCACTGATCTCAATTGTTTATAAGTAATCTAAAAGATTTATTTTTGTTCTAAAGTATTTATATGTGTTCTGAAGCGTTTATAAGTGATTTAAGTTTTTATAGGCAATCTAAATTGTTTATACATGTGTGAAAAAAAGTAAGATTTGAAGTCGTTTATGTGTAATATAAAGTGCTTAGAGGTGAGTATAAGTCTTTTTAAAGCGTTTTAATATATTTAATTTTTTTTAATAATCTTAATCTGAAACCTTTCTAAGTGATCAAGAGCATTTATAAGTGATTATGAGTGATCTAAAGTGTTCACTAACGATATAAAACAGTTACAGACTATTAAAAGAGCTTATAATCGTTCTAAGGCATTTATAAGTCTTCAAAAGCGTTTACAGCTATTCAAAAGTGTTTAAAGGATTGAGGGTAATTATGAGTTATCTATAGCGTTTATAAGTCATCTCACGCTTTTAATGTTCTATAGCATTAAAAGTAAGATAAGTAAAGTAAGATTTGAAGTCGTTTATGTGTAATATAAAGTGCTTAGAGGCGAGTATAAGTCTTTTTAAAGCGTTTTAATGTATTTAATTTTTTTTTAATAATCTTAATCTGAAACCTTTCCAAGTGATCAAGAGCATTAATAAGTGATTATGAATGATCTAAAGTGTTCACTAGCGATATAAAACAGTTACAGATTATTAAAAGAGCCTTCAAAGCGTTTACAACTATTCAAAAGTGTTTAAAGGATTTAGGGTAATTATGAGTAATCTAAAGTGTTTATAAGTCATCTCACGCTTTTAATGTTATAGCATTAAAGACTGTTGCAAAGCGTTTAGAATCTGCACGTATAAGTGTTGAAAGCACTTTTATAAGTATTCCAGAGAATTTATAAATTATTTGAAACGTTTTTAAGTAATCAACGGCCTTTATTTTTGATTTAAAGATTTTATAAGTGGTCTAAACCGTTTGTATGACCTGAAGCGTTTTAAGTGTTCAAAAGTGTTTACAAGTTATGTAAAGAATTTAAGTTACCTAAAGTGTTTACAAATGATCTAAAGCAAATAAGCGATGTTAAGTTTTTATAAGTGATTTAAAGGGTTTGTAAATAATCTACCGAGTTTATGAGTGATACAAAGCGTTTATAACAAATCTAAAGCGTTTGTGTAAAGGTTGGTTCTAAGTCATCAAAATATTTATATGTGATGTGGAGCATTTATAAGTGATCTCAAGCGCTTATAAGTAATATAAAGTGTTCATAAGTGATTTAAAATGTTTACAATTGATCAAATGTGCTTATAGTTGTTAAATCATCTAAGACAAATAATTAATATAAAGGGTTTATAAGTGGTCTAAAGCATTTATAAAGGGCATTTATAAGGCATTAATTAAAGCTAGAGCTTGTTGATTAAATCTAAAATGTTTACAACCATTTCAATTCGTTTATACCTACCTCTTAAGGTAGTTCTACTTCATAAGGTGATAAATGATGAAGTAATTGCTGGTAGTAGAGAAACTGGGTAAGGTTTTTTCCATTATTCATCTCTTTCTCTCTCTCTCTCTCTCTCTCTCTCTCTCTCTCTCTCTCTCTCTCTCTCTCTCTCTCAATCTCTTTCACATGAAATTTAGGAACAATGGCAAGGCAAATTAAACTGCCATGCACGTATACGTTTTTTGGGAGGGACGTATTTGAAAATTAACTAGAGTCTGAAGCATGCAAAATGTCTGAAAGACGAACGTGGATCGAATAAATAACAAATCAGCCTTCAAGATGATTTAAAGGTGAAATTCATTTTTGGTTCCGTATATATATATATGCAAATATCTCTAATTACACAACTGTCACCGACCCTTGCATATATAGTCGAAATATGTTCCTATTTGAATCTATACCTGTTATATATGAGCTCAAAATTCTGAAAGCCACTTCAGGTAAGTGGCAAAAGTTCAATTTTTGCCATCTTGATAAAAACAATTGTAATCTTTGTTTACATATACCAGCAAATCTTTTCAGTTTCTAACTCACTTGATCCGAATCCGGGAATTGCTAGGTACAATATTTTCGGTTACACTAATATTTTTAGTAGCAATAGTTTATAAACGACTTTTTAGAAGAGAATTATTGGCAGTTAGTTGTAAATTATTCTTTTACTTCTTTTTATTTACAATAAAGTGACCCCAATTACCCTCCACATAAAAAAAAAACTTTAGCACACAGTTAGTAATGACAATTCTTTTGGTAATTAATAATAATTTAACAAATTTTATTATTTCACAACTTTATTTTCATGAGCAATCTACTAACAGAAAATAGTCTGTAATAACAAAAACAGTCACAGAAAAATAACACTGTCCTGTTGTTTCTACTTCTACCATTTTTCGTTAGATCTACGAATTCTGAATCCATTCTCAAGACAAAAGAAAATAAGATACCGAAAGTATTTTCGGCAGAAAATCGATAGATATCTCTCAGGCCGAGAGCCATCTACAGAAAAATACCGAGGACGTAGGAAAAACAAAAGTTGAAACACTGCATAATAGTTATCTATCTGTACAGATAATATTAGTTGTCAAAACTTTACAGAAAAAATTGCAAGAAATGAATTGCATGTAGCCTTGCCCATAAACTTTTATCTGAGTAGGTTATTAAAGAAAAGTAGATTTTAAACTCGATTTAAATATTTTGGGATAATTGTAGGTGATTTAGGCCAAGTTTATTGTGTCGGACAGCTAATTGTCACCATAGCAGGTAAATCACTGTAAAGTCTCTAGTATTTATATGACCTACAAAATGGACTATTTCACCATTGCATTTTTCTAGATTTTCTCAATAAAATTCTAGATTTTCTCAAACAAATTTTTTTTTTTAAAGTTGTCTTCAGAATTTTGTTGAGTAGGCCTAGAGTATTGAGGAGGCCTAGATCTAACTCTACCCTGATGCTAAAAAAAAACTATTTCCTGAATTGTTGTCAGCTAATCCTAACTAGCTTAATACCATCCATCTGCCAGTCTGAATGTCAAGTAGCCTAAAAATCATTATTTATTTATTAATAAGCTTACATCAAACAATAAGCAATAATGCTTGTTGCTATAGACAACACAAAAAGAGATAAACTAATTACCAAAACTTATAAATGTTAAAAGAAGAAAGAGAGAAAAAGTAACTCATAACCAAAAGATCAGCTTATAACTAAAAATCAAAAACTCCTAAATACAAAGTTTTCTTCACTAAAAAATATATAAATATCTGCACATTCCCAGCTTCCATGACTTTAATGGCTAGACTATTCCAAGGCAAAATAACCCTACTGGAAAATGAACATCACCCTGTTTTCTTATTTTATTTTGGAGGGTACAGTTTGTAATTATATTGGTGGGTTGTGTGACAGTGATTATTTTTGAAAAATGAATCAAAATGTAGGTTGTCTATAGCTTCAATAATACAGAACACATTGTTAAGGTCACCATGATGGTGTCTGAAATGTAATGACAGAATACTAATCCAAGAGAGTCTCTCTTCATAGAGAAGATGTTGAAGGTAAAGAATCATTTTTGACACCCTCCTTTGTACCTTTTTTTTTATGGAAAGCTCATCCATTACACTTGAAGGAAACCAGACAGAAGTGTTATACTTGAGAAGTAGGCAAACAAGAGACTTATAAAGCAAAAGGAAAATTCAAAAATTGAATTTTCTGAAACTTCTCTTCAAAGACAATAGATAGTAGTTTGCATTTCTTACAATTACCAACCCACTAATGAGATTGCTAAGAAAGTGACATATTCTTTTAATCAAAATTTTGGTAAATTTTTTGCAGTTCATAAGATTGACTTACCAATAAAGTCAACATACCACTTGATACCTTTTTTATGTTCTTTACAAATATAATAATTGCTTCTACTAGAAATTTCAATTTAAGTACTCTTTGACCTAACCTAAATTGACCTTATTATAAGTAATTTTGGCACTTAGAAAATGTAGTATTATTTTGTTGAAAATTACCAAGAAAACAGCACTGAAAAAATGTACTATTATTTTGTTGAAAACAACCAATAACTCATACTTTAATTGAAAATTTGTCTATTTTAAGAGCTCAAAAAGTGCTAGCTCAAAAATTTGTGGTAGAAGCAATTATAATATTTGTAAAGAAAATTTAAAAAGGCATCAAGTGGTGTATTCACTTTATTGGTAAGTCAATTATATGAACTGTGAAAAATTTACCAGAATTTCATCCTTTAATTCAAAAATAACATTCATTCATAAATAAGCTTTTCCCACACCTCACTAACATGCAAATATATAGTCTACAATGAGTTGTACATATGGTGATTCAGGGTATATATTTGTATATTAGGAGGGGGGAGGGGAGGTTAAATTTTGGGTGGTTCACATATCTTACCTACAAATAAAGCAAACTACTTGATGACTTATTTGTGCTCTTTCTGGGTATAATAATTACTTTTGTTGCAAATTCAATTTTAAGCCCTTTGCAGAGCCTCAAAGAGGATAACTTTTTCACCTATTTTAGATGCAGTTTTATACACCTTTGTTAGCATTACTTTTGTTATAACCAGTTTGCCTTCAATTAAATCCACAGTGGCAAAACCAAGAATAAAAAAACAAGACAAGCATTGACTCATAAAATTTTGAAACATTGACTAATAAAAAAACAAGAAATATATAATGGGCCTATGAGCTAAATATTTGGGTAAGGTTAGAAAAGTTAGATTAGGTTGAAATTGAATTTTCAACAAAAGAAATTATTATTCAGAAAGAGCATGAAAAGGCATCAAGTGGTATGTTCACTTTATTTATAGGTAAGAAATGTAGATTGCTCAATATTTACTAGGGGAGGTTAAAGCTCATTTCTGCTGTAAATAAATGTTATATTTGGATTCAGGACAAAATTCTGATTCTAAATATTTATCTATTTCCTAGCTATCTCATTAGTAAATCAATTAGAAGTAATACTGTGCACTAATAAACTGAGTCAATGCTGTCAAAATCAGGAAATAGTAAAACGTTTGGGAAATACACAATTTGGGTATATATTTACACATGGGGGGGGGGGGGTAAAGTATAGAGGAATTGCTTTCAAAAATATTTAGATACAATTGTTCCACATATTATGAAGTAAGAATTGTTTTCTTAATATGTTTCCTTCTTAATAGCCCCAATGCTATGCTTATACCAATTTTTGAATGTCTTCAGTTTGAAGAACAGGAAACCAAAAATAACTCAAGTACTTTTCAGATCACAATAATGTTTTTTAAACCTGGAGTGAAAGAAAACTTTGTATGCTAGGCCTAGGCTAGCCTATCTCTATGCAACCTTTTAAGCCATTATATTTGTATAGAGTGTTGAATAGGGAATTGAGTGAAAGTCTATTGCTCTTTTGTCTTCACAGTAGCTAGTTCAGAAAAGGAATCTTGCACAAACATTACCAAATTTAAGTTTTACCAATGTCAAAGCATAGTTGCAAACAACAAAGCTAGGGTCCTACCCATTGAAGGCTTCTCAGACAGTGCCTAACCTTGGACAAATATTTTACTAAAATATATCTATCATAAACAAGGACAGAAGGTCCTAATATTGGATATGAGTAGAACATTGGGTGATTAGAAGCAAGAGTGATGCATTAGAAATATATAATTTAGGCCATATATTTGCATATTTAGGGTAAGAGGCTTTTAAGTATAGTGGAGTTGCTTCCAGAATTTGTTAACTATAATTTGTCTGTATATTACAAAGTAAGGATTGTTTTCTTACCAGGTTTCCTTCTCAGTAATCCCAATTCTAGGTTTACATTGAACAATTTAGTACAAACAAACAAATGAGATTTAGCAAAGGTTTACACCTATGAATAAATTTGTGTTATCATCTCCCATCTAAACTAGAACAAAAGAGGAATACCTTCTAATCTAAGTTAAGGCCAGGTAGTCACTTTCTAAGTTATGACTTGTTGTAGATTTTAAGGAAGCCCTATACTTTTGCGAAATCATAAATACCTACTTATCTCATTGCTAAAGATGCAATACTTTGCCTTACACCCCCTGTAAATACATAGCCCACTTCAGGTATTCCTGCAGCATTCACAATAGCACTAATTTTTTCTTTGCTGCTTGAACAGTACTCTTGTTATGAAATATCACTTTTATCTATTTGAGAGCTTTAAGGTCTTCTGGACCTGTAATAATCATGAGTTAAAGATTCCCAGGTGAACCTTCATTGCCTCTTCTTCCTCTCCTTGTCAAGTTTGTATTTGAAAGACTGGATAGCAGGAGTGCTGTCAGTTCATTCTATCAATTGACTCCACTGTTTTATGACTCTTCTTAAGAAGTATGTTTGATAGATTCTTGATCAGCAGCTTTTTGGAGTGTCCTCTTGTGTGATGATGGCTGGACTATGGCTCCTGACGAAAATGATAGTTTTCCTTTTGAAAGTCATCATTGTATAACTATGCATGTATATTTAGACAAGGGTAGGTGGCTTAAGTTGCTTGAGGCAGTCCTCATATGGTGCTGATTTTAGGCTTTTCCTGCACTTTGTTGGTTGCCTCTGAACATTTTCAATGAGTCTTACATCTTGCCAATAAGAGGGATCAGCAAGGCACATGCCAAAATCAGCATGGGGTCTAACAAGAGCTTTATACAGCTCTATACATTTATACAAAATATCCAAGGCTAGTAGCTGAAAAGGATAGTAGATGCAGGAAAGTGGTAACAGCATACAGAAAAATGTACTGTGTTACACTGAAGTTTATTGCCTGCTTGATAGATTTTTATAATTTTACCAGCAGTGGATCCAGGGGGCTCAGAAAGGTTGGCCAATTGTGTGTGTCAAGTTTAATTCTTAAGAGACAAAAGAAATAAAGATCCTCCAGAGCCATTAATAGCACATAGTGTCAAATCATTGTTTTAGTTGCTGGAAGTTGTTTAGCTCTTATGTTTATATCCTATGAAGATTGCATACTACACAGTTTGTTTCAACAGATTATTGTCTACATAGATAGGTCAATATTAACAATTTATCAAGTTATACTTGGTTTATACTGATGACTGAAAAGTCTTACAAGGAATTAAAAGATCAGTGTATAGGCTACAAAATATTACAAACATGGATACAGATAAACAGCTTACAGGGGCAGTTGCCAAAGAATATAATTTGGTTAGTAAACTGAATCATGAAATTTTTAATAGATTCTAATGGTAAGGTATACATAAAATTAACACTTGCTTTAAGTAAACTTTTTGAGCAAATCAATTGTATCAGCACCCAGAGCAACAATTAGTCTCACTGCAGCAACACTTCACATTTGAAGACAGCAGGTTATGGACATTGATTTGGTTGTAGACACTCTGAGAACTAGTGGATACTATCAAACTTCTTCTTCATCATATAATCACCAACAGACATCTTATTGGTACTGATACCTTTATTTCTATTGGTTCTTTTATTATTAATGGTGAAATTTCCTTGAAACTGGCTTTCAGATTTGTGAAGAGTACAACTGCTTTGGGATCATGGATTGTATCTCTACATGAATTAAATTTGTTGGGCTTCACAATGTAGCTTTTAAAGTTATTGGAATTCCCCTATACAACCTATTATTTGACAAATCCTATAGAACTCTATGTGAATTGACAATCCAATCCCTGGCTCAGGATTCACATCTATTTGAAAATAGAATAACTGAGGCTATGTTTTCAAAAACTCTTAAATTGCATTGTATACAGAATATCATCATTGGAGAATCTTCTAAATGGAAGACAACCGCAGTAGGGCTTAAGATACAAATCTATGGACAACAACCTCTGCTAAGGGCTGCCTTGGCCCTGTTGGGGTACCTGCAAAACTAAGGACCTTGGAGTTAACTCCATACTCACTTATGGGCTGGTGCACCTAGATGAAATTATAGCCTAGTAAAAGACACAGCTTCTGTACAGGATTCTGATTAATAAATAATTGTTCTGGGTTTGGCCTGTTTTTGTAGGTGTTTTTGGGCTAAAAAATTTCTTCTTAGTTAATATATCTGCTATGGGCTGCCTCCCTGTAGTAGCAAAATATTTATAGTTATGAATATATAATGACCTGGAGGTAAAAGGCTTGAGATTGTCTGTGCAGGATTTTGACTCTTGTTGATAAAAAAGCATCATAAGTGCTGAAAACCATGTTGTGAGCAAGATGGGCCCAGGATTGCACAAAACCTCTGGGAATGAGATCCCAGGGACTTCTTGTTGTCTGGCTTAAGCGCTTTGGTGTAGACCTGAGAAGATGTGTTGGTGTCCATCCTGCACTGATTATGGGTCCATTCCTTTACCTGAGGCCAAAATAATTTCCTTAAGAATATGAAAGAATTGAATTCAGAAAGAACTGTAACTTGGAATGTTAAAAAACAACTATTATATCAACATTTCCACTGACGAATTCAGACGCTGGATGTCTTAGGAGTATCAGAAACCCATATCCCAGGGGTAGGAAGCACAAAGTTGGGTGATATAGGATTTTTTTACTTGGGCAGGAAGGATAAGGTACATAGACAAGGAGTAGGGCTTTGTGATAAATATGGAAGGTGCTAAGTCCTGTTTAGGTTGAGAAGTTATTAATAATAGAATAACACCACTCAGTCATAGTATACAGTAATAGTATATGCTCCTGTAGAACCAACTGGCTGAGATAGTAATGACTTTGATGACTTTTACTTACTTACAGGAACAAATAGAATGGGTCCCAGATAGAAATATATAGTTTTTATTAGGAAATTTCAATGCTCGGGTAGATAGAAATAGGGATAGATGGTATCCTAGATTTATTAAATTTATATAGAAAAAGAAAACAGTAATGGCTACAGACTGCTGCTATTTTTTCTAGTTATAACCAACACAGTATTTGGTCATAAAATGGCCTAAAAGGTGCCATTGTATTTACGTGATGATAAGACAGCTAACCTTATTGATTATATTATTATAAGCTGAAGACTGACAGGATCAATACAAGATACTAGGGTATAAAGGAATGCTGTTATTGATATGAATGAATGAACTTTATTACCCGTAAAAGTATAAAAAAACAAAGTACAGAATATTATAAATAAACAAAAACGATAAACAGCAAAGAAAAAAATTCAAACTAACAAAAGACAACATGGACTAATTAACCAGTATCAATATGGAAAAAAGGCTGCAGAGGGTCATAAACGCGAATAAAGTTGATAGTCTTTTTACATAAATCATCACTGGAAGACCGAATCCGAGAAGGCACATCAATTAAACCAAATTGAGCAATTATTTTTTCGTTTTGGTGCCATCTAGGAAGCCGGAGGAGGAATTTGCAATGTCTGAAATAAGCTGTACATAGAGTATGTTGATCTTTCTTACAAAACAGATGAGCCATGCCTGATAAAAACAAAAGCACAGGGGCGCAATAAGCGTTATAAATCATGCACAAACCATTGCAGTTGTAACGGCTTTTGTTTGGGGATATTTTTCCGTAAGTGACGCGTAGGTTTTTCACGGATTGATTCACTAGGGATTGAACAGGTTGTGGAAAGTGTTGGGCCAAAACACAGACCAAGTCAACTAACTAAAGAAGAACATGGTAGAACTGCAGTCCCAGCAATGAATGGAGAAACCGCATAAGGGCTATTAAAACAAATAAACTCGCATTGACTGACAGTCTAATCTTAGATAGTTCATTGGTTAATATAGTAAAATTAGAAAGCAATCCACAGCGAGTCTGGGCAACAAGAAGAACATCATCTGCATATGCAATAGAAGACAAACCAATATTACTGTAAAAACAGAACTTCTAAGGGGACACAGGCACGATGCAAGCACGCATTTAAATATACTAGGAGACAATACGGCACCTTGCCAAACTCCCTGATTAATTTTTACCGGGTCAGGTATTTGGCCATTCCAGGTAACTTGAATTTTAGACTTTGAATACCAAGAAGACAATAAACTTAGTACGGAAGGATTAACACCTGAAGACGCAAGGGAAAATAGAGCCTAAGAGTGCACAATATTGTCGAAAGCTCCAGAAATATCAACAGTAAGACAGTATAAAGACATTTTAGTTTTTACGGCATCTTTCATGAGTTGTCTCATGAAACCTTTCCGAAAACCAAATTGAAAAGGCGTAAAATCACAATTCGACTCAATTTCTGGTAGTAACAAATGTTCAAGCAACTTACTTAAAAAACACGATTCTGTAATGGGACAATAATTTACACATGACATGGGGTCCTTGCCTCGCTTTTGAATAGACGTTACACGACCACAAAGGAAACTATCAGGAACAAGCGACTGTGCTAAGCAAGACTGGAAACATATTTGTAGATGGTTAAGTAGAGCAGGACAATCATAAGCAAAAAATCGGTAAGAAAGGCCGTCACCATCAAGGCTATTTGAATGCTTAATTTTTGTTAAAGCCTGGCGAATTTCATATATTGCTACAGGCTGGACATGAGCCTGCAGGAGACGGTATGGTAAAAGCGGTTTAAGCAACTTGTAATAAAAAGACTGAAGAAAACTATTAAATACACTGAACACATGCTTATAATGATCAACAAGATTAGCTAGCTGGAGACAAGATAGGGTAGATGGGGAACATTTCTTGCTATTAATAACCTTATTCCAGGAGGCCTTATTGGTGGGAGGCCTTATTGGTGGGAGGCCTTATATTAAAAGCAATGATCACCATCTAGTAGTGTCTAAGATTAATTTAAACCTGAAGTCTCAGAAGGGCTGCTACCTTCCAGGAAGCCATGACAGTGGTAGACTCCAAGAAGAAAATTTAGAGCAACTTACCAGGAACAGTTTAATAGTAAACTGGAGAGTTCGAAATTTGACAATGCAGAAGGCAAAGGGAATAATTTTAGGAAAATGATTAGTGAAGTTGCTGATGGTGTCTTAAGGAAAAAAGTTGGAATGCAATTAGGAATATTAAGTGAAAATGCTTTATGTTTAATTGATAGGAAGGGGGGCTTGTACAGGAATAATCTGAGTGATAGATGACATGGCAATAAGAAGAATGTATAGAAAGTGGAGAAAGCATTAAAATATGAACTAAGCAGTTGTGAAGTGGAGACTATGGATAAAATTGCCAAGGATCTGGAAGAAGCAGCTAGACGGCATAATAGTAAAACAATATACTGGCATGTTAATAAATTGAGAGGGAGTAGTCAATCTTGACTTGTTCCATTTAAGGATAGGGATAAGGCCATAATTATTGATAAGGAAAGAGTTAAAGAGAGGTGGGCAGAACATTTTGAAAATGTGCTAAACCAGTTACAGAAAAAGATACAGAGGAAGAGAAAAAAAATTTGACACCTTGGATGTAAAGAAAAATTTATTCTGTAAAGAAGAAATGATGACTGTACAAAAAGAATTAGAAGATAATAATGCCCCAGGTGCTGATAGTGTGGTAAATGAGTTGTTTAACTATAGTATAGTGGCAATGAGGTTAGAAATAGGTTACTGAGGATTATGAAAAAGATTTTTGAAAAGGGGTAAGTAGCCTACCTACTGATTTTGGGAAAACCCTAATTAATCCCCCATATAAGAAAGGAAATAAGAGTTAATTATTAGTGTTCTAATTATTAAGGCATTAGCCTGGTTTCTGTAGTTAGCAAATAAATTAGTATGATGATACTTTTTAGACTTAAATATGTGGTAGACAAAATTGCAAGAGAAAGCAGAGCAGTTTAAGGAAGGGCAGAGGATTTGTCCATCAAAATTTTAACTCTTAGGCTGATAATTGAGAAGTGCCTGTGTCATCAAACACCTTTAGCCTTGAGTTTTATTGATTATGAGCAACCGTTTTATTCAGCTGATAGAGGAGCCTTAAAAAACGTCTTTTCGTGAGTGTGCTGTCCAGGATGTTAGAACAAAGATCCAGATTGGTTACTCTAAAATTGTAGCCAATCGAGGCAAATATAATTGTATTATTGCCTTTGGAAACCTTTATTCTGCTTTTTCAGATCATTCTGTTCTTTTCCTTTCTGGGCTTTATCCTATTTTTAGGAATAAGGATTTTAGTGATATTCGAGTGGTCTATTTCCGTTTGTGTAAATATCTTCTCTATCTTCATCTTTGGTATAGGAATAAGAAAATAATAAATAAGTTTTACCCTTCCTAATATTACTGAGAAGCTGACTGGTTTACACGAAAAGCTTTCGAAAACAGCGTATAGGTGTTTGTTGCCTCACCATGGTTTGATTCGTTTGTTTTATTAATTTTATTTATTTAATGTTATTGTTGTTTAATTGTTATTGTTGATTTATTGTTTTTTTTTTATGTAATGTTGTTGTTGATTTTCGTTTTTGAATTACTTTTTTTCAGTGTTTACTCCATTATTTATCTTGTGATGTAAATGGGTTATTAATAATTATTATCATTATTATTTTTGTATGATATACCAGACAAATGCATTAAAGTGATTAGTGCTATGTATAAGACAACACTGCTGCAGTTAAGATAGGAAATCAGGTTAGTAGCCAGTTTTGTATTAAATCAGGAGTTAAGCAAGGTTGTGTTCTATTCTCATTTGTATGGATCGTTTTGATGGAATTTGTCTTAAGGAGCACAGGAAAGATAATGGGAGAACATGGAATCAAATGGGAAAGAAGCACTCTCCTGGGCTTAGATTATGCTGATGACTTAGCCATTGTAGATGAAAGTGTGAGTAAAATAAGTTTTTTAGTCACACTTTTATAGGTTTTGCAAGTTCAGGGTGCTGGAATAAGCTTGAAAACTAATGTTAATTAGACTAAGTCGCTAAGGGTAGAAATAAGTCAAGATGAAAAGGTGACGTTGAGTAATGAAATGATCAATCAAGTGGAAAGCTTCACTTACATTGGTATTATTATTAGTAAAGATGGTGGGTGCCTTGAAGATATTAAAAGTAGTGTGGCCAAGGTTCCAGTTGCTTTTTTACATTTGAAAAAAGTTTTGAATATAGGGAAATTAGTCTGTAAACCAAGTTTAGAATATTGGAAGCTACAGTGATGATAGTGGTCAAATATGTTTCTGAAGTATGGGCATTCCAGAAAATAGGGGAAGATTTGGTAGATTTTTTTTCCGGAGAAATTGTCTGTAGATTGTTTTGGCCACCCAACTATCTGACGGTATTTCAAACTATAGACTCTGAAAAAAATAGTTGAGTCACACTTCTTAGGACTATAATGAGAGAATGGTTGAGATAGCTAGGGCTGTTCTGTGGATGAAGGATGACATTGCCAAAGATTGTCCTTTTTGGCCAACCGTCTAAGACCAGACAGAATGCAGGACGTCTATGGTTGGGGTGGGAGGATGTCGAAAAGAAAGCTTTAAGGGAATTGAGACTTCCTGGGAGGTTATAAAGAGGCATTGAATAGATTTGGCTGGAAGAGGAGTGTGCGTAGTTGTGCTGGCCTCAGGTGGCATGGTGCTGTAGAAATTTATTAATAGTAGTAGTAGTAGTAATACTAGCCCAATTCAAAAAATAATATTTAGTTTTTTTGAAAAGCTTTGTAATTTTCTTCTTGTATTAGTATTTTTTTTTAAATCATAATTAACTTAAAAATTCAAGCAGAAAAGGATGAAATTCTAGTCTAGGGGCTGTAGTGTGGTGGTGCTGTAGGTTGGATCTCAGCTTGGTAATGCAGGACCCAGGGTTCTAACCCAGTTGTAGCTATATACTGCATGAGTAATGCAAGCACCTTGGTAGTCAAGAAGTAGTGTTAATCCAATACAATAGTTAAGAAACATTTTGATATCTTGGAAAGTAGTTGAGTTAAGTGAATAAAACTCTCAGGAATGCATCCATAGGCTTAATGAACTCATGGGAAGATATTTTGAAGTACCTAATTCTCCTCCTTCTCCCTCCAGAGGGCGCTGACCTTTGATGACATTTGATAATTTTTGTAGCGAAATAGATTTTCAGCTCAAATTAGGCACAAAAAAATGTTTTGAACCTCATATCGGCTCAGTCCCAATTTATAAGGTTTCGTTATTTTTAAATTTAAGAAAAAAACTCGTTGATATGGATTGTAATACAACTGAAATAATAGGAATTGCATTTTGAAAACTAAAGTCAATGAAAAGGATATTGAAAACTCAAAACTAATGAAAACATTTTAGGTTAAAAGTAAAGATCACCATCTAGTAGTGTCTAAGGTTAATTTAAAGCTGAAATTTCGGAAGAGTAACTCCCTCCCGGAAAGTTATGATGTTGGTAGACTTCAGGATGAAAATTTGAGAAAAAAATTCCAGGAACAGTTGAGTACTAAACTTGAGGGTTTAAAATTTGACAATGTGGAAGATGGATGGAATAATTTCAGAAAAACAATTTGTGAAGTTGCTGATGGTGTCCTAGGGAAGAGTGCTAAGACAGCAACTAGGAATATTAGTGAAAAAGCTTTAGGTTTAATAGAGAGTAGAAGGGGTTTGTATAAGAATTATCTGAGCGATAGGTCGTATGAAAACAAAAGGAATGTAAAGAAAGTGGAGAAAGCATTAAAATACGAACTAAGGAGATGTGAAATGGAGGCGATGGATAAAATTGCTGAGGATCTGGAAGATGCGGCTAGACGGCATAATAGTAAAATATTATACTGGCATGTTAATAAATTGAAAGGGAGTAGCCGATCCGGACTAGTCCCAGTTAAAGATAGAAATGGGGCCACAATTAGTGATAAGGAAAAAGTTAAAGAAAGATGGGTGGAACATTTTGAGAATGTGCTAAACCGAGATACAGTTGCAGGAAAAGATATAGATGAAAATGAAAAAGTTTGTGATACCTTGGATGTGAAGGAAGATTTGTTTAGTGAGGAAGAATTAGCGACAGTACTAGAAGGATTAAAAAATAATAAGGCCCCAGGTGCTGATAGTATGATTAATGAGTTCCTTAAATATGGTGGCTCTGAGGTTAGGAATAAGCTACTGAAGATTATGAACATGATTTTTGAAAAAGGGGAAGTACCCAATGATTTTAGGAAAACCTTAATTAAACCACTGTATAAGAAAGGTGACAAGAGTGAATGTCGGAATTATCGAGGCATTAGTCTGGTCTCTGTAGGTAGCAAATTACTGAGTAATATGATACTTTTTAGACTGAGACATGCTGTAGACAAAGTTTTAAGGGAAGAACAATGCGGTTTTAGAAAAGGTAGAGGATGTGTCGACCATGTTTTCACTCTTAGGTTAATAATTGAGAAGTCCCTTCGTTGTCAAACACCTTTGGTCCTTAGTTTTATCGATTATGAGCAAGCTTTCGATTCTGTTGATAGAACAGCGTTAACAAAGGTCTTATCGTTATATGGTATACCAGAAAAATACATTAAAGTGATTTGCGCTATGTACGAGAATAATACTGCTGCGGTTAAGGTAGGAAATGAGGTTAGCAACTGGTTTTGTATTAAATCAGGAGTTAAGCAGGGTTGTGTTCTATCCCCCTTTATATGGATCATTTTGATGGACTTCGTCTTAAGGAGCACAGGAAAGGCAATTGGAGACCATGGAATCAAATGGGGAGGAAGAACGCTCCTGGACTTAGATTATGCTGATGATTTAAGCATATTGGATGAAAGTGTGAGCAAAATGAATGAATTTTTAGAGGTTTTACGAGTTCAGGGTGCTAAAATAGGCTTGAAAATTAATGTTAAGAAGACTAAGTCACTAAGGCTAGGAATAAGTGAAGATGAACAGGTTACCTTAGGTAACGAAAAGATTGATCAGGTTGGGAGCTTCAGTTACCTTGGTAGTATTATTAGTAAAGATGGTGGGAGCAGTGAAGATGTTAAAAGTAGAATAGCTAAAGCTCAGGGTGTTTTTTCACAGTTAAAAAAAGTTTGGAAGAATAGAAAGATAAGCCTACAAACCAAGATTAGAATATTGGAAGCTACAGTGATGACAGTGGTCAAATATGGCTCTGAAGCATGGACACTCCGAAAAGCAGATGAAAATTTACTAGATGTTTTCCAGAGAAATTGCCTACGGATTGTTCTGGATACCCGGCTGACTGACCGTATTTCAAACAGTAGGTTGTACGAAAAGTGTGGTTCAATCCCGCTTTCTGGGGCTATAATGAAAGAAAGGTTGAGATGGCTAGGCCACGTTCTATGGATGAAGGATGACAGATTACCGAAGATTGTCCTTTTTGGCCAACCGTCTGGGGCTACACGGAAAGCAGGTCGTCCTTGTCTGGGTTGGGAGGATGTCATAAATAAGGATTTAAAGGAAATGGGAACTTCCTGGGAGGGTGTAAAGAGGGAGGCTTTAAATAGATTAGGTTGGAGGAGGAGCGTGCGTAGCTGTGTTGGCCTCAGGCGGCTTGGTGCTGCAGTGAGTTATTAGTAGTAGTAGTAGTCTTCTAAACCCTAGAAATAAGCAAAGGATAGACATAGTAGCTTGGTAGTATTTTCCCAGGGTATATTTTTGGTCCTTGATTCATTCCTAAAAGGTTCATTTACCTAACTCAACTTTCTTCCAAGGTAGTAAGAAAGATGTAAAATAGAATCCCCCCTCAGACAAAAACACACCTAACTAAGTACATACTGCCTGAAACAGGTGTTAGGCCTACTGGTCTATAGAAAGGTACTACATCCTTTTGTTTTTTGCAATTTTTTCATTCAATGCTCAGTATATCTGCTTTCTTACCAACATATATTAAAGTAGCTCTTTTTGTTAATCTGATTGACCTCACCTGACTCTGGTTGTCTATGTTCAATTTTAATCGTTGATATACGGTGCTTCAAGAACCATTATCATCTTTGAAGTAGAGCAACCCTTGAAATATTTTTTGCGAGGGGGTTTCTTAATGTCCGGATTAACCTTTATTTGCTTTTAAAGAGAGTTTCTTTGCCAAATCTTGTTTTGTGTGGTTTCCATGTCCAAACCTCCCCCTTCTTTACAATTAAGCATATGGATTTAATCTTTGATGGTACACTTCAAATATTTTTCAATAAGTAAGGAGCTGTCTCTCCACAGTATCTTTAGTGTACCCTTTGTCCAAGTATACTCCCCAAAATACATTGTAGCTTTGGGGTAAAATGCCATAGCTGTAAAAAAATTTGAACTTGAGAAGTATTATTTATTTGGAATCGATATGAAAGGAAAATTTATTATGTGCTAGGTGCTACTCCATAGATTCTTTTTTGGCTCATAAATTTGTATTATGTTCATGTGTTTATTGATTTTGTCTCTTCAGACTCTTCTGATTGCACTTTTTTTCCCTATAGTCTATAGTAATAGATGTACACAGACCTAATCGTAGAGAAAAGGAATTGAAAACAGGAAAGAGCCTTTTCTGGCCAAAATTTCTAGGATGTTTCCTTGGAGTTTTCTTATAGGTGGAGAGGGTATTTCCCCTATCCCCCTTTGTGCAAGTACGCATCGCTGTTTACTGTATTCTCGTATGCTTAGTATTATGTTACTACCATTAATTAATAAGCTCACACTAATAATTTATCTTCCAGGTTGTTGATCTAATTTCACTCTTCTAACGTAAGGACAGAAAGTTTAATAAGTATGGCAAAGGATTATGATCATTTATTTAAGCTGCTAATCATAGGAGATAGTGGTATGCAGTAATGATTTTATTATTTTATATTAAGCACACGTTGCTAAAGAAGAGTATGACTGCACCCAGAACTTTGTTTTGCTGTCTGGGGATGCAACTGCAGAAAACTTTTTTTTGGGTTATATAATTAAATACTGAATTTTTTATTTGGATTTCAAGGTCTTTATTCTCTATAATAGAGTTTTGTATTCGAAGATATAGAAAGAGCGTTTAAACTGTTTTTTTTCAGATTTATATTACCAAGGTTTATCCATTTCAGTACAATTATCGGTCAATTTCAGCTAGTGATAAATAATTAAGCTACAGCTGCTAACAATGAATCACTAACCGAACAAATGGTTCCAGTAAATAAAATTGTTGAAATATATCCATAAAACAAGTGTTGGCATAGAAGTTTTATTTTGGGCTAGTTTATTTGAAATACTTGTCTTTATTGAAGTAGTTTTTGTTTGCTACTGAATTATTATAAAAAGTGCTTAGCTATTTTGATTTGTGTGGGAGACAGCTAATTTCTCATGTTCAAAACCGTATTACCCAACAGGCTAGCATAGGCTTTAGCCTAGGGACACTAAACCAAGGCCATTCCTCATATTTTTTAAATGTTTGAAAATAAGATACTGTTTGAGATATGATACTTGGCATGTATGATCCATTCTGGTAGGACAAGGCAAAGAGAAAGGTGGAGGGGGCAGGGGGAACTTTGACATTACTGGACTTGATTGGTAATTTATATTTGAGATCTTTCTACCTAACTCTATAGCATAACGTCTACTTTCCCTATGGTAGGTCTGGGTTTGTGTTCAGGACTCGGAGCACCTTTATCTACTTGTTTGTTTCGCTTTTATCGCAGAAATTTGCAGGAAAAGGCAGTAAAAGGTCAAAAGAGGTGAGGAAATTCTTTTAGGACGAGAGGAAAGTAGCTGGTAGTAGAGTAATATCTTAAGCCACTAAAAGGTATCATAGCCTACTCTAATTGTATTGTAAATGATTTTAAAGACTTCCAAGCACCAACAAGTAGTTTTGGCTTACATTTGATATTTGTCTAAATCCCAGTTATTATCTTTTTTCTTTCTTTTATTTTATCTCAGAGGTCTTAGCAGGTCTTATATGACCCTGGCCATACCACGCTAAGTATAATGTGACCCTTATTAAAAAAGAGGCTTATTTAACATTTCGAATTTTTTTTAAGTTCCTAGTGTGAGGGTAAGTTGATTGAATACTTCTCTAAATATGCCTAAGAGCTCTGTTAAAAAAAAAAAAAAAACCGCTTTATTCGTGCATAAATGCCACTTGTAAATTCATGTATACAAAGAATATTCGGATATATTAAATGTTTTTACTGTTGTTTATTTCACTCTTCGTTTCAATAGTATAAAAAATTTCCTTCGTAACATCTCTCTCTCTCTCTCTCTCTCTCTCTCTCTCTCTCTCTCTCTCTCTCTCTCTCTCTCTCTCTATATATATATATATATATATATATATATATATATATATATATTATATATATATATATATATATATATTATATATATATATATGTATATCTATATATATATATATATATATATATATATATATATATATATATATATATATATATCTATATATATAAAAATAAGTTGTCTGTCTGTGGATGGATGGATGGGTCAGGTGACGTCACCTGAAAAAACTGGATCAGGTGACGTCAAAACTGAAAAAACTAAAAAAGGCAAAAACTACAAAAAAACTAAAAACTAATAAAAAAAATAAAAAAGCTAAAAAACTAAAAAAACTAAAAAAAGGCAAAAACTACAAAAAAAACTAAAAACTAATAAAAAAGCTAAAAAACTAAAAAAACTAAAAAAAGGCAAAAACTACAAAAAAAACTAAAAACTAATAAAAAAAAATAAAAAAGCTAAAAAACTAAAAAAACTAAAAAAACTAAAAAAACTAAAAAAAAGATAAAAAACTAAAAAAACTAAAAACTAAAAAAAAAGGAAAAAACTGAAAAATAAGCTAAAATAAAGGTAAAAACCAATAAAAAACTAAAAAGAAAAAAAGGAAAAAACTAAAAAAAATTTTCATCTAAAAAACTAAAAAAAAATAAAAAAGGTAAAAACTAAAAGAACTAAAAAAGAAAAAAATAAATGACGAAACTCAAAGAGAAAGCGACCAGGACAAAAGGAATGTTCGATTAGCAATCAACAAAGCACCGGGACACAGGGAGTATAAATGACGACCAGGGCATAAGTAAAAAAAAAAAACTATCTATATATATAAAAATAAGTTGTCTGTGGATCTGTGGATCGTGGATCAGGTGACGTCACCTGAAAAAACTGGATCAGGTGACGTCAAAACTGAAAAAACTAAAAAAAGGCAAAAACTACAAAAAAAACTAAAAACTAATAAAAAAAAATACACCGGGATACAAATGACGACCGGGACACAGGGAATATAAATGACGACCGGGACACAGGGACACAACTACAACGGGGACACCGGGGGAAACAGGGGGATATAAATGACGACCGGGACAAAAAAACTAAAAAGAAAAAAACAGGGACACAACTACAACGGGGACACCGGGGGAAACAGGGGGATGTAAATGACGACCGGGACACCGGGACAGGGAATGGTCGATTAGCAATCACCATCAACAAAGCTCAAGGGCAATCATTAGAATCATGAGGTATAGATCTGAATACAGATTGTTTTCCCATGGACCATTATATGTTGCATGTTCAAGCGTCGGTAAACCTGACAATCTATTTATATGCAAAGACAATGGGACAGCAAAGAATGTTGTATATTCGCAAGTTTTACGTAGTTAAAACCATATATATATATATATATATATATATATATATATATATATATATATATATATATATATATCTATATTCACAGGTGGGACATAGGGACACAACTACAATGGCGCGTAACTATTATGGCGCGTAACGACTTACGCGCGCGGGGGGGCTTGGGGGGGGCGCGAAGCGCCCCCACCAACTAGGTGTTGGGGTGGCGCGAAGCGCCACCCCAACAGCTAGTATATATATATATATATATATATATATATATATATATATATATATATATATATATATATATAATATATGAGTAAAACTAAAGAGTAGCATCGAAACTCAAAACGATCGGAAGTTATTTCATGTACGAAGAGGAATTCGTACTCTCCCCTCCTTAACCTGCCGCACTCTAATATGAAAGTTCCAGGGCTGTGGAGGAGGGGGTCCCCTTTTGTATGCGGTATAACTTCTATTTGTTTTGAGATTTTAATGTCTCTCTTAATTTTACACGAAAGAACATTTTTTGCATCAAAACTGTGAAATTGATATTTACCCCTCTTGATTTTTGGGAATATTTCTGGTCTACCCTGAAATCATGAAAGTAAGGAGTAACATTAAACATCAAAATGAGCAGAATTTATTCAGTATAGGAGAGGGAATGCTGCTTTCTCATCCCCGCCTCATTTTCGTAGAAACTACGGAAGATACCCATTTGATCAGAAATTTAGAGTTCTAGTCCCTTTGTATTAGTTGAAAACAACTGTGGGGGGTGTTTTCTGGAGGGGCGATGGTTTAAAGGCCTAGAATCTTTTCTCTAGAACTTTTCAAAAGTCCAAACCCTTTTTACAGAAAAGTATTGGGTATCATCCGCTAGACATACGTCAAAGGGTTTTCCCGTCTGAATTAACCTTAAGGGTCTTTTTGTTTATATTTCCCGTGTAGTTGGTTTGGTACTACAAAATTAAATGCATGATGGCAATTCACCCCTTACGATCGACAAGGCATCCACTAGTTGGACACCAGGATGTTTTATTATCTGAAGTACCCTTAAGTGAATTTTTTTAAAATTTAAATAGCATAGAGTCAAGCTCTAATTCAGAACCAAGCAAATTTAAAATCGGCAGATTCCTTATTCCAAATAAGCAAGTCATAGTTTATATAATGAAAGTTTTTGAAAGTCATCAAACCCTGTTTATAAAAAAAGTAGTGCATTTAGTCCATTAGGTGTACATAAGAAGGTTTTCTTGTCTGAAGTACCTTAAAGGTTTTTTTGTTGTTATTTTTTTTCCATTTAATTTCAATAACATGGAGTCAAAATCCAAGTCAAAACCAAAAAAAAAAAAAAAATAAGATGAGCGGAATTCCTTGTTTCAAATAAATAAGCAAATTAAATTCTTTAATCCGTGTCTTTTCTTGCTATGATAACTCCCAGCCACCCTAAAACACCAAATGAAGAATAAGATATAAAAATAAAGTATTATAGGTTAAATTAAAAAAACGATACTAAAGTTTTTTTGTACTTTAAGAAAGCTTCTTATTCCAATGAAACGGCTCATATGTTTCAGGAGTCGTTCTTAAACAATGGCGACAAAAACTTTAAGTATAGCGTAAAGAGCAAGTTATTGAGGAGGGGATAGTCCCCTCATTTACGGAATAATTTCTGTTCGTTTTATGTTTGAATGTTACCCCTTACTTTCAGTTGTAAAAACTTTTTTCTTTGATTTCTGATCTTTTTTCAAATAATGCTTGGAAATTTGCCTCCCTTCCGCGTAAAATTCTCCCTGGGAATTTCCACTGGACGATTCTACCTTCGCTGAAAATTAACCCGGAAAATGTCCCTAGACATTTCCCTCTGGAAAATTTTTCTTAGCCTATTTCCATTTGATTTTTTTTTAAATTTCTGACTATTCTTCAAATCACGCCAGAAATCCCCTCTCCCCCTCCGTCTAAAATTTTTCTCGGAAGTCCCCCATGGAAGGTTTTTCCCATGGGAAATGTTGCCTCTCCTAAGGAAAAATTGCCTAGATAATTCCAATCGTGCTGAAAACTCCCCTCGGACAATTCGCCCAGAACATCTATACATGCAACATTTAGTTGCCAAAGAGAAAGTAAGAGAGATAAAAAGGGCTATAACATGGGAATTCTGGCAAATCCCCCTGTGTAAAATCTACCCTGGAAAGCTCACCCCAAGAAACTTCCCTCCCCACGAAAAATTCTCTCCGTAGAAAATTTCCCCTTTCGAAAAATATGTGCATACGTCATTTTTTATGGACTGCATACATGTTTTAGAGCAGGTGCGTCATCGTGCAGCATTATAACCTTTGAAACTTGATTGTTCAATGCATAGTCTTGGAATAATAAAGCTCAGTATATAGTATTGCAATAATTCTAATTTGATTGGCTGTCTCAGAACCCTTGCTTGATATCACTTTGGTCCTCTTTAAATCAAAATTGTTTGTTTACGCCACAAAATGACAGAAAATGACGATTTGCTGTTGTAAATTCTCCTTTGCTTCTTCAAAAGAAAACTAGGAATATATACATTCCCGTTCGAATGAGCTTTCTTCCGATATATCTTGACCATTAGTTTGGTACGGTCACATCTGGTGGAAAAAACTAACAAGTAAACACGCACGCTTTATTGTTCTTCTCGAAATGTACAAAATTTGCACTTTTGTAGATACTGGCCTGACACCTCTGTTTTATTTGAGGATTCAATTTTTGTCGAGACCTCAGTTTTTCGTTTTTATTTTTTTGTAGCGAGGGGAGGGTCTTCATTTTTTTTTTTTAGAAATTAAGCAAATTGTCTCAGGATCGTAACTTCTGGTAGGTAACTTTAAGCTTAATGAACTTTGGATATTTAGAGTCATGAAAAGCTAATTGTGTAAACGTGTCTATTGTAATCAAAACCTTTTTTTTAATTTCATTTGCTATCAGCACGAGTCGCTGCTTACTAATTGATCGTTTTAACGAACTGTTTGACAAACGTTTGTTATACCACTTATTTGTAAGCTTCGTTTGATAGAGCTTATTCGTTAGAGGCTTAACTCATTAGTATACAGCGTTGCATTGCTGCGCACCAACTATTAGGGGAGTCAAAGATACCTTAACGCCTTGTTTTATTGTTGTGGTTGAATTAACAATCTTGATTAGATTCCCTGAGCAGTTTGAACAGTTTATCAACATAAATAATGACGAAGTGCACTCTGTCTTTCCATCATAGTGAAAGAAGACATTAATGAGAAATTTTCTTAAGACAGTACTTAAATATCACTATCACTGTATTCAGAAAATTCCTCGCTGACTTACTCGTTTATCTTGACAGCTTATCCTTTTATTCTTTTTATCTTCTAGGAGTCGGCAAGAGTTCTTTGTTGATAAGATTTTCGGACAATGTGTTCTCACATAATTATATTACAACAATAGGCGTGGATTTCAAGATCAAGACATTAGAAGTGAATGGACAGCGTGTTAAGCTTCAAATATGGGACACGGCTGGCCAAGAGAGGTTTAGGACTATAACTTCAACGTAATTTCTCTTTTTTTATAAGGCATTTTAAAGCTACTTTTCAGTGGAAAAAGCCTATTTTAGTCAACGACTTTTGGTACACTGCTTGATTGGCTCTAATAAAAACACATACAGAAAATTTTTTGGAGACCTGGTTCTGCCCTGTTTGAATGTTTTTTTTTCTGTAATTTTGTTTGATTCACTCTTTTCTCAAAGAATAGCCTACCCTTTAAAAAAGGCATTGGTTCGTGCATAAGCCGCAACGTGTCGCTTTGAGCCGTGGCATATCAGCTTGAGAAATCTGCAAAATAGACTGTTTTTTTTTGTGTTTTTTTTTTTAATGATGAATGAGAAAAATTCAATTTTGACAGTGACAAAACAAACAGCAATAGTCAAAATATTTTTTATTTCACATCCAGAGATTGGTTTCAACGGGAAAGCAAATTATAAAAAAGGGACAAAATCCCCACATCTAAAAAAAAAAACTTCTAAAGGGTGTAATGTTAAGAAGAGCAAGTTGAAGAAACTCCTCTCTATGGTGAAATGCAGAAGATGCAGCAAAATAAGTGCTGACAGGAGGAACTTGATGAGATTCCGTATTATAAAACGGTATAAAATTAGTTCATATTAAAACAATTTTGCTGTTCTATAAATTGTATTACAGTCACCTAGAAACTCCAATGCAGTATACAATGAAGTGATTTACAAAAATTCTAAAAAACATGTGCTAAAAAATTCTAAATGACAGTACTTTTGAAAAATTGGATTAATTATTTCACTAATCATCTCTAGTAAAAAAAAAAATGTCTCTGATGTCTTTTATTTTTTAGTCTTGTTTAGAAATAGGTCAAAAAAGTCTCTAAGGTCGATCATTTTTAGCCTTGTTTAGCTTTTAGCTGAAAAATGTCTCTAATGTTTATGATTTTTAGTCGTGTATAGTGTGCCAAGTCTTGCAGGTACCCTATAAGGATCGAGGCAGCCCTTTGCAGAGGCCATTGTTCATAGAACTGGATATGACTCCCTGTCGCAGTTGTCCTCGGACTTTTTCACATTAAAGGGGGGTTTGGGGAGGGGTTTACTTGTGAGGATATTTCCATGGAGGAATTTATCATGAGGGAAGAAAATTTCCATGAAGGGATCACAGGTTTTCTATCCTTTGTGCTGTGTTGTGCAATTTTAAACTTAACCAATTCGAACAATTGGATTCCATCTTCACTATCCTTTGTGCTCTGTTGTGCTATTGTAAAATTAATCAACCGTAGAAAAATCTCGTAGGCAGTTTAATATAACGATTTTGATCTCAAACCAAATCCTATTTATTGTTCCATTATAAGAAATACTAGTCTGATTATAGTTTTCATGTGATTAAGCTCTATTGTTTCTCTGAGACTGTAAAAGACCAACGGTTCTATTAAATATTTCCTTTTTCTAAATCTATACAATGATGGGAGAATTCTAAAAGGTGTTCAGCAAGAGTTATTACTGTAACTCTCCTTAGGTTTGTATGTATTCTATTGATGTTTCTTCTACAGTGCTAGAGAGATTCTAGACGTATTAGAGGAAAAAAATGTTCTTCAAGGAAAACTGGCTCAAATTTTATTGACTTCGAGCTTGTGGCTGTGCGGCTCACGAAGCAGATTAATTTAAATCTGTGCCATTTCTTAGGGAGCATGCTCTTTTTACAATTCTTTAGAGGACGGAGAAGGTATTCTTCGCTAAAACTGGGGTGCTTTCTGTTCTATAAGGAAGATCAAGGTTTGCCCAAGAAGTAGGAATACCAGTGTTAGGCAAGAGAAAGTGGAGGGAGGGGGGTCGTCGGTTAGTTCACTCACGGGCTCCTCTTCTTATGACAGTTGACCTACAAGCTTATGCTGTTGAAGTCTATCATTTCAATCCTGGGGTGTTTTAACCAATATAAAATTACCCACAGTTCAATGGTATTCTATGGATTATACTTTCTATGTGTTTTAGCATAAAATCTCTTCTCCCGTATTTTGCTATGATACCCCTGCAGTTAGCTAATGTCACTAATAAAATTGTGATTTATTTATATAAGTCACTGTTGATGGAAGTAATTCGTTTAACTCCGGGAAACATACATTAAGGTTACATAGAAACAAAAACATTGGGTTCATATTTTCTTATATGAAGAAGCGCGGACGATATATCAACCATTTAGAATTAAAGAGATTTTGAAATTGACATTTTTTTGAATGCTTAAGGGGATTAAACAAAATAAGATGAAAAAATTTTGAAGAAAATCGCTTTCCAATTTTATGTATTCCGATTCCTTAAAAAAAAAATAATTGTTTATTATACGTTTGTGTCAAACCGCCCGATTAAGGTTAAAAAATGAGCAATCATTTCATTGGCGGATAGAGCTTTGAAATTAACTTTCCAAATTATTTGATGAAGTTTTTCTTACTGTATTTCAATTAGTAGGGGTTATCCTAGAAACATGAATGACCAAATTTATGGAAAAGAGGAAAATAAAATGAACATATGATTTTAAAAGAAAGGCTAAAAATGAATTCAACTACCCAGCTTTACTGTTTAGTCAATTTCTGTTGGAAAAGTTGAATAGCGAACTAGAAAATATAATTTAAAGTTAGCTTTTAGAATCACTTAATCTGGGTCTTAAACCCTTTTTGGAGTATCTTACCCAGAAAATAAATTTTCACTTCACTTAATTTTACCACTTATCTTACTTCAACGTTTTGTAATTACGGTTATCATGCATTGTAGGACAGTATATACTCCTAAGACTTGCACATTGAATATGTCTTTTCTTTCTGTTCTATTCTCTCTTTTTTTTCAGCTGACTTATCTTTGGGTTTCTCAGCTCTTCAATAGCTACCATTTTACATTAAAATTGAATAATTTAAAATTTAGAATGAGTGTAAAATTAACTGGAAGTTAATCTTAACTTGATGAACTCACCTGCATATGGGGGATGGTATATCTTCGTAAGTTTGGTCCGAAAGCCTCTCCAATTGGAACTTCTTTAGTTTAAAACCCTTTTTAACGCATTTTATGCACCCAGGAAGTTTTTTTTGTCTCATCCCCTCCTTTTAAGTGTCAGTCGTGTTTGCACTTGGATCCAAGCTCAGTCTTTTGTAATTCGGTTGTACATATGAATTGCTTAAATTTACACTACTCAATGTTGGTTAGAAATGGCATAAACTTCTAAAAAGATGTGGATTTGTCTTTTCTTTTAAGCTGTGCCCTTTTAAGTGCAGTTTTTTGGATAGAACATCGTTCTAGTGTAAAAAAAAACTCATTATAGGGAAAGCTCCATTTCTATTCTAGTTAGATTGATAAATTAAAAGTTTTCTGCCAAAGAATAAATGCGGATAAAATTTGACTAGAAAATTCTTAGGTTTTAGCTCTGCAGGTATTCTCTTGTTAGTTTTTCTCTAGTAGCCTTACTCACAGAAATAAATTTACCAAAATATATGTGTAGGCCCATACTTCAATAAAATTGCAGATTCATTGTGATTGATTATTATGATAGCAGATTTTTGACTTAAATTTCACTTTAGGTACTATCGCGGCACACATGGTGTAATAATTGTTTATGATGTCACAAATGGCCAGACTTTTGCGAATGTAAAGCGATGGCTACTAGAAATCGACCAAAATTGTGACAGTGTTTGCAAGGTCTTAGGTAAATTTTAAACTGATGTAATTACTTTTTTTCTAATAGCTACATATAGTTTTACTTCATAACTTTATTAAAGCTTACCTATTGATTTTGTACGACCCAGCTTTACATGAATAAAGGTATGTATATCCGCTTTTCATTAATCCGAAAAAAATTTCCTCAAAGCTTAGGGCAGTCAATAGTGGCTTGTGATTCAAATTGAGATCTAGGTTACACCAGACAATCGAATATTTTTGTTGTGAGTGTTTCAAATATTGGTATGAATTTTTATCCATTAGTACTGCTATTAGAAGTAGTTCTTCTTTTGAAACAGCCCATAGATTTATCATGTATGTTAAGTTGTGTTCAATTTCATTTAATAATTGGGTTAGAGCATTCTTGCTTATGGCTCTTAATTCAGCAGTTTTTTTTTAATCATTAGGCAATTTTTTCTTGCTCACTTTGAATGGGGATGGACCATAGCTTCTTGTTTACATCGTATGCTTAAAATGCTAACTTAAGAAAAAAGAAGAACCAATTTGAGGAGTTTGTGTTGATTATCAAAATGAATCGCACATGCCAAAAGTTGCCAAAAATTTTAATAAACTTTTTCATTTCCTAAGAGTAGTGAAATCGAGATTTATTATTGATGTCCTGTAAAATAATTGTAAAATTTAACTGCCAATGTATTGATGTTTACATGAAATAATAACGAACACGCATAAAAAATACACAGGAAGCAAACATATTGTCGCTATTACGCCTAAACGCCATATATGACAATTTGAAGCTGCCGAGATAATTACCAAAAAGTGTTTGCTAATGACATTGTCAAAGAGAAGTTGGCAGCATAATGTAGAATAGGAAGGTTGAAGTGGGATTGAACATAGATTTTCATGATGATTGTCCCTTTGAATGCAGCTCAGCAAACGGTTTTCAGTAATTATTTCAGGAGTTTGAAACTGTCTGATAAGGACCTTTAGGCGTAACAGTGACGGTAGGGGCCTATTCAAAGCAGAGTAGATTTTTTTTTTCTTGATTTCATCCTGGATTATAAGAAATGACCAAGCCATAACTAAGTTACTACTACTGAAGCTAAAACCAATCCCTCTAAGGCCAACATAGCTGTGAACCCTTCTCCATTCCAATTTACTAAAAGCTTCCAATTTCATTTAAACCCTTTCATATAACCCTTCCCACCCCACTTTGGGACCACCTTCTTTTTGTTTGGCCCAAGACGGAAGGTCAAAAAGCACAATCTTTGGTAGTCTATCATCTCCCTTCAGTAAAGGTGGTTTAGCAATCTGAAACTTTCTTTGACTCTAGATCCAGAAAGTAAAAAAAAACGAACCGTATTTTTCGTACAGCCCATTGTTTGATATACGATCAGTCAAATGAGTACCTAAACTATCTTTAGGCATTTTTTTTGTAAAATAGTGAACAAATCTCCGCCAGCCTTTCGAAGTACCTGCGTTTCAGAGTCATACTTGATCACTGTTGTTATTCTCGCTTCTAGTATTCTAATCTTGGTTCGCACTTTTATTTCCTATTCCTGCACCTCAGGCCTTGGATAATTTACTTTTTACATCTCCGCTGTATCCACAATCTTTAATAATATTACTTCCCAGTTCAGTGGCGCTATCTTTTTGTTCGATTTTCTCGTTACCTAATATCGCCTCTTAACTCTCATTTGTTCCTAGTCTAAGCGACTTTGAGGTCTTAATGTCTCTTTCCAAACCCTTTTTTGCAGCCCTGAACTGTCAAAATCTCCTAAAATTCATCAATTTAGTAACATTTTGTTCGGGATAGTCCAATAATCCACATATTGTAAGTCTAGGTGACTTTCACTTTCCCATTTGATACCATTTTCTTTCATAATCTTTGCCATATTTCTTAGGACATCAAAATAAGCCATTAATGGGGATAGGACAAACCCTACTTAACTTTAGATTCCATACCGAGCCTCACTTCCTATCTTCAGTGCAGCAAAAAAAAGGGAATGGTAAAAAATAATGGCTACCTCAAGGCCCTATCATATTGAATAATAATTTGAGCCAAGTATCTTTTTTATCATTAGAGCCTAATATCCTCATTAATTAGTCATTCATTTTTGGTATTTCTTTGTATTTTTCATGAAAATACCTTTATTCATAATTATAAAATTGTTTTAATATAAGTGTCAAACTAGAGAAGTAAATTTTTTTTATATTTGCGTCTGCTCCGAAGCTTGTATAGAGAATATAACACTATAATAATTTCACTTGAATAATTTGGTAGTTCAGTAATTTTTAGTCCCTAATTCAGCTTCTTTTGAAGTCAAGTCTGCTATTATAAAGAAGAAAAAAAACCTTTCCCCGAGTGTTTCTCTAAGGTCATCTGGTTGGACACAATGTAAAACAGGAATATTTTAGTGGTCGAATTTAATATCTTTTTTAATTATTAATTATGTCGGTTTTGAGTACACTACTATTTCTCTGATTGCTGTTGATTTCTGAGGGAAAAAAATTAAGTTTGCTCTTGTGTACTAATGACTGTGCAGCATTTTTTTTTCTAGTTAGGTTTTATTTTAGTAAAAACAATAATTTTTTCTAGTTGGAAATAAAAATGACATGCCAGAACGTAAAGTAGTTGAGACTGAAGACGCCGAGAGGTTTGCTAGACAAATGAAAGTACCATTGTTTGAAACCAGTGCCAAAGACAATAAAAATGTTGAAGATGTAAGTTTTTTTCTCTTTATAAGAGGTCTGTTTTTAACTTTTTTCTTTTTTGATTTATCTTTTAATTTAGAATGAAACTTTTAGACAATAGCAACGTCTTGTTCTCATTAACCACAAGGAGGATGAGGCTGTTTTAACCAAAGGACTGGTTGAAGATATGTCAACCAGGTACCCGGCTTGACTTCCTCCTCTTGGAACGTGAAAGACTACATAAAAATGAGCATTGTTGGCTATGTTTTCGGTAGAAAATATACTACAGTTGACAAAGAACTAGAAAAAGAAATTTAATAGTGAAGTCTGTACTTAGTAAAACTCTACAAAACCTCTTGCCAATGGGGGAGTGTTTGATGTTAACGGACAATGCAATGATTGAATAGCTATCTACATAAAAAATTATCTTTGGGGCACCAAAAAGCCAATTATTGGAAACCATGTAAAGTATTACCTAAGCTGGGAGATTTTTCAGGGGGGAGGAGTTATGACATTTCATTATTTAATAATTTATCCTACCATATGTTATAATTTGCTTTTATTACGTAAATATTGACGTAAATAATTTCCACATAAGATAATAAACAGAGCCTCGTTTTGTGTATAGACCTCACTGTTTATGCTCTTATGCATCATTGATGTGGATCATGTAATTTTATGCAGCCAATAGAGCAACAAAAAACCAACAAAAATAAAAGTAATATTGATTATCTTTTTGGATAGTTATCTTAATTAATGCTGAAATTTTACTAATTTTTCAAGATTTGCAAGGTACTGTCTTACATACAGATTTAGACCGGGGTTCTTTAGATGTACCCCTAAAATATGCGCTAAAGTTTCAAGATAGTACTGGTTGCCACTCTCCAACATGTCCGGGACTTGGGTGGTTGATTCAGCGAGGAGTGTGCAATTGTATGCGTATACAAGGTCCCCTAGTCCCCTAGTGTTGTTACCTATGTTTTCATTATAGACCTTCTTGGGCTCACCTGCTTTGGTGGGACACAAGCATGTCTTCTAACATGGTTTCTCATAGTAGCAGCCGAAGTACATAGTCAAATACGGCTATAAAATCCAAAAAGATAGCTGTGATTTCTTGGTTATAGATATAGTGCTGGTACAGAAGGATCCGAAGCTGGAAAATGTGACCTACGCAATCCATTCCCGTGTGAAAATCAGCTTGATTCGTCATTTTCAGGAAGGAGATGCCTAGATAATTTTTGCAATCCATCTTGTTGCCCTTCTTGCATACTGGAATGATTGCTGCATTCCTGTCATCCTGGGGGACGTACTCGCTCCTCCAGATCTTGTTGAGGAGGTCCTTGAACATGTTTTTGAAGAGCTGGCTGGATTTATAGATCTCTGCTTATAATTCAACTTCTCCTGGCATTTTATAGCCCTAAAACGATTTTACCGCTTTCATTACTTCCTCAATTGTATAGGTGGGGAAGTATCAGCGGGGTATTGATTTTTGGTTGGTTGGTTCAGGTCCTCTCGCTGGTGGTACACGTTCTGGGAAAGGCTAGTCATGTCTATTTAAAAGGTTTCGGGAAACGTGTTCTGTCCAGCGATTCATTCTCTTTTGATAGTCAGTGACAGTGATATTACAGTTTCGTCCACCTTCGGTATATTTTCAGCTATTAGATTTCCTCATTCACTTGAGGTGCTTAAGAATCTGGTATTGATTTCGAGTAGCATTTCTTCTGGCAGCTTCCAGCTCAGTTGCAATCTTCTTGCAGTATCTGCCCTTGTCTCTTCTAGCAAGTCTGTGATTTTTCTCCCGAAGCCGATTGGATTGTTCTCTATCTAGTCAGGCTTACGACTTGTCTGGGAAGGCCTGAAGTGTCTCCATTGTGCACCACTTCTTGTGGTTTTGACTCGTTTTCTGAGTATCGTCGTGGCTGCTCCTTGCGTTGCTTCTTTGATTTTTTTTGCTTGATTTTTTTGGTCCAATGATTCTGTCATCTGCTGTTTGTTTGCATTATGTATTGTGAATATGCTACGCTGGGGTAGCCTCCATTGTCCCTTTCCTGCTCAAAGTTGTCATGTTTTTTATTTTTGTTATTTTTTCCCTTCTTTGTTTATTTTATTTGTGTCCTTTGGTGGATATAATTTTTTTTTTAATATTCGATAAGACTTCGATTCGACCTTAGATTTCTACTAGCTCTATTTGAAGATTTTTTGTTTTTCTATATTTTGTGTTAATGAAAAAACCTTGAAATTTTAAAAAAATCTGCTTGGTCAGAACGACGTCATGCCCTTGCGTTGAGATCTTCTGGAATTATAAGTTAGACCCGGCTAGGACAGTTGTTAAGGACTGCCTTTATTTTGCCATAAAAATGGCCTTTCAGATGGTCAGTGAATCCTGAGCAAGTGCATTCGCTGCTACTACAGTGACGTTGAATGGGCATTTCTGATGGCGGGTCTTTGCTATTCAATTAAATATTGGATTCCATTCCGACGTCGTTGGTTGGATCTTCTCACTGAGAATGGATCTGACACCGTGACCTCTGGAGCCGTCGCTAGAGCCAAAGCTATAGAAATAATTTACGTCTGCTGTTTCTGGCTCTCTGATCGTCGATCTACCTTTGTGTTTCAAGCTGGTTTCAACAAAACTCAGAATGTCTAGGTTATATTGGATGAATTCCTTGACTGTAAAAGACTGTGTTATGTAACATTTTAGTGAACATATATTCTAAGTTCTAATTCTTAGATTTCTCTTCATCATCTATATCGATGTTTTAGTTGTTACCAACCCCCCCCCCCCGACCCCACTTTTCGTTAAGACCGCTAGTAGTCTTGACGTGTCGCTTTCCGGGGATGCTGTAGCATAGGTTGTTTTGTTTAGTCCGTCATTTCCATGGTATTTCGTGGGAATTTTGTTGACCAACGGTTCCCCAATTCATCGGTATGTTGGCTGAGTGGGTGGTGGGGGCAAGCCACTCGCTCTCCACAAATTTCAGAGTCCGTTCTCCATAAATCTTTCGCCCTTTCGCAGTTGTCCTCCTGCCCAGAATCGTGCCGTGACGGATTTCTGCTGCACCATCTAATTCAACCCATTATAGGAAGAACGTTTCTAACAGACGGACCCTGTGTATAGCCCTCTACAGTATACATTAAAGGGGCTTTCTTCCGCCTCATTTATAACCCCCCTGGGCAAGGGCTCTGCATTTTCAATTATGGACCACTAGGGATTAGGTTCCCCTTGATCCACGCCTCCATACCCATGGAGGTACCCCACATATATGTAGAGCATTCCCCTATCTACTACCTGGAGACGCGCTAAATAGCCCGGCGGGAGTTCCTACTGAGAAGGTGACTGAACCATGAAGAAGAGCCCTTTGATCGGTTTTATCCCGTGGTTATTTATGTTTGTGCTTACTTGTGTCCACTAAATGCTCTAGAGCTCTACAAGATAGTTAGGAGCATGAAAATTAATGTCGCCTGCAGTTTGTTATTTTCCTCTGAAAGTTTTGAAGCATGTCTTTCCAATTATATCGGAACATTTGGTGTACCTATTTAATCAGTTCATAAAGTGTGGCATTTTGTCTTATTGTTTCAATTCCGCTTAAGTTATGCTATTATTTGAATGAGGTGATGACAATTCTTTCCATAATTTCTTACTTATGTTTCTTCTCCGAATGTTAAGTTAAGGAACTTATGTCTCTTTACCGAGTTTTCAAGAAGAAAATTAAGGCTAAAATGGTGGAGTATCTTGAGTAACGGATGCTCCCAAATCGAACTTCGAAAAAGTATGTCTTCTTACCAGACAGGGCTATTTTTCATGGCGGTCTTAAATGATAACCCTGGACACTGGATGGAAAGTGGCTTTTGTTTATCTTGATATTGTGAATTGATCTTGATTTGGTTAACCTTGGCATTTTGCTCGATCAACTTAATAATTGGCCATTTCGAGTGAATTTTTTTTTACCTTTCAAGGTCCTTCCTTTATAACCATGCCTTTATATGGGAACACCAGTGGTACCGTTTTGGGTACAAAGAAGGCTGAGAATAGTGTTCCACGAAGGTTTGAGCTTGGTGTTTTTAACTTTTGATAACGACCTATCTAGAGCTCTGGAAGTTTGTCATTTGACCTGGCTATGTCTGTAAATGACATTATAAAGTTAATTATAGCGCGATTTACGGGTGATATGCGTTTTAAGCTGTTCACGAAGCCGGAAAAGTAACTCATGGAGACGCTTATTACGGATGCGAGCCAGATTGAAAGTTGGACTATGAGCTAACAAACTGAGGTTGAACAACATTCAATATCTAGTGTCTGGAAGAGACACCAATTACTGTCCATGATCTACCAAAAGGTGACTCAGTGATGCTTGAATCAAACGACTAAGGTTTTTAAATACCTTTGTGTTCTCAAAGATGAATGCCTGAGCTATAAATTCCACATAGAACTGTTTTGCGTCTAAGTTGCAAAGAATGTTAGAATTAGGAGAAAATTAAAGCAGTTTTTCATTATGACCCAATAAGGTCTTAATATTTCTCTACTTTTCATCCCTACTTTTTATATTGTCGTACTGTCTAGTCAAGTACGTTCCCAATCCGTTTACCCCTGCTGTGTTCGATGAAGAATTCATCCGTCAGAGTGCTTTTTGAAGGTAAAAAAGAGATGCATCAATGAGACAGAAATATTTTAAATAATATATTCTGCCTCTCCATGGAGTATATATTTTTACTCATCGCGATTTGTGTTAAAAATAATAGCGTGGATTATTGCCACATTGCCTCAGTGAAACGTCCCTTACTGGGAGTTATCTCCACCGATAATCGACTGTAATTCGAGGATATTTTTTTCTGTTCATCATGTTGGACCAGAGGGTTGCTACATTTTACCGAGTGAGTTATTAACAGAGGACAATGTACCTAGTTTTAGTAATAGCTTGAAAATACCGGTTTTTCGTTTAATATACTGAATCTTAGCAATTTTTCTCTTGGGTGATTTGTCACTTTTTTGTTCTTTTTTTTTATAGTGTTGTAGTGAAATAATGACGATTACGATATTCTTGGTGTTTCTTACGTGTTTTTTGAGTGAGATTGAACTACTTTTGTTATTTCATCTTTTTTCTGTCGTTTTTTCTTGTATTTTTTTTTTCTGTTGGTCGATAGCAATGTAAATATGTGTTGTTGTTGTTTTTTTTTTTTTTAAATGAGGTTAATCTAAGCGAGTTTGCTTCTGGAGGTTGATGTATTTGTTTGTTCAATGTAAATGCAAACCCATAATAGATAAAAAAAAGAGCAACAATCATTCTGGCTATATTTAAATTCAAATTTGAATTCTTCAGTGACGTCGCACGATTTTGCCTGTTAGTTTTATCAGTCGATGGGAGTTGTATTTCATTTTTAATGCATATTTGATGTGTACAACAAAATCTTTGCCACACCAATTCACAAGGCGCATCTTCAGCTTCCTCTAAAAAGAAACCCAGGTCTTTTCAAACGTTTACGAAAGGTAAAACTTTGGGATCGCTATACTATCCTTTTGACTAAACATCTAGCTATATGAATTTAAAAATAGAAACGTAATCAGAGCTAAAATTTAACTAGACTAGCACTTTTCTAACTGAAATGTAAAACTAACCTGAGACTATTGTTTTGAAGAGGTTCTCGAGGTCCATGTTATTTATAGAAAGAGAAGGACCAAAGTGGTGCGAAAAATAAGTTGACTCGTGCTGAGAACCTCCGTGTACAGGTTATCTTACACAATGAATGCCCCGCTACGTTTCCTCTTAGAATATGTTTAGTGGAGAAAGGATAAATATATCACGACTTTAAAATAAGCATAAATAAGTGAATGGCATTAATTTCAGCCTTAAATTATGAAACAAATATACACACTTCAAATCATTTTATGACTTATTAAATAAAAACTTTTCCCCCGAAAATGTGGCCTTGTGAAATATTGTCATTTTTCTAATGAATTGTATTAACATATAATTAAATTTTATTGATTTAAAGATGAGTTTTACTCTTTTCGTTTTGCAGATGTTTATGTGCATCACAAGAAATGTATTAAGAATGAAATTGGAACAGAAGACACGACAATCAGTAGCAGAACCAAGTGATAAGCATAAAATAAATTTAAGAGATGCTCAACAAAAGAAGAATAAATGTTGTCGGTAAATCAGGTTTTCAAGGACTGTAAAAACAGATCTCACGTAACTGCCAATGAAAGCCTTGAAAACCACATCAAAGAACTGCACAATTTGTCCTACCTAAAATAAAAGAATGTATCTTCTAGTTTCATAATTACTTTAGAGGGTTAGAATAAACGTTTCACGGTATTTACTAAGAAAGGTTTTTCTTTGAAATATTGATAAGAAGAAGTCTGAAATTTTTTTAGAAAAACCGATAAAAAGAATTTTCACTTTGACTTACCGGTATAGTATTTGGTAAAGTAAATAAATGGTCAGGTAGCTTCTGAGAGAAAATAGTGAAGCTTAGTTTTTCTTATTACGTCTGTGCAATTGTGACCAGTTGATCGAGATACCCACTTGAAGGAGCTTTCTCACTTTCCAACTCATTCTCAAAACACGAGCCAGATACGTCCTTTCGTTTTGGACATGACGATTTGCTGTTCATTCTAGTGTGTGTTTTATGGAACTATAGGTGTGTTTGGAATATTTAGTTTCATTACTAAGTCCAAAGTTCATGTCTATTAGTTTTCCAAGCTTTCGATTTGCTATGTATATAATTATAGTCTGACAAAGGAAGAATTACAAAATTGTTCTAGAATAGCTTCTTTGACAAAGTAGCATTGAAGTTAATCTGTAAATTGAATGCTTAAAGTATTTTGTTTAAGTGTCATTGTTCATTTTTTTTTTCTGCATTCTGTGATATGCTTGAATGTTTCTTGTACTAATTTCAAATAAGGGTATTTTTTGTTTATTAAATTCGGGCATTTTGCGTAGTTTCGTGTCCAGTTAGTTGGTAATAATATCCACCGCAATGAAGTAAGTATTTATTCATTATGTCCTAATAAATCATATATATATATATATATATATATATATATATATATATATATATATATATATATATATATATATATATATATGTATATATATATATATATATATATATATATATATATATATATATATATATATATATATATATATATATATATATATATATATATATATATATATATATATATATATATATATATATATATATATATATATATATATATATATATATATATATATATATATGTATACATCCGTTTCAACGCAACGCAACGCATGTTCGAACGCAGACGCTTATTACGCAGAGCAGACGATTTATTAAGCACAGCCAATGTTAAAATAATTCATTCTTTATTTCAAGCTGTATTTCTTCAAAATTTTAATTGGGTTTTTTATACCTGAATGTCGATTTTAGTTTTGGCTGGAATTGATCCATAACACATTGAATTAATGTTGATTGATTAAGAAAGACCAAGCTCTATAATTGCGTTTCCTTTTTAATTGGTTGCATTTTTAAAGTTACTGAACTTTTTTTTCCTATTTTGTTTAGTTAGTCCGTCAGTTATTCTTAGTTTAAAGGACATAAACTTTACAGTTATTTTTTACTTGCTTTTACTCAAGTAACTTCTAGTTGAACTCCCAACTAGTAAATCTAAGCTAATTTCTGAAGTTAAAATAAATGTTTAGCTTCCAGCAAGATCTATAACATATAATCACATATCTGCGCAGTGGTTTAGGTGTGGAATATTTCTCTGTCTTAAAATTTTCATTAAGCTATCCTCAATTCGCACAATGTAGACCCAAATGGAACTTTGAACAGTTTTAGAAACCCCTCTAAGAATTCTCATACCCAGTCCCTCTTTGAAATTTTGGCTGTTTGTGTTTACACGTAATTAGGTGGCTATTATGGACGATTTTAAATTTCGTATTCAGGAAACAAATTTAATAATCAAAATTAACGATCATGGAGTCGTACTCTAAGTCTGAACCAATCAGATTTTCAATGGACAGAATTCCTTATTTTAAGTAAGCACTATTTGTTTAGTTCATAACACAAAAAAAAAGAATTAAAAGAAAATGAAAATATATAAATAGATAGCATGTCGTATTCTACATGTCGGGACTATTGGTAAAATATTCCGAAATCCCTTCTTTTCTTCATTATTTTGAATTGTCTTACTCTCTCTTTTATACGAGGTAAGGAATATAGCCATTCTAAATAAGTTTTCCTTTTTTCAGTAATAATTGTTTAGATTTGAATAGACTATCTTCATCCCAGTGGGTTACAAATTATTTCGCAGAAAGTTTCATGTTTATAGCTGGACTAGTTTAGCTGTTTATTTAAGCTGAATACCGAAAGACAAAGACACTTAATTTATATAGATAAGTGGATTTAAGAAGCTAAAGACAAACGGAATACAAAATCAAATTCTTGTTTAGTATATGTTTTACTTTGTGTGAATTTTGGCTTTTATGGGTTTTTATTTCTGTTTCCTCCCCTAACGCCTATTACTTTTTTTTTCTCTTTTCTCGTATGATTGCCGATGGTATTTCCGAAACATTTTAGTTTAGATTTGTCATCTCATAGTCACCGTTTTGATACAATCAGTCTTTTTGTTTTGTCTCTTCTTTTCACTCTGTTCTTGTATTTCTGTGTGACGAGAGGGTAGTGTGTCCTTTCTGTTATTGGTAAACTTTTTAAATGATGATGCGTATGGTATTGCTCCTAACAACCCTGTGAAAAGTAGACATAGATATGTATATTGTTAAATAAAGCAATGAGTAAGAAAATGAAGATGGTGGTCTCTGGGGAGCTCTTGGGCTCTCATGGTTTAAAAAGGGTCCAAAAGAAGACATAATCTGCGAGAAAAGATAATGTCAGTCGTTTCTTTCTCTTGAAGAGGAAGGTCTCAACATCTGTAGAGGATATGGGTCAGTTTACTAACCCCAATGATTGTTCGTCCTGTTAGTTGAGAAACGAAGAAAAAACACCTGACAATGATTCCAAGTAATTCATACTACAAGCTTAATGTCATCTTATACATCCACAAACTTGGATAGTCAAATTGCCTACAGATTTTTTTTTCATAATATAGCTTATTATTCTTTGTTCAAAACTCTAACGTTTTCAAGTTATTTTCTTTACAAATCATTTTGTGATTCTGGCTGCATTGTTAACTTTGTATAAATTGCGTAAGTTGCGCCATGACTAGCTTTTCTCCTCTTGGTTTGTAATCTTTGTGTTAAATTTTTCCGAAATTTGATGCAGTAAGATGGTTTTTTATTTGGTTGGGAAAAGTTCCTCGTAGCTAATTCTTAGCATTTAGTATTCGAAGCCCTCCCTCAGAATTTGAAGGATTTCAGTTTACAGGGTGGAAATTTTATATTTTTAAGACAACTTTCGAAGAAGGGCACTATCCGGGTATCTTCCTTGAAAATTTTCAATTCAACCTCCTCCTCCACCACCCCTCCCCTCCCCTAAAAAAAAGTTTAAGGTGGAGCCTTGTCCCTAATTTTTGTGTTTTTTATGTTTGATTCTTCAAAAAAATATTTTGTATTGTATATCAGGAGTGTATCATGTTTTGACTGTACTATTTTTAATCCGGTAATAAAATTTGTTTAAGTATGACTTAGTTCAGAATTTAAGCTACGTTTTTCTATTTTTATATTTACAGGTAAATGTGAGAGTCAAGTTGGAACTTGTAAGTACTAAATAAAAAAAGAGATTTATTTTAATTAATAGAAGCAATGAACTTCTTAATTAATCCCTTATTTGCAGATTAATTGCATATCAAAATCTTTTCTTTTTTCTATGTTCCCTAGACTATTTTGAGCTTAATGCTCACGCTTTTTCAAGCGTCCTGTGGCTGATATAGCCTTCACATTCCATCACTGGTGAAGTATGGATTAAGAAAATCTTCGAAGTGCGCTTACGTCCAGATTTTGAACGCCTTCTCAATGAAGGCATATCAACAGGCCATATCAGCATATTTCGAAAATAATTTCTGAAACCACACTGGCTAATTATGGCAAAACAAAAAGTCGCAAAGAAGAGAGAAACTAAGACAATAACAGCAAGTGAAAAACAGGAGAAAACATGCATATATTTCGGTTGAGACCTCCGCTTAACTGTTCTCAGTGCAGAATAATTAAAAAAAAATGCAGATAAAAGTCCAAAGGACAATATAAAAACCAAATCTCAAAATAAAAATTTAGTTTCAGTGTTTATTTTTAGGTTTGTACGTGCACTTCTGACGAGAATCAGGCGTTTCCACCTTCCTCGCCATCAAGGATCTTCGAGGCCTGTTTGGACCATGTAGACTGGTCTGCTGCCAGCTGCTTTGTAAATGGGAGCCATTGAGTTAGTCCATGTGTGACCAAACTTTCTGAACCCCCCAATTGGTTCAAGGTCTGATTTAACCAAGTTCTTCCAGTTTTCCCCCTGTTCCTCTTGGCATTTTTTCCATGAGCTACAGGGCTCGGCTAGAAGGATTCGACGAGGCAAGTACTCTGTTGGCCTCATTAAGACGTGAGCCAACCATTTCAGGTTTTGCTCCTTGATCGTGATGACAACACATATCTGAATACCCCACATTCGTCGTATATTCACGTTCCAAGGGGAACGATATTAGACTACTGCCTTTTGATATCATAAAAGCTTTTGATAAAGACTCTCAGAAGGGTTTGTTGAAAAACTTTTAGCGCACATAATTTTGGATCTTCTGCTTGGGGCTCTTGGGAGTGTCTAGTAAAAGCTGTTACCAGATCTAGGTCTCGAGTCGACATCCTTACTTCATCTTGAAGGGCGATGCTACCATGAAAGCTGACAAAATTTGTCTTTTGGGAATTGATCTATCCTTAGATCTTTATTGGGGTGTACATCTCGACCGGGCCAGATCGTCCTGCATGAAAAAGCTGTGTGTGATTCTTCGTTCTAAGTATCGGTTACATCCTACTCGCTTATCCTTGCGTAAAAATTATGCATTAGGTCTGTTGCGGAATGAAGCCCATTTTTTGAAGGGGCTTCTGAAATTCAACAGGCGCCACATTAGAAGACCTAAAAGAAGGCATCCATAGCGAGCTGTAGCAACGGTCGGTTAGCCGTATAACTTCAAAGAGAAAGATTTTACATCAATGGTCCGTGTCTACAACTACACCACCATTCGTCTAACGAGCTATCTCTCCCTGTTAAAAGGGTTGGCTAAGCTAATAACGGCAAAAATAGAAAGGTCAGGTTTTACCTACAAGAAAAGATCCCTGTACTGAGTACTTGAAGACCAGGTTTATAAGATGCTGCATCCCCATTTGAAATGGTCTCTCAAGGGAGGTGTAAAGCAGTGTGAGCATTCTACGTTTAGACGGATGCATATTTTGAGGTCAGTGACATTTTGAGATTGCACAGGATTGTAGAAATAACTAGCTATGCAGGGTTATTTTGGTAAAAGATGTTTACAAAATCCGGTTCTTTATCCCCTTTAACCCTTTCACCTATTCAACTCTTTCCACCCTATCTTTTGAAAACACTTAACGAATTGTTATTTTTTCTGTTACTCTGAAACGCAGAATTTTTGTTTAAAACATTAAAACACCTTAAAACATTTTGATTTTATATCTTAAAATTTTTTTCTTCTTTCTTTGTTTTCTGGATAGGTATTTTTAGCTAGTCTTATGATGGCGCACGATTTTTTTTTATTCTATGCAAGAGGGTGTTCCTCTTGTGTTAAAACATTGACAGATCTCCTTTTGAGAAAATAGCTAGTTTCCAAGGTCATTGGTCTGTTTGTTTTTTTTTTCTAACTTGAGACAATCTAATAACCGGTTTCCATAATTATTGAGTTGCATTACTAAGGTACTAGATCTTTTAGCTTTAGATCAAATAAGCCCTCTCCCTATTTTCTAAGAACATTGGTTTGACGAGATACCCATAGGAGAAAAACGAATAAACTTACATCCGTGATCTTAATGTCCAAAAAATGCAAAACTCCACATTTTGGAGAAAATTCCACCTTTCGCACTTGAAACCTCTAATGTGCTATATTTAATGGTGTAATTTTTGGGGTGATTTACCCCTGCTATGAAAATCTGGAAAAGGCTCACAAGTGCGTTATTTTCGATGGGTAGCTTTGAACTTGACAGATTTTTATATATTTGAAATCATCATAAAACTTCAATTTTTCTTTGCATATACTGCTTTCAGAATTCTTTTGTTACATAGAGAGTTTAGTTCACTACTAAACCAAGTCATTCATGAGAATCATGACTCTGTCGATTCCGTGTCATTGTTTTAATCCACAGCGTAAATTTTGTACCTAAGCCAGAGTGCTTTTATTTGCGAGTACTTCTTTATCATATGAAGAATTCAGCAAGTTTTGAAGATCTCCTTACTGTGAATAATACTCGTTATGTGACATTCAAACAATCATTTTTTGCTCATAGCTTTGAAATCGACGATAAACAAGGGTTACATGCCCTTGAAGAATCGACACTGTCCAGAATGCCTTTTGTAATGCGTATAATCACAAAGGCTCTTGTTTTCGGAAATTCTGCAGATCCAAAACGTCTTTGCGAAAGATTTAAAAAGCAGTTAGCAGAGGATTATATTCGGTAAGCGTAACGAAATAATATATATTAAGATACGGCAAATAAACGTGTCTATTGCATTATTGCCTCCAATGGTATACAATAGCAATACAAAGTCAAAATTTTAATTTTTGGGTGGATCAATTTGGAATCCAGACGACCCC